>NW_022103915.1:36567345-36584977 GCF_000313985.2 Echinops telfairi
AAGCCAGCTGCTCTGTGGGTCCCTTGTGGACTGCTGGCAGTGTTGGTGGTGGAGGGTCAGCTTCCCTTCACCCCCACTGACTCCCTCCTTTTAACTTGGCCCCTGGCCTGCATGGGTGCTGGGCGCCCCTGGGGGACCACCCGCTGCCCGGCTCTCCTTTTGGGGGAGCTCAGACATTTTGTTTAAACTGGGATGTGATTGAGAGTGTGTGAGGGTGAGGGCCGGAGGCATTGACTCTTTAAGGCTTGGCTGTCCAGTGAGTTTTGGCCGAGGAAATACCCACGGACATTTAATTTGAGGGCCGAGGAGGGGGCTGGGGGTGGGGAGAGTCCCGGCCGAGCAGCTGGTTTGCGTTAAGCCCTTCCCTTCCGAAAAGGGTTGTGTTTATAGCTAAAATCCGGCAGACATGGGGAGGGAGGGAGGGCACCCCCTCCCATCCCCCTGCACTGGGCTGTGTGGTACAGGGACAGTGGCATAACTTTCTAATTATCCTCTGACCCCCATCCCAAGTGAAATGGCTCCAACGTTGAGAAACCTTCTCATCCATTTTATGCCCTACGTTAAAGCAAAACACCTTCAAACAGCCACCAGCTGCTGGGCTTGACCACACCGAAGCTCTGTCCGCGTATCCTGTAAGCTGGCCGGAGTTGGCTGGCTGTCAGCTTGCTTGGTTTGTCTGGAGTCTGCTGTATCCCAGGGAGGTCACTGCTGGTGCAGCTGAGCAGGGGGCCCGTGGGAGCTGTGGCCCAAGGGCTCGGCCCGTAGACTGTCTTCCCTACCGTCCCCTTCAGGACCAAGAGGTTGGGTCTCAGAATCTCCTAGACTGCCAGAGCTGAAAGGCCCCACAGGGACAAACACCAGGACCCTGCATGCCCCACGCCCCCCTCTCCGGCACATAGAGAAACTGAGGCCTAGAGAGCTGCTTCTTCAAGGCCACACAACAAATCAGGGCTGGACTCAGGACTCAAAGCCAGCTTTCACGACAGACGCATCTTCTGCCTTGCTCTTCTTGCAGAGCTGGCTTTGGGGCCAGGGGCTGCAGGGGCAGGACTTGAAACTCAGTTGCAAAGCTCGCTAGGCTGAACTCCTCCAAGACTTGGCTCGTTCATAGCTCATGTCTTGGTACTTGCACGGGTAAGAGCTTGTTGTCAGCAGTGGTGGCTGAAGGCGTGATGGGGAGTCGGGGAACCGCCGGGGTTCCAGTTAGAGCCCTTGCTGCTGGGAGGAATAGCGGCCACGAGTCTCTGTGCCTATCTTCTCCAGCCCTTTCTCAGTCCCTGCAGACCACCCAACTCTTACAGAAGCCCAGAGTTGAAGAGCTGAAAATGACCTTTCCTGTCGTGAGTGGCCGTGGGATTGCATTGTACAACTTAAGACACGTGCATGGCTAAGTAGGTGATGTATGCGCCTATAAAGTTGCTTCTTCCCCACCCAGTTGTCACTCCCCGCAGCTCACACTGCTCTTGTTCCCTGGTTGTATACAGTGAACCCTCGTTTATCGCGGTTAATCGGTTCTAGACCCTACCGTGATGAATGAAATTCCGCGAAGTAGGATTCCTTGTCACGATGTGCTTTGCTTCCTTGTTGAAAGTGAAAGTAGCCGTAGCATGGATGTTTTTTTCCTCTTTACGGATGGAGCGAACGGAAGACTCATTCAAGTCGAAATGGCGTGCAACCTCCACGATTTTCTTGCCATCTTTGATCATATCCAAAAGTTTTACCTTTTCCTGGATGGTGAGCATCTTCCTCTGGAGCTTATTTTTATTGTCAGAAGCCTTAGAAGAAGCAGCTCGTTTAGGAGCCATCATAGGGCTTAGATAAAATTTCTTTAAAATCGCAAACAATTACAGTACACTGTACAAAAGCAAAAATGCATCTGATACGTAGCTCCGATATGTAGTGATGCAGACAGAAGCGTGTACAGTATGAGCCAATCAGTGGCAGTAATGACAGAGCATGCGCTGTTACGCAAAAACCGCGATAGAGTGAAGCCGCGGAAGTCGAAGCGCGAAGTGGCGAGGGTTCACAGTATAGGATTTCTATGGTGATTTCCACCTGACATGTTGGCCGACGTACTGATCTCAGGCATTGAAGCACCCAATGAGGGGCTGGCGGTCATCCGGCCGGGCTGTCTTTCTGAGGGAGGGAAGAGAGGCCGCGGCAGCTGCGGTGGCGCTCTGGGGAGCCTGCAGCCATCGCGGTACGCTCCAGCAGCTTCTGCTGGAACAGAACCTAGTTCCTGCTGTCTTTCCCCAGACCTCCTGCTGCGGCATCCTGGTCCCCCTGGGAGGGAGCTGGCTGCCTCCCCTCTTGCCATAGCTGTGTCCTTTTTATTTTCAGTTCTCTCACAAAGATTCTCCTGGGTGATTTGCGTGCAATAGTTATAGACATGCCGAACTTCCAGGGAGACCCCAGCCCACGGCCCCTGAGGACCCCAGCCCGCACTTCTGACTCCTCGTGCCCTGACATAGGGTTTCCGAGACATTTTGTTCTGTGCCTCCGACAGTCCAATAGACAACTTCCTTCACCGACACTGGACGTCAAAGGCAACATGATTCTTTTGTCTTCGTTACCCATTGCATGTGAGCTGACTGAAACTATGCGATGTCAGGCTCACCTGGGTCCTCAAAGTTACATCTGTGCTTTGGAACCACGGCGTTTTTATTGGCAGCAAGTTTGCCAGTGTAACATGTTGTGCGATTTTTTTTTTTGGCGTCCATGGGTGTTGATTGTGGATCCAAGCAACATGAATTCCTGGACAACGTCTCAACAGTCTTTTCTCGGTTTATCCTGCTGTCTGTTGGCCCAGTTGTGAGGGTGTTTGCTGTCTTGTTGCGGTGCCGTCCTCATGGAATTGTTTTAGTCTTTGCTCTTCAGCGGTGAGCGCTGCAAATCTTACTTGCCCTCAGCAGACACGGCGGTGTGCTCTCCAGATGGGTGACGAGTCTCCTGCCAATGCTGCTGTTGGGGGGCTTCGTACAGTCTCGCTTCTTGTCTTCTTTGCTCAGCATCCGGGTTGGATAAGCAAGGTGAAAGGATACCTCCTGATTTAAAATCATAAAGCACTTTTTTTTCGGGTTGGATTGGTTCTTTCTTGCCTTTTTTCCGGTTTTTGCGGGTCACAACTCAGGGTCACAGAATTCCCACCCTTTGCATCGTCCTCCCTCCTTAGTTGGGGTGCACAGACCCCGTGCCTTTGTGTAGTCAGTGGAACACATCTTTCGGGGTGCTCTGCTTTCAGCCAAGATCCAGGTGCTGTCAGCAGTGATAGCCCGTGTTCCACACCCTCCTCTAATTCATCTTGGGTTTTTGGCAGTTCAGTGTCGATGTACTGCTGCCACTGTTATGAACCATCTCAACTGGTGTTCCGTATCCTGCAGCCGGTGCCGTCAGGGCAGCTGAGACTTCTTCCTTCAGCACTGTCCGTTTGTTCTTAATCCTAGGCTGTCTCCTGAAATGGCTGGATGTTGACCAATTACTTTTGTTGTTTTCTGCATCATTCAATTCATAGAACCTTTCAGCATTGCAACTTAAGACTTGAGTTTTTCTTCATTTCTTTCAGTTTGAGAAACACAGCACCTTTGGGTTTTCTAGCTCTGTCTTTGCCTATTTCGCTATAATACTTGTCTTCTTGAGTTGTCCTTTGAAATCTTCTAACTCAGCTCTTTGCTCCATCATTTGCTTTAGTAACCACATGGAGGGAGGCTTACCGGGTGATGATGATAATAATAGTGGGCCAAGATCTAATCCTGTTCCCCTCACCCCATCCCTTTGGCACGTTGAGGGGTCTCTTTGCCCTGGGGATTTACCCGAGGTTTTCCTATCCAGGGGGGGTGGCGCAGGTAGTACAAGCCCCCCTTGGGCTGCTCCCACTCTCTGTCTCCCTTTTCCGGCTTGCACAGCCTCTGTGGAGGGCTGTACACACCCGAGTCCTGACCACCTGCCGGTGAACTGGGAGGCGGCGCCTGCCTGCAGCTGTACCTCTTCCTGCCCATTTCCATGGACACCCTCCTGGCTGTCGGCTGCCTGCTCCCTGCTGGTCCTCTTGCCGCCCTGTCCCTCGAGCCGGGCGCTGGCTGACCAGCAGGCCTGCTGGGCTGACCTTCTTTGTGTGCAGACTTCCAATGGGTCCAGTGGTCCGCCCAGAGGGCAGGCAGGGGTGGCATTGGCTGCTCGTGGCCCACGGGTTGGCTATAGCTCCCCGAAAGGGCTTTTTGATTTCTATGTTGCTGTTTAATTGTGGACCCGTGAGTTGCATTTGGGGAAGAAAACACAATTTCCTAGCATGGCTGGTGGCGAGCATGTATTGATTGTGTCTCTGGGTTCCTGGTTCCCTGTCGTCGTGGGTGTATGCAAGGCCACCGTGTACCAGCCAGGCTTCCGCAGTGGACACCCAGGTCACCCTCAACACACAGAATGCCCTGTTGCCTGCCTGCCCTGGTTGAGGGCCGGGAGTTCGCCGCAGGGGAGAGCCGGGGCCCAAGGCCTGCTGGGGGCAGCTACCCAGACTTGGGGACACACTGGGCCCCTCAGTGCTTCCAGAGACCATGTAGTACACCAAGATCATTTTTAAACAGGCCCCTGGAGTCCTTTAAAACGTTTTTAGTAGTCAATATGAATATGTACACCTTGTATGTGTTATATATACACATATATACACATGTATGGAAAATGGAATGAAAGGATAGTAGGATTTCTCCTTGAACTTTCTGAGCTCCCTCCACTCCCCCCGTCAAAGAGAGAGAGAGCTTCTAAACATTGGTCGTGTCATCCGTTTTGTACACGTACAGTGACATTAATTGCAATCAGCCTGGTGTGCCACCATCATCACTGCCAGGAGCCAAGTTTATGGTTTTCCACGGATACCCTGTCTTGCCTTTCTTCTCTCTTGTACTCCAGTGGTGAACTCTGGCCACGATTACTACTGTCTGTGCCACTTGTGGGCGAGGCCTTCTCTTGCATCAGTTAGCTTGTGGAAGCCCCTTAACAATTCAGGGAGAAACGTGTGGCCCCGTTTTACAGATGAGGAACCCGAGGCTCAGGAAACGCCAAGGGTGGCTCAGGTCTCAGGGTTAGTAAGTGACAGGCCCAGACTGAACCCGGGGCTTCTGCACCCCAACCCAGGCTCTTCGGAGCCACCAAGCCCGTGGTCTTCAGAGTGGGGGCTCTGTACCAGCGTCACCAACCGTTGCCCGTTGGAGAGAGCGGCACCGTCTGCACCGGCCTCTGACTTTCCGGCTCCGAGGCCGGGGACTTACTGCCCAAGCCCTCCGGGTCATTCGCATGCAGCCTCAAGCTGCCTCTCTTTCTCATCTCTGCCCTGCTTCCCTGCTTGGTCATCAGATGGGCAGACAGGGGCTCACTTGTGAGATGTATCCCAAGTCTCCCGGGCATCACCAGAAAACAAAACCCGAACCAGACTTACTGCCAGCGAGTGGATTAGGACCCTCGAAGACAGCGTAGAACCGCCCCTGGGGATTTCTGAGACCGCATCTCCTTATGGGAGTAGAATGCCTCCTCCTCCTCCCGCAGCCGGCTTGGTGGTTTAGAACTGCCAACCTTTCAGGGAGCAGCCCAGAGTGTAAGGGCAGTATTGCCAGTTGGCCGCAGGGTCTTCTAGGAAAACCCTGCCCTGCCGGCCCTAAAGCCACTTAACAGAGCTGTTGCCCCAGCGGCCAGCCCAAAGACCCTAGGCGCCGCAGGAGAGGGCTCAAAGGGGCTAGGCTGACCAGGTGTGGTGTCTGGACCGTTCCCGACAGACAGCCGGGGAGGTCGTTTGGGGACCCCCGAGGGGAGGTGCAGAAAAGGGCTTTGTCCAAGCAGAGTCTCCTTTCTTGCAAACGTGTAATGAAAAGCGTTTGAGCTCAGGAGAGGATCCTCCTTCGGGGAGCTGGGCATCTTGGCAGGCTCGTTGCTCCCAAGCATCTACTTGGTGTCAGCAGAAGGGACTGGAGGGGGAAAGGGAGCCCCACGGTGCGCCTCCGTGCTGACCACAACCCCAGGAGAGCGCACTCGATCGGACTCATTTCACAGGTGACCCGTGTGAGCCTGGAGCTCTGAAGGACCTTCCCTGGGGTCACATGTCAGCGACCTCTTGGCATGTAGGATGGGCCTCCGTTCGGTCAGGCCGAATGCTGTGGACACGAGGTTGGGCCAGGTCCTTGTCCTTTGGGGACGTTGTCTGTGGGATGGGTGACCCATAGCTCTCTGCATCTGTGCCAGGCAAACCAGATGACCTCGCTTTGGGTGCCCTTTCCTTCTTTGGGTAAAGGATGTGCAGGCCACTCCTGTGACATGGCGGGGAGGGGCGGGTTGTTCCAGGTAGGGCCACTCTTAGCATAGCCCTGGCGTCCGGCTGTTCACACTGTCTTCCCGACAAGTCCACAGGCTCCTAAAGCCCCCAGGGCAGCCCTGGCTCCAATGGCACCTCCCCATCCCCCCTGAGATGAACAGACCAGGGTCACTCAGCTTCCACTCTGGGACCCTGCTCAGTAGCCAAGTTCACAGTCCCTGGGAGGGCAAGGGCCCAGGGGGCTGCCTGCCTTTGAGACTGGCTTCTTCCCTGCGGACCTTTTTACTTCCATAAAAGACTTAGTGGGGTCCTGATTTTTGTGGATATTTTACTTTTTCTTTTAAAATCTACTTTTGTTGTTCCATTGAGAAAATACACAAGATAATATAGAACAGCGGTTCTTAACCTGTGGGTCGAGACCCCGTTAGGGGTAAAATGACCCTTTCATAGGATCACCGGATTCATAACTAGCAAAATGACAGTGATGAAGTAGCAATGAAAATAATTTTATGGTTGGGGGGGTCACCACCACATCAGGAACTGAATCAAAGGGTCGCAGCATCAGGAGGGTTGAGAACCACTGCTCTAGAACAACATCACAATTCCTGCCATGTTTTCCAACTAGTTCCTCCTTATCCCTGTGAACTGCTCCGAGTGTGCCCGGTCTCATCTCTCAAGGTCCTGTGCAGACGGTCCTTTAATTAGACATTCCTTAGAGTTAAGCAAAGCCAAAGAGGAAGACCGAAGAAGCATCCGTGCAGCTGAGCTATGGTGCTGGCGAAGAGGAAGCAGACTGTCAAAGGCACAAACCAATCTGTCTCGGAGGAGCACAGCCAGAGTGCTCCTTAGAGGCAAGGATGGAGAGAACTTTGTCCATGTGCTTTGGGCCTGTTGTCAAGAGAGATCCCCTGGAGAAGGACGGCATGCTTGGTCAAGTAGTAGGGGGCAGCAGCGGAAAAGAAGGAAGGCTTTCGGCCAGATGGACGGACACAGCGGCTGCACAGATGGACTCAAACGGGAGAGCAGTGTGGCCCAGGGCCGGCAGGGCTTCCTCTGTTCCGTCGAGAGGGTCCCTGAGCCAGAACAGCGGCACGGTTTTGTCAGGGGCCTTGGCAGTGCAGGGGGAGGTGCTCGGCTGCTGACCGGAGGGTCAGCGGTTTGAATCTCCCGGCTTCTCTTTGGGAGGAAGGTGTGGCCGTTGGCTGGTGATAGCCGGGGAAACAAAGGTGGCTCCACTCTGTCCCGCAGGGTTTCTGTGGATGGAGACAGACTCGGCAGCAACAGGATTTGGCTTCGGTTCATCGTGGTGCTTTAAAGAAGGCTTTGTGGGACATTTTTGGTCTACAGTTTAAAGATCACCTCAGGGCAGTACCTCTGTGGGCTGACAGCTTTGTGACTCCCATGAGTCGGAATACCGTGAGAGTTTGAAAGTCAGGTCTGCATGTTCCTCCTTTTGATATGGGCCCTTCTGGAGAATCATGGATCAAAACGGCCAGGAGATCCCATCCTGCTCTGAGGGGTTCACGGTGAGATACGAGTGTGTTTTCAGTCACAGCTTTATTGAGAGGGAATTCATGTGCTGTGCAAGCCAAAGGGCCGATTAGAAGGTTTCAAGTAGAATTCGTGGAGCTGTGCACGCATCACCTGGTTTTCATTGCCCCAGAGAGAAACCCCGTGTCCTGTAGCTATCACCTTCCCAACTCCCCCAGACCCACCCAGCCCTAAGCAGCTGTTGGTTTGCGTTCTACCTCTGTCACTAGGAGGGCTTTGGGCTTTTAACATTCGGCAGGCCAGCACTCTGCGCCCAGCCTTGTGCGCTGGACTCTTCCCTCACAGCAACCCGGTGGGACAGAGACGTCCTTTTCTGTGTTCACCGATGAAACCGCGGCTCAGTGAAGCCAAGCAACTGCTTCAGGATTACCAAACCCACAATTGACAGGTCTCGGGATGCCTGGGCAGTCGCTGTGGGCTCCCTGGTCCCTGGGGAGAAGTCAGGCTGTGAATCATGGCAGATTAGTGGTGGTAGTGAGAGGGAGGGAGGGAATGCACGATGTGGTCGTCGTTAGCCAGGAGCTAAGAGGACAGGCCTTGTATCCTCGCTGGAACCATTTGTCCACCTGTCCACTTGCGAAATAGCTCTAGATCCTTCCAGGAGCCCAGACTCCACCTGTACTGGGCAGGCAGGCCTCTCAGCCGCCCAGGCAGCAGCCTGTCTCCCTGGGGCCTTGGCAGGAAGGCCATGCTTGGGCTTCCTGGTGGTCTAGAGCCCCTCTCCAACCAGGCGGTGCTCCTGAGGTGGGAGAGCCCAGCACTGGGTGCACCCCCAGCTTGGTGTGACCTCTGGGGGACCTGCAGCCACAGCGGGCTGCAGATGGGCATAAACCAGCCTCGGTCTCCTCACCCCGGCCAGGAGACAGGTTTCAGAGCTTCCTCATCCGTGGAAACAGATAACAGGACAGAAACCAAACAACAGGATGGTGAATGATTAACGCTGGTTACATAGGAGGGGGCTAGGAAGTGAGGGCGTGATGCCGCCGTGGACCTTTGCAGGGTGCCTCTTGTGTCCAGGCTTCTCCCCGGCTGCTCTGCTCCCCGAGCTCCAAACTTGAAGGAGCACGGGTGGCTTAGGTCAGGAATCCGAACCCACCAATCACTCTCTGGGAGAAGGGTGTGTCCGTCTGCTATCCTGAAGATTACCGCCTGGGCGACCCTGTGGTGTTTTGTTGTTGTTTTTGACCCTGTGGTTTTAAAGATGGCCTCGGGAAGTAACTGGGAGGGGGGTGGGTGTCTTACCCAGAAAGCGTGGATTCCAAGAGAATTTGAAATTCTGTTCCCGTCTGCCCTCCAGGGCTGCTGTGAGTTAGAATCGATCAGATGGCAATTAAAAAAAATAAATCTTAATCTTGACAACATCCCCAGTGATTGTTTATTCCCAGTTGGTGGATGTAACCGTCGAGGCTTAGATAGAATAAGGTCAGCCACACAGCCTGTGAGCAGCGAAGGCGTTTCTTCAGCATCTGATGTGGGTGAAGCCCCACACTAAGGCTTTAGAGCCTATGAGCTGATTCGCTTTTTCCTAACTTCCTGCTGTTTTACGGGTGAGGGCCCTGGAGACTGAGGGGTTCAGACTCTTGTCCTCAGCTAGGGCTGAAGCCCTAGGTCTGTCGGATTCCAAAGGCTGGCTCCTTCCCTATGGATGTCCATGCCCTGTCCTCCCCACACAAGTGAGGCCTGTGTTTCCAGGTCCTCAGAATCCCTCCCTGTGTCCCTTGGGGCCCGCTATTACAGAGCTGTCCTTTCTGCAAAGAGGAAATGGCCTGGTGGCTCTCCACCTGCTCAGAAACCACTCCCAGCTGGGTGGGAAGTAACTGGATCTGGGTGGAGCTGTTCCTGAGCCCTCTGCTTTTCATCTGTGAGCGGAGCAGCTGACAGCCCGCTTTGAAAGGCTGGCAGTTGGCCCTTGATAAGGGAACCAGATACCCTTATTTACGCGACCAGCAAACCGGACATCTGAGATCATTGCTGGGCAGGTCTTGGCTTCAACCCCGCAGTGCCCGCGCCCTGGCAGGCCTGGCTGTGTGTGGGGTCACAGGACCTCCAAGGCGGCCTGAGGGCGAAAGGACAGTCCCCGGCCTCCTGCTGCGACCTCCCTTGACAGCAGAGGTTTCTAGAATAAGACTCTGGCGCACACATGCTTGCCGGCCTCCTGGCTAGACACTTGCACACCGCTGGCCAGCAGCCGCCCACCCACAGCCTCAGAAGGGGCTGGCTCTGCTGGGGGGGCCGGGGGCTGAGAGGCCAGGGGCCAGTGAGTTGCCTTCTGAGGCACAGAGGCCTACTGAGGAAGGACCGCCAGTCCCACCTGAGAGAGACTTGGAAGCGTGGATAGCTCTTGTCTCTAGGGCCACTGAGCAGGGTGGGGGTCTGCCCCTCATCTCTCCCCACATTCATCAGTTTGCCCTCTCTGGCTGTTTGGATGGATGTGTGCCTGATGGCTACTTTGTCCTCGTGTCCTGCTCCCAACTTCCACTGCCATTGGGTCAACTCGGCAACCCTGCAGCTCAGAGAAACCCTACTCATGAGGGTTTCTGAGTCGATCTTTATAGGAGCAGGCAATCTCGTAGCTCAATGCCTAACCTACTGCACTATCAGGACGCCTTGGTCCCTACCTGGGCCTCCTTTATAAGGGAACCGGATACCTTATAGAGATATGCCTCCAATGAGAAGGCACCTTAGGATTCTTCACACAGCCCTCTCCTTAAAGAGCGTCTTACTTGGTCCTCTTAATAATTTGTTTAAATATAGGATAACTTTCGTCCCTTTTTTTGAGTGGTGGTGGTGGTTTGAAACTTCTTTTTTCTCCTTTGATAAATACATGATCAGTGTACACTCCTTATTCCCCAGCACCCATCCCACCCCAAGAAAAAATCCCAGAGGCGCTCTAAGCCCCTTCCCTCCCATCCCAGATCCAATGTCCATGTATACATTTCGACAGACTTTTCTGTATAGTCTTTAAAAAACCAAAAAAACCCAAACAGGTAATAATTGAACGGGGTGTAGAACTCACACAGAACAAAAGGGTATTCATCGAAAAGCGGCTGCCCCTCCGTCCCTGCCTGGAGCCTCCCAGGTGCCCTCTCCGGAGGACCGCTGCTCCCAGCTCGTCCAGTGCTTTTCCAGCACTGTTCTGGCCAAGAGCTTTTATGGCTTCCCCAGGAGTGTAACAAGAGGCATCTGTCTGGTGGGCTGTGAGGGCCAGTCTTGAGAATGGCCAGGCTTGGAGCCCCGTGAGATGCAGCTGGTCATGTGGGATGTAGTGGGCTTTTTGGACAAGGGGCAGAGCCCACGGAAAGGAACGAGGTCCATGTGGGAACAGACGTCTGTCACAGGGTGCCCCGGCTGATTGTGTCTTTTAATTAGGTGCCCTGTGGTGGGAGGGAGGAGTCACTGGGCTTCTAGCCTGCAAGGTCTCAGGGACGCGTCTGGGGTTACACGGCTGGGCGAGGTTTACTGCTTTATCAGAGGCTCCGTGCATGCCTGACAAAGCCAGAGCGGGGCCCAGGCTTCCTGACCCCTGACCCCTGAACAATACCTTCCCCTGGAGTGACCTCTGTGGTGTGGTCCACACGTGAGGCCCGGGTCTGGTGGCCGGGTGGGGTGGCCCCCCCTGACCGCACGCACAGCCGCTCTCATTTGCCTGTCCTGTTTACTCTGCACAACCAGAGGAAAAAGCTCCTTTGTCCACCGGGGTTTCTCAGGTGCCGACTCAGGTGAGGTCAGGTAGGGGTGGATGGGCGGGCCAGCCTGGGAGGGGAGGGGAAGGCAGTTGGAGCTGAAGGGCTGTGATTTTGTTTGAGGTGGGGGCCAGTGTTTGGAAACGGGAGGGTGGTGGTAATTCATGTCACCGGGTTATACACCGGGAGGTGTTAACATTGGCAAATACTGCATACTTTGAATCCCGTGCGCATGCACACAAAGATGGCCAGGCTTCCTCTAAACAATTGATGATGTAGAAAGAAATGCTTAATGCCTCTGGTTCTGTAAAGCAAATCAAGAAAAGTTCTCCTCGTTGCAACCTCCTCCTCCCCCCTAAAAACCCCAAAAAAACAAAAGCAGAGAGAAAGAATAGGAAGCCGGTCATTCATTCATTCTAGCCGAACCACGTTCCCAGACCACTTGGGACATAGAGCCGGGAGCGGGACCCACAGGTCAGCGAGCAGAGCCCCCAGCACTGTGTGCCCTCGGATGCGACTTCTTTGAGCTGTGCTTCAGCTTCCCCTTCGACAGTGTTGTAGCCTGCAGCTCGTACGGGTCCATATTATTCTGCTTTTTGTTTTGTTAGCATATAGCGTTGCATTTTCCATCACAGTGCGTAGTGTGAGTCCACGCTACTCTGGCTATGTGATGTCCCCGTTAAATGGATGCGAACGGTATATAGTTTACTTTAAAACCAAAAGAAAAAACCCCACTGCCATCGAGTCAGTACTGACTCGGACTAACCCTGTAGGATGGGGCAGAACTGCCTCCATGAGTTTCCGAGACTGTTTACAGGAGTGGCAAGCCCATCTTCCCCCTGAAGAGTGGCTGGCGGTTTCGAACAGCCTACCCTGAGGATGGTGGCCCAACGGGAACCACTGTTCCGCTAGGGCTCCTTACTGTTCATAGAACTTCGGGCTGTTTCTGAGCGTTGGTGCTCAAGTAAGACTGGCGAGAACGCTCGCTGCTTTGCTTTATTTAGCGTTATTTACTCAGGGACGCCTGTCCCGGTGGAGCTCCGGGCTCATGCCCATTTTAGTGCACCTTGGCCGGCTGCTTCCCACCAGAGCTGTCCCACACCCCCTCCTGCAGCCTCACCCCCTGTGCCTCCTCGTCCCTGTTCCCTGACATCGTGAGTTCGCAGTAACCCCCGCCACCCACCAGATGGAACGAAGGAAGGTGGAATTCTTGTTCTCATTCACCATTCACGGGCGGTGTGGTGTGCGGCCCCTGTGACACGTGTCGGTTGTTGAGCAAGCCTGGATGACAGGAAGCCCCCATCAGCTTTTGCTCCCAGGCTCGCAGGAGGCTGATGTTGCCTGGTGGTCTCTTGGGTGAATGCAGGCGTCTGCCCAGTGGGTGCTGCCCTAACACGCCCTCGTGTCTGAGCGGGTGTAGCTCTGCGAGGGGACTGGAAGCATCTCGTAGGTACATCCCACTGTGGAACTAGAAACCCAGTCCATCGGAATTCCAGTTGGGCCTCCTGGTCCCATATCTTTGTGAGTGGAGGGGCCAAGGAGTGTCTTGCTTTGTTTTTAAGACCGATAGGGATTTGCCCATAAAAGTCCAGATTGCTGACTCCTCTCCTGTGGTGAACGGCGTCCCTGCTGCTGGCCCTCCATGTCAAGGCTCTGAGGGCTATAGGCTCAGCCCCTGACTCATACTTAGGACTCGATCCTCCACACCCAGATCTCTGCTGCAGGTGATGAATGGATATCCTTTCGGCGCCTGACGTTCACATGTGAGCGACGATGACCATGGCATGCTTGCTTCCTGCATTTCAGGCTCATGAGTGCATTTTATTACTATAAATTGGCAATATTACTATCTTACTTAATCTTGATTACCATCCTGCCTGGTGAATGCCCAAACCAAACTTGATTCTGACTGAAAGGACCCTATAGGACAGGCTAGAACTGGTAGACCGGAACTCTTTACAGGAGTAGAAAGCCTCATCTCTCTCACTCGGAGCGGCTGGTGGCTTTGAACTGCTGGCCTTGTGGTTCACTGCAGAACACAGAACCACCACGCCACCAGGATTCCTGTTGGTCAGGGCCGCTGACCCCATTTTACAGATGTGAAGATGGAGGCTCCAAGAGGCCTGTGTGGCTGACGTCTGATAGAGCAGGGTGTGCTTGGTCTCCCAAGCCCTGCGTCTTTGAGACCCGTGATGAAGGAACTCGATTGAAATGATTGGGCTAAGCAGAAGGAAAGTTTGCTAGTGGGATCTGTGTGAAAGAAAGGCCTTGAACCTGCAGACAAGGTGGACAGAGGGACTGTGCTCTCCTGAGGCCCATTCTGAGTGCTGCCCTCCCTGCCGCCCCGCCCTGTTGGAAACTGGCCAGGCTCCCGTTTGCAACTTGTCCAGGCTCCTGGACAGTTACCGTTATTCCCGATTGGACATGTGTACATGGTTCAGGTCCAGGGAGCCCGAACAAGGTCCACATTCTCTCTCAGCTGTCCCCTCTCTGTGCAGTCCAGCTGCAGGGGTAGAGGTGGAGTGTGGGGAGGGGCTGCTGCCACTCTGCTAACTCTTCCCAGCATTGCCTGAACCCCCAATTCACTTTTCCTGAGATCATGGAAGCCCTGAGCCCCTTTTCTGGAACAGAGTGGGCCCTTAGCCGGCCTGTGAGCCGGAGCATGGCCTTAGGGATGACAGAAGAAGCCCAGGCTGGGACTCTGGGAGCAAAGGGGTCAGTTTGTATGGTGGGGGGGTGGGTGGGTCTGATTGGGACTGAGGCAACAAAGTGCCCCTTTGCCCTTGATCAAGGAACTGGGAGTGGGGGGGTGAGGGCAGTGGGCTAAGTGTTGGGCGGCTAACTGCGAGGTCCTTGATTCAAACCTACCAGCTGTCTGATCTCCTGAAGATATATAGTCTCAGAACCCCATAGGGGCCAACTGTACTCAGCCATCTACAGTCCAGTATGAATTGCTATTGACTGGGTTTAAGGCAGCGGTTCTCAACTTGTGGGTCACGATCCCTTTGGGGGTCGAACAACCCTTTCACAGGGGCTGCCCAATTCTTAACAGTAGCAAAATTACAGTTATTCAGTAGCAATGGAGATAATGTTATGGTTGGCGGTGGGCGGGGCGGGGTCACCACAACATGAGGAACTGTATTAAAGGGTTTTGTGGCATTCGGAAGTTAGGGAATCCCTGGTTTAGGGGGTCACCTTCCCCATCTTACTGTTAAGGATGCTGAAAAAGAGGGGTGGGAGTGGGTGTCACACAGCTAGTTAAGAGTGCATACAAGAATTAAGCCCAGGGCTGGCCGAATCGAATCTAGGTCCCACCATCTCCTCGTTGGGCCTGAACTTCAGTGTGCGGTGCTGTTTGTTGGGGGAACAGGGTTGAAAATGGGCATGCTCGGGGCCTTGCTCGGTAGGTAACTGTGGGAGCCAGGGGTCTGAAGTTTGGGGTTTTAGAACGCTCTACCCAGGACGCCCCTGCCCCCGCCTGGGCTTTGAGCTGGAGGCCTGAGCAAACACAGGTGTGGTTTTGTCTCTGGGCGCCAAGCCTGGCTTCCCCAGGAAGTGCGGCCGGCTGCTTTCCCCATCAGTTTTCCGCTTTCAAAAGCAGCAGCTTCTGACAAAAGCCTTCTCTTCCTCCTTCCTCCCGCCCCCACGCCCCACTCCACCATGGGGCAGAAAACAGTGAGGTCACAGCGAGCAACTGTGGGGGACGCCAAGCCATTCCCCCCAGGACCTGGACCACCCCGGGCTTGACCAGTCTTGGGGAGAAGGCAAGAAGGCACGAGATGCTGACAAATGAGCCAAAGACCCTCAACCCAAACATGGGGAGTCTCTGGGTGGCACAAAACGCTAATAGGTGGAGGACCGAACCTCCAGAGGCACATTAGAATGAAGACCAAGTTCACAGGCCCCAGCACCCCTGGAATACAGCTCTCTGCTGACACACGTGGGCATGTCCGTGGTCAGAATCCACTGGTTAGTTTGTTTTTCGTCTCCAAAGTGATTGTATAATGGGATGGCCATTGGGTCAATGGCATTGGACAGATGAGAACTGGAAAAGACTATGCCTCCAATAATAATAATAATAATAATAATAATAATAGGCACATTATTTCTTTATAAAATGCACAGTGCTTTAATACTGTTTTATAACATTAAAATGCAAATAAATAAATAAATAAAAGAAAACTCCAGGATCAGATTCACAATACCAGCACTAGAGGGCAGGCACCCAGGAAATGCCCTCCGTGTCTGCTGCCGCCTCTGAGCTGTGTCCGATTCCAGGGGGCCAGAAATGCTGTGTCCTGTCACTCCCCTGCCCACCACTCACAGGCCCCTTGGATCTTGCAGGACCCTCCAGTTCTGCATCTGTTTGGCGCCCATTCCTCGCCCAGGGGCCGACGTTTCTCTCCCTAGCATGCTGGCTGCACAATGGCAGGCTTTTCACTCTTGTTCCTGGCTGTATCCCTGGCTTGGGACTGAGGACCCTAGAAATACAAAGGTGAACATGGGGGCGCTCTCTTGGGGTGTCCCCCAGGTGGCAGTAGAGATCAAGGAGCAGGGAGGGGACAGGGAGCTGACCAGTGGCCGTGCAGTGTTGGTTTGTGGGGTAGGATGGAATGAGTGGACAGCGTGCTGTGGACTCTGTGCCCATCCCAGGCACAGCGGCGTCTATCTAGAAGGCTTCCTGGAGGAGGTGAGTCTTAGGCTCGCCCTAGAAAGATGAGTGTGACAATCGAGAGGTATCCCAGGCTGCCCGTTCCCAGTTTGTGTGTCGGCAGAGAGCTGTGGGGGTGACGTTCCTAGTGAGACATGCCTTGAAGACCATGGGGGAGGCTGTCATACACTCTCTCTCTCAGGCTCTTCGACCCTTCCCTGACATCTTTTCCCCTCGTGACCACTGCCATGACATGCCCTCCCCGCCGTTGCCACCCCGATCTGGAGTTCCCCGTGGGCAGGAGGAAGTAGCGTGGGTCAGGAGTCTGGTGACCTTTCCCAGGAGGAGGGTATTTTTAGGGTGGCCTGGTGCTGGTATGATGATGAGTAAGTCATTCTTTCGGGGGGAGGGAGTGTGGGAGGACAACTCCCTGGCCCTGCTGTGAGCTGAACTCATTTAGTGCAGAGTTCTGCCATTGGCCAAAACATGTGTCTGATTGGGAGTAAGTGGTCTTCTCTCAGATGGCCATTAGTGCCCCAGGCCGAGAACAGGCCTGAGTTTTACAGGAGGGGGTGCTCATGTTTGTTGAATCACTTTGTTCCTTGTGTGGGCCACCAGGTGGCGGTGTTGGCACAGGACCTCTCGGTTTTTGATCCACCTGTTGGGTCGTGTTTTGGGCCTTGCCGCCAACCGCTGCTCTCTCCCCATAACCTCCAAGCCAAATCTAACCAAACCCTACCATCGAGTCGATGGCAGCTCACCTCGACCCGGTAGGACAGGGCAGGACCGCCCCCGTTGAGTTTCTGAGACTGTAGTTGTTTATGGGATTAGAAAGCCCTGTCTTTTTCTCGAGCTGGTGGTTCCAACTGCTGACGTTGCGGATCGCCGTCCAGCGCTTAACCACTACACCTCCGGGGCTCCTCCCGACAACCTCGAGCATCCCCGCATCGCAGTCTGTGCATGCAGCCCCCTGGGTTCCCTTTTCGGAATTCTTCATCTGAGCTTGCACCGTCACGTCTCTTCTCTGCCCCAGATGCGCACATGGACATTTTGGGGTGCTAACTTTTTGCCCTTGCAGGACACACCTTAGAGACCATGGGACTTTGGGCAAGACTGACTACGTGCTCTTCTTTCCTCTGCCAGACGTTCACGGCATGGTGCAATTCCCATCTCCGTAAGGCGGGCACACAGATCGAGAATATCGAGGAGGACTTCCGGGATGGCCTGAAGCTCATGCTGCTGCTCGAGGTCATCTCAGGTGGGCTGGGTCCCTGGGTCCCTGGCCGGTGGGGGAGGGGTGTCCTGGGGCAGAGGCAGTGCCAGGTGGGCTGGGTCCCTGGGTCCTTGGCCTAGGGGTGTCCTGGTGCAGAGGCAGTGCCAGGTGGGCTGGGTCCCTGGGTCCCTGGCCAGGGGTGTCCTGGGGCAGAGGCAGTGCCAGGTGGGCTGGGTCCCTGG
>NW_022103915.1:36585300-36589924 GCF_000313985.2 Echinops telfairi
GGCAGAGGCAGTGCCAGGTGGGCTGGGTCCCTGGGTCCCTGGCCTAGGGGGGGTCCTGAGGCAGAGGCAGTGCCAGGTGGGCTGGGTTCTGCCCTGACGCCTCTGCGGTGGCCTCTTGACAGAAGCTGGGGACGACACGGATGGATTCAGGCGCTAGTAGACCAGACCTCATTCCTGACTCTGCCCCGAACCCACTGTCCATCCTTGGACAAGTCACCTTGCTGTTCTGACCCAGCAGCATTATTTGTAAAACAGCAGAGATTTAGAGCGCAGTTTCCGGAGTCGTTTCTACTCTGAAGTCATAGGATGCTCTGGTCAAGAGCACAGTCAAGAATGAATATGCAAACCCTGGTTCTACTCGTTCCTTCCTAGCTACCAACCAGCTATCTCCCTACCTACGTACCACTCTACCACTTACCTACCTGCCTACCAACCTACTATCTACCCACTTACCCATCTACCAACCTACTCTCTACTACCAACCAACCTACTACCTACCTACCTACCTACCAACCTACTCTCTACCTACCCACCTACTATCTACTTACCTACCTACCATCTACCTACCTATGTACAAACCTACTGTCTACCCACTTACCAACCTACTATCTACCCACCTACCTACCTACTAACCTATTATCTACTCACTTACCAAACTACCTACCTACCCACCTATCAATTTACTACCTACCTACCAACCTATTATCTACCCACTTACCAGACTACCTACCCACCTATCAATTTACTACCTACTTACCTACCTACCAACCTACTATCTACCCACCTACCAAACTATCTACCTACCTACCCACCTATCAACCTACTATCTACTTACCTACCTACCTACCAACCTACCAATTCACCTATCTACCCACCAACCTGTGTACATCCAGATGATCCCAGCCCAGGATCAAGCTCTCAGCTTGGAATTTGGGTATCCAAATGTCTTGAGGGTCATCTCCACTGGAATATACATCTCGGCTCGCTGGCTGCTTTTCCTTCGCCATTCCCATAAGGCTGGTGGCGTCTGAGAGTCTAGCTTTGTTCATACTGTAGGCAACCTTAGCTACTCTCTGCATTTTGCTTTTTACCTTGATCCCAGTTAGCTCAGATATAGACTCTGTACAGACTTCTCCCCTGAACCCCTCAAATACCAAGCCTCTCTGGGCATCTCCACCCAGGTGTCTCACAGTGCCCACAAAATTGTCACGTCCACAGTTTACAGCTGCTCCTGTCCCTAAACCCCACCCCCCTGTTCTCCCTACATGCTTCCTTGTTCTTGATAAACGATAACACTGTCTATCTATTCTCTTGCATCTAATCTAGCATTCCTTTGAGACAGCTCTTGTTCCTCTTTCCAATTTGACATTCAAATTCTGTTCATTGTATTTCCTTTTTTCATAACCTTCTTTACCCTCTTCGACCACAGTATCAATGTGGGCCTGTGACAGCTCTCGGATAGCTGATAGCCTCCTCCCTCTGTGGTGAAGGACAGGCCAAATACGGTCATGCTGCTCCCTGTTCAAGACCTTTCCAGCCCCCGCCCCCCGAGCTTTGAGCTGGCAGTCCACATTCCTTAGCATAGTCTGCTGGATCCCGTGTGAGGCGGCACCTGCTTTATTTTCAACGGACTGTTCTCCAAAACAGGGCTTTCTTGTGGCACAGAAGCCAAAGTTCTTAGCTGCCAACCAAAGGCCAGTGGTTCGAATCTACCAACCATTCCACGCGAGACATGTGGTAGTCTGTTTCCATGCAGATTACAGCCTTAGAAACCCTAGGGCGTGGTTTGGCTCTGCCCCCTGTAGGAGCTGGGATTGACAGGACGGGTGTGGGATTCCACAAAGGTGCCAGACCCTCTGCCACCCGTGGAGCCACGCAGTGCTCCCGGGTGTGATGCACCCCTGACCTCTGCCTTGGCACCGCAAGCTCCAAGTGCCGGCTAGAATGCCCGTCCCTGCTTCCTTCCCCAGCACGCCTCCGGTTTTCAGAAAACAGCTTGGCCTGACTCTTTTTCATCTTCCCTGTCCCCCAGCCCCCGCACCACTCCCCCTCACCCGGCGTTAGCTGCCTGTCCTCTTGAGTTCCCGTTAGAAGGCAAGTAAGCAAACGAGCCAACCAGCCAGTTGCTGTCAAGTTGATCCCAGCTCATGGTGTGCCCCACCCCCACCCCACCCCCTGTATGTCAAGGGTTGAACTGTGCCCTCCCGGGTTCTCAGTGACCGATCTGTTGGGAAGTAGATCACCGGGCCTTTTCCTTAGGTTCTTCTGGGTAGTCTCGAACCACTAGCCTTTGGGTTAGCAGCTGAGTGTGTTAGCCATTTGCATCTCTCAAGAACTGTATAATAGCACCCCATTGAGTCTTTCTGGAGTGGGGGTGGGGCTGAATTAAAAAAAACAGCACCTCATTAATGAATTCTCTGTGTGCCATGTGCTGCGTGGTAGAATCATGATTTTGGCTGACTTGGTTTCGGCCTGTGTTAGGGTTCTCTAGAGAGACAAAACCAGATTGCTAATAATTATATATATATATATATATATATATATATATACACACACACACACACACATACAGATAGATATATAACACAAGAAATAAACAGTTAAATTATAAAGCAGTACAAATGGCTCAGTGCAACTCACTCCCGTGAGACAGCTGAGACACTGGCAGTCCTTTGAGTCTTGAGGGCCGCCAGGTAGTCCTCTGTGGAGCAATTCAGGCTATCCGGGCACAGGCAGCAAACAGCAAGGCAGGTCACCAACAGTCAGCCAGATGACAGGGTCTGACAGTCCCCTGCGCAAGAGATGTAAATTCCAATTATGTGGCGATGCAGGTCTTGAAGGAACCTCAAATTACAGCGACACAATTCACGGGTTAGGTGGCCCACAGGTAGTGTAGCTTGCAAATTGAGGCACAGAACAAGCAAGGCAGTTGCATACTGGTCCGATGATCAAAGAACAAGAGAGAAGAAAGGCAAGGCTTGCTGAGCCTTTTATCCCTCTGCCCTTCAATTAATCCCGCATGTGTTTATCGGCCAGGTTGGCACAATAAACTAACTACCTCACAACCCTATTTGGTGCTGAGCTCCTGGGGGCAGGGACTCCCTCTGTCCCTCAATGCTAGGAACTGCACTTACCGCATGTAGACGGATGGTGCTCAGACCGGGAGTCAGCCGTCAGGCGGGAGCCTGCCCCCAGGGGAGTCGAGCACTTCTCTAGAGCAGGCCTGTCCTTGCCCAGGGCTGGGAGACATCAGAGTGCCAAGATCCTCACTGCAGTTTTCCTCCTCAGTTGGGTGTCTGCTGGGGTCGAGGAGAAGGAGAAAGGAGTGCTGTCTACAGGGAGAGGCTCTGAAAGGGTGGCCTTGGTCACCACTGCAAACCCCGCTGATCTGCTCGCTCAGAGGGCGGGTTCACAGACCCTTCCCTAGATGTCCCAGGTTGGAAATTCAGGAGCAGGAGCAAGGGAGCCAGCAGCGTGGGGTAGCGAGTGCTCCGGGTGATCTTTGTGCAGACTGTGTGTTTAACCTTCACCCCAACGCTTTCTTCACCGAACAATTCCCATTCCAGCCCTTCCCATTCCTCCACAGAGGGGAGGTCCCCCTCAGCGGGATCGGGCTGGGGGCTGGACGTACATTAGCCAGTACCAAGGAGCCTCCTTCATCCACCCTGTGGGAGAGAGCTCCTGGGATTGATGAGAGAGCGCAGTCTTTCATGATGGACACTGTTCCAACAACTGTTTGGTGTAAAGATGGCTTCAGAGGGTCGTTTTGGTTTAAGGGCGGCTGTGCAAAGATCCAGTCGGGCCGTAGTTTAGTGGAGGTCATCCAGCTCCAGGGGCTCCAGAGTCTGGATTCTGTGAAAGTGTGAAGTTCTGTTCTGCACCACCCTCCTTTTGATCAGGAGTCTTCTGTAGAATCTTTGCTCCAATCATTTAGTCATGGGAACTGGGCACCATTGGTTCTGGTCTCATGACAAGAGGGGGCTGTTATTCCCCCTAATCTTTTTGGAAATCTCTCGCCGTCTGTTCTTTGGCGCGGCCCTCGCAGTAGGGTTCTCGTTCGGCCCTGCTTGCCTGTTGGTCTGGAAGTAGGAGAAGGCAGGAAATGGTTGTTGAGTGGCTGGAAGCAGGACACACAGATGCCCCCCCTCCCTGCCTGTGACCTGTAAGGCCGTGCTGCACTCCTGCCTCCTGGATAATAGCACGTCACCTTCCCCTTCCTCCCTCTCATCAGGTGAGCGCTTGGCCAAGCCGGAGAGAGGCAAGATGCGGGTGCACAAGATCTCCAACGTGAACAAGGCCCTGGATTTCATAGCCAGCAAAGGGGTCAAGCTGGTGTCCATTGGAGCTGAAGGTGAGTAAGGCCTGCCCCTGGCTGCCCAGTGGAGCCCGACTTGGTGCCCTCCCGGTTCCCTCAGCCTGTCGCCCCGATGGCCAGGCCCACGGCACCCACCTCCATCTGGTCACCCTGTGGGTTCTTGAGCTAACAGCAGTCTTTCCAGCCTTGGGGTCTCCTTGGTTCCTGTCCAGCTACATCCTGGCACTCTGGATCCTGTGGGAGAGGGGAGGGAGCGGGGAAGGCTCCTGGCCCACAGACCTGCCTGGGCTCTGCTGCTGCTTTGAAGGG
>NW_022103915.1:36590633-36592654 GCF_000313985.2 Echinops telfairi
TCGGTGACCTCACGTCTGTTTGTAGGAGGGAGGGGAGGCCAGTACGGTAGCTGAAGCATTGACAGGGGAGGTGGTACCGGGTCCCAGTTTCTCTCACCCTAAATTCCTTCAGCGTGTCATTGATTTCTCTGTCCAAACAGTGTGGGGAGAAGCCCCAGCGGGGTACAGCTTTGCTGTAGCTGTAGACCGGGAATGGCAGACACATGCCCTAGTGCCACCGGGTCCCTGCCCGAGCATACCAGCTCATCTGTTACCTGCTTTCCCTGTCATGCTTGGGGTGCACCTGACATCTCCTCTGGGACCCAGTGGTCCAGATACACCTTATTCCCACTAGGGATGAGGTCTGTGGTAGTTACATAATTTCATGTCAACTTGTTAAATAGGTTATGGGGTGGAGTCTAGCCTGTCAATCAGGTCATACCCAGTCATGCCTCTGTGTGGTCATGGTCTTTTCCTGAGAATCCTGGGAACTCCTGTCTTCCTCCCTGGAGGCAGGACACTCTCTGACTGACATTCCTGCTGACAAGCCACGTGGAGCTATGCTGATGGAGCCAGGGCCCTGGAGCTGGAGGAGCCACATGGAGACCCACACCAGCACTGAGATGCTTCCATCGCCACTGGATCCACAAGACTTTCCACCCACTTGCCTGTGATCTTCCTGTATTCGGTGTCATTGCATGTATTGCGTGAGTCTGAAGAGGAATTTATAGATTTATATCGACATGATAGACTGGTATCGGACATATGGGCTATTATCAGACTTATGGACTTGTTCTAGACTGGGCTGGGCTGTTTTCTCAATATACAATTACATTTTTATATAAAACTATTATACACACGCGTGTCTCTGGATTTGTTTCTCTAGTCAATTTGGACTAACACAAGGTCCTTCCTGCTGGAATAGGGTCTGCCACCCCTCATCCCTCTGAGCACACCCCAGTTTCTTTGTCCTAAGTGCCTCCCCTGCTTCCTGGAGTGGGGCTGCTGCTTTGGCATCGTTGACAATTCAGTAAGTATAAATCCTGGGGTGGGTGGCAAGAGGTGGACTGGGCACCTTGGAGAGACCACCCACAGGAGGCCTTGGTAGTGCAAGTGGGCTCATCCTTGAGGGCAGATGGCCTAGTTCAAGTACAGCGGGCGGTCCAGGCTTTGGGCCTTGACAGATTGGATGTGTGGGGGCAGGATGGCATGGTGGGAGCTGAGCACCAGCCCTGCAGCC
This sequence comes from Echinops telfairi, assembly GCF_000313985.2. Classification (NCBI taxonomy): domain Eukaryota; kingdom Metazoa; phylum Chordata; class Mammalia; order Afrosoricida; family Tenrecidae; genus Echinops; species Echinops telfairi. The sequence continues at coordinate 36,591,853 of NW_022103915.1, forward strand.
CCCAGGCTTCTGGAAACACTGAGCTGGGGGTTCCCAGCAGCCCCACTTCTGCTGTCCAACTCAGGGCAGACCCTGTGCTTAACAGGGGGAACATCTGTCCCGGCTGGTGCCAGCTCCACCATTTGGGTGTGCTTGAAGCTATGGGGGTGGTGTGGGCTCTGCCTGGAGCCACAAGTCAGCAGCTCAAAGCCACCAGCTGCGCTTGAGGGAAAGAGATGAGGCTTTCTGCACCCCTAAAGATGCTCAGTCTCAGAGCGTCCCAGGGGGCAGTCCTGCTCCTCTCTAGCGTCAGCATGAGTCTGGGTCCACTCAATGGCTGTGGGGTTTTAGCCGCTGAAGCTGACCCTCCAGCACCGGCACCCACCACCCATTTGATGGCCAAGCAGACAGCCTGTGTTGGTCCAGGTTGACTAGAGAAACAAATCCAGAGACACTCATATGTGTGTCAGAGAGAACTTCATATCAAAGAGCGATGGTACATTAAGAAAACACCCAGCCCAGTCCAGATCAAGTCCATAAGTCTGATATTGCCCCGTATGTCGATACTAGTCTGTAAATTCCTCTTTAGGCTCATGCAGCCATGCAATGACTTCAGGATTGCAGGAAGATCACAGGCCAGTGGGTGGAAAGTCTTTGTGGATCCAGTGGTAGTAGAAACATCTCAGCGCTGGCGTGGGCCTCCGCGTGGCTCCTCCAGTTCCAGGGCTCCGGCTCCATCACCTTATCTCCATGCGGCTTCTCAACAGGAACGTCTCACAGGGAGTGAGTGTATCTGGACTCCAGTGGCTGTTTATCTCTGTGG
>NW_022103915.1:36594462-36605040 GCF_000313985.2 Echinops telfairi
ATAGGTCTGAATGTTCTGTGAATTGTCTGTCTGTAAGGTGTGGCTACCTTGTTAGCATCGAAAAGTCTGTGTGTGTGTGTGTGTGTGTGTGTGTGTGTGTGTGTGTGTCTGCCTGCTAATTCAATAGCATGGAAAATGGGATTTCTTTGCTTACACATGGGTTTGAATGTTCTTAAGAACTGGCTGTTTATAGGTCTGAATGTTCTGTGAATTGTCTGTCTGTGAGCTTTGCCCATTCATCTATTAAGACGTTAGACTTTTCTTAGCCATTTAGAGAAAGGCTTTGGACGTAACAGATGCAAGTCGCAAATACAATGCCAAATCTTTCTGAGCTGACGACTCCTCAGATGCGATTCTGCAAAGGGCCGGAGCCTGTTCCACCTGCGAGCACATGTGGGTGTGTGCCACGGAGCTCCCGGGGTAGGGGTGTGTTTGCCCTCTGGTGTCTGCAGCTCGGGGAGGGCCATTTGTGGGGTAGGCAGGAAGTGGTACATCTGGTCCTTGTCCAGACTGGATGCTGTTTGCACAACTCCATGACCCCAGCTCCAGCCCAGTGACCAGACGCCAGCCTTGCCCCGTGTGCTGTCCCTTGTTGGTCTTAGAGCAGCGTGTCCTTTTGCCTGGGCTTCGAGTGTGACTTCCATAACAAAATTCTGCTGTTGCTTTAAAGGGTTTGTGGGGAACTAGCCCCAGGGGACCTGGCTGAAGGAATTGCTGTTTCTTGGAAGTTTCTTTCTCTTGTGCTTCAGTCTGGCTGGAGGAGAAAACAAGATGTTCTTTGGGGGACTTGCCATTAGCTAAGAGTGGCCCTTACCACTGGCCAGGTTACAGGAATCGGGAGGGGAGGAAGTCGGCATTTCCACGTGTGTCACCTGTCCAGCCAAGGGGACCCTAACCAGCCTGATGTGTTCAGCTCCTTGAAGGGCTTGCTTGTGTTTGTCATCCCTGCCTTCTGGCTTGGTGTGGGAGTAGCAGGGGTCATGGGGGAAGCTTTTAAACAGCTAATGGAGCAATTTAAAAAGTATTGCTCAGACTGAGCACGAGGAGGCATCGCTTCATCACCATCTGGAAGCGGGCTGGCTTTTGGATACCCCTGTTAATACCCATCTAATGGCGGTACCAGCTTGCAGGGTGAGTCAGTGGGTCAGTCCAGATGGCTGTTGCCGTGAATGGCGACGGAGGTGGAGGAGGCTGACCTGGCTTCTTTATCTCTGCGAGACTGGAGTCAGACAAGTCTCCAACCTCCATCCTTCTTTCCCTACTCGGACGCCGGCCGTTGCTCCTAGCCCGTTGTGCACCTATGCTGGGTTTGATCATCTGTGGCTGTGGCCACACTGAACTCACAGGTGATGCTCACGGCTAAGGGGGTTTATGAGGGGAGTCAATAGGCTACCCTGGTCCGATCCGCAAACAGCAAAGAGACAGTCATTGGTCTCCTCAGCCAGCAGTGAGGTCTCTCTTATGTTCTTAGCCCCTTGGTCACGTGGTCCTTTGGCCTTTGCCTCCCTGGGCCAAGAAGCCAACCTGTCCCGGGACCTGATAGTCCCTTAGTGCCAGGCCAGGTGAGGAGAAGGTATCCTGTAAGTCATGGCCCTGCTGCTTGGAGTCCCCTCGCCGCAGTCTGTCTGTACGTCCAGGCTTGGTGGCCTCTGCCGCTTTAGACTGAAACCTCGGAGGTCTTAATCTTCAAGATGCTCAGGGTTCTTGGCTGCTTCCTCAGAGATGGCTCCCCCTAGAGACAGAGGGGGCGTCACAGACCCCGACCAGTCCCCTCTAATTGTGTTGTGCCTGCCCGATTTGCATAGCCCCATCCAAGCCTTGGTTGGGAGTTGCAGGGACTTGGGGAGAAGAGCCACGTTACAACATTTCCCCCCCCCCCCCCTGACAGTAGGTCTATCACAGGTGTTGCTGCGTTCAGTAGCACTGACTTTGTAGGGGTGGAGTGGAGGGGTGAGGTGGGGGGAGCCTCCTGTTTGAAAATTGTGGTTGCCCGTGGCTCCTCTCCGCCTAGGGTTGCTGGGACATCTGTGATGGCTTAGAAACTCTTCTCCCACTGAATCTCCATGAGAGGCCTACTGCTCCTGAAGACATCCCTTCCCAGTTGCCTTTGCTAGCTCCGAGAACAGCTAAGCCAACCATATGTGTTTGGCTAGGTTGGCTAGAGAGACAAATCCAGTGACAGTCACGTATGTGTGAGAAAGCGCTTTCACATCCCAGCCCAGTCCAACTCATGCTCATAAGTCTGCTAGTAGTCTATAAGTCCCTCGTCAAGACTCACGCAGCCACATGCAATGATGCAGAATGCAGGAAGATCACAGGCCCTTGGGTGCAAAATCCTGTGGATCCAGTGGCAGTGGTCGCATCACAGGGCTCTGGCAACAACCAGGGTCAGGTAGCAGGCAGGTGAAGGCAGGGGCCCGGGGAGTTTCCCCGGACCCATCTTATGAGAAAGCCACGCCTACAAGGAATCACCATTAGGCTGATTGATACGTTGAATACCACCGCTACACTTGACGGGAGATTATGTAACTACGGCCCCATCCCTGCCCCCTTGGAACACCTCTAAACAAACTTCTCTCCCGGGTACGTGGGAGACTTTTTAATTTTATTTTTTATTGCGGTAGTTAGACCAGTAACACAACCTTCACACAGAGCGTCCCATTGTACTGCATTTGCTCTTCACATTGTTCAGCCGTCATCGTCCTGGAATAAAGCCTGCCCTAACGTGTCCGGCTGGTGTTTCCATAGAAATCGTGGATGGGAACGTGAAGATGACCCTGGGCATGATCTGGACCATCATCCTTCGCTTCGCCATCCAAGACATCTCTGTGGAAGGTAGGCTTCCTCTTCCCCGTGGCCACATCTCTGCCTCATCCTCCATCCCTGGGGGAAGAGGCCCTTGCTCATGGGCCATGTCCCGGGCGGGTGTCTGGCTGGTTTCCGGATCTTTGCCCACTCTCGCAGTCTATAGAGGGAAGAACTGTTTGGGGTGCTGGCTTTCACAGGCATGTTGGCCCCCAGGGAGCACCCACCCTGGGAGCCCCCAGGAGGTTGCCATGGGAGAGCAGCTATGTGGGAATGTGGGGAGAGCGTTGGTCCCATGTCCTCTGCCTCGCTCCCCGAGCGCCCTCTGGTGGCTGATCAGATAGAAGCAACTGTGTAGGCGCTTGAACCTTTTTGACTTTTAAAAATCGGAGTTAAAATATCATGTATTGTTTTTACCTAATTTTAATTCTTTCGTTGTGGTAAAAAAAATGTAATGGTATTTTCCATTTCAGCACTTTTTACACATGCAATTCAGCTGCATTGATGACATGCATTATGTTACATTACCTTACCATTGTTTCCAATTTTTTCACCCCTACCCACACCCCCCAGTCACTTTTTTTCCCCTTTCTTATCATTTTATTGGAGGGGGGGGGGGGAGCTCGTACAAATCTTACAACAATCCATCACTCAATTGTGTTAAGCACACTTATACATATGTTGCCATCATTTCCCTAACATTTCCTTTCTACTTGAGCCCTTGGTATCAGCTCCTCTTTTTTCCCTCCCTCCCCCACCGTCCCACCCTGTGAATCCTCGTGATCAGTTATATATTATTGTTGTTATTTCGTGTCTTACACTGTCTGTTGTCTCCCGTCACCCTCATTTCTGTCATTCATCCCCCAGGGGGGGCGGGGGGCTTTGTAGCCAGCCTTACGATGGGTCCGAGTCACTCTTAACAGAAGCCAAGGCACTGGAATCCTGAAATAGTTTTACTCGGAATCGTCTAAAAGTGAGCACAGTGGGGTCTAAAATTGGTTAGCTAGGGGAGTCTTAGTTTCATATCCGGGGAGGGGGGGGAGCGTGAAACCCCGTGAAGGTCTCTGTCCAGGCTCCAGCTTGTTGGTTGAAGTGGTTGAAAGGCCCACAGTCGTCCCGTGGACACGGTTCTTGTTCATGGTTACGGACCTGAATCCGTCTTTCAGCTAGCTTCCTTGTCAGCAGCCTTTTGGGCCGACTTATTGTCAGCTCTGGCCGAACCGTTCTGTGACATAGCTGAGACAGTGCGGGAACTGGGAGCTGTGTTAGATGCTAAGTGGGATCACATCGTGGGGGCACGCTCTGCTGAGCGCTGTGCACTGCTGAGGGGAAGGTCGAGGGCAGCCCTTCTGGGCTGAGGAACCTCTCGCCCCCTCAGGCGTCCATGACACGTGGCCACTTCATGGACTATCAGGAAGCCTGTCTTGTAGATGGAAACAGAATCTGACCAGAGCTCTGCCCATTCTTGCCGCACTGCTGGGTACACTCCAAGCTGGCACAAAAGGGCCCCTCCCTGGAGAGTGTGGCTCCTTAGACTCCGCAGGCCAGTAAAGCCCTCCTCGCCAGCATGGCGCCCTGACATAGGTTGCCGCCTCACTTTGTTTCCCTACCATCTTGTTCATACAGGGGGTAGGGGAAAGACATTTCTGCAAATGTGATAGGCTGTGTGCTCAGGAGTTCAGTGCGAGGTACCTGGTTTGCTCCTCTGCTTGGTGAAGAACTATTCAAACGCTTGTCAAGGGGATGGTCCTCAGGAGCGGCAGGGCCCTCTGGGTGAAGGCATAGGGCCACGTGGGCACAGTGGGGTGTATGTGTCCCTGCTCCCCCACTGACTTCTCTGCCCGCCCCTCCTCTCCCCTCTCCACAGAGACCTCAGCCAAGGAAGGGCTGCTCTTGTGGTGTCAGAGGAAGACGGCCCCTTACAAGAACGTCAACATCCAGAACTTCCACATAAGGTCAGTGGCTGCTCTAGAACCTGGCTCTCTTCCCTCCAGGGTCTCCTGAGCAGGGCCCCTGGGTTGGTCCGTCTCAGCTCTAGAACACAGCAGAGACTGTTTGGGATGACGGATGTAGCACCATCCGTTAGAATCTTACGCCCCCAGCCCTTCCCAGGACATAGTTACTGCCTGGATACATCCCTGGTGACGCTCATGCTACTGAGAAGTTCCGACTGGAACAGAGCCGGCTAGGGGCACAGACCTGGGGGGGTGTGGGTAGATAGGGCGGGCTTGTCCCAACTGGCCAACACCCCACAACATCTTAGTACCTGGGTCTATGGCAGGGAGGCATGAATGCCCCTCCCCTCCTGCCTTCCCCCGCTCCCCATCTCTGGGAACAAAGACACCGACGCTGCTTAGTGTGGTGCCCTGGGCTGGTGTTGAGGGGATGCAGCTAGGGAGTCTGCTCATCTGCCCTCACTCACCTGTTTACCCCCTTTCTCCTCCCGGGACAGCTGGAAGGACGGCCTCGGCTTCTGTGCCTTGATTCACCGACACCGGCCTGAGCTGATCGACTACGGGAAGCTACGGAAGGTACGTGTGCTCTCCTGGCACCCACTGGTCTGGGGCTGCTGTAACAACAACAGAATACCACAAGGGGGTGCCTTTAATGAACAGACCGTTATTTCTCACTGTTCTGAGGCGTGTGAACCGTTCGTGCGGATTCTAATCAGAGGTGTCAATGGAGTGCTAGTGGAGCTGTGGACACGGGGGTGCCCTGCTAACTGCATGGGTGCCAGTGCAGACCCGCCAGTCGCTCTCTCCTCAGGAGAAGGATGAGGTTGCCCACTCCCGTAAAGATCTGCACCCTCACAAACCCGCTATAGGGTGTAGTCATCTCCCGCACCCAGCCCGCCAAAGAAAGGTGCCAGGAGTTCAGCCACTGGAGGCCAAGGGACCTTGGTGACAGCAGGCTCCCTCTCCGCTTTGCACCCGACCCAAGCCAGTGGTATTTCCAATGGCGTGAAAGTTGGAGCGCCGCAGATAGGGTTAAGCTGGAGAAGAATGGACGCACTTGGATTAGGGGTGGGCAGGGATCCTGAGAGCACCGCGGACTGCCGGAAGAACAGACACGCCTGCCTTGGACAAAGTACAGCCCGCGTGCTCTTTCGAGAGACTGTCTCTCGCCCTTGGCCGTGGCCTCTGGAACAGCAGTCCCTGGAGAGTCGCGTTGTGCCAGTGGTGAAGTCGGGGGGCAGAGAAGAGGATGACTGTCGATGGGTGAGGGGCGCAGGGCTGAAACAGAACATGGACAGCAGGGACTAAGGGCAGCGCAGCTGGGCGGTGGTGTTTCACGCCCGGGAACCAGGATGGCAGGGCCAGAACGAAGGGCCGGCCCGCAACAGTGGGGGCGCCGGCAGCTCCCTCCCTCTCTGCCCCTCTCTCTTGTTTTCTTTCTCCCAGTCTGCTGCTCTCTACCCCGGCCCGTTTCCTCTGCTTCTCAGTCTCTTCCCTTTCCATTCGGGGGCCTCCGTAGTAACTGTTTCTGCCACCCACATCCGAGCTCAGACCCGCCCAGGTGAAATAGGAATGTTTCCCTGGAATAAGAGGTGGCAGGAGGCAAAGGGCGCTGCCAGGGGGGCCAAGCAGACAAGGATGCTCCTGCCCTCCTACGCGACCTTGGGGTCGGCAGGGAGAGCTGGTGGCCTCTGTTAGTCCAGCTAGTGGGAGTCACCTGGGGCCTGGAAACAGTGCCCGCCCGTGCCCGGCTGAGTTTTTGCCATCCTGGCGGCTGCCAGAGACTTCCGGTGATGAATCCTTTCCTCCTGAAGGCATCTCCAAGTACTGGACTTCTCCCTCTGCTGCCGCCCTGTAATCCTCACCACGGCAGACGGGAAACAGAGGCCCGGGCTGACGACAGCGGCCGGCTCTTGTGCGTCTGGGGGCGCCAGGAAGAGGGCATGGTTTCGGGAGGCACTCGCTCTATCTACAGTGTTTTCTTTCCTTTGGATTTTTGAACCTGTGATTTGGGAGCGAGTTGGTTTTCCGTTCGCTCGCTCGCACCCACTTCCTCTGTGATGACTCTGCTGGCCATGCCCGCAGGGTAAACGGCCACAGGCCTCTCGCCCTCCCTGGGGCTCCCATGCCCTCCTGTCCCATCCCTCTGCCTCGGAGCTCCGCGTCCTGGCCGTGCTGTCTGCTGCTGCTGGACTGGCGGATGATCCTTGAGTGCATTTTACGGACAGGATTGGTTTCTCGAGGAGGCAGGGGCCACCAGAACAGGCAGCCCACCCTCTGTCATCTTGTCGATTCCGATGGGCCCCCTGGGGTCCCCAGGCTGTGGATCCTTAGGACAAACAGGTGGCCTCATCTTGCTCCTGCAGAGCAGCTGGTGGGTCCAAACTGCCGACCTGTGGTCCGTAGCCCACCTTGCCGCCAGGGCTTCATTCCGGGTAAAGGCGGGCATTCTGTGGGGTATGTGCACCAAAGGGAGCCGATATCGGTTACCCACAGTGGAGTGCCACCTGGCTGGGGCCGAGCAGAAACCAGAAGCAAGACCGCTGGTGCCGAGACCAGTCCCCTTCCCCTCGTCGCTGCCACAGCGGCTAGGATGTCGTCCTACCCTCCCAGCCCGTGACCCCCGGCCCGGGGTCAGCCTGCTTCTCCCAGGAGCGTGAGAGCGGCTGTTAGAGAGTCCTTCTGCCCTCCAGGTCTGGTCTGGCACTCACCCCCGGGGTAGCCGGGGTCTGATCTCGGCTCTCTCTTCATCACCCCTTGGCCCTCTAGGATGATCCCCTCACCAATCTGAACACTGCCTTTGACGTGGCAGAGAAGTACCTGGACATCCCCAAGATGCTGGATGCTGAAGGTAAGGGGGTCCTGCCTCTGCTCCCACTGTCTCCCAGCAGCCTGAGGCCAGGGGTGGGGTGGGGGTAGGGCAGCACCCTGAGGACGAAAGGGGGAAGCCCTGGGACTCTGGACCCCCAAGGTCGCCTGCCTGTTGCCTGGGACTCTGGAGTCCCCTGAAGTTCGGCGAGAGTTGGGTAGCTGACGCTGAGGAGGGCTTGGATGTTGTTGGTGCAGAGGCTGCCTGGGGCTGGCCCTCACCCTTGCCTGGGAGTCGAGGGAGTGGAGGTGTGTTTGGCCAGAACCCCAACAAGGGCTGTGCAGCCTCGGGCGAGGGCGCTCGGCTCAGCATCGCGGCTGCACTCCCCTGGGTTTCCAGCCCCAGCGCCCTGGCTCACAGATCCCAGCCCGAGCCAGCGGGTCCCATGGGGAGTGAGGAGGGCCGGGGTCCCAGTGAGGACTGGCTTCCCTGGCCATGCCGAGGGCCTTGCGTGCCAGACCTTACAGCGGGCACCGCCTTGTGGCCTTTGCTATTGAGTTTGACCCGATCATGTCTTCGCAAAGACATGGCCTGGGTGGGAAACCCAAATCTTCTTGGCCCTGGAAGCCAGCCCATCATCACCTCTCACTGAAGGGTATCTGGAGGGGTGTGTCTGGAGGGGAGGAAGGGCAGGGGTGAATGCCTGCTTCAAGGCTGAGCCCAGTCTCATCTCCTTGCCCCCATCTCTGTCCCCGCCCCACGTGCCTTGCCCTCCGACCTCCTCAGCTGCCTCTGTTTGGAGCCTGGCTGCTCAGGAAGTGCTGGGGAGGTATGCAGAGGCAGGTGGGGACTGTGGTGGTCCCCAAAGCTGCTTCCTCGCCCTCCACTTCCTCCTCTCCTACCTACCAGGTGCCTTGTTTTTTTTTAAAGATCATTTTGTTGGGGGCTCTTACAGCTCTTCCAACAATCCACGCATCGATCGCATCGAGCGCATTTGTACATAGGCTGCCTCCAGATGCCTTTTGGACCTCAGCGTCTCACCAAGAAAATTTCCAAACACATCATCCCAAAGCAGAGAGGCGTGTCCACGAACCTCCCACTGTCCGATGTGACAGTTACTGAGATTTACCACACCTGCTCAGTCTAAATGTTCTCCCCCGTACACACTTCCAAATCCCTGCCTTCTACACCAGGATTTTCACACCCACGGCACTTCTTCACAGGCAGACCAACAGCGGATGAATGGCCTCCCAGACGGCTGTGGCTCCAGGCTAGCCTTTGTCTCCGCCCCTCCAACAAGTTCTCCTTCCCCGTGAGGACCACTGTCCTCGCTTCTGGCTGAAACTCCGCCCTAGCATCCCCCCTCCTCCCCCTTATCACCAGGGACAGCGACTGTCAGGCAGTGGAACACCTACTGTCCCACCTCCCTGGTGACCTCTCTGCAGGGTGGGCAGGGAGGAACCCTGCTTTACAGAAAAAGGCTGAGCTGAGGCAACGTCTAACAGGGAAAACCATCCCCAGAGCCACCCCAGCAAGGGCCACCAGTTTAGCAGACAGAGACAGGCTGGCCCACCTCACCTTCTACATCATCATTCCGTCCATCTGTCAGTCTGCCCCTGGTTTGTGAAAGTCACATCCCCATGCTCCCGAAGGGCCTTGGGCCTTGTTCAATGCTGGTCTCTCTATGAAGTCCCCCTGGTGTTGCCTTCTCACTCCCCACACCTCCCTTGCTGGACCACTGCTGCCCCTCTCCTTCCCCCCCCGCCCCTGCACGTTCCCACCCTGGGCCAGACTGGTGTACTTGCTGTCCGTGACCCCCAGCTGGAAGCTGAGGGGCATGGGCAGGCAGGGAGGTTATTCTCCCACATAACAGTCAAAACCACTCTTGACCTGACTGGTTGACGTGAAGGGTCTCTGGTCACTTACCACGTGGCCTTTCAGAGCTGGCTGGCCTTCCCTGGGACCTTAGAAAGCGGGACACAGAGGACACAAGTGGTTCTCTTTCTTAACTCTCCGCTCACCCAGAACATACCCCTTTCTGCCGTGGGGCTTCTTGCAGGGCCGGGCCCACGGTCCCCAAGAGCGGTCCTTATTCTGGGATGCTGATGTGTGCCACCAGATAGCTCATTCCTTGAGTTGTGTGTTCCCGAGGATGGAAGCTGGCACCGCAGCGCGGTGTGGCTCGGGCCGACGGTGCTGGCGAGGAGACCTGGTGGAACCGTGTCAGGAGAGGGCAGTGGCTGGCTCTGACTCTGGGTATCTCTCGACAGACATCGTGGGGACGGCCCGACCGGACGAGAAAGCCATCATGACTTACGTGTCTAGCTTCTACCACGCCTTCTCCGGAGCCCAGAAGGTACCTGGGCCCCCAGCTCCTTCCATACCCAGCACACCTCATGCCGGACTCCCACACCATGTCCCCCATTCCTGCCCGCCTCTCCCAGGTCCCTGGATGATGTGGTTTTTTTTGGTAGAGGTAGTGGCTGCTCCCCCCTCCCCCCTCCCAGTGGCTTGTTGTTTCTGTTTGGCTAGCCCACCATGATCCTCCTCTCCTTCCTCACCTTCCTCCACTGTCTCCAGAGACATTCAGCCTAGCGTTCACTCTGGGACCCAGGCGGCTGGTGGGCTGTGCGGTGCAAGCAGACCAGGTGCTCTGCAGCCCAGCGGCGCCTCCGTTGAAGCGACTGCAGGGGAGGAGGTCTGGGTCGGGGGACACCTCTTCACAGCCTGGAGAGATGTCTCCTGGCCTCATTTAGCTGTTTTGTTTGCCAAGTAATCCCCATTCCCCCACCTGGGCCCCAGCCCCTGCCTAGAATTCTACCATTCATGGACTCGACGTAGCTAGCCTGTGCTGCCCTTGTGGACACCCTGCCCGAGTGCCCCATGTGGTCACTTGCTCTCTCTGTCCCCCTGTGTCAGTCTGGATAGACTAGGGAAACAAATTCATAGACACTCATGTGTATAAGAAAGAGGTTTCTATACAAGAGCAATTGAATATTGAGAAAATAT
>NW_022103915.1:36605717-36607362 GCF_000313985.2 Echinops telfairi
CACACACGCTCAGCAGGACCCCAGAGCCCCAGGCTGTCCCTTGCTCATGCAAACACCCACCTCCGCATGGAGTCTGAGGCCTTGCCTTGAAATGCATGGTGGGAGTCCCGCCTCCCTGCGGCTGCCCAAGCTCTCCTGTCCATCCCTGGCCCTCCTGTCCATCCCTGGCCTCGTCTCCCCGCCCCCTCTCCCGCTACCATCTCGGCCCCTCTTCTCTTTCTACTCCTTCCCGTCTCTCCTGTTTGTCTGAGTCTGTCTGCCTGCTCCTTGTCTTCTCTCTGTCCACCATGGCTGTTTGGTTTGCTCTGTGCTGCTGCGGCTGCGGACCTGCTCCTCAACCTCTTCTCCTTCTCTGTGCAGATGTCTAGGCACGCTAAGGCCGGATGGGAAGGCCATGTGACCTAATGTTTCATGTCACTGCCACGCCTTCCCGGGGGCGCAGAAGGTGAGCTCTCCCCGGCCTCGCCCACTCCCCCTGCGCCCTCAGCCCAGCTCCTCGCCCTGCCAGGACAGCTCCTGACAAGCCCCCTCCCTTATAGGGGACAGGGCACTCTCAGAACTTGGCCAGGACACTTGAAGGTGCCCAAGAGCCCCAGCCTCAGGCTGGCCTCCTGAGCCTCCACCCTGCTCCCTGGGCAGAGAGCGACCCACAGCCAAAGAGGAGCTTGTAGGCTCGGCCCCCTTCCCTGGGCCCTGAGTCAGAGCCCACACTCCTGGCAGCACAGCCCTGGCTCTGCCTCTTGCCGGTCCCTTCAGTGTCCCAGACCCCCTCGCTCCTCTGCACCGGCAAGGCCATCCTGGTGAGTCTAGCCAAAATCAGGGCAGGGAAAGGTCTGAAGGCCAGAGGCTCAGAGCCCCTCCTGATCCTTGTCCGCTAGGCCTGCCGTGGATGGTTGTGCAGGTTACGTACCACACGGCAGACATCACGGACAGGGATGCTACCGAAAGTCACCTGTAGATGGCAGTAAGAATGCCTGGTGACAAAATCAGTGTGACGTCTCATCAGCAGACGTTCCGTGAGGAAGAGGTACTTTTTAAAAGGACGATAGCCGGCTAGCAGCAGCCCTATTCCCGGCCTGGGTGGGTACTCCCAAGACCCTCCTCACCATCTTTCTAGGGCCGCTGGTTAAAGGCAGGGAGAGTAACTCCCTCTCACGGGGCTGTGGTGCTCCGGGCCACCCTCACGGCTGCTTCTGGACCTCCCTACCCCAGCTGCAGCGCCCTCTCCACCTCCTCTGCCCCCTCACCCCCACCTCTCAGGCAGCACCTACCTTCTTGCCTCGCTGACCCCTGGTGGTCTCAGAGCCACTGCCACAGCCCCACACAGGCTCTCTCCAGCTTCCTCGCTCCTCTCCTCGTTCTTCCCCTCTGCTTCAGGGGCTCCGTCCTGGGCTCCCTGCCCACTGACACTGGCGTGCCTGTTTCTGAAGCGCCCCCCCCCCACCGCCCCTCTGTCCTGGTGGATGGCAGTGCTCAGAAGAGAGTGTATCTGTGTGCGCGTGTGCGACAGCCTGCTCCCCACAGATCTCCTCCCGCCTCCTCCGTGCCCCTTTCCCCTCATCCCTGTTGCAACCATTTCATGCTCCTTCGGTCCCCACCCCAGGACAAGGTCATGTGACGGGAAACCAGCTGGGTTTGGGGGGTG
>NW_022103915.1:36608811-36610393 GCF_000313985.2 Echinops telfairi
GAGACCATAACTCTTTACAAGAGTCGAAAGCGCTGTCTTTCTCCCAAGGAGCGGCTGGTGGTTTCAAACTTCGGACCTCGGGGTTGGCAGCCCCATGCACCACCACTAAGCTACCGCTTAGGAACAAACACACTGCAGTGGAGTCGATGCCAACTCACAGTGACCCTGTAGGACGGGCTAGAACTGCCCCTGTGGGGCTCCTTGACTAAATCTATGGGAGTAGTGAGCCTCTTCTTCCTCCTGAGGAGCGGCTGCTGGTTTTGAACGGCTGACTTTGGGGTTCGCAGCCTAGGGTGTCACCCTGTTCACCACCAGGGTTCCATGAAACTGCCTCTACCTGGTGCTGGGTGTTTCCTTCGTGGGTGGGGTTCTTGGATAGCTATGAGGGAAAAGTCAGCGGCCTGGAGAAAGGGAAATGGTGGGGCGGGGGCAGCTCTCCCCCTTTGTCCCCCCAGCCAAGCTTCAGAGCATGCTGCCGCCTTCCGTAGAGAAAGGTCTCTTGCTCGGGAAGCTGCTGCATTAGATTCCATAGGTGGATTGCCCGGCGACGACCAGGGTTCCCGCAGCTTCTCCCCCTGGTGAGGCCACGCTGGGAGGATGAGACCCAGGCTTGGCCAAGAGGTTGGGATTTGGGGAAAAGTCTCCAGAGGGCCCATTCCAGAATCTCCCCGGATGTCTTTCAACAGGAGTGCCCTTTGGCCCTGGGTCTGCACTCAATGAGTAACCTAAAGGTTGAGGGGGATTCGGGCCCCTCCTGAGTGCTTTGGAAGAAAGGCCTGACACCCCTCAACCATTAAGCTTGCCGCTCAGAAAACCAACCCTGGGGAGCAGTGCTGCTGACCTGTAGCATGGGGTTGGAGTCCACTGGCAGCAGTAGGTTTGCTGTCAGCGGAGCTGAGGGATGGTGGCCAGACTCCCGGTGCACAGGTTCTAGAACCCCAAGAATGTGGACCTGGAGCCGTCAACCCATTTGATGCATTGATACAGTGGTGGACATGGATTCCAGATTCCCAGACGGATGAGTTGAAAGTCAGGGTGATGGTAGCCCTGTTTAAGAGCCATGGGGGCGACTCATTCTGACCTCAGCTCCCTGCCGCCTCTTCCACGGTCACCTGTGTTCTTGTAGGTGTATAGAGGAGAGTGGTGGGCCTTCTTGCCTTGCCGGCCATTGGCCTTCCTAACCTGTAGGGCCACCTGGTACCACCTTTTATGGGCACATGGCGTTGCCCAGGGCCCTCCTTGATGTCTGGGGCCTGCGTCTTTGGGGTGGGCTTGGGGGGGCACTTCTTCCTCCAGGCTGTGCAGTTCCCTGTGGTTACATGGTTCTCAGGAGGCCTGACTCCCTCCTGGGCGTCGGTGTGAGGAGGGGCCGAGGTATCTTCAAGACCCAGTTGAGTTGGGGCCAGGGACTGAGGTTTGGGATGTGACTCCCCCTTCAGAGGACACGTGTGTGCCACTCACTGTTCTAGGGAATCTCGGCCCATCTAGTCCTAAAGGGCGGGAGGCCCTTCTTGACTTTGCATCTGGGAGGGCCTTTTAGAGCTTTCCGATAGAGGGGTGGGGGTGGGGGTGGGGATGAGGA
>NW_022103915.1:36611403-36622698 GCF_000313985.2 Echinops telfairi
CCAGGGGCTCTTAAAGACCTTTCCAGCCGGCAGGCGCTGTTCTGTGGGGTTCTCAGAAGCCAGGGACAAGGCGTGTGTGGCTCGGAGCGGTGTGACCCTGGGACATGGCAGCCCTGGCCGCAGGCTGGCCTGGTGGCTGGGAGTAGGACTGGGGTCGTTGGCTTGCCCACTGCCGGCTACATGAAGGGGCCTAGTGAGCTGTCCCACTCAGACTCCTGGGTTCAAGCCTCCACTCTACATCCTAGCTGGGCCCTCACAGACAACCACGTCACTTCATGGGGTGCCTCTTTTGTCCCAGCTGCAACTTGGGAATGTCCTTCGCACTTAACCTTACAGACTCCCTAGACGATCCAAATTCATAAACTCAACGCAAGTGCCCAGCAGTTTGTTTCCTGTGGCTGTTTCTACGCTTCCTCCCTCTCCCACACCCATGCCCTAGGCTCAGGAGAAAACCAGTCAGCTCATCCCAGCGTGTACCCCACCCCAGAAGCCTACCCCTGCCCTTTGGAGCTCAGGGGCCCCCCATTCTAAAATCCTTGACGTTCAGGTGGACAAGGGCCTGAGGGAGCAGCTGGCTCTTGGCCTATCCATTGTGCAGATGGGGACGCTGAGGCCCAGCGTGCCAGTAGCAGAGCCCCGGCCTTCCCACCTGCCCTATGTGTTTTTCCCCTGGCAGAGCCAGGCTTGGGAGGTGCTGGCTGTGAGTGCCTACCCTGCAGGGTCCCACAAGGGAACACCTAGAGTACCTGAGGGGGTCGGTGGGTGCCATCATCTGGTGTATGCCTGGGGCAGGGACCCACGCCTCCAGCCTCCTCTTGCCTCCCCCCGCCCCTAGCTGCTGGAGTGGATCCGCCGCACCATCCCCTGGTTGGAGAACCGGCTGCCGGAGAACACCATGCAGGCCATGCAGCAGAAGCTGGAGGATTTCCGCGACTACCGGCGCGTGCACAAGCCGC
This sequence comes from Echinops telfairi, assembly GCF_000313985.2. NCBI lineage: Eukaryota > Metazoa > Chordata > Mammalia > Afrosoricida > Tenrecidae > Echinops > Echinops telfairi. Next base: position 36,612,360 of record NW_022103915.1, read on the forward strand.
CCAAAGTGCAGGAGAAGTGCCAGCTGGAGATCAGCTTCAACACGCTGCAGACCAAGCTGCGTCTCAGCAACCGGCCCGCCTTCATGCCCTCCGAGGGCCGCATGGTCTCGGTGAGCGAGCCGCCGCCGCGGCCCACCAACCCCCCAAAGCCTGGCTCACTGCCGGCCCCCCTGCTCCTGAGCCCTGGGGAAGGGTGCCCCTCTCCCAGGCTTGGGCCCCCCACCCCCTCGCCTCTGCTCCCCTCAGGCACCCTTGCCCTTCCAGCACCCACGTGGGTGCCCGGGGGTGGCCTGAAGAGCAGGAGACAGTTAGACTTTTCTGTAGGGTCTTGGTGGTCTCCGATCACTTTCCCAGAGAGCGTTTTATGATTTAAAGAGGTCGTGGTGTTTTCGTAGGATACGTCAAAGATACCAGGGAGCAAGATATGGAAACGGGAAAGGACCCATCCCAGTATTGATTTTTTTTTATTCCTCTTTTTTTTTTTAAGATCCTTGTAGTCTTCTTATGGAAATATTATTTGAAGGGGATCTTTAAAAAAGAAAAACAAACCCTTTACCAAGCAGTGGATTCCGATGGGTAGCTGCCCGCGAGGACAGAGCAGACCTGTGACCCCGTGACCTGCCTCCAGTCTAGGGGGGCTTGTGAAAAAGGCTGAGGGCTGGGCGGGGCTTGATTTTCAGTCAGACAGCTGGCCGCACCTCGCCACAGCAGTCTCCAGCAGACTTCGCGTCCATGTTATGAACTCCTACCGCTCCTTTCCTGGTTGGGCCTGGGACCACTGTCCTTTAGCACGAAGACGGGTGCACTAGAGGCCAGCAGTGGACTCGGGTGGGGTGTGGGCAGGGAGGCAGGACCCCCGGGGGATGTGTAGCTTAAAGGAAGAGTGACAGGCCTTTGATGGTGCCATTTAGAACACCGTGCCCTTGCCGGAGACCCAGGGCTGAATCCTGCCTTGCAGGCCGCCAGCGGGAGCGCTGAGCAGATTCGAGAAGACACCCTCCTTTGGGCATATTCAGCTCAGCACCGGGGTGATGGGGGCTGCAGGGCCATACTGGTGGGAGGGTGGGTGGGCTGGTAGGCGAGCGGGTGGCGTGGGGCCGCCGGGTCCTGACCACGTGACCTCCTGCCCCCGCAGGACATCCACAACGCCTGGGGCTGCCTGGAGCAGGCCGAGAAGGGCTACGAGGAGTGGCTGCTGAACGAGATCCGGCGGCTGGAGCGGCTAGACCACCTGGCCGAGAAGTTCCGGCAGAAGGCCTCCATCCACGAGATCTGGACAGACGGTGAGGCCAGCCTGGCCCCGCCCCCCAGCCCTGCAGCCAGCCACGCCCTTTCTTCTCCTGCTTGCTTGTGGGTGCCCTCTCGTTCTTTGACAGCAGACAGGGTCCGTCGCCTCTGGGCCGCCTCAGTTGGCCTCTCTGTGCAGGGGGATGTGAGAGTCTCGACCAAGTAGAGGTCTGAGAGTGCAGTGAGAAGTGTCACTCATTTTTGTTACGGCAGGAGCTCGCTCTTCCTCCCCCGGGCTCCGTGAGTCTGGGCTTTGCAGCCAGAACTCTGCCTTTCAGGCCGAACCGGTGGCCACCACCTCGTTAGCGCCAACTCCTGGGGACCTGCTGTGGGCCTGGGTGGCGCTGTGTGTTCCAACAGAGCCTTGTCCACGGCCAGCCAGGAGTGGCCGGAAGAGGAGATGGGTGGGCTTGTCTGTAGGGTCTTTGTCTTCTAGTCCTGTTAGAAGGTCCCCTGGGGATTCTGAGCTGAAGAAATAGGAGGGAGGGAAGAAACGTCGTATTGGGATGCAGCCCTTAACCTCGAAATTCCGCCTTCGTGGACCGAGGGGGCCTGAGAGTCTCTGCAGACACCGGGTGGGGCTGGGCCCGGAGCAAGGCCTGGCGGGGTCTAAGAGCAGTTCAGGAAAGCTGCTTCTTAGGCCCACTCTGCTCACTTGGAAACAAGTCCAAGAAATGCAAGACCTGCCCTGCTCACCAAGGGCAGAGAGGCACGCATGTGGGTTGGGTGCCCACGAGTGGCCACACTGACCGCCTGCCCGAGCATGACAGTCACCGTAGCTAGTGAAAGTCTAAAGAGGGCCTTCACCTGAGGTGCGCCCCGCCTTTTACAAATGAACATGGCACTCTGCATGCCCGCCTGCCCCGTGTTCCCCTGCAGCCTTCATTCTGACTGGTAGTGCCATTGTTAAGGGTTCAGCTGCTAACCCAAACGTCAGCGGTTTGAGTCCACTGGTGGTTCCAGGGCGAGGTGAGAGCCTTGGTCACCTGTCCCCCGAAAGGTTACAGACTAGGAAACCCTGTCGGGCAGCCCACCGATCCAGCTTCCTACTGAGCCATGTTTCGTGAGCCTCCGGGATCCTCAGGAGCCCTGGTGCCTTAGGGGTCACACGCTGGGCTGCCAGCCTCAAGGACAACAGTTAGAAAACACTGGCCGCCCCGCGGGAAAAGATAAGGCCGTCCTTTCCTTAAAGGAAGATGGACAGTTCTGCCTGCGCTAGAGGGCCGCTGTGGGGCTGCTCAGACGCTGCTGTGACAGTGCGTTTGGGGGCTTTGTTCCAGTATGATGTGCCCCTCGTACTGCAGCTAGTTAGTTTCCTCTTGAGCACCTCCTTGGGCTGGGGAGCTCCCGGGGCCCTGCGGGTGGGTGGTGGGGGCCAAGGAGACCAGCCCCTGGCTCCTGCCCAGCCTGTGCCCCTCTCTCTGCCCCAGGCAAGGAGGCCATGCTGCGGCAGAAGGACTATGAGACGGCCACCCTCTCCGAAATCAAGGCCCTGCTCAAGAAGCACGAGGCCTTTGAGAGCGACCTGGCTGCCCACCAGGACCGCGTGGAGCAGATCGCCGCCATCGCGCAGGAGCTCAAGTAGGCCCGCCCCGCCCGGTCACTGTCCCCCGCCCTCACCCCCTGCTTGGCTTTCCCAGCTCCTGTGGGGTGAGGGGATGTGGTTGTGACCAGTGAGGTGGGTGGGTCTGCACAGGTGGGGAGGCAGTCGATACAGAAGACAAAGATGAGGGCAGGCTCCTGGCAGGGAGTGAGTCCCCTTTCCTCCCTGTCACAGGCCTTCCATCCTTAGCCGTGGCTAGGGCTGACCCAGAGGGCCACTGGATTGTGGTTCTGAGCCTGAGCTGCTCCCAGGGCCTCGGCAGGACCCTGCAATTGGACTTTGGGGTCAGGACTGCTGTCACCTCCAGCTGGTGTTGGGTGGGAGCCCTTGGAGAGAAAGCCGCTGTCCTTGTCTGGTCCCCTTCCTTTGGAGGGGCTGGGGAGGAAGGAGCACAGCAGGGTCCCTCCCCCTCCCGCACCCCTTGGGCCCAGCCCTGGGCGGGGGACAGCGAGTTGTGGCCTGACTCTTCGCCTCTCCTCTCCTCTCCCCAGTGAGCTGGACTATTACGACTCGCCCAGCGTCAACGCCCGTTGCCAAAAGATCTGTGACCAGTGGGACAACCTGGGGGCCCTGACTCAGAAGCGGAGGGAAGCGCTGGAGGTGAGGGCCGTGGAGGGAGAGTTCAGCCATAGCCAGCACCTGGAGGCATCCACTGGGTCCCTTGACCCCCATCCCTGGCCTCTCTGTCTCTCTTTCCTGGTCTCATCCTTCGGGTCTAGGGTACCCACTAGCCCCACCCCAGCCATTTGAGAGCTTCTCTCTCACTAAACAGACTCTCTGGGCAGGGCAGGCAAGGTCAGGGGGTGTCCCTCCGGTCCGTGTGGGACCTGCACCCCAGAGAAGCGTGCTCCTCCACCTGCGTTAGCCCAGTGCTGGCCCACCTGGGTTTGGGGGTCCAGCCAGGAAGATCTACTGGGTGGGGAGTTGTGGCAACCCTCTGTTCAACATGTCCCTCCCCCTGGCCCTCCCAGCGGACGGAGAAACTGCTGGAGACCATCGACCAGCTGTATTTGGAGTATGCCAAACGGGCTGCCCCCTTCAACAACTGGATGGAGGGGGCGATGGAGGACCTGCAGGACACCTTCATCGTGCACACCATCGAGGAGATCCAGGTGGGCATGGCCCCTCCCCTCCCGGGGACCCTGGATGAAGCTGGAAGAGGATGGCAGGAAAGGCTTACAGCGGGGTCTCCCCTCCCCAGAAAAAGCAGCACACGCTAGCAGATACACGGGCCAGTTCATCCTCCATTCTGTACATGAGCAGTAGTCCTATCTTATACACACTCCGTACTTCCTAGCATGACTCAGTGGGCCAAAGACCAGGTCGTTAGATGAAATTGGCATGATGCTAAGTACCGCCCCCCACCCCCTGCCTACCCCATTGTGTCTGGCTTTCTTGTGGCACAGCTCCTCAGAGGTGGCAGCGGTGGTTGGATGTTGTTTACCACCTCCCAGAGTGGTCCTCCGTCTACTCTGACCCACACAGTCCTCTTCCTGGCTTCCCCCGCCAACCTCCCACCAGCATCTTCAGCCCCTCGCCTGGCCTTCCCCGGCCTTCCTGCAACGTTGTGTCCCCACATCCCCTGTCGTCAGACTGAGATACCAAAGATGAATGGGAGAAGGTGGCCCACAGACAGTAGACCACCATGCCTCCTGTGGCCCAGCCAATGCCAAAGCCCCCAGTGTATGTGGGAGTGGCACTCAGTGTGTGGTATGGTCCTGGGTGGGGCCTGTACCTTTTGAGGGTGCTGCCTGAGAAGTTGATCAAAGTGGTTGTAAATGGGAAATGTCCGGTGATTGTGAGGAGCAGGTATCCACTGTATCCTGATTCTAGTAACTTTCTTGTGCCTGTATATACCTGCATCGTTGTCTATCTGCCAAAGCTAAGGAAGCCCTGTGGGGAGGGGAGAGGGGGTGCCTGGGGAAGGAGATGTCTGAGGGCACCCCTGGCTACTAATCTGACTGGGTTGGGGGTAACTAGATGGCCTGATGTGGCGGCTTTGGTCTTCACCAGCCCCAAGGATGGAGCTGTGGCTTGGATGGCTTTCTGCCATCTGGTTCTCAGGCATGAACATCCTTCCTTGCCTGGCACCTCTGGTCTCCCACCGGCAGTTGGTCTGGTGCTCATCTTGCCCAAAGGTGGTGCCAGTCCCTCTGAGTGAGTGTGCCTCTTCTGCCCCTCTGGCCCCCGGTCTCTGTCCAGGGACTGACCACAGCGCATGAGCAGTTCAAGGCCACCCTCCCCGATGCCGACAAGGAGCGCCTGGCCATCCTGGGCATCCACAACGAGGTGACGAAGATTGTCCAGACCTACCACGTCAACATGGCGGGCACCAACCCCTACACCACCATCACGCCGCAGGAGATCAACGGCAAATGGGACCACGTGAGATAACAGGCTGGGTGGGCTGTGAATGGAGCCACTGTCGGTTTTGTAAGGGGCGGGGTTTGTGTCTGTCTGCCTTTGTCTTACTTTTTTATTGGTTTTCATCCATCCCACTTATCTGGATCAATTCCACTGATCCTATTGCCCCTGCATTCGTTTTCTAAGGCTGCCATTAAAAAGCTACCAAAGAGCCAGGGGTCTGCCCTCTTCGCAGTTCACTGTTCTGGAGCGGAGAAGTCTGAAGTCAAGTGGTGTCAGTAGGGCCATTAGTGAGGCCGTCTTTGCGTCTTGTGTGAAGGAGCTGCTGGCCTCAGGCTCTCCTTGGCTTGTGGCAGCACACCTCCAGTCTCTGCCTCCGCACCGCTGTCCTCCCTCTGAGCCTGTCTCTTCTGGACTCTTCTCCTTTTAGAAGGGTAGCGATCAGCATTAGGGGCCTTTTAACTAATAAAACCTGTTTTTCTGCAAATAGACTATTTCCAAATAAGGTCACGTGCACAGGTCCTGGGCATTAGGGTTTGGATTTACCTTTGAGAAATGCTAATCAATCCACATTAGTCAAGAAGCAAACATGTATTTGCTTATTAATAATATTCTTTTTATTGTAAATTAGTTGGGGAGGCTGTTTACATTTCTGATCATTAATCTTGTATTCAATAGTTTAATCAAACTCCCTATCCCCCTCTCCCTCCAAGAGTTTACACTTCTCCTGATCTTGGGTTTCTCTTCCTCTTTCGGGCTATTGTCTTCTCCCATTTCACCCTAGTCCACATCGTCAACATCTAGCCCATTGCTTTCTCTGCCCTCTGTTGTCCTCCACCATCTGGAAATCTTCCACACTCTGGTATAGAAGTCTTTTTATCTTGTTTGATTATTTGTTTGCTTTCCCCTTATAACAGTGGTTCAAATCTCTGATGTCCTTATTGGCTAATTTCACTCAGCCGAAAGTGCGTCAGGTCTGTCCGTGCCACGAGGCACTTTGATTTCCCCGTGTGGATGTCCCACTGTCTGGTGCCCCTCTAGGTGGTTTCCACCGACTTTGCTGTGATGACCAGTGCTTGGTCACATGGGAGCACGTGTCCTGCTGTCATGCCTACACCCAGCCAGAGGCTTTGCCGGACCGTGTGCACTGTCTATTCCCAGTTGTCTTGGGCAGCACCAGGCTGCTGTCTGTGGAGGCTGTGCGTATGGTGTGGGTCCCCCATCAGGGTTCCAGGTTCCCGGCAGCCTCTCCGGCGGTGTTACGTTAACTGGGCTGTCGCTGTCGGGGTCAGAGAGTACCTTGTTTTGATTTGCATCTCCCAGTGGCTCATGACCGTGAGTCTGTTTCCTCTGTGTCTGTTGGCTGTTTGGGTGTCATCTTGGGTGAACTGCCTGTCCACGTCCTTTGTCCCATGGTTTCTGGGTTGGCTTTCTCCTACTGAGGTGGTGCAGTTTTCTGTAGCGTTCAGACATCAGTCCCTCGCCGGTTGCCCAGTTTTGTTTTCCTGGTCCGAAGGGTCCCTTTGTACTCTGTTGGCGGAGGGATTGGATGCACATAGCTTCTTATTTGTGGGCGCCACTCATTTCCCGTGTGTGTGTTCCCTTTGTTATATTTAATAGTACGTCTGCGCCCTGCAAGAGGGCCCTTAAACTTGTCCCTGTTTGCTCACGGATGATCTCTACAGTTCTGGCTTGTACACGTAGGTCTTGGCTCTATCTTGAGTGCATTTTTTTGGTACCTGGGGTGAGGTGCGGGCCCTGCTTCCTTCTTCTGTGGATGGAGAGCCAATTTTGCCAGCCTCATTTCTTGAAGAATCTCTAGCGAGTGTGAATGAACCTGCATTTCTAGAATGGACTGGCATTTTCACTCCAGCTCCACTACCCAGCTACCCTTTGCCTCACAGCTCCTCAGGTGGCCAGCCAGCCCCCAGCGTCCCATGTTGCTCCCCCGCAGGTGCGGCAGCTGGTGCCCCGGAGGGACCAGGCCCTGACAGAGGAGCATGCCCGCCAGCAGCACAATGAGCGGCTACGCAAGCAGTTTGGGGCCCAGGCCAATGTCATCGGGCCCTGGATCCAGACCAAGATGGAGGTGGGTTCTGCCGTTGGGGCAAGAGTCATGGCCTCACACCCCTTCCCAGAGCCATCCCTGACAGCCGGCCTTGCCTTGTCTCCTGGGCGGGACAAGTGGGAGCTGTGGGTCTTTAGCCCACAGTTGGTCTGCTAACCCACTGAGGGGTCTGGGGGCCTGTGCAGGGAAGGCCTGACTTGGGAGCAAAGACCAACCCAGGGACACACCGCAGAAGAGCCACAGGAGCAAGGCATTGCCCCGGGAGGGATCAGCTTCTGGGATGGCTGGTTTGGCTGGCTGACCAAACCCAAACCAGACTCCCCCATGAGTCGTAGCCCACTCATAGTGACCCTATAGGACAGGAGAGAACCGCCCCTGTGAGTGTCTGAGACAGTCACTCTTTACGGGAGTAGAAAGCCCCATCTTCTCCCAAGCGGTGGCTGGTGGTTTCAAACTGCTGACCTTTCAGATCGCAGCCCAACACGTAACCACTCTGCCACCGGGACTCCTCTATCCGGTTGGCCAGGTCTGGTCTCCCTTTCGCCAACCCCTGTTCCTAAGCATTGAACTTGCCAAAGATCAGTGAAAGAACCAGAAAGAAAAGTGTATCTGGGGCGGGGAGAGGGAGCTGCTATCTAAGGGCTCAAGAAGAGAGATAATGTTTAGAAATGCCAACAATTGCACATGTCCACTTGATATAATGGATGTGTGGATTGTTAGAATATAAGTAAGAGCTTTCAATAAAATGATTTATTAAATAAAAAAAGAAGAAAGTAAAGCGTGCCTGGGGCCAGCATAAAAGCACGCGGGCAGGTGTGCTGGTGAGGTGATAGGGCGTAGTAGAGGCCAGGGCAGCGAGACCACTTGGGCAAGAATTCAGCCTCTGAGCCAGTCCACGTTAGTGCCCACCACCTGCCTTATCACCGGCTTGGCACATTGTGCTCAGGGGCAGGAAGGCTGACGTGGTGAGTGACAGAAATGGGGATTGGGCTTGGCTTGTCCAGATGGGTGGCCTGCAGGCATCCCAGAGAGCAGAGTAGCAAGAGCAGAGCAGCACCCCCGCCCCCCAGCCGCGCAGTTGCTGATGTTGTGAGGAACTGGCACAGCAGACACTGGCTCCCTGTGGGGGCACCGGATGGAGATGAGGTTTGAGGAAGAGGTTTGAATGACACGCAAAAGCATGAGCATTTAGCTTAGCAGCCCCCTCCATCCTCAGACCGAATGGTAACCTTGCACACCCTCCCCACTGGGGTTGATCCACTGGGTGATGACAGTCCTGGGACACCTTGTGATGCTGTTTCCATCCCGAGGTCCCAGGTGTGTGTTGCCTTACCTGTCGTAAGCACCCATGCCACGTGTGTCCTGCTTCGGGGCGGACCTCCGAGGACAAGGGCTGGGTTCCATCCTCTGAGGAATTGACCCATGGCCCTGGGGATCCCTGGAGGACTGCCGGGGCTATTGGAGGGGAGGGTGACACGGCATCTCCTCCCCGGGCGTGCAGGAGATTGGGCGGATCTCCATCGAGATGCACGGGACCCTGGAGGACCAGCTCAGCCACCTGCGGCAGTATGAGAAGAGCATCGTCAACTACAAGCCAAAGATGGACCAGCTGGAGGGCGACCACCAGCTCATCCAGGAGGCGCTTATCTTCGACAACAAGCACACCAACTACACCATGGAGGTGGGTGCTCGGGCCCTGCTGCACCCGACTGCTCGCCCTTCCATCGCCCCAGGAAGTTGGTCACAGCCGGGGGGCAAACTGTGGCTCCGCACGCTCTGGGTTTCTGATCTTCAGTGCTTTTGTGACTTTTCCGTGCCAACTGCTTGGTGAGCGTGCAGGTTTCGAGGCCTTGCCCCCAGAAGGAGGTTTGCCACAGGAGTCACAAGCACCCCTGGTGATTCTGGTGGGAGTCGGCTCCAGGCTGGCTCTGATACCTGCCTTTCTAAAAAGACTCCTGGTTTGGATGAGGAAGGAAGAGAGAGAGAGAGAGAGTGTGTGTGTGTGTGTGTGCATGCGCGTGCCCGCCCTATAATCTTGCCCAGGACCATCTCTACTTCGGACCACCCTGAGGTGGATGGCCTCTGCTGCCCTACACAATGAGTGCTTCCCCTGCACCGAGAGCCCTTTCTCCCAGGAGGCTGCCCTGGTCCCGGACCCCGTTCCCTGTGGTGCGGACGGGATTGCTGGGGGCAGGGTTCGCCGGCCCCCATGATTCACAGGCCACTCACTTGTTCTCCCCAGCACATCCGCGTGGGCTGGGAGCAGCTGCTCACCACCATCGCCAGGACCATCAACGAGGTGGAGAACCAGATTCTCACCCGGGATGCCAAGGGCATTAGCCAGGAGCAGATGAACGAGTTCCGGGCCTCTTTCAATCACTTTGATCGGGTGAGAGTCCCACGCCAGCCCTGGCCCAGGGCCCTGGAGGACAGTGTCCCGGGAGGGATGGTGCCCAGGATTTAGGCTGACCTGCTGGGGCAAGAGGAGAGGGAAGAGCACCACCCGTGGCCTGCCATGCCCACTGTGCACAGGTGAGGCTGTCCTGGAAGGCCCATCTGTGCTCCCAAGGGCTCTCTCCAAGTGTGATCCTGGCCCTCTGGAGAGAGGACTTGTGTCCCTCCCCCCCCAGGCTTCAACCCCCCGGGGAGGGAGGCTGGCAGCCTCATGAGAAGGCCTCTGCCCATGCCTCCAGGCACCCTCTGACCCCTCCACCAGATTTTCCTTGGGCTACTCCCTCCTGGGCCTGGGGACTGGGGCAGCCGTGAGGGTGGGCGCATGGGACCACGGGCCTGCCCACCCGCCTGCCTGCTTCACTGCCCTCCAGGCCCCTGGGGTGGCGGGAGGAAGGTTCAGAAGCCCCGGGAACCTGGGGTAGGGGTGGCGGGTTGGGACAGGCTGGAGCACTTCCAGGGTTTTTTTCCCCCCCATGGCTCCTGTGCTCCCCTACCAGGGCACGAGCCCCCTGGCACCTCCTCCGTGTGTCTAACGTGTGTCCTTTTATTTCCCCTCCTCCCTC
>NW_022103915.1:36622922-36626048 GCF_000313985.2 Echinops telfairi
CACCGCATGGCTCGCTGCCTGGCGCACCGCCGCCCCAGGATCACTCCGGCACGCTGGGCCCCGAGGAGTTCAAAGCCTGCCTCATCAGCTTGGGTTATGATATTGGCAACGACCCCCAGGTACGCGACTCCTGCATGGAGTACGTTCAGGGGAGGCAGCCGGGGCGAGAAGTAACTCGTGTTTCTCCTTTTTCTCTTCTCTCTCTGTGTGGATCCCCCTGTTCCCCCTTCCCTGTGGGCTGCGGGTCGCTGTCCTCTCCTGCTGCCCCGCCCCGCCCCGGGCATCTCTGCCGGAACCTTGGAGCCCGCGTCTCTCTTCACTCTGCTCGCTGCTCTGATTCGCTTCTCTCCCTGCTGCCTTCCTCCGTCCTGTGGACTCTCTCCGCCGCATCTACGGCCCCCTCTGTGCCTCTCCCTGCCCTGTCTTCCTGGCCCTGGACCGGCCCATCCTCTTCCCGCCTCTCTCTGCCTCTTTGTGTGTCGTGCGCCTGCGTGCACAGAAGAAGACAGGCATGATGGACACGGATGATTTCCGCGCCTGCCTTATCTCCATGGGTTACAATATGGTAATGTAAACCCCGCCTCTGTCTGCTGGCCACGCCCCCTGGGGAGGGGCTGCCAGCTGGCCAGAGAGCTCAAGTCCAGCGGGCTCTGAGTGCTTCAGGAGGGACTGCCCACCCGAGGGCGCCTCCAATGCCGCATTCCCGGGGAAGGGGTTCCTGAGTGGCAGGCCTGACTTCCCACGCCAACTCCGCGCTGGCACAGGGTACTGACTGTGGAGCCTGGCGGGCTCGAGGCAACTGGCCATTCTAGGTATGGGATTATGTTGCATCTCACGAGAGATGAGAGATGTGTCTGCGTCCGTGTCTGCGTCTGCCTCCGCCACCCTGACATGGCTCCAGCCTCATCTGCCGCCCCGCTATGGGGTCACCCCAGACACCGTCTGACCTCCTGGGTCTGCCTGCCCCTTGTGCAGGCCATGGTCTCTGAGCAGCAGGGCAGGGGCTTAGGTGGGCAGTAGGCTGTCTCCCAGGCCAGGAGGCAAGTCATAACCTACTGGTTGCCCAGCTCAGGCCCTTGGCCCGTGGGCGCTAGAAAATGAACCCAGGGTCAAACCAGCCTTGCTTTCCCCAGCTGTGGCACCGGGTCAGGGGAGAGGTGCCCTCCCTGTGGGACTAATGTAAGGGTAAATCCGGGTCCCCGCTGGAACGACCCAGCGGGGCTGCAAAGGCGGACACCTACACCTGATCCTAGGCTATGGGCAGCAGGATGAACGTCTGTCATTGCTAACAGGACACTGAGTAGTTTATTTTCTGAAAAGGGGGTGATGGGCCAAATCAAGGAGGGGGACTTGGGGGTGAATGAATGCTGAGCCACATGGCTAGCACCGGGTGCTGGGAGATGGGGCCAGCCCAGTGCACGACCCACCTCACCTGCTACCTAGCTGTGTGACCCTGAGCAAGTGACCCCTGTGTGGGCCTCCGTTTACTCCGGGATACAATGGAAATTCTAAGAGACACCCCCCCCCACATGGTCCCGAGGATTTCAGAGTTGCAATACATTGTTGTTGGCGGTGGCAGTATTGCTGGCTCCTGTGAGCCCCAGGCCAGGGTAGTGGGGGGATGCCCTGAGCAGGGCGTTGTGCATACTTAGGCCCTCAGGACTGCCCAGGGTAGGTGGGGGCCCACTGTGGCCTCCCCTTACTGCCCAGCCCCAGGAGCTGCAGCCGTGGCTGATGGCAGGGCCGGCTCTTCCCTCCACAGGGAGAGGCGGAGTTTGCGCGCATCATGAGCATCGTGGACCCCAACCGCCTGGGCGTGGTGACATTCCAGGCCTTCATCGACTTCATGTCCCGGGAGACGGCGGACACAGACACCGCAGACCAGGTCATGGCGTCCTTCAAGATCCTGGCCGGGGACAAGGTGGGTCTGCCCTGCCGGCGTGGGGCCCAAGGGGCCTCATTCTGCCCGTCTCTGCCCATTTCTGTGGCACTAGAGGTACAGAGAGGCTGTCACAACACAGTGTTACTTAGTTCAAGGGTGACCCTTGCTAGGGGCACTGTGTATGAAGGAGGGGCTTGTTTAAATAGCTCAAGATGAAATGAGGGTAGTGCAGGAAAACAGGGGGGCAGAGGCTGTGGTCAGGGGTTGGAGCGAGAACCCCTTGTCTCTTACCTCGTCCTAGAACACAGGCTTGGACTCTAGGCAGGGAGCAGGAGGGGGACTCTGGGAGGCATGCCTGCCTCATTTGTCTGCCCTGAACAGCCGTCAGCTCTGGGATCCGAAGTCTCCCTGCATACCCTGCTCTATCTCCCCTGACAGTGGGAAAGTGAGGGGCCTGCTGCAAACGGGCTGCATGGAAGCCAGGGGCCTAGGCAGGACTTGGCTGGCTGATCTGGCCAATGGCGGGCCTGCCCGTTACTCTGAAACACCACCCTCTCTAGCCGGGTGCTTTGGTTTGGGTATAAGCTACAGATCTCTCTTATAGTCTCAAAAACGCTCAAGGAGCCCCCCCCCCCCTCCAGGAGACTGGATTCTGGGATTTCGGGAGCCTAGGTTTCCTTTCCAAATTCACAGGAGTTCCCATGACAACCATATCTCAGAACTGAGTGATCCCCAAACCAAACCCACGTGGTTGAGTCAGTTCTGCATCAGGGAAGCCCCAGACGATATCCCAGGGCCAGCTACAGCGGGGGGATAGACACTCATACTGGAGACCAGTGTGAGTGGGGGAGAAGTTGGGGTGCGTAGCTCATCGAATTAGCCTGGAAAGAGAATGAAAGTAGGTGTTAACGTGGGTTAAAAAGATGTGTATGTATATAAGGGAACCATCACCACCAAACCACAGATGTACGGCAGGCCCTAAATGTGCAGAGGGAGAGGTTAGCCTTGGCCACGCCGCTCTGCGGCCGCCTCGCTCTGCGCCTGCGCTGACTCTGCTCTCCTGCAGAACTACATCACGGTGGACGAGCTGCGCCGCGAGCTGCCGCCGGACCAGGCCGAGTACTGCATCGCGCGGATGGCCCCCTACGCTGGCCCCGACGCCGTGCCGGGTGCCCTGGACTACATGTCCTTCTCCACGGCGCTGTACGGCGAGAGTGACCTCTAACCCCGCCTGGGCCAGCGGG
>NW_022103915.1:36626158-36636736 GCF_000313985.2 Echinops telfairi
CCCCGCCTGCCCGGGTTCGGTTCCCACTCTCGGCCCTGATCAGGGTGAGCGGGACCCACGTGGCATCAAGCCTTCCTGCCCTCCGCGAAGTGACAGTTTACAAGATTATTTTCTGCAAAAAAGAAAAAAAAATGTTACGTTTAAAAAAAAGTTTAAAAACCACATATTTTATTATAGAAAAAGTATTTTTTTCTCCACCAGTCTTAAATGGAAAAGAGGAAAAATTAACTATTTGCACCGACCTGTTCTGTTGTGTTGTGACATAGGAAGATAACTAAGCACAATCTTAGAGTCCATCCTTCTTGACTTTTTTTTTTTAATTTCTCTGTTTCATCTGCTGTATTCATTTCTCCTATCTCATGTCCACCTTAGTGTGGGGGGTGGGAGCGAGGGTGGGGCCGGGGGATGATCTTGTCAAAAGGCACATTGGTGCATGTGTTTGCTAGCTCACTCGTCCATGAAGATATTTTATGATATTAAAGAAAATCTTTTGAAATGGGCTGTTCTTGGTTTTTTGTTTTTCAGGAAAGGAGGGTGGGCTATGTGGCTTTTTTCCTTTTCCTTTTTCAGCCCAGGCACCTGGTTAGCCTGTATCCGTGCACACATTATAAAAGCTACGAATAGACACTTTAAACAGGCCCGCCTTGGACAGTGTGGGCAACTTGGATTCTGTGTGGCAGGAGCCAAATGGAACCAACTTCTGTCTCCGCTCCTGGCTTTCCTGAAGGGTGCTGTGGGGTGCACGTGGCCTCGGCTCAGGTTTACACTCCGTGTCTGCACTGTGTAAAGGAGATCATGGCGTGCTCCCAGGCCTCCTGGGAGCAAAGAGTGTAGGGCGGCTTCCTTGAACGTGGATCCCTTCACTGCTACAAACGGTGCTGCCCCGCCCCCGAACCTCAACCCCCCTCCCTTTTTTGCTCTTTGGGATTCAGTTGTCTGCATGAGAGAGGCCATCCTAAACCCCGCTACTCAAAATGTAGCCCTGGGAAGGGTTCCTGCCTCAAGCTCCAGTCAGACCTGCAGAATCAGAATCGGCATTTTAACCAGACTGTGGGACTCTTGCTAAAGGCAGCACTCACCATTTGCTGTGGAGTTATTTGAACAACGACCAAAAAAAGGGTGCCCAGAGCAATGTCATCGTAATCAATACTAAGACCAACCCCACTGTCATCGTAATCAATAAAACCTACCCCACTGCCACCGGAGTCGGTGCCGCCGACCCGTAGCGGCCCTAGAGGACAGGGTGCCCCTGTGAGTGTCCAAGACTGCAACTGGTTGCCGGAGTGCAAAGCGCCCAGCTTTCTTCTGCGGAGTGCCTGGTGGATTTGAACTACTGACCTTACAGTACAGCCCAACACAAAGCTACCGGGGTCAGCGCACCAGACAATGAAGAAAACAGCTGGAGCTAATAGCAACAAAACCACATTGGACTGAAATTCAGACCACCTGGGGAGACAGGCTATGTAAGAATGAAGTTCAGCAAGAATAGGTACATGAGGGGGGCTTCAAAAAGTGGCTAGGGAGATGGGATGAAAACATGGATTCTTCCCACAGGCTTTTTGAAGCCCTCTGTGCAGGTGGGGTGGCGTAATTGGTTAAAGTACCTGATTGCCAGCACATGTGCTCTTTATTACAGATGGCCAAGGGACAGGTGTTTCAGGTAGCTGCTGTAAGAAAATGGTTTCTCAATCCTGTCTTCGGAGCGCCACTGTAAAGATGTATGTAGGGCACCAGGGTCCTTCTGGTGGGCGCGATCACGCTTGCATCTGTTTGACCATAGAGGAAAGAGCCCCTGGAAATAGGTGAGGTCTGGCAGGAGGAAGAATGTCTCCTTCAGGGTATACAGTGAGGTCAGCATTCAAGTTAGAGGAACTGCTATCAGGAACATCCCCTCACAGAAGGATCACAAGGAAGAGACAAGCTAATCGGTGCAGTGTAGCACCGATGAAACATACAACTTTCCTCTAGTTCTTGAATGCTTCCTCCCCCTCCCCACCACTGCCATGACCCTAATTCTACCTTAAAATCTGGCTAGATCAGAGCATGTACACTGGTACAGATAAAAGCTGGAAACACAGGGAACCCAGGACAGATCGACCCCTCAGGACCAATAATAAGAGTAGCGATACCAGGAGGGGAAGGGGAAGGTGGGGGGAGAAAAGGGGAACCAATCACAATGATCGATATATAAACCCCTCCCAGGGGGACAAACAACAGAAAAGTAGGTGAAGGAAGACAGCGGTCGGTGTAAGACATGAAAAAATAATAATTTATAAATTATCAAGGGTTCATGAGAGGAAGGGAGAGGGGGTGGAAATGAGCTGATACGAAGGGCTCAAGTAGAAAATGTTTTGAAAATGTTGATGGCAACATATGTACAAATGTGATTGACACAATGGACGTATGTATAGATTGTGATAAGAGCTGTAAGAGCCCCTAATAAAATGATTCTCAAAAAATAGTAAAAAAAAAAAAATAAGGAACGGTGGCTTTTAAAATCTAGCATGGATTCCAGGCTCGCTGCAAGGCTTTAGGACGGAGTTAGGCTGCTCTTTCAGACATTACCCAACGCCAAGTCCTGCGAGAGGGGCACACTGCTCACCCCCCTCACCTCATTCTAGAGCAGTGGTTCTCAACCCTCCTAACGCCATGACCCTTTAATATGGTGGTGACCCCCAACCATAAAATTATTTCGTTGGTACTTACTGTCATTTTGCTACTGCTATGAATCGTCATGTAAATCTCTGATATGCAGCATGTATTTTTTTTCTCCAACCAGATTTATTGGATATAATACAGTTCTACATCCAAAGTCATCAGGACATGCTGCTGCTACACATGAGTCTTTCTCTCCAATACTGTGATCGGTCAGTCCATAGAGCGCCCCAAGCAGCTGACTCTGAAATAAACAGCAAAACATCCAAAGTCTTAAAAGCCTGCAAGTAGCCGCCGAATACCCAACTATTGGTCTCTTCCCAAAGAGGGTTAAAGAGCAAAGAGAGTTAAAGAAAGTCAAAGACAAAAGCAAACTATTAGTCCAAAGGACTGTACCCCATCATCTACTCTCCTGAAACCAGAACAGGACGCAGCCTGTTACTTCTAGCAGCTCTGACCTGGATTACAGAAGGGTCTAGACAGGAGAGAAAAATGTAGGACAAAATCCAAATTCAGACTTGTGGGTCTGATAAGGGCTTGGTGGAATCCTGAGACTGGCCTTAAAACACCTTTTCAATTTGAAAACTGAGCTCACTATTGGAGAAGGTTCACCTTACAGCCAAATTCACTAACATCAGTCGATACCGACTCAGGGTGACCCTGTAGGACAGTGCAGAACTGCCCCTGTGAGTTTCTGAAACTATAATTCCCGATTGGAGTAGCTAGCCTCAGTTTACTCCCAAGGAGCAGCTAGTAGGTTTGAACTGCTGACATTGCAGTGATCAGCCCCACGCTTAACCTCTACACTGCCAGGCTTGCCCATAGTTGAACAATAGGCTGGCCTATAGGCCGGGGTGAACAGCAAGTAACACCAAAGGGGAACGTGCCGAAGGCAGAAGGGGCAGGCAAGCTGGGGAAGGAAATGAGGTGGGAGTGGGGAGAGTGCTGACAACTGATAGATCACAACTGACGTCATGAAACGTGGTATAAATTGTCCAATGGTAAAAGAACTTGCGTTGTCAGCTTTCACCTAAACCACAAGGAAATGTTCAGAAGCGTGAAGGAAAAATGCCCAATGCACATGCCATGGCCTAACTGCTGGAATTTAATAGTTGTAGGAGACAGAAGTCGTTATCATGTCAGGGTGGAGCAGCGATCTGTCAAGAGGCCATTTTGTGCACTGCCATCGTGATGCTGTTGTGTTTCTGGATCATAATGTTCCCGTTATCTGACTCTAGACACACCACAGGGATCTCAGTGGGGTCAGAGGTGAGTTTGGCTGCTTGCTGGGCTAATACAGATATCACTCCAGCATGCTCATCCGACAGGGTCCCGCGGCAGCCCGGGTTCAGTCCTTGGGAATCTGCGCACAGGACACCAACAATGGATGGATTCTTCATTGTGTCCTCCAGGTGCTGCTCCAAGGCCGTCTCCATCCCACCCGCGGACTCGAGACCCCCACAGCATGTCTTTTCATTGTTACAAATTGAACATAATTAAAAGTATAGTAAGTCACAAAAACAATATGTAGTTATATATGGTGAAATATTTATTTCTAATTACAAATAAATGCAATTTTGTCTTGAAGCATGGTGTAGCATGGGTAACAGTCAACATAACAACAGTAAACTACATTGCTACATTTTGCGACGGTATGCATTAAAAGCCAAGGTCAGTGCGAAGGTTGACATAGCTTCTTTCTCACCAGATCAGCATAGCTGCATGTGGGCGGACCCGCCTGGAGACCCAGTGGAGTAGCGATCCACAGGTTAGAACTGCTGCTCTAGAGACATGCCCACCATCCTCTGAATTTCCCAGTGTTCAAGTTGCTTGTGTATTGCAAATGACTTTAGTTACTTTGGTGTATTTATCTGGTTTTGATTTTGTTGCTTATTTTTTCCCCAACAGGTGAGCACATAATCCACGTATACAATACAATTGTTCAATCCTATCAAGAAGAGTTGTACAGTCATGACCACAATCAATGTTAGAACATTTTCTCCTTCCTTGTACTTGCTATTATTAGCTCCCCATGTCCCGCCAGCCACCCCTGCGTTACCCCCAAGAAACCATTAATCCAGGTGCTGTCTCAATAGATTGACCTATCCTGGATTTCTAAAGAGATGTAAAAATATTAAAAAACCTGACCATTCAATTTCCCCCTTAGAAAAGCAACACATTTGCTTGCCATTTGACATTTAAAAATTCGTGTTAACAGGTTAATCCCCCCCCCACCCTGAAACAGTTTATAAACTTAACTAAATTCATTTGAGCATTTTAAACCATATTTACATATTTTCATCAAGTGAACTCATTCAAATCCAAGTAGCAAAGTTTTGCTCAACTCAACACACTTGCACATCTTAGGTGGGTTGTAAATCTGGTTCGCCTGAGCCGAGCCATCTCCTGCGACTCCCTGACCATCCGGTTCCTGAGTACCTCAATGCTCTGTGCAGAATTTCAGTCACACGGCTCAGAGGAAAACAAAGGGAATGTCCTTCAGGTTCAGCTACGTTTCTTTAATGCACTTTCAAGATGAATCCCAACAAAATGACCTCATGTTTGAAGTCCTAACCCGTGCAAAGGGACGCATGCTTTGTAAGGGTAGCAATGAGGGCAGTGGGATCTGCTTAAGGGCTTAGGCTTGGTCTAGAGTGGAGGGTCAAGCCCAGGGTCAGTGTGGATGCTTCAGGACTCTGTTGGAAGCAACTGTCTCTGCCTCCCACCACATGTGCATGGATGAGACTTACCCTGACGCTGACCATTCAACAAGCGTGGCCAATATCCATGCTGGGGACAGAGGGGGAGGAGGGGGGGGTTGTTGCCAGAGGAAAGGATCTGGTTCTGGATGGGGACGTGGGTTGTACCAGGTGAAAACCCATAGCATCCGCTGTCACTGCCCCACTCCAACCTACCTGCCAGTCACCTCATGTCTGCACCCCCAGGACCACAGAAGACCACTCTGCCCAAGGAGCTAGCCTGTGAGGCAGCCCTAACTTTGAGGACTCTGTGTGTGAACACGCCAGCCCCCTCGTCCCTTGGGTGGGATGATTCTGGGGTGTGGTTTGGACTCTATCTCCGTGTTTCCCCATAGAATATGTCCACTTGTCCACTGTCCGTCAAGGTCACTGGGTGTGTTATCAGCTGTCTGCCCAACCGGAGTCATTTCCCTACTCTAGGCTAACACCCCCCGCCCCACCTCAGTCACACACCCTAGAATCCTCATTGAAGAGAAAGAGGGGCCACCTGAGACACGTGCTTGGGGCCCATGGCTCACTTGGGAACCCCCCATGCATACCTTGGAGATGGTCTGGGAGGGATTCTCGTGCCTGCTCCTCCGTAATTCCAGACACTGGTTGAAGAAAGCGATCCGGCTGTTGGGCTGATAGGCGGCTTGGCATTTACCCACTGGGAAACTGAGAGATGTGTCCATCCGAGGCCAGGGCTGCAGAGAAGGAGCTGCCACTTTTTCGACGGCCTCACGCCCCTCCCAGGTGCGGTGGCAGGGTGGGAAAGAGCAGCTTGCTTGGCAAGTTGCACTGCAGGAGTCCACACTGGCTGGAGTGGAGGTTTTGTAATAAAAATCCCCATTTTAAATTCAAGGCAGTGCAAGCCTCAAAGTGAAACTTCTCTCTAGAGGCTGTGTTTGAGGTCACACTCCCTAAGGGCTGTCTGGGAGATAACCCTAACTCACAGGGACCCTCCGGGACGGGTAGAAATGCCCTCTGTCGGTTGGTTTCTGAGCCTGCAACTATTTACGAGGAGTAGATAACCTTGTGTTTCTCTCATGGAGCAGGTGGTGGTTTTGAACTGCTGACTTAGCAGCTCACCTTGTAACTCCAGGCCCCTTGCCCAGTAAACCCCATTAAGGGGTCCATTTCGCCACGCATGCTGCTGAAAGGAGCATTTTGGAGGCAGTTCCTAAAACCTGAAGGTGATGCATGCTTCCCTCTGGTGGCCAAGTCTGTCATTACAGCAAGTCAGTTTTGTCACGGGTTTCCGCTGGACCGGCTCCCAGCTGATTCTGGTGAGGCTGCTGACGGGGCTGGTAGATGTGCCACAGAGAGAACATTGGACGGAACCACACATTTAGCAGGTGGGGAATCGTGGCTGACGTTTGTTGAGCACGCCCAAGTCTTAATGCATCGAGTGCACGATGAACAAGCAGTGAGTACCCATGGAAGACAGCGTGGGCTTGTCATTAAAATCCACCTCCTGAGCAACAGGTGAAAGGGTGTTTTATAGGCAGGGGTTGGAGGAGGGGACCTTCTGGAGCAATCCAGCAGGCTGGCTGGTTCTTAGATCGTTCTAGTTGTTTGGGGTGGGTGGGGGGCATCTCCTGGCTGCGGGCATTGCTAGTAGAGTTCTCTCCTTCAAAGCTCACTCCCCAGAGGGGAGTAGGGTAGAGCTGCCCCTTCCATTTCCTGTGACTGTACCTCTTGACGGGAGTCGAGAGCTTCGTCTTTCTGCCCTTGGCAGCCTAACATAACCCACGGTGTCACCAGGGCCCTGTCCTTTGGATGGAGATGGTTCCATTTCTAACTTCTAAAGCTTGGAATCTAAAGGAAATCAGCAAAGGCCTGCCATTCATCGGGGAGACTCCCGGTAACGGAACAGCAAGGCTGAAACCAGTAACCAAGTCCAGAAAGCCCCAGCGAAAGGAAGGCCTCGGAGCTTAGGTCTGAGTTTGTTGGTCTGAGGATTTGCGCCTACGTGACTCCGTTTAGGGCCTGATGAAGAAGCACTGGGCTGCAAACAAAGGTCAGCGGTTCAAACCCTAGTGGCCACTCCTAGGCTGCAAAGGTCTCCAGTCAGCGGGTCACTATGATTACAATGGACTGGGTGGCAGTGGATGGAATGAAGTGCAATATTATTCAGTTTTTCCATCATAAACTCCCAAGGCCCAAACTGGGTTTTAAAATATGAAGTCTGTTTATTAACATAAACACAGACATTAAAAATGCCCGTAGCTTTTTCAGTTTCTGGCGTGGGCAGGTCTAAGGATCGACCTTCCAGAAATATTAATGTGCCAGTTGTGTGGGGTTCCACGTCTCTTTTTTCTGCTCCCCACCCGGCCAAACCTGGCCGCCTAATGGAATGTTGCTGGTTTCCAGTGCGCGTGCCCAGATGGCTTTAATCTGCGCATGCCCAGCTTTGGGTCTTCTCCAGGGGCTTCAAATGTGGACCCGGTTTCTTTCAAACCTCTATTTGTGGCATGGCCGTGTACTTTTCGTCTAGCGTAGGCATTCGGTGGAGACGGCCCCCTTGCCCCTAATCTTCCTGCCGGTCATAAGGACGAAGGAGGCCTTGGAGGAAGGCGTGTAGCACAGACTGTGAGGTTGAAGGCGGGGGTCCCAGCCCACTTTCTTGAGTTCAAATCCTGGCCCCGGGGCTTTCCCCACTTTGTCACCGTGGTCAAGGTTATTCTCCAATTCGCAGTTTCCTCCAGGGATTACGTACGTGGAATTAAACATAGACCTCTGTTGTAGGGCTAGTTCTTGGATTAAAGGACACTTCTAACAATACCGCCACATGTAGCAAACTCTCAATAATACCTGCTTATATCCCAATATTGTGTTTGTGTATTGATGAACGACTCTCTCCAGGAAATACACCCAAAACATCCAGGGTTCATTTCTGAATGGTGGCGTCATGGTGATTTTCAATTTTAAAAATGTATCCGTCTTTGTCTTTTCCAATGTCTCCATTAGGGAAAAAAATGTCCACGTAAGATAATTATAATAGAATTGCCAACCACTTGATCCACAGAATGAAAGAAATCCAAAATATTGAGGGCCCAACGAGTTCTGTCATTAGAGCTTAAACTCTGGGGACCCTAGTTTGCAAAAGACTCTGGATGGGACCTTCCCACATCCATCTGCAGGGTTCCCACATCGATGAGGCCTCCGCTGAGTTTTTCTGATCATTACCCAAGGATGTCGATAATCGGGCCCTGAAGCAGAGTGCTTTGGGAAGGGGATGGCCTCCACCCCTCTCCAGTCTGCCCAGGGAGGGTCCATCTCTCTCAGGGGCCGGCCCGAGTGTGTGCTTGATGGAGACCATCGCCCCGGGGGTCAAGTGGTCATGAGTCATGCCCTGTCTGCCATGGCCTGCTTGCCTGGGTCAGAGGGCCGAGGCCAGTCCTGTAACCTCTCTGTGTCTGACAGTGTCCATGTCTCAGTCATGGCCCTGCCCCTGCTTCTGTAGTCCCACCTGTAACTGATGTATCTATCTGCCACCAGTCACGGATTTGTGACTGGTTCCTTTGTCCCCTGCCTTGACTTTGAACCCTCAGACGCCGTTTTGACCTCGTGCTTAATGCCCCTCTCACCCCCTACCCCATCCAGATAATATGTCTGTGTCATTGTCTCTTTTAAGACTTAATGTAATGCTCTCAAATTATATTTGCAACTGGGGTCTCTTTTGCACCTGTGTTAGTCCAGGTTGACTAAAGAAACAGATCCAGTGACACGCATATATATAAGAAAGAGCTTTATATCAAAGAGTAACCATATATCCAGAAAACATCCCAACCCAGACCAGATCAAGTCCATAAGTCCGATTTTAGCCTATGAGGCTGATACTAGTCGACAAATCCCTCTCAGACTCATGCAGCACATGCAATGATGCAAAATTCAGGAAGATCGCAGGCCGGTGGATACAAAGTCTTGTGGATCCAGTGGCGGTAGAAGCAGCTCCAAGGCTCTTGCAGGTTGCAGCATGGTTCCACGTGGCTTGGTGAAAGTGGAGAGAGAGGGGCTGGCCTCCAGCAAGCCATTTATCTCCATAGCCCTCCAGTCAGGCTGCAACCTGATTGACAGGCTAAACTCCACCCCTTCACTCTGAACACCCTCAAGTTGACACCAGGTTGACGTCTGTAACTACCAGAGTACCCTACAAGAGTTCTCTTCAGGAGCTCACTGGAAAGGCTGCCGAGCTAGGTTTAGAGGTTCAGCCATAGGTTGGGAGTCAGACTGAGGTTCAAGGCCAAGCTCAGTCCAGTCTGGTCTCTAAGTGCCCATTTCCAGATCTCTCGTCTCTAAAACAGGAATAGGACTAGCCTGACAGGGTTCCAGTGAGGATTCGGCAAAATAATGAAAGTGAAACAATTAGCCTGGGGTCCGGGGCCCAGCTTTCACGATGATCGTCCTTTCTCTCAAACGCATGGAGTCCGTGCTGGCTCAGAGCGACCCCTGGGTTTGTGAGACTGTCACTGTCTATGGGAGCAGAAAGTCCAGTCTTTCCCCTGTGGGGCAGCTGTGGTTTCTAACTGCTAACCTTGCAGTTAGCAGCCCTGTGAGTAACCACTCTACCAGCAAGGCTCCCTAAGTTAACTCATGTTAAATTAGCCAGATTCCTTTGTATCCTTGCCCTCTTCTCTTTTCAGAGTAAATATGAAATGTGAAAGCACGCTATTAACAGTATAGGGTGGCCCAAACATAAGTTTTCATCTGCATCACCTTCTGTGCGAGTCATCTGGTTATGCACCTACTTGCTCCAATGGACTGTGAAAGCCATGCAGGCAAGATCGGCGCTGTGGAGATCAGAGTACTGTGTTGAGTTGGGTTCCAACTGGAACATCACTACTGCTGTCCGTATGACTTTGACATAAGTCATTTGCCCTGCCCCTTAGTTTCCTTATCTGTACAAATGAAGATAAAGCAATGTCCACCTGAATTATTGGGTGAGTAAAATGAGATCATGCAATCGAACAGATTCCTCAGTGCTAACACAGAGCACATAGTTGGTGCGTGGCACAGGCAGTAGCTGGGTATATCGCTAAGGTTCTGGGAGATTGAGACAAGTTAACTTCATCTGTAAATCATTCCTCCAATTTCCCCTTTTCTTAGCTCCCTTCTTCTGACTTTTAGAGGAAAGGGGTGGGGGCTGGTTGTGTGGCTCAGCCTCGTTTGGGGCTGGTCA
>NW_022103915.1:36636836-36691790 GCF_000313985.2 Echinops telfairi
GGGGGGGTTGCACCCTCTTTGAGTCCCAAACTCAAAACTCCCACTCAGGGCCATGCCGCTGATTCGGCCTAGTGGGGAGCCTAGAAGGGTGGGTAGAACTGCCTCTGCGGGTTTCAGAGACAGTCACTCCTTCATGCCTCAGAAAGCCTCATCGATCCGTTGTGACTGGCTGTTCACGAGGGTGATTGTGATGGTCCTCCTACTGGGTACCAACCAACCACCTCAGCAGCAGGAAGGGGGATTTCACTACCAGCAAGAGCCAGGAGTGCTCCAGCATCTTCTGGGCCCGGAGATCCAAAGAGACAATGGCCCCCAGGCCCCCAGAAAGCTGCAGACTTCCCAGCCCACAGAGCAAGGCAAGGTGTTTGGGAGCAGGAAGGTGGCTTTTGCAGCGGGGTGCCTCTGAGCACTTATTTGGGGGAGCTAGCTGGGTTTGCTGACCCCCATGGAGCTGCCACAGAGAGCCGTTGGTGCGACACTTCCAGCTGAGTGGCATGCCCTTTGGGCATTTGTTAGCAGCCTGGAAAGAACTCCGTAGCCTGTCCTGACTGAACAACTGTATCCTGAACAGGCTCACCGGCCTGTAACCAGCTAGCTCCCCTTGTAGGCCCCACAGCTGTGAGCATTGTCTGAGTGCTGTATGGCCATGGCCATCAACTAGAGAACTGAGCTGAACAGTAGAGAGGGCCGTGGGAGACAGAGCAGCCTCCGTGAGGTCCCCCCGCATGTACACAGCGCCTGCTCAATCTGGGTGGTTGCTAAGAGCCACTGGGTAGGTTGGGACATGAGACAGAGTGCAGCGGTCCCTCGGGGTTGCCCAGGCTGTCACCTTTACAGAGACAGCCTGCTAGGCCTTTATTAGGTCTGAACTGCTGACCTGCCAGGTAGCGGCTGAGCCCTTAACTGTTACACCCCCAGGGCTGCACCCGCTCATCTGTAGGTACAAAATGTGGCTTAGTCAACGACATTACAAAAAGCCGCAGCGATGGCCTGAGTGCAACGACTGTAAGGGAGGGGTGTCCTGGGCATGGCGGCCTCCAGCCAGGAAAGTCTCAGGCTGCTTGAGGGCGCGGGGGCGTCCCGAGCCAGACTTGAGGCATGAACTTGGCACCCAGCAGGCCTGGCGAGTAGATAGCAAGAACAAGCCCTGGACACATGCCTGGGCACTTGGGGTCGGCCCTTGGGGCAGTGCTGTGGCACAAAGCAGGAGGAGAGGGTGCCTCTGCCATTTCCGGGGACGTGGCCCTGGCTTGGCCTGGGCTGTCTGTAGCAGCACTCCTGGGGCCCTTCTGTCGTCCGCTGTTTTGAAAGTTGCAGCCGTGTTCCGGCCACTGTGATGGCCAGCCCCAGTCTGAGAGGAGAGCTTGCCATCCGTCATTCCCATTCTTGTCCTGGTGGGGGACGCCTTCCTCCCGGGCTGAGTGAAGGAGCAAGGTCCAGGCTCGGTCTGTCCAGAGCTTGGTGGCTTGAGAAGGCAATGGGGAAGCCATACTTACAGCTGGGGAGGGTGGGCTGTGGAGCCAGTCCTGGGGTGACCAAGCTGCTTGGGGACCTGGGAGCCTTGAGACCTGAAGCAGGACTTCCTGAAAGCTTCTGAGCAGGGAGCTCAGAACAAAGATCTGGAGGGAGCTGGCAGAGAGGGGAGTCATCCACGCTGAAGAGTTACCTAGGCCCTACTGTGTGGGAGGGGGGGGGCGGCACGTAGACTGGCCTTGATTGTGTTCCTCTTGCTGCTTCCCCGGGGGGAACAAAGTGGGCTGGGCCTGTGAAAAGGGCAGGGCATGTGGGTCCAGCAAGCCTGAGTTTGAATCCTGCCTCTGCCACTTACTAGCTGTGTGACTTACGGACAGCCATGCAACTTCTTG
This sequence comes from Echinops telfairi, assembly GCF_000313985.2. Classification (NCBI taxonomy): domain Eukaryota; kingdom Metazoa; phylum Chordata; class Mammalia; order Afrosoricida; family Tenrecidae; genus Echinops; species Echinops telfairi. The sequence goes on from NW_022103915.1 coordinate 36,638,702, forward strand.
GAGGCCCTCCCCCTTGTAGTTAATCTAGGGGCTTGGGCAGTTGTGTGAGTGGAAGTGTTGTGCGTGCCAATTGATCACCATGGCTCCTGCCGCGGGTGGCGGCTCAGTAAACAGAACTATGTTTCATTGAGTCCAAGGTGCCCTGAATGCTAAGTGGTTGCTAGGAGCTGAAGAGTCTGTTCTCATGGCAACCCGATGTACAGCAGCATGGGACACTGCTGATGGGGAAAATCGGGCAGGACGGCGAGGGGAATCGGGGAGCAAACAATGGACGCAGGAGCGGGGAGGAGACACTGGAACTGAGGGCGATGTATATCCACAACTCTTTTTAAAAGCGCCTATGGAAGTGTATGATCTGTGAATATTAAGAAGACTACTTAAAAACAAAAGAAGCAAACAAGAAAGAGAACCCTGCCTGGCCCTGGGCCGCCCTCACAATTCTGAGGGTGGAGCCCACGGGTGCTGCCACCAGGCCAGCCCTTCTCCTGGAGAGCCTTCCTCCTCTTCTCGGACCTTCTCCTTGACCGGCACCAAGGCCTGCGGTTTGTGTGTTGCTGCGATGCTGGAAGCTCGGCCACCAGCTGCTGAAGTCCCCTGGTGGTGGACTGGGCTCAGTGCAGCTTCTCGTCAAGGAGCCCACTCAGAAGAAGGGATGCGTGCTTCCTTCTGAGGGATTAGCTACTGACACCTTACGAAGCGCCATGCTGAGAGGTACCTTGGCTTTCCATTCTTCTAAGGGGTCCTGGTAGCGTAGTGATGATGTGTGGGGCTGCTGTCCGCAAGGCGGACAGTTTCAGACCACCAGCCAGCTCCAGGGGAGGAAGACTGGGATTTCTACTCCCATAAACGTTACAGTCTTGGGGACTCACGGGGAAGTTCTACCCTGTCCTGTGGAGGTGCATCGGCTCGATGGCAGTGAGTTTGGTTTGAAGGGGTCTCTTAGAAAATTCTGTATCTCAAACCCTCAGAACTCGTAACCGAATACCACAAAAACTATTAGAACCCACAAACAAGTCCGGCGAGGTCATGAGATCGAAGGTCAATTCCAAAGATCAATTGTTTTGTGCTGTTACACTGCGGGGATGGAGACCCGTGTTATGAAACAAAACGTGTGCTGTATAAATTGTCTGACAACGAACTTGCTCTGGGAACTTTCACCCAAACAATAATAATAATAATACATTGTTTTCCTATGCAGGCACAAAGAATAACCAGAAAACGAAAAGAAGAATAAACCTCTATTCACCTCAGCACCAGAAGAACAGAGGAATTAGGAATAAATTTGGCAAAAGATGTGCCCAAAACTCCTCTGATCAGGAGCAGCCTTTGCTGAGGGACCTGAAAGAAGGTCTTCGTCCACGGAGATGTCCATGGAGAGGCAGCTCGGGTATAAGCCAGGAGACTCAAGACAAGTTACAGGACGATTGCCCCAGGCTGGTTCAGGTAGACTCCACACAATCCCCACCGAGATTCCAGCCGGCTTGCTCTTTGTTTGTTTTTTTTGCTGCTGACATTGAGAAGCGGGTCCTAAATGTTTGGTGGACACGTGAAACTTCTAACCCAGCCGAAACAATGATGCGGCACTCTTTTGGCTGCTATCCCAACAGGCTGGAGGGTCCGGTCCACCCTTGGAAGGAAGGCCGGGCCATGGACCCCTGGGAGGGCGCGTTCTGTTTGGACACATGGGGAGTGGCCCCGAGTCACAATCAATTGGAAGCCTTTGTTGTTGTTTTTACTTTTAGTAGATCAATCGAACATATTTGAGAGTTCAGGAATCCTTTTTTTATGTTATAGTCCATTGATTTTGGACAAAGGTGCTTGGCAGTTTGTTGAGGGGAAAAGTCATCCGTTTGAGAAATAGTGCTGAGTGAATCGCTAACCAGAGAGGGACGTGTTAACTGGGGGAGAGGGGACAATGGTGTTGGGACCACTGGATAGCTATGTTCAAAAAGATGAACTTAGACCCTGGCCTCTGTAGCAATGAGGTCAAAAGATTTAAATGTAAGAGATAAAAGATGAAAACTTTTAGAAGAAAACATAGGAGAAAATAGTTGAACTTGGGCAAAAAAAGTAGTCCATGAAAAAAAAAAAGGATAAATTGAAGCTTAATAGTCACTTAATGGTTTTCTTTGGGAAAAGTACTGTAGCTAGATTTTTTCTTTTACTTCCAATAGAAGAGTGTGAATTTGGAATGATTGGAGTCAGAACTAGTCCTCAAGCCTGGCTTTGGCCGTAAACGGACTGAGAGCAGACACCACGGGCAAGCTTCAGTCAAGCTGTGTTCTAGTGGATAAGTGGGGACAGTGCTAACACCCCTCTTTGTCCTTAAAATTTTCTATCTCCCAAACATTTGCCATCTCAGCAATTTTAACATGTAAATCAATGACTTTGATTATGTGCATCACGTTGTTCAACCATCACTGTGATTTTTTTTTCTAAATTAACCACCAGAAGCTCAGTGGCCCCTCAGCAGCGACTCCCGCCCCCCCCCCAACCAAGCACTTAGTAACGTTTGGATTCTATCCATTTGCCTCTTCTAAATGTTCCACATGAGTAGCATCAAACGGCACTTGCTCCTTCGTGACGTCCTTATTTCGCTCAGTGTAACAACCTGCAGTATGCAGATGACACACCTTCTTTGCTGAAAGGGAGGAGGACCTGAAGCCCTTGCTGAGGGAGATCAAGGACTGCAGCCTTCGGTATGGATTCCGACTCGGTGTAAAGAAGACCCAAATCTTCACAACTGGACCGATAGGTAGCATCATGATACGTAGAGAAAAGGTCAAAGTTGTGAAGGATTTCGCCCTCGCTTGGATCCACAGCCAATGCTCACCGTGGAAACAGCCGCCACGAGACGGAACGACACATTGCGTTGGGTGGATGTGCTGCACTCGACCCTCTTTAAGGCGTCGAAAAGCCAAGGATGGTCCTCTGAGGACGCAAGTGGGCCTGACGCAAGCCATGGTAGTTTCCAATGGTCTCAGGTGCATGTGGAAGTTGGACATTGGAATGAGGAAGACTGAAGAAGGATCAATGTGGGGGAAATCAATGTGTTTGAATTATACTGCTGGTGAAGACTATTGAAAGCACCATGAACTGCCGAAAGGACAAGCAAATCTGTCTTGGAAGAAGTATGCTCCTCAGAGGCAAGGATGGAGAGACTTGGTCTCAGGTACTCCGGACATGTTGTCAGGGGAGACCAGTCCCTGGAGAAGGCTCTCATGCTTGATAAAGTAGAGGGACGGCGGAAAAGAGAAAGACCCTTGACAAGATGGATTGGGACGGTGGCTGCAACAATGAGCTCATTGTGACGATGGTGTGCGGCCGGCCGGCGGTGTTTCGTCCTGTATAAAGGGTGGCTTTGAGTTGGCACCCACTCAATGGCACCTAGCCCCCTTTTTGAGAGGTACCAGGTTGTGGCACATATCTGAGACTCACTCCTCTTAATGCGTGGGCTAATCGTCCTTGGCGGGTGTAAAGTCCTCTCGTGAGCATTGTGGGAAATAGAACTTAGACAGTGTTTAGCATGCTGCTTTTGTACTTAGGATCTGGTACGGTGGTTCTCAACCTGTGGGTCGTGACCTCTTTGGGGGTTGAATGACCCTTTCATAGGAGTCACCTAAGACCATCAGAAAACACCATCTCAACCGGTGGTCTTAGGAATGGAGACACCGCTCCTCTATCCGTCTCCAGGCGGGTCCACCCACATGCAAATATGCTGATCTGGTGAGAAAGAAGCTATCTCAACCTTCACACTGACCTTGGCTTTTTACGCATACTGTCGCAAAATGGAGCAATGTAGTTTACTGTTGTTCTATTGACTGTTACCCATGCTACACCATGCATTAAGGCAAAATTTCATTTATTTGTCATTAGAAATAAATATTTCACAATATAGAATTACATATTGTTTGTATGATGAATCACTATGCTTTCATTATGTTCCATTTGTAACAATGAAAATACATGCTTCATATCAGATATTTACATGACGATTCACAACAATAGCAAAATCACAGTGATGGAGTAGCAATGAAAATAATGTTATGGTTGGGGTCCCCACCACATGAGGAACTGTATTAAAGGGTCATGGCGTTAGGAAGGTTAAGAACCGCTGCTGTAGAAGATTGAATTGCGTCTTCCCAAAAGATGGGTTCGAATCCTAACCCCTGTATCTATGGATGGAATCCCGCTTGGGGACAGGGCTTATTGAATAGTTGTAAAGCCATCTGAAAAATCCACAGTTCATGTAGGAATGGCTGGATACCCAGGACATGGCCTCATGGGAGGCCTGGACCACTGATCTGTGTTTTGCTGCTAGCTCTGCCGGTGGGCACTGCACCTGGTTGGACTAGGCCTTACCCTCATTTCTGCTTTCTCTCCTGGAATCCTGCTCCTTGGGGGAGTTTCTCAACCACTTCCCATTGGGGCCAGCAGGTGGCGCTTGAACTCCCCAGCGAGCCCACAGGTCGGTGAGACTGGACTTTATATAGTAACCTGATGTTGCCCCAAACATGTAATTTTCAAGCCTCCCATCCTCCCGCAAGTAAACCTCTGAGGATTTTCTTCTGGGAAGAGCAATTAGCCTAACCTCCTAGGAGCAGAAATTGCCTCGCCGTGCTTGTCTGGGAAAGCAAAATATCCTCGCCAGACTGAGGGTGGACAGAAACCACCATGGATGTGGTGGTGGTGGTGGTGGAGGGGAGAAGGTGTTGAGAAGGGTGGGAAACTGCGGACAGGGTTTAGGCCTTGGAGTGGGGACTCTCTTGGGCCTGAGGGCAGACGGTCCCTCACCTAAAGGGCAGTGGGTTGTTTTCGGTGGAGGGGCTGGGTGAGGGCAAGATCACTTGGGAGAGTGGGGAAGGAGTAATCTTGTCTGCCCTCTGGGGGCCTGGCTGGCTGGGTGCTGAGGAACACCTTGACTAAATGTCAGAAGCATTAGAGACACAGCTGTGACAAGTCCCAGTGCCTATCTTTACAGAACCCGTGGCCGTGGCCATGGGGGAGGGATGGCGGTGACCCAGGGTTAAGGGGGCTTCGTTGGGTGGTGGTGGACCATCCTCTGGGCTGGGGCGACTAGAATGGAAGGAACCATCTGGGAGCAGAGATGGGCCGAGGGCTGTGCAGCAAGGACAGAAAGTCAGTTTCTGGGGTCCTGGAGCAGTGAAGCAGGGGCCGGGGAGACCGGAGTGAGAGTCCAGGGGCTACACAGAATTGTGCACATGGTCCCAGGCACAGATGAGACTGAAAGTTGCTCGGGCAAGGTTTGTGTTCTGCTTTGAGGAAACCCTGCCTGGAAAGGTTCTGATTGGGGGAAAGAGAAAGCGAGAATGCAGAGAATGTTCTAGAGAATGACCCACCCCTTTTCTCAAGGATTGGGCAGTGTAATCTCAATGGAAGAAAGAAACAAAGGAAGTATGTGAGTGTTCGAGTGCACGCACGCACGCACGCACGTACTCACGTACTCATGCACACACGCCACCCCAGACTTCAGTAATTGAAGCCAAGGAAAATGGCCAAGGCTATGTATGTGGCCTTGGGCAAACACTTAACCGCGCTATACCTCCGTTCCCTTGTTGGAAGAATGGGTACAATATTACTATCTACCTCCTAAGAGGAGTAAACACAGTAACGTGTAGGAAGATCTCACACGTGACTAACTGTTGTTATGACTTCTAACAATAATAATGACGTCGGGCTGTCGTCTGCTATGAGAAAAGGCGGGGTGTGGCTTGGCACAGAGGGATGGGCGCACAGGACAGGGAAGACCCTTCCCAGTTGGAGAGGCGAGAGAGAGAAGGTGGGAGCAAAGAAGAGGGAAGAAGGTACAGGCTAAATCCTCACCGCTCAAAGTGTGGTCAGAATAGTTGGCATCGGCCTGGCTATTAGAAGATATAGCGTCTGGGGTCTTAAAGGCTTGAAGTTTAACAAGCAGCCATCTAGTAGGGAAGCAACAAAGCTCACATGGAAGAAGCACACCAACCCGTATAATCATGAGGTGTCAATGGGATCGGGTATCAGGCATCAGAAGACCCAAAATAAACAACCATTTCATGCAAAGGAGGGGGGTTGTAATGGAGACCCAAAGCTCATCTGTAAACAAATTGGACATCCCCTCACAGAAGGGTCACAAGAAAGGGACGAGCCAGCCAGGGTGCAGCACAGCACCAACTAAACACACATTCCTGTAGTTCTTTACTGCTTTGCCTGCCTCCCCGACCCTCCCCACTATCATGACCCCAGTTCTATCTTACAAATGTGACTAGACCAGAGCATGTACACTGGTACAGATAAGAGCTCTTGACACAGAATCCAGGACAGATCAACCCCTCAGGACCAATAATGAGAATAGCAATACCATGAGGGCAGGGAGGAAGGGAAAACTGATTGCAATGATCAGCATACAACACCCCCCACCCCAGTGCAACAGAAACATGGGTGAAGGAAGACAGCAGATGGTGTAAATTATGAAAATAAAAATAATTTATAAATTATGGGAGAGTGGGGGAGGGAGGGGGAAAAGAGGAGCTGATACCAAGGGCTGAAGTAGAAAGAAAATGTTTTGGAAATGATGATGGCAACATAGGTACAAATGTGCTTGATACAATTGATGTATGGATTGGTATAAGAGCTGTAAGAGCCCCCAATAAAATGATTTATTAAAATAAATCATAAAAAGAAGAATTGGCATCAGCACCTGCGTCCCAGTGGGGGGTTGAGGAAATGAAGACTCTTGGGCCTCAGCCCCAAGCTACTGCCTTGTGAGTTGCATATTATGACGATGCTGGGCAGCTTTGTTTGCATGGGAAAGTTAGAGAAGACAAGAAGGAGCCAGAAAGCTAGAGCGAAGGGTTGGGCCCAGCCAGCCCACTCCCACTACACATTCCCACGGGCAGGCTGTGGTCTATACATCCGGGCATACATACCAGTTACTACTGAGTCAATTCCCACTCATGTGAGCCCCAGGGTACAATTTCGTGGCTCAGGGTATACCCCACAGGGTATAATTTCATGGCTTTCAGAAACTTTCTGACCTTTCTTCTAAGTGATCTATGAGTAGGTTTGAACTGCCAACCTTTTGCATAGTTGCCTAACACAACCGTGCACACTACTCAAGTAACCTAATAACTGTGTACACAACCCAAGAAGTCTAACCCAACTATATGCCCTACTCAGGACTTCCCGTTATTAGCCTTGGCTCAATGTTGGCTTCCGTTTTTTCCCTTTGAGGGAAACTTTATAAGGAAAGGTGCTTACCCACTGCACGGGTAAGTTTTGACAAAGGCAGAAGATGCCAAATTCCAATCAAGACAGCAACCCCGGAAGTTCCCTCCTGTCTCTTCCCATCACCCCATGCCCGAGCCCAGCTCCCACCCGCGGCCGCTGCTTTCTTTTCTGCCACGGACGAACATGTTCCTCTCAGCGACTCGTGTGGCGGGTGCTTGGTGGTAGCGCGTCTCCCACGTAGTCTAACGTTTCTGAGACGCATCGGGAATTTGCCCTCTGCAGTGCGGGGTTGCCTTCCCTCCGCGGAACACCACGGTACTTCCTGTCCAGCTGTTTCCAGTCTGGGGTCCTTAGGAACACTGCTGTCTCTGACGTTTTGTGCACACACATTTTCTTCCTCGTGGGCAACTACTGGAAGTGGCGATGCTGGGCTGGGGAGGTGCGTGTTTAGTCTTACGAGAAACCACTAGATCTTTTTCCAGAGTGGTCGCGCCACATTTCACAGGTGTGAACGTTCCAGCTGACATCCGCATGCCCGCTGCCTCGTCAGGCTGTTTGATTTTAGCCATGCTGGTGGGCATCCAGAGGCAGTGCCCTGTGGTTAATGCGGCACTTCCCTCGTGACTAATGATGTTGATCATCTTTTTTTTTTTTTTTCCAAAGGTCCTAGCTGACCGTTTATACATTTTCTTTCCAGGCGGGTCAGTTCACATCTTTCGGCCAAGTTCAAATGGGCTCATTGACCCTGGACGACTGTCCGTGGGCGTTCTTTCGATAGCCTGGGGTCCAGTGACTTGGCTGGTGTCTGGCTGTGTGCGTGCCCTCTGTGAGTGGATCTTCACAGATCCCACGTGTCGGGCTCAGCACAGAAGGGCAGGGTGGCATCTGTGGGGATGTTGCTGTAAGGGGCTACCTACGGTCCCCCTCCCACAGAGCTGCTATGACATTCAAGGTAACCATGGAAGATGTGTACAGTAGAACAAGGTAAGCTAAGTTTATAGTGACTTTTTTTCTCCACAAAGATGACCTGCCCCCAGTATAGCAGGGGGCAGGGGATCGGGGATGGCCCCCGTTGTTAAGATTGGAAGCCCCTGTGGGCAGTGGTTAGTGATAAACCAAGGTCTGTGGTTTGGCCCACTAGCTGGAAAAGGTGGGGCAGAGTGCTTCCTTAGGAACCCCATGGGGCAGCCCTGCTCTATCCTACGGGCTCACCCCCGTCAGTGAGCTTGGCTTGGTTTTAAGGTTTGAGCAGTTATAGTGGAGTGTCTCAAAAAGCAAAAACAAAAAAATGAAACCACAAAATAACACAAACACACACAGGTTTGGCATCACATCTAGGTGCAACTCCACATCCTGCCAATTGCTCTGGGCGTGCTCTTGAGCAAGCCCCCAGCTCCTTCGTAAACTGGAAATAACCCCTGCTTCACAAGGGCATCGAGAGGATTCAGAGTTCTGACTCGTGGTGATTGGCAGTGGTGACTGGCAGGAGGCTCGGCTGAGGGCGTTCTCACGGGGCAGTTGTGCAATGCTCACAGTGACCTCTGTCCGAGGAAGAGGAGCCTTGTTGGTCCTCAAGTGCTCCTGGGGCCCGAGGGGCAGTGCCCTTGGGAACCTCCTGCCAAGGAGGAGCACAGTCACTAGAGGGCATGCACCACTGCCTCCGGGCCGGTGTGGAGACTGGAAGGTTCTCCATCCCAGACACCTGCCAGAGAGGGTTGCCGCTGTGCCCCACCCCTAAGCTGACCTCTGTGGCATTGGCCACAATGGGTCCATTCCCCAGAAGGCTCCTTTTTGGGGTAGGGAACTCTCAAGCTGGTTCTGCTGGTCACAGACCAAGGCAGTCACAGCTCGGTGACTAGAGTGTTTGGGAGGGCTGGCAGGGGCTGGGGGCAGGGTGACAGCAAGGGCCCTGCAGTCCACAGTTTGCCCCTTCTTCTAGGCACCTTCCGATTTCTTCTCCCACTTTCCCCGCGAGGCTCACGGAGCTGAGGCACCGGGACTGAGTGCAGAAAGGTGATACAGCGCAGTGTCGGTCCCAGTCCCCAGGCCTCATGGCGCCCCATAGGGGAGCCGGGGAGGGTGGGGTGGGGTTGGCAGAGCAAGCTGTTCTGCAATATTCTGTTCATAACACACACACACACACACACACACGCACGCACGCACGCACGCACGCACGCACGTGCGCGCGCGCGCTAGAGGGAGCAGCATCCACCCCTGCTGCCCCCAGTCTTTGAGGGTGGAGGACAACACTGGGTCTATTCCCAGCCAGACATGGCTTGGGGGGGGTGTCTCTCATTGCACTTCTGTCCCAAAGTAGAGCAGCATTCCGGTCTTGTTCTTCAGAGAAACTGGGCAGCACCCCTTCCTGGCTGGCTTTAGTCTCCCCTAGAGAGGTGGCTCGGTGCGGGGCAGAGGGGTCCCTCTGAAGGTCCTTTAAGTGAAGAGTCTGCCCTGGACTTAGTCCAGTTACTTTCCCTTCTGGACCACAGTGGCCACCATATGGGGAGGGGGTTCTTAAAGACCCCTAAGTCCCCCTCCCTCCTGCTATAAGACATGCAGGTGCAAATCAGAGCAGCGGACTCACCCTGCAGCTTCCTGTCACTGTCCCCCCCACCACAGCCCTGCCCCCAGCCTGAGCCCAGCTGTGGCAGTGTCCCTGTGATGAGCCAACCCCACACTCCCTTGAACCCACCCCCTTAGGCAAACAGGGCCCGGACGCTGACCCCTGGGGCCCCCGCGGCCAGTGCTGTCCCACCAGGGCCACCTGCCATCACCCGGCAGTGGCGAGGCCTCTTGACCATCTCCCCACCTCCAACTTGAGCGGGGCCAATGGCTCTTTTCCTCTCGGTAGGCGTCAGTGGGTCGATACCTGGCCCAGGGTCCTCTTAGGCAATGAGCTGTCACTGGCCTGTTGACAATTGGCCGCTACTTAGTTATGGAATGTGCATGTCAGGGGCTCTGGAGTCCCCCAAAGACTCTGGTCCTGGAGGATTTCTTTCTTTTCAGAAAGGGAGACCTGGGTGGTGGTCTTCATAGGGGGCCAGCTTCCCACTGGGCTGGCCCACATTCCTTCTCCCTTCTCCCTCCCAGAAGAGTTCTGACAACATTGTTGCTTCTCTCCACAGCAGAGTCTTTGAACTGCCGAATCACACACCCACCCACTCCCTCACTCAGCCATGCATGCCCTCCTGGGTCCCCTCATTCATGCACATATCCATTACTCACTCACCCACACAGCCTCACCGGTCCGTGCACTCACAGTCTACTCCCTGCCTGGTGCTCGCTTACTCCTCCCCTGCCCATCGGGCTTCGCTTCGCTGCTCTCTGGTCGCTTGACTCATTCACCCTCCGTCCACTCACTCTCTTATCTAGTGACCATCCAAACACCCTGGGTTCCCGTCTCCGTGCTGAACACCACCGGGGAAACACTCAGGAGGCTGTTAGGGGCAAAAAGCCTTTGGATTTGGGGGCGTGGGAGGGCGGGGGGCAGCAGAGAAATCTGACAGCACCATGTCCACACCACGGGATCTGGGGCAAGCTTTTGCTAACTTGTTTCTTCCTCTGTGAAGTGGGGACCCGGATGTGCCTGCTGCCTGGAGTGGTAACAAAGACTGGCTGTGGGCCTGCTGCACACGAATCGCTTTCACTGAAGCCGAGAGCCGGAGCCCGGGAGAAGGAGTGGTGGTCGCCGGACCTCCCGGGGCCCTGGGCTTGGCTGTGAGGGGTGTAGTTGGCAGGTTTCTTCATGGCTGCTGACCCTGAGCTGCCCCCGGTACAAGCGGGGCCACAAACCAGCCTCTTGGCAGGGCTGTGTGCCCTGGGCAGGTGGCCTCCACACCCACCCCTGACTTGGAGGTCGCTAATCACCCGCCTTCCCACGTAACCCTTCCTACTGCCTTCTTGCCTACAGGGAATTCTGGGGTTGAGTCAGGTCAGCCAAGACACCTGGAAGATCAAGCTCCCTCTCCTTTACTGCCAAGTTCCGCTGCCCCAAGTGGTGGGGGATGGGGACAAGTCTATAGCATCTGACCCCTGATGGAGTCATTTCTTCCTCCTCGCCTCCCCACCCCCCAAGCCTCCCCCAGCCAGCCCCTACTCTAGCCCTCACGTTCCACAGGCCCAGCCTTGGCCCCAGGGGGACTGCTCCCTCCAGTTGGTCTGGAATGCCCCTGGGGCAGGAGCTGCTTCCGGGGTCAACAAGGCTGGGAGAGCTGGGGTGAGGGTGGGGGAGCATGAAGAAGGAGGAGGGGCTGTGGCTCCAGGCCTTGGCTCAAGGAAGTGCCTTGAGCCACAGCCCCTCCTCCCTCTTCTCACACCTGCCCAGTAGGCCGGGAGTCATGGCTCCCTGAGGTGGGAGCTGTGGAGATGGCCTTTGAAGCAGGTCAGCCCAGCCCCTGAAAAAATTCTGTGTGTCCGGTGACCTTGGAGACTGTCCCCCCACCCCCCAGCTCAAAATCACAGCCATCCAGTCAATGTGGCCTCCTGATGACCTATAGGACAAAGAGGACAGAGCAGGCCTGGGCGATGCCCCTGTACCATCCCTGGGGTTGAAGAGAGCAGGGGACAGGCTCAGTATGTGCCTGGCACCGAAGATGCATCAGGGCTGCCACAGAGCAATGGCAGGAGATGGGCCTGGCCAAAGCCCCTGGGAAGTGACCCAGTCCAGTGCCCCCCCTCCCCCACCACACCCAGCTCCTGCAGCGATTCAAAGGAGCCCTGTCCAGGCTGCAGGGTCTCCTTCCTGCCCCCTCCCCTCAGCTGGCTGCTCCTCTCCATGCCTCTGGCCTCCTGGAGAGAGAGGAAGAGGGGAGGCCGAGAAGGAGCCCAAGCCACCAGGCCCATGTGCTCTGCCCTCGTGGGGAACAGTCCAGAGGTGGGCTTGGCTATGGGTGCACCCCCTCCGGCAGTGGGCGCCCCCTCCATGGAACCAGCTGCAGACCCTTCAGCCCCAGCCTGAGCACTCCACCCCACCAGGTGTCTCAGACCCACCGGCTGATTTCTTGCACCTTTGCAGTTTTGTTTCATCTTGCCCAGAGAGGGGCTGGCAGGGCACGAAGGAAGGCAGGAAACCCGTGGTTGAATTGGCGCTTGGTGGGCACCTGGCCTGAGCGAGGTCAGTGGGCACTGACTGTTGTCTTGGAAGGGATGGTGGGCGTGAGCAGGCAGGCATTCTGGGCCCTTGTGTTCAACCTGTCCCATGCCCCCGGCTGCCCCCAGGCCGGCGGTGGGCACTACAATCCTGCTTCCTGACGTCTGGGCTCCCTGTATGGGTTGCTCAGGCGCTAGCTGGACCCTCTAAGCCCCCCACCCTGCCCTCAGGCTCCAGCCCACCCTGTCATTGTCCCCAGGAGCAAGCGGCCTTGCGTGCTGCTGCCTGGCTTACGGTGTGCGATCAGTAAGTGCCTGGTCATGGAGGGGTCCACTTGCTGGCTGGGGCAGCAGCTCTGCCCGGGGGCCTGGTTGGGACCACTGTGCCTACCTGGCCTGCCCTCAGGCTGGCCTCAGAGTAGAGAGAGTGCCTAGCCCCCAGGAGCCGGCTGTGAGGAAGGAGTCAAACCCCAGCATGGCTGCCCTCTGGGCTAGGTCAGTGGCTGGATTCCCCAAGGAGCCTCCCCCAGCTTCTTCCACCACCTCCTGGCCTTGCCTGGAGTAGGGTCACAAGTGTCCGGTGCCTGCCAGCCTCTGCTGAGAGGAGGTTGAGTCACAGTGGAAGAGCCAGCACCCACGCCTGGTGGCAGCTCTCCTTCTGGGCCAGGCCACAGTGCCAGGAAGGGCCAGCCGGGAAGTAGTCAGTCTTTCTTGGCCGCCGTCGTGTGGACTGACCATGACATAACCTTTGGGCATTCCTTCCACCAGGCCCTCTTCTTCCTCTTGTAAAGTGGGGGTGCTTACATACAATGAGGTGTCCGTGGGTGGCACAGATGCTTAAGCACTCGCCCACTGACCAAAGGGCTGGTGGTTCAAGTCTACTCATAGGCACGGAAGGAGCCAGGAGAGGTGGGGAGGGCAGGAGTGAGGGAGGTTGGGAGAAGGCCTAGCCGTCTGCTTCTGAAGGATCTAAATCCAAACCAAACACTGCCCTGGAGTTGGTGGCGGTTTGCAGCAACCCTCTAAGACACGTAGCGCTGCCCCTGTGGATGTCTGAGCCAGTAACTCTTTACAGGAGTAGAAAGCCCCTCCTTTCTCCCTCGGATCAGCTGGTGGTTTTGAACTGCTGACCTTGCAGTTAGCAGCCCAAGGCATAACCACTGCACCCCAGGCTCCTTCAGAAGGATTATCCAGATTAGGCAGAGCCCCAGAGATGGGCAGTAGCTTGGTGGTAGCCAGGGCCTGGGGGTGGAGTGGGAAATGGGGGGGGCAACTGTTGAGCTGGCTCAGCTTTCCTCTTGGCATAATAACGAGGTGTTAGAAGCAGAGACAGATCCCGGGAAGGCACTGCTGTTGTTAGGTGCCATGGGTCAGGTCAGACCCAGAGTGACCTTGCGGACAATGGGAATAAGCGCTGCCGGTCCCCGTGCCTGAGCCCAAGGCATGGACCACGTGCCAGTGAATCCGTCCCTTGGAAACGATTCGCTGTGTTGTATGTGGACCTCAAGAAAGGAAACATGGCTCTCAGAGGTGCTGGGCCTGACGCCCCACTCCGAGGGGACACTGGTGAAGGCCAGCGAGCGAAAGGTCCCATCCTTCCCTGCTGGCAGCATCAGTCCCCCTCCCCCCAGGGTCAAGATTCCTCTGTCTGCTGTGCCACTTTGGGCTGGCCCTTTGACCCTGGCACCTGCACCTGACACCCACCTCGGAGGCTGGCCTGGGGCTCCGCTCTCCTCCCTTCCTGGAGGCGTTGTGAGGAGAAGCCCTGGGGGCGTCGTCATCATTCTGTCTGCTGCTCTCTCTCCTCCACAGCGCAGCGCCCTGGGGTCAAGGTTAGGTGTCCTCTTGGGTCCTGTGGTTGCTGACGGTCTTTCGCACAGAAGACAAGCCAATGTTTACGTCTTGTTCACAACTGTCCTTCCAGCACCCAGTGCCTGGCACACAGTAGGTGCTCGGGAACTGTCTGTGGCATGAACAAATGCATGGATCCTCCTTATGTACATGGAGGGCCTAGCAGGTGCCAGGTCCTGCCTGGACTGCATGCTGTCACTTAATGGCTGTGCCATTGGAGCGCTCGGTCCTCCCATTTTGCCGAGGGGGAAGTTGTGGGCCCTGGAGGTGGGGCAGCCATAGTGGATTTGGACCTGGCTGTCCAGCCTTGTGGTGCTGATGGGTAGATGTTGAGCTGCTAACTGGAAAGTTCAGTGGTTCAAACCCACCAGCTGCTCCTCAGGAGAAAGATGAGGCTGTAAAGATTGTCAGCCTTGGAAACCCTCTAGAGCAGCAGTTCTCAATTTGGAGGTCGGACGACCTTTTCACAGGGGTCACCCGATTCATAACAGTAGCAAAATGACAGCGATGAAGTAGCAATGAAAATAATTTTATGGTTGGGGGGTCACCACCACATGAGGAACTGTCTGAAAGGGTCATGCCACGAGGAAGGTTGAGAACCACTGCTCTAGAGGGTCCCTGTGAGCGTAGAACTGGCCCCATGGCCATGGACTTGGGTCCAGCAACAGAGCTCCTACTCTGACGCTCTCGGGCCTAAGTGGGCCCCTGGCCTCGGAACGCCTGGATTTGTAAGGGGCTGGGAGCAAACTCGCTTCTGCCCCCTCAGTCACCCAGCCCGTCCCACTCCCAAGACTTCAGTGCTGGGGGCCCCACACCCACCCACAGCTTTTTTCTCAGACTCCCAGCCATCCCAGCCCAGCTCCCTCCCCTGAGAACCTGTGTCATAAAGAAGGTGAGGTCCTGGTCTGGCCTGTCTCTCCACCCCCGGGCTCTCCTCACCCAAGAGAACCTTGGTTATAAATACAGGGGTCACGCCTGGTGTTCCTATGAAGCACCTTTCATCTGGGGAGCTCCTGGCTGCTGGGAGGCTAATTAGCTGCTCAGAGCAGAGTGAGTAAGAGGTGATGTCCCCAGCTAGTTAGGTGGGGCTGGCCCTCCTGGGGAGAAGTGGGCGGACCATTAGGGAGGGCCTCCCACCCGCCGTGTCTTTTTTTTCCATTGCACCTCCACACCTGGGTTCCTTCCCTCTGGTTAACAATATGTGGCAAGCACTGGGGCTGTTGTGGAAGAACCCTGGCTTCCGTTACAGCCTTTACTACTTCCGGGTCTCCACGTGTGATCTCAGGTGCCGTGCGTGGTCCAGAAGCAGCACTTGCTAGGTAGTGGTTGTTATTGATCCCCACAAAGTGGTAGGCTTTGTCCTCCTTGGCTGCTGTGCAGTCCATTCTGCATGGCTTCCTAGGATTGTCTTGGCAGTTATCTTGTGTGTGTGTGTGTGTGTGTGTGTGTGTGTGTGTGTGTGTGTGTGGCGCAGTTATCTTTATGGGAGCAGATTGCCAGGTCTTGTCCCCCAAGACACTACTGGTGGGTTCGAACTGCTGACCTTCAGGTTAGTAGCCAGTGGGCGAGGTGTGGACTGGGAAACTCGGGAACTCTCTAATGCCATTCATCCCACCCCTATTTTGTCAGATGGGAATAATGCAGAGGAAAGTGGCTGCTCTCGGCGAGGGACTAGCAGGAAGGGGCTTGCTGGAAACCTGAGGGAGCTGCAGAGCACACCACCCCTTCCTCAGTACGTATCCTTACCGCACAATACTTAGCTTCCGTTTACTAGCCTGGCCCAAAGAGCCCCCGCAGTGTAGTGGTTACATGTTGGGCTGCAATGGCCTGGTTGGCAGTTCTAAACCACCAGCAGCTCCTTAAGAGAAAGACTGGGCTTTCTACTCCTGTTAAGAGCTACGGTCTCGGAAACCCACAGGGGATCGCTATAAGTCAGCTCAATGGCAGTGAATGAGGGAGTGAGCCTGTCTCAAGGAGTCACCTGGGAACGTCTGGGTGGGAGATAGGGACATGCAACAGGTTGAGGGCTGAGACTGTGGACAGCCCACCTCCTAGGGAGCCCAAGTTGCTGCGGACTGAGTACACACACACACACACACACACACACACACCAATGTTGGGTTTGAATCAATGCGTAACCTTTCAGTTAGTCGTTGAGAAGTTAAACATTTGTGCCATGCAGGGATTCCACAAACTCAAAACCAAACTCGCTGTCAAAAAGTGAATACTGTACTGACTCATAGCGACCCTACAGGATTGGGTAGAACTGACCCAGTAGGTGTCTGTTACAGGACACCTGTAAGGCCCTGTCTTTCTCCCAAGGAGTGGCTGATGGTTTAGAACCACTGACTTTGCAGTTAGCAACCCAACGGCTCCGAAAGTGGAATTATTACTGCAACTAACAAAATGTCAATGTTTTCCAAAGTAAATCAAAGTCATTGTTTATATTTATGTTGTCTTGCATCTCTGTGTTAAAATCTAAGGCGCCCTGATGCCTCGTGGTTACACATAGGGCTGCTAACCACCAGGTCAGCAGTTCGAAAGGTTAAGCTCCTCGGCAGGAGACAAAAAGAGGCTTTCTGCTCCTGTAAAGAGTTATAGTTTCGGAACCTCCAGGGTCAGTTCTGCCCTTTCCTGAAGGGTCACCATGAAGTGGGATAAACTTCATGGTGGTAAGTTAACAGAGTTGAGTGCATTCGAATCTGAAAGTTTATATGTACGGCTCCCAACCCCCAAAGACAAAGATCTGCTATATGAAAATACTGATATGAAAGTAATATGAAACATGAAATATGAAAAGTTATAACAATAAAAATCATACGAAAAGCAAAAAATAAAAGAAAGCATTGGACTTACATCAGAGCTGATTTATGATAGCACTCTCAGAAGGGAGTGCCGTGGTAAACTGGGGAAGACTTGTACTTATGGAATTATTCCCATAAGCTAGTCTGGCCCCTCTGTTATACGCTAAGCTCCACGCTACTGGAGAATGTTGGGGTTACTCTTGACCCCAGTCTCTAGCAGGGCACGGGACATAAGGAATGAGTGATTGACAGAATGAGTAAATGGGGTCCCAGGGCCCGCGGGAGCAGCAGCACTCGGGTCACCTGGGCACTGGTTTGAAGTGGACAGTCTCTGCCCCCACTTGGGACCTAGGGCCTCAGAGACTGAGTGTGAGGCTCAAACAAGCCGTCCAGGGGTTCTCTGGCAGACTATTTGCGAACTTCCAAGCAAGGCCAACAGTCTACTACTTGGTGGCAGCCCTTCTTTAACCGGGGATGGGTCCAGTGTGTGGACCCTGGGCTACCACCTGGACCCCCAAACTGGGCCCAGGCATGCGTGTGGTGTGCTGGCCACTGGAGGGCAGTGTGGCCACGTCCATCTCATCCGCCTCTGATGGCTTTGAGGCAGCCCAGGAGCAGCCCCGGGAGGCTGGGCTGGGTTGACCAGCTGGGCGGCTTCAGTCTGTAGCAAAGAAATAGATACGGGTCTTGTCCCAGGCTCCCAGCCCGCCCTCCTCCGCACCCTCAGCTCACTGGCCCCCGACGGTCTTAGAAACTAAAGGGGTTCAGCACTGGTGGGGGCTGCTCCTCCCTGTATCTTGGGTGGGCTCCAGGCTCGATAGGGAATGGTCTTGGGCCAGAAGGCTCCACAGGGCAAAGGGACTGCAGGTCGCCCAGGAAAGGAGATGCTGCCTGGGGCCCTGTGCCAGGGATGGTGGTGGCCGAGCCTCCACTCTCCCCCAGAGACAAAGGGCAGCCTTCCTGAGCGATACATCACAAGCCCAAGCCAAGTTGGCCATCTAGGCCTGGGTCTGGCTTAACCCTCGCCTGGCCGTGCAAGTGCCTGTGCGCCAGAGGCGGGGCGGTGGGGGCTTCCAGCAAGCCATCTAGCTGATGCCTGTCCCCTTGGCCTGGTCAGAAAACTGAGCACGGAGGCTTATTAGGGTTTAGAAACGGAAACGCCAGGGGGATAGAGAATTTCTAAGAACTGACTGCAAGAAAACCTTAGACCTTGGCAGCCTCCCCAGGGGTGTTTGGAAATCCCTTAGCACTGGCCATTCCCGGGGGCAGGGCCAGAGCTTTTGTCAGTGGACTGGATTTGTTCCGGTCACCCTCTTTCTTTTTTGTCCTATATTCAAAGAGCACCAAGTTAGAGGTAGCTAGAAGTAGGTCACAGTGGTCATCAGGTGTTAGTGGGCAGCTGAGGGTCAGGGTCCAGAGTATGGCATGCTACCATGTTGACTGTCCACACAGAGAACAGGGAGCTTCCCTCTGACCTGCCATGCCAACCTCCAAGGGTCAAGGATTGGCAGCCTGGAGAGGGATCTAAGGTAAGGTGACCAGATTTGAACATTGGTAAAGCGGGACACCATTGATAAAACTCATATCCTGGCGAAATAGCCACATGGCAGCCGAAAACCGTATACCCTAGCTTGTCGTGCATTCTTTCCCAAAATCGGGACTTTTTAAAAATGCTGCGGGACACGGGACAAATTATTAAAAATCGGGACATCTGGTCACCTTAATAAGGGGACCACTCACTCAGTCTCTCTCTGCCGTAAGGATTTCCAACGCTATTTGAACGCAAGCCTCGTCGTTGCTAATATTTTATAATCAGCCTACTCACACACTGATCCACTCTCTCAGCTGGGTGTTTTTCCGGTGTCCTTCATTCTGTCTTCCGAGGCAATGAGTGTTCTTAGGGGATTCGTTTTTTCAAGGTCCAGTCTCAGTATCAGCTCCACCAGGGGGCCTCCCACCCCCCTTTATCTCCAGCATAACCTGCCCACCACCATTAGCGTCTGTGGTCCCCAAACCAACTACCATTGAACAAATTCCACCGTAGTGGCCCCATGGGGCAGAAGAGAACTTCTCCGCAGGGTTTCCGGGCTGTCCATCTTTACAGCAGCAGAAAGCCTCGTCATTCTGCCTCAAAGGGGCTGCTGGGTTAGAACTGCTGACCTTGTGATTGGCAGCCCAAAGCCTCTTCAGAATAGTGCTTTGTCTCTCCTCGCTACTGAATTGTGAGCCCGTGTGTACAGGGGCCAGAGGTCTGTGTCCCCACGGCACCTCACACCTGAAGATCATGCCCAAAGGGTCATAAAATGACTGATTGGTGTCTGGGTTTGGGGGTTGGTAACAAAGTTCCCAAACATTCTGAATCTTGGGCAAAGAAACATGTCATAGTGTTTTCTTAAGCACTGCAATGGAATGCTTTTGTGTTGAAGTTATTTTTAGTGGAAATGTACAGGTGCTGTGCTGTGTGTGTGTGTGTGTGTGTGTGTGTGTGTGTGTGTGTGTAAACCGATTAATCTAGGCTCTGCCAAAAAGGCACTAACCACTGAACCCTGGGTTCATTGCGCCTCTTCTGTGGCCTTGGGGTCTGAGCCGTGGAAAAGGCCTGCAGTCAGGAGGTCAGGAGGGTCCGAGTGCCTCCGCTGGCCTGGAGTCCCTGAATTCTTGACTGTCTTTGGTTTGGGCCTGAGTGCTCACTGGGAGGCAGTAAAAAAAGGCAAAAAAGGCGGGGGGGAGGGGGGGGGAGTGTCTTGAGGAGAGGAGAAATCCTTTCTTTTTTCTTTTAAAAGCAAAACCCATAGGAAGGCCTGGGGGAGGCCAGAAACCCCCTTTTTTACCTCACCTGCAGGTGATCTGCTGACCGCTCATTAAAAGGGAAAACAAAGAAGTCGTTTTGTTTGTTTATTTAAGAGGAAGAAATAAATGAGCTGTGACCAAACGACTTGAAACCAGGCCCCTCCTAGACCTGGGCTTTCACTTCCTTGATGGGAAGTAAAACAGAGAATCGAATCCCCCTCCAAATAAAAGTGAAGTTAATATTCAGACAGCCAGCCCTGAGCCCTGGCCACATCCTGCGTCAGCTCCCTCCCTCCCTTCCTCCCGGGAGGCTCCGTGGTGTTTATAACTGGAGCTGCCCTCCCTCGGAGCCCAGGGCCTGCTTAACCCTTTCCTCCCCTCCCCGGGTGTGCAGGGCATGCCTGCGGGAAGCCCGGTCCTGCTCTGAGGGTGGCAGGCTACTCACAGCCTCCGGTGCTGGCACACTGGCTTCTGCAAGGGTGGTTTTCCTCAAGGGTGCCCACCTGGGCCTGTACCCTACAGGCAGGCAGCCTATCAGCCTCTAAGAAGCCCAACATAGACCCCTGTGCCATCCTCTATTTGTCCCACGGAAACCCCAAAGTGGGCTTAGGAAGGCTGTCCCCATTGGCTCCTCCTCTCTCTATGCATCCAGGGGAACACTCAGTCAACCCATTCCCAATGCCAAAGTGGGACTCGGTGATCTCCGGGAGGGCTCGGGCTTGCCCTGAGTGCAGGGTTCGTGGATGCCTCTCTGCTGCTTTCTCAGGGAAACCTGCATTTCTCCCAGAAGGCAGTGGGGTCGGTCGCAGCACATACCCCGTGGGCTGCAGAGGAACGTTTGCTACCATTTGTGGAGGGAGAGGGGTTCTGTGCGCCAGACACTGGTCTAAGCAACAACTTTGCCTGGTTGTTGTTGTTAGGTGTCTACCAGTCCCTACAGCAGAACGACACCCCGCCCGGTCCTGTGGTGGCCTCTAAAATTGTTCTTAGTTTTGAGCCCTTTGTTGCGGCCACTGTGTCAGTCCAACTTGTTGAGGGCCTCCTCTGGAGGGACATTTTGCTCCTTTAGAGATGAGGAGATGGAGGCACGGGGGTTAGGTAACTTGGCCAATGCTACAGAGCTCAGAAATGGTAGAGCGGGGCCTTGAACTCGGGCATTCTGGCTCTAAAGCTGGTGCTCTGCATCCCTGCACTGGGGCCGTCACACCCAGAGGCTGCTCTCCTCTCTGTGGGAGTATGTCCTGGCGGTGAGGGGAGGTTGGGGCAGCCCACGGTTTAGAATACTCCCACGAAGCCCCATACTTCAAAGGCGTGCAAGTCTGAGGGCTTTTGGGGAATGTCCAGCTCTGTCTGGGGCCGGCTTTCTGTTTCTCCCTGGGGGCGAAGGCAGAGAGCAGGCTGTGAGAGCAGCCTTGTTGTCAGAGCCCCTTCCCGAGATGTAGACAGTTGTATCTGGGAGAGACTGGGGGGTTGTTGTCGTTCTCTGCCATCAAATAGGCTCCCGGACTCCTGGTCACCCCAGGCACCGTGGAAGGAAAGCTTTCTGACCCTGAGCCACCCCCGCGATCACAAGCGTGTCCACTGACTGGCAGTGGCTGGGCATTCGATGCAGTGACCAGTCATCAAGTCTGGGTCTCCTACACGTTAGGTGAAAATTCTACTGCTGCAGGACCAATGCCCCTCGAACAAGATTCTCACTGCCGTCAAGGTCATTCTGGCTCCTGGAGATCCTACATGGGGTTTTGGGGGCTTTGCAACTCTTCATATGTAAACAGTCTCAGCTTTCTTCTATGGAGTGGCTGCTGGGTTTTCAACCTTCAGCCTTGTGGTTAGCAGTGCAACGCTTCTTACCCAGCAACAAAGGTTAGAATTGATCCCCCCCGTCTGGTTGGCGGGAGCCTTAGAGCAAGGCTTGGTGTGCCCACTCTCAAAAGCTGGAGCTACTTTCTGCTTAAGTGCCCTGTCTCTTCAAAGCCTGTCTCTGTGGGTCCCTCACCCAAAGTCACAAACACATCTTCTAGCGGAACCTCAGTTCACAGGAAGTCGCTCGCCCAGGGACCTGGGGGAAGTGGTGAAGGCTTATGAGCTGGTTGGGTAGACTTCCTGCCGCCCCTGAGAGCCCTTGCTCTGCATGCCAAGGCTACCTGGCCATGTTCTTGGGAGGGTTTCTGTGGTCGGGTCACCTTGCCTGGCTATTGGTCAGGTCCCTTTACGACATGAAGGTGTGGTGCAGCCCCCTGGTGTCTGGAGGTCTCCATGGAGCATGGAAGCCCCTGACCTTAAGAATCTCCCGTTGAGCAGGTTCTGCTGGGGGTGGGGAGGGGATTCATTCTAGTTTAAAATGTACTGAAACCAATGTCAAAATAACATAGTTTAAAAACAAAGCGTGGATACCAGTCGTACTGGTGTTTCCCCTCTCATTTTGGGAGGCCCCTCTGAGGCTGAGATAGAGCACAAGTCTCAGAACCCCCACAGAGTCAGGCCCAAACCAAACTGGCTCTGGAGGGAGGTGGACTCACAGAGACCCTACAGGAGTATCTGGTGGGCTCAAACTGCTGACTTGCAGTTAGCAGCCCAACCCCCTGGGGCTCTTTCACTAGGGGATGGGAGGCGGGCTAAGGCACTTGCTTGACTGTGGGAGGATCATTGTCTTCCCAGTCTCTTCCGCAGCTCTCCCAGGCTGCCTGCAGACCTTCCCACAGCCTCAGCTCTCAGAAGAAAGAATGGTGCTGCAGGACAATAGGAGTCACCGGGATAAAGAAAGTCTCACCTTCTTATGAACATAAAAAGCAAAACTTATACAGCAAATCTCAACTGTATACACAGGAGTCTTATGATGAATGACTCCTCAGCCATCGCCCAAGCATGGCCAAGCTTGTCCATTTATGCCACTGTATCCCCGCCCCTCCACCTCATGTGCAATTTGGAAGCAAATTCTATCACCTCATCAATAAATATTTCAGTCTATACCTCTAGAATGGGGCTCTTCTTAAAATGTTATGATGTCATGATTTTTAGCTTATCATGATCCAAGCTAAAAATGGGCACTTCTATTTTTGTGTAATTAAATACGTTTATTGGGGGCTCTTACATCTCTTATCACAATCCATAAGACACTGCTGCTTCTTCTTCTTGTTGAAGCCCAAACAACAAATGCCCTACCCTATATTTTTCTCAGAAGTTTTATTGGCAAATAGTTCACATATCACACAATCCAATAGAGTGTTCACATCAAGGAGAGTTGTACAATCACCACCACAATCCGTTTCAGAACATTTTCTTCATTCTTGTACACATCGTTATTGGCTCCCCGTGTCTACCCAGCCCCTGCCACACCCCCAAGGAACCATTAATCCAGTTACTGTCTCTATAGAGTTACCCACCCTGGATTTCACATACAGACAATCCTTAAAAATAAAAATTAACAACCACACAATAAAACAGATAAAAACCTTCTATTGAAAAGAAAGTATTAAAAAGTAGAACAAATTTAAATGGATCATAAAGGAGATCAAATGTTAGGGTGCTAAATTTTAACCTGTGTCTGCAACAATCCACTTTCCAATGCTTTTTGCATGATAGCAAGATTATTCCTATCTCTGGTCCGCTGGCAGGGGAATTCATCAGAGGCTGAATCCACGGGCATTTCTCGCCCCACACTTTTTTTTTAAACTGAAACAACTCTAAAATGGGTCAAAAGGGAGATCAAATGATAAGATATTACATTTTAACCTAAACTATGTCTGCCATAATCAATTTTGAAATGCTTTCTGTCTGATAATAGGGTTATTCACATCCCTCCATTATGATCAGAGGAGATTCACCAGAGGCTTAGTCCATGTGTAACATATAATTTTGATTGGGCTATCAGTGCAAGTTGACAGAGAAGACCATCAGTTTTGCAGTCAACAATTCATACACATTTTGTTTTGTCTCATTCATCACAGTTCCCTCAATTTAATACTATCTATCCTATTTCCACCCTGTGTTTCTGATTTCCCTTCCTCCTCCTTTCCTAACCCTTCGGAACTTTGCCCTTGGCCAAATGTTGACCTTTTGATCTCAAATGGTTGATGATTCTTAGGCGTTTGTCCCTTGAAAGTGTATTGCTCTCCTTGTAAACCTGTCTATTGTTTGGCTGAGGGGGTTACTGTGTTGGACTGCTTTAAACCACCAGCTGTTCCCAGTGAGAAAGCCAGGCTTTCTACTCCCATACAGCTGCAGTCTCGGAAACCCACAGGGGCCGTTCTACCCTGTCCTATAGTCTCCAGGAGTCAGATTGAACTCAACGGTAGGGAGTCTGGTTTTTATTGTTTGACTGAAAATTGAGCTATGGAGACAAGTTCTTTTCCAGAGCTGAAGATTGACTAACGCCACAGTCTCAGTGGCTCTAACAGTCTCTGTTCCACCAGTAAGAATGGTCGCCTTGATGCTTTTTAGTTTTGTTCCACCTTTTTCTCCCACTCTATCCAGGGCCTTCTAATGAGGACACTGCTTCTTAAGACTGCAGCGAAACTTGGGCTGTTGAAAGGCTCCAAGCTTGAGCTTCCCACTCCTCGGACAGCAAAGCTCCAAGAAATTTCTGCTCGGGGTTCGTAACTTTGCTTGATAGTCGAATTGAGAATCCAGCTTCAAAAAATCTGGATGGGCCCAGAGTGAGGAACGGACACGTAGTGTCTTGGACACAAAGGGGTGACCTTCAGTATAAGTGATGTTCTCGCTTAGACAACCTCTAGTGCTTGTGCTAGGAGTTGAAACATTCATTATTGTGCTTTTTTTTTGGGGGGGGCCTTTATTTGTATAAAACATTGTAGTTGTATTAACTGTATTGTTTTGATATTTACTGTACTTATTTGTATTTAGTATGTTGAGATGTTTTAGGGCTATTTCCACAACCTAAGCCTGTGTTAAAGGCCTAGAAAAATAACTGGAATTTATAAGTGTAATTTTGGAGCCTCAGAACCAGTTATTTGGAGCTCACACAGGGTCAGGCCAAAAACCAAACTCACGATTGAGGGAGGTGGACTCACAGAGACCATATTTGGTTTTCCATTATTTCTTATGGGAAAAATGCATTCAATTCTCAAACTTTTCCGCGTTCGAACATGACTTTGGAACGAATGGAGTTTGACAAGCAAAGTATCACTGTGTTAACATTCCAACGTTGGCCTTCAGATTTCCAGAAGAGTGTTGGAACTCTGCTTTTTCCACTTACAGGCACCCACCACCACCACCACCTCCACCACCACCACCACCACCACCATCTAACCCTGCAATAAGACCAAATCTCAGAACTTAGTCATACCTTCCCCATCTAGCTCACCTAAGAGATGTCTCAATTATCCCAGCGCGAGGCACTCATGGTGTAGTGGTTACGCCTTGGGCTGCGAACCTCCAGGTCAGCAGTTTGAAACCACCAGCTGCTCCTCATGAGAAAGACAGGCCTCTCTACACCTGTAAAAAACGGTTACATTCTTAGAAACTCACAAGGGGCAGTTCTGCCCTGTCTTAGAGGATCTAGATGAGAGGCATCCACTCAGCGGCATGAGTTGGGTTTTTTTGAGGCCTGATGGCTTGCCCTGCGGCAGCCCTGGCTCAGGCCGTGTTTTGTCGGCACAGAGCGGCTGCGGGTCAATATGGACTGCATTTCACGTATGATAAGCACATGCCAGGGGGGATGCAGCCGGGCTGAGCTGATTCGGGAAGACTGGAGCTCAGCCCCCTGCGTCCTCCCACCCACGCAGACAGACGCCCGGCTGGGAGTGGCTGTCCTTGGCGGGTTCCACCGACCAGCTGCCGCACCTCCTCTGGGACCCTCTTCTTAATCTTGCTTGGGACACTTGACTGCACTCCATGGGATCCCACTCGGTGCGGCCTCCAAGGTCCTCAGCCTTGCCAGTGGCAGCTTCACAGACCCCACGAGGCCACTGGAGGGACTCTTAGGGGGGAGGAGGGGCGCTCACACGAATGAAACCCTGCCAAAGGCTTTGCACAACCCCGCCCTCAGCGACCCCGGGAGGTGAGCGCTGCTGTCCGAGGCAGCAAGGGCGCGGACAGGCACGTCCCTGGTTTGCCTGCAAAGGTACAGGGCCCGAGCTTGCGCCTGGCCGCCCTGAACACCGGGTGGGTGCTGGCCATCACGCTGGCTGGGGCCAGCTGCTGTTGAGCGGACTCCAACTCTGGGCCACCCCGCGCGCGCCAAGGAAGAACTGTATACCAAGCTCCTCAAGGCTGTCAATGGCCCATTTCCCAGAAGCAGAACTTTAGGAGCTTCTCCTGAGCTGCCTGCGTGTGGACTCAGACGCCGGCCGCGTTAACCCTTTGCACCATCCAGGGACCCACCGCCATGTTATTGGCTCCCAAACGAGAAGGCTCATTTAACAAGGCTCGGAGGCAGCTTACCTTAAGACCAGCCACTTCCTTTGGACGGCAAATCTCCACAAATTGGGCTCTGCCCTTACCCCGCGCCTTCCCCGCCCACGTTCAGATCTTCCTGCGCGGCTACAGCAGGACTTCTTAGTACGTACACCCTCATTAGGAGATTAGCTCAGTTGAACAGAATACATGTTAGGTCATTCAGTCTCCAATTTCCGGGTGTGTCTGTTTTGTTTTTTTTTTCCACGGTTAAATAATAGTTTTGAGTCACAGGTCATGCGACTGTGACAGGTGGGAAGGTTAAGAAGAGGTGAGATGCAATGGTGTGTGTGTGTGTGTGTGTGTGTGTGTGTCCATTTTGATTGACTTTGGGAGTCTACAGAATTGGGCTTAAATACTCATGGATTCTTGGAAGGAGATGGCGCAGGCATGGGCACCTGTGACTTGGGCTCAGTTGGTCAGAGGGAACAAAGGAGGTCCTGGGTTAGGGGCTGAGGTGAGAGTCAGTGCCTGCCTGCCTGCCTGCCTGCCGACAGCCTGGGCGCTCCACGCTGGGGGCTCAAACAGACGCGGTGGGTTTTTTTTACTTCCTCTGTGCCTCAATTTTGACTTGGTGTGCTTCTGTCATAATTCCCGAGGCTCTGGGAGATGGAAGAGTGAGCGGAGAAGTCAGGCAGTTGGAAGAAGCAAAGCAGTGAAGAGAGACTGACAGACTCACCGGAGAAAGGCAACCAGAGCCCGCCCGAGAGAGGCCCACCAGACCAAGGGCACAAAGCCAGCGTCGTCTACACATCGTCTGGGGATTTTGCAGACGCTCGGCCTTGAAGGTGAACCCCAAGAAGCTGTTTGCCAGCCACGGCAGTGGGCAAGCGGTGGCTGCCCATGGGCTCCCCACCAGCTTCGTTGTTTCTGGAGGTTGAAGTGCTGGGACTCCCCCTGACTTTGCATGGACTTGGGTATGGCAGTCCTTCCTAACCCGTGCGGCTCCAGGCCTGGTGTGTCTGTGGGTCAGAGATGTGGTGGGGACAGACCCTCATTTTTTCAGCTCCACCAGCGCCCACTGCTTCTATTGGCACAGGAATCCTCCGGCTCACATTTCCCAGGGAGCGCCCTGGGAGGGCCCCAGGACAGAGGTGGCCATACTTGGGGGTGGGGGGGACAGAACTGGTTTTCCATCTTGCCCCACTAGGCAGACCAGTTCTCACTTTGCAAAAGACTGATGGCGGGGCGCGTGGGAGAATGGTAGGAGAAACTGGGGCGGGAAGGAGAGCTGGTTTTTCTAGGACCCTGGCTCAGGGCTTGGGAGAAAGAGTCTCAAACCCACAGATGGCAGTCCGGCTCAGCGGTGCCCACTCATAATATAAGCAAGCGAGCGTGGTTGAGGGGCAGCATGGCTGTTTTAAATTCACTGTGGCCTTCTTTTCTTTCCTGGGTCTCTCCCTCCACCTCCCTACTCCCTCTCTCCCCCCCTCTAACCCTGGTGGTATTTGCTTTCCCCTCTGCCTCGCCCTTCAGAAGATTGGTAACTGCCCCCTTCCTCCCCTCGTCCCTTCCCCACCCCACCTTCTTGGCATAATGCCCCTTCCTTTTGGCCTTCCTCGGTTTACATCTGGATTCCCGGATGGTTTATCGTGCCGGTTTCTAGAATTTCTCTCCTCCCTTATTTCTTACTTTTCTTTTCTTCTCTCGGCTTCGGTTTTTTTTCCCCTTAAAGCTTTCCTTGGGCCACCTGAATACCCCTTCCTGTTCATCTGTTTCAGTGGTGCTGGCAAGGGGGAGGCCACAGCCGGCAGCCACAGCAGCAGCAGAGCACTGGGGCACCTCAAGAGCCTCCTTCCAGCCCCAGTGCCCTTGGAAGAGGAGCTTCCTTCAGGGCCAGGGCCAGGGCCAATGCTGCTCCCCCCACGCCCGCTGTCCCTGTGATGCTGTCTGCCAAAGCCCAGCTGTGGCCGGGGGCAGATGGTGGGTCTTCCATGGTGTGTGGGCCTTGGGCCCCTTGCTCCAGGGACCCGATGGAATCTATCCTCCGGGTGATGGGTGTTCACCAGGTGTGCCAGCCAGAAGGTACACCCACTGGACACTTGTGCATGCAAAGCTCCATGTGTTGGCAAAGGGGGACTCCATCCCTCTCAGGTGCAAATGGGTCTTCTTTGAGGGTGCTGTTCTCCTTGATCTGCCCGGACATCCAGAGCTGTCAGCAGGGGCGCAGAGTTTACAGAAAGCCTTCCTTTGGCACAACCCACTTTGCCAGTGGGGGACATGGGGGAGGGAAGACGAGGCTGAGCATTGTGGGGCATCGTGAACCCTGGGGAACAAGGGCAACTCCGCCCGCCCCATGGGGGCGGACCCTGAGGGTCAGTCTAGGTACTGATGTAGGCAGGTGGCACTTCTTGCTGGGCAGAGAAATCCTAGAAGTTGTGGCCGCACCCCTCCTTGTCTCGAAGGCGGGGCTCGGAGGGTGAGCAGTGGCCTGAGCAACGCTCCCCAGCTGTCTGAGACCAATTGACTAGAGTCCGTCTGGCTGGCCCTGCTGGCCCAGGCTTTGCTTCCCATCCTTGGCATCAATGCTCCAGGGCCTGGCTGCTTCCTCTGTGGGCACAGGGGGTGACCAGCCAGCGGCCACACTTCTCGGGCCTGTGACAGCCTGGGCGCCCTAGCTCTCCCTCGCCCATCTCAGCCTTCTGCAGCCTCCCCCTGCTCCACATAGCTGCTCGGCCGCTCTGGTGATCGGACAGACACCCGTGGAGAACACTTGGCTTCTCTTGTCCAAGCCTTCAGCTTTGGGGTTCAGCATCCTTTCAGAGCCACCGACCCAGGGCCGGTGGAGCCCAGCCGCTGGCTCGAGATGCACATGCACATCCCAGGGACCTCGCGTCTCTGCACAGCCTCCTTCCCAAGGAGCTTATGCAGAAGGCCTGCTAGATTCTATACAAGGAACTATTAGGGGTGACAAATTTTCTTCTGAGTTGCTCCCCTCAACGCTGGTAGGTGGGGGGTGGGGCTAGGGTCAGGGAGCTCACCATTTTATCTAGGAATTCAGCCGGGAGTAGGATCCTGGCCGGGAGAAAGAGGGGGCTTTCTAACCCCTCCAACAGTTTCTGTCTCTCGGAAACTGACAGGGGCAGTCCTACCCTGCTCTCTAGGGTTACTAGGAGTGGAATCCTCTTGAAGGTGGTGAGAAGGGAGGCGGGCAGGCGGTCTTTGCAGCCTGTCTGGCTCCTGCCACCTGGGCAGCAAAGCCCACCTAGCAAGTGCTTACACCAGGCCCCGCCTCGGGGCAGCTTTCTTTCTTGCCACCTTCCTCCGTCTTCCCGCTTCCCACGCACCACGTTGCATAAATATTTACACCCCCGGGCTGGCAGGAATCTTCCTCCAGCTGCTGCCCTTGACCTCTAGGAGAGCTTGTTCCCTCGCGGAGCAGCTGCAGCGGATCTGGTTGCCTTTGGCCAGACAAGGGCAGACCCTGGTTTGGGGGCCCGAGGTCCCTCTAGGGTCCAAGGGTGGAGTTGACGGGAGAAACCAGGGACAAAAAAATCGCAGGGCCCTGGCAAAGATCCCTCCACTCCCTGAGCCGGCTGGCGGGCTGGCGAGGTGCCAAGCACTGTGGGTCTGCTGGGGCTCTCCGGCTGGGGAGGTGGGTCCTGCCCACCCCGGGGCTGAGTTTGCTACAAGAGGTGCTGCTGGCGATGGAGAGGAGGAAATGGTGTCCTGATCAGCACCTGGCAGTTCATGAGCAAGCAGAGAAGGAACCACCCCATGGACTCTTAGTAGTTGGTCGGTCCCACCCACCTCTCTGCAGGTTGTCCACCTTGGGGCTCAAGGAGGTAGGGGTGGGGGGCCCATCCTTCTTTGGCAGCAGGAACTTACGAAGGAAGCACACTGGCATTTGACTGGGTGCGGGTGGGCTGCAGACTGTCAGTCCATGCCCATATTCCCCAGGGGGCTGGTTCAAGCCTCATGCGGATGGGCGCGTCCCCTCCTTCAGGCCTCCATGCAGTGGCACCCCATTCGGCCCAGAGCCTGCCTTCGCTTGGCCCTTTGGGTTCACTTAGGGGCCTTGGGGGGCCTGCGGTGGGTGTGCATTGCCTCCTCCTCTCCCTGTAGCTCAGTTTCCTCAAGAGCTGTGGGAGGTAAGGAAGCCCAGTTCCACCAAGCGTCCTGAATGCAGCACAAGAACAGGGTGCAAAATGTGGTTTCACCTCCACGCCCTTTTGGTGATGTTGGGGGTGGCAGGGTTGGCAGATGGGGCTGTTTGGGTATCAGAGCCCGCGAGGACGTGGGCTCAGCAGGGAAGCTGAGGAGGAGGACAGCAAAGTGGGTGAAGGGAAACATCAGCCAGTGTAAGATATGACAACATAATGTATAAATTATCAAGGGTTCCTGAGGGAGGAGGGAGCAGGGAGGGAGGGGGAAAATGAGGAGCTGATGCCAAGGGCTTAAGTGGAGAGCAAATGTTTTGAGGATGATGAAGGCAATGCATGTACACATGTGCTTGACACAATGGATGGATGGATGGATGGATTGTGATAAGAGTTGTATGAGCCCCCAATAAAATGGTTTTTTAAAAATCTGGATTTCATATCTAAAATTCAGGAAGTGGAGCCACCAGGGCAAGGAGGGCTTGGAATGGGGTCGGGGCACCTCGGGGACCAGTCTCCTCCAAGGGACAGGGGAGGATGCCCCGCCCCCCCAGCTATCCCAAGGTGAGGTGGGGAGGAGTGGGAAGAAGCCATGCAGCTGTGAGACATTCCTGCCTGCCTCTCCACCCCCCAAAAGAGAAACAAAACCCAAACAAATGCCTGACCGGGCAGATATGAATACTGCAGGGCCAGGGCTGATGCACACACAGCGCCCCCCTCTTTCCCCTTCTGTGTCTCTAAGCGGCTGAAGTAAATTTAGCCCAACAACCGCACCCTTCTGAGGGCCCTAGGGTTTCAGGCAGTCAGGCTGCTCTACCCAGAAGACCCTGGTTGTTCAGAGCTGGTCGCTCTGGAAATGGAGTGCTCTCTGCCCACAATCACGATTTTATGGCGGCCATCTATTCCTGAGATGAAGGCTGTCACTTAGGATGGCTTGCTAGAGAGTGGCGCTACAGACGGCCCGCAGCTCAAAGCAGTCAACTCAATGGGGCCAATGCCTAGTTGGTGGTTGGTCACAGGTCACCAAAGCAGGGCATTCCTAAATCTTCATTCTATCCATGCCCTAGGTGTTAGGCACTGTTCCAGGCACTGGAGTTAGGAGAGAGCAACAGAAAGCTGCTCCCCGGGAGCATCGTGCTGGGGAGAAGGGGGCATTTAGAAAGCTAGATGCAACCAACCTCCTCCTGAATAGTGAGCGTTTCAAATGCTTTCCTTCTAAGACTAGGCACAGAGAAGCGCATCCATTCCCATCGCTCTTACTCAACAGTATGCTAGAAATCTGAGACAGGGCCGTCAAGCAAGAAAAAGAAAAGGAATCTAGATATTTAGATAGGATATAGCTAGGAAAGAAAGAAGAGTCCCTATTCATAGATAACACGATTGCTTGCATACAAAAACAAACTGACAAGGAATCTACAGAAGCAATCCTCTTACGACTAAAAAGTGTTTTTTGTATGACAGCAAGAGACATAGTCAATACACCAAAACCAACTGTTTCGATAAACATTTGGAAACTGAGTAAAAATAGCTTTGTCTTTCTAAAAAGGGTGAAGTATTTAGGTATAAATCTAACATTTTAGAAGGGGCTTCAAAAAGTCCATTGGAAAAGACAATAGACGTTTTTCCACAAGCTTTTTGAGGGCCCCTCATCTATAGCATCTGTAAGCTAAAACCAATTAAGACAGCTATAAAAAACCAAAGAAGCCTAAATATAGAGACCTGTCTCATTTCTAAGGAGCCCTGATGGTGTAGCGCAGTGGTTATCAACCTTCCTCAGGCCACCACCCTTAAATACAGTTCCTCGTGGTGGTGACCCCCCAACCACAAAATTATTTTCCTTGCTACTTCCAAACTGTCATTTTGCTACTGTTATGAATCGGGTGACCCCTGTGTGAAAGGGTCATTTGACTCCCAAAGGGGTCTCGACCTGCAGCTTGAGAACGCTGGTGTAGTGGGTTCTGCATGAAGCTGCTAACTGCAAGGTCAGCAGTTCAAGCCCATCATGGGCTCAGTGGGAGACAGGTGAGGCTTTCTGCTCCCATAAAGAGTTATGGCCTTGGAAACCCAAAGAGACAGTGGAACTCTGTCCTGTAAGGTCACTTTGAGCCAGAATCAACTTGATAGGAGTGGGTTTGTTGTTTGATGTGTGGGTTTTTGTTTGTCCTATTCAGGGATTAGAAGGGTCAACACCATCATGTTCAAGTTGTCAGTTCTCCCCAAATTGATTTAGTTCAATTTCAGTAAGAATCTCAAGTAAGATTTCTTTTCTTGGTATACTTCAGCCAATTTTGAAATTTACATGAAAAGGCAAAGGAAGTAGACCCGGTAAACAGGTTTCAGAAAGCAGGATAGAGACGAGAAATCATGTCACGCTGTGCAGACTGAAGGAGCCCTGGTGACGTAGTTGGCACTTGTTGGGCTACTAACTAACTGCAAGGTCAGCAATTCAAATCCCTGCGCCGCTCGGTAGGAAAAGGGTTGAACTCCCGATACACGTAACATGGCAGACAGATCTCAAAGGCATCAGTGCTGTGTGAAATCAACTCGTCTTGAAACCGAACATGACTGTCTGGCCCCAGGGTCTGGCATTCTGGAGTAGACTAGATTACAGCGCAGAACTGTTCAGTGGGTGGTTGTCAGAGGTGAGGGGTGGGGAGAGTGTTGAGTACGGAGACTTTTTAGGGTTAACGAAACCATTTTAATTTTAAGAATATTCATCTTCATTTGGCTGTTGGGGATTTTTAAGATACGATAGGTTAATGTAGCTACTACAATGAGGAAACATTAAAATACACCAAATACACATCAGTTTTATGATGCTACAATATAAAAAAGGGTCCCTGGTGGCGCAGTGTAACATGTAACATGCTAGCAGCCCAACATGAAACCACAAGGTCAGCAGTTTGAAACCAGCAGTGGCTCCGTTGGAGAAAGATGCAGAGTTACACTCTCAGAAATCCACAGGGGCAATTCTACCCTGTCCTATAGGGTGACTGGGAGGTGGAACCTATTGCTAGCAATGAGAATGAGCTAAATCAAACCGTTAGAGGGATGAATGTATACTCATGAACCGAAATACCTGTTTGAAGGAAACGTATATTCCAGGAAGGCATAGAGAGGACAGAGACTGTGGGGGGTGGGGATGGACGTCCAGGATTGTTTCCCTGAGGAGGTTCTAAAGGATGATTTAGAATTTAGTTGAGCCAAAGGAAGGTCAACTTAGAAGGGAAGGCATGTGCAAAGGCCCTGGGGCAGGAGGAAGGATGGTTCTTGTGTGTTGAAAACTGAGCAAAGAGAGTGCTGTGGGCTGGGGTGGTGGGGGGTGAGGGAGTATGCACGTTCAGGCTGCAGCAGTATGAGACAGCCACACTTTGCTGGATCTGGTTTGGGCTTTATTCTATGGGGGATGCGTAGTTCAGGGTTTTAGGCAACTTGAATGGGAGGCCAGATCAGGGTTTGGCACACAATCACCAATCCAGTGAGGAGAGATGGGTGGGGAGTGGGGTCAGGACCCAAGTAGGCAGGAATCTCAGACTAGGAAGACTCTAGAATGGGTTTCTCAACTTCTGCTCTACTGAAGTCTGGGCGTAGGAAAACTCTGATCCTGGGGTGCCGTCCTGTGCACAGCAAAAGGTGTCGCTGCATTTCAGGCCCCCCATTTCCTAGAACACCAAGTGCAATGATCCTTACCTCCACCCCCAAGGTGCATAGCCCAAGTCAGAGGGGGAGCAAAACTGCCTCTCATAGAGAACTTCTGCTCTAAAATAATTGAATCCAGTGTTTCTGGTGTCATAAAAGAATCACCTGAGGATCCAGATCAACTGAATCAGAGTCATTGGGGGTGGGTGGGGCAAGTTGTGTGTGTGTGTGTGTGTGTGTACTCGAGCGCACATGGGCTTTTCAAAACTCCCCAGCTGCTTCTACTCAGTTTGGGCTGCCAACCACTGGCCGTCCTTCACTCCTCATCGTCCACAGATTGGTCCATGGAGACCCGGAGGACATAATGACCTGTGTAGGAGCCTGCAGGGGGCTTAGAAGCAGAGTAGCTTTAGAATCTAAGGTTCCTGACGCCTCCTTTAGTGCTCATTCCATTAGATCATGATGCCTCTTCACAGAGAACATTTCCTGGGCAAATTGAGAAAGCCTAACTTCCATGAATCACCACTCTTCTTCCCCCTGGGGAACATCTCACAGGGGCTGCTGCCCATCCAAGCCCCCGCCTTCCTGCAGAGTCTAAGGTTTAGACTAAGCCCTTCCCTCTGTAGACTCGGCCAGCTCCTTCTATGCCTGCTGCTAGGCTCAGAGTGATTCAAGTGCGGACATGGATTCAGCATCACAGGTTCAGTTACAAGTCATGCTCCTCGGGAGGTTCCAGGGATTGGTGGTGGTGGTGGTGGTGGGTCATATTCTCACCTTCTGAGAAGGAAACTCTATTCTCTGCCAGTGCACTTCATGCATTTAAAGTTAGCATTCCTAGAATAGGGAGAGATCCCTGGAGGTGTTGCGGATCACACCTTGGGCTACTCAACTCAAGGTCAGCAGTGTGAATCTACCGGAAAGATGAGGCTTTCTACTCCTGTAAAGTTACAGCCTCAGACCCCCACACGGGCAGTTCCCCCTGACACACAGGGTCTCCGAGAGTGGGAATGGACTCGGTGGCCGTTCAGCTTAGGGTCATGAAAGAGGCCAATGCGCCCGTCAGTCAGTGGAAGCTTGTGTGAGGCTATGATGCTACGCAGGTTCCACTAGTGCTTCCAGAGTGAAATGGATTAGAAAGAAAGGCCTGGTGATCTACTTCTGAAAAGCAGCCAATGAAACCCCCGTGGATCCCAAGTGTCCTAGCTGATCAAAGGGATGGCCCAGGACTGGGCAAAGTGTGCTTCTGTGGTATGTCAACTGAAGCAGTCACTGGCCAACTTGGGGCAGCTTACAAATAGCTGCCCCACTAAGATGGACTAGGAAGACCTGGTGATCTACTTCCGACAATCACCTACTGAAACCCTTATGGGTCACAATGTTCAGATCCCATTGTGCCTGGGGGCCCCGGTGAGTCAGAGGGTTACTGGACAGCAGTAGTAACAATACAGCAAGCACAATAACGTTGCAGCTCTTGCTCTGAAGGAGCTTTTGAGCTGGTGGGTAAATAGGTAATTCATTTCTAAATAATGCAGTTAAATTGCAGGAGCCCAGCATGGTGTGAGGCACCAATGCAAGAGAGGCATTCTGCCTGCTTGGGCCCCAGTGCTCCCGGGGGTGGGGGAGCTGGACAACCCCAGTAGAAGGATCCTCTCAGGAGAGCAATGCTCCCTGGAAAGGGGGTGTAGCAAGTTCCATGCCTGCAGTTTGGAGTGGCTGCTGCAGGGGCTGTGAATTATTTAATGTGGCTCTGCTAGCCAAAGTCTCTAACTCCCACCAGATGACCTTTTCTCCTGCATGGGGCTGGTAGGAGAGTAAGGGAAGATACTGAAGGATTCACCTGGGAGTAATTATGAACAGGATTTCCTGGAGCGCCATTCTGATGTGTCTAAAATGTGCCCTCTGAGAAGCAGGAGGGCTCTGATTACCACCAGCAGGAGCCTGGAGTGTGTCCTCTGGATGTGAGATCCCTGCACAGTGACCCTCCTGGGTCCAGATGACAGCTGCACCGTGAGAGGAGCAGCAGCAGAACCAGGAGCCCAAGCAAGGCGCAGAGTGACGGACTTCCCAATCCAGAGAGCAAACCAAGCTGAGTGCTCTTGTGCCGGAGGCTGGCTTGAGGAGTGGGTTGCCTCTGGGCATTTAATTGGGGAAATTGGGCTTGCCGACCCAGGGAAGTGGAGCTGAGTGCCTTCAGGCTAAGGCTTTCACAAGAATGGTATGCCCCTTTGGGCATTTATTAGCAGCCCTGAGAGAACTTTGTAACTCGTCCTGATAACAACTCAACCCTGACATTCCTCAATGGCATTACAACTTGTTAGCTTCCTCAGTAAACCTTTATTCATGAATTTTGTCTGTGGGTTCTGTGTAGACATCACAATGGATATTAGAACCCAGAGAAGTAAATTAGAGCACATTAATTAATATAATACGGCTGAAGGGCCCAAGACTGAGCTAAGCACTATCTAAAAAATGACGCCAGGAGGCTGTCATTATTGTCAGTACCATGACCTGCTCAGGTCACGCAACTGGTGGAGCCTCAAAGTCCACTGCCATCACTTAGACTCCAACTCAGAGTGAGTGACCGCATAGGGCAGCGTAGAACTGCTCCCCAAAGTCTCTGAGATCATAAATCTTTATGGAGCAGACAGCCTCCTCTTTCTCCTGTGGAGTGGCTTCACCCAATGCTTCACCCAAGTGAAAGGAAAAAAAAAAATCAAACTCACACCATGGAATCAATTCTGACTGTAACCTTAAATGTGGAGCCCTGTTGGTGTAGTGCTAACAGCTGGAGCTGCAAACCCCACCACAGGGCCAGTGGTTCAGAACCACCAGCTACTCCATGGGGGAAAAAGACTCGATGGCCATGAGTTTGGATTTTTTTGTTTGGTGGCCTTATATAGGGCCGAGTAGAGTGCGCCTATGGGTTTCTGAGACTATATACCTTTATGGGCGCAGGTTATCTCATCTTTCATCCTATGAAGTGACTGGTGGGCCTGAACCATTGACCTTAGTTAGCAGCCCAATGCTTATCCCACAGTGCTACTAGGGTTCCTTACCCTTAAGCTATCTGACTTAAAATGTGTCTTCTCTCCAGATAGGCCTAGGTGGTGGGGTGGAGGTGGGATGAGGGTGCGGGCACTTGGTTATAGGTTGTCCTGAAAACTTCCGGGGGTGGGGGGGAGAGTGTTAATACAATGAACCAAAGGAGGAGTATTTAGGCAGCCCACTTCAAGCAAAGAGCAAGGCAATTTGAAACGCCACCCAGGGTCAGGTTGGTCCAGAGCTGGGTCCCTAGAAGCCCCAGCAAGACCTGGCCGAAAGTCCCAGACCCACCACCCACTTTCGAAGGTTTCTGAGGCTGTAAAGCATTATGGAGGGGCAGAGAGCCGCAGAAGAGCAGCTGGTTGATTGTCACCACTCTTCAGTCTGGCGTATAGAAGCCATACATTGCTCTCCGTTGAGGCCTCTGCCTGCTTAGAAGAGGGGCGGGGAGGCGGGATTCTGGCAGAAGAATGGGCCGCCTACTAAGTGCTTTAAGGGGCTAGAGGTACCTCTGCCATTCAGTAGATTCTGGCTCATAGCGGCCCTGGAGTGAGGGTTAGAACTGCCATCTGACAGGGGTAAGAAGGGTCTGGCTTTTCCCATCCGCGTCCCGGTTTGTTCCTACATTGTCTCATCATTAAAAAAAACACCGACTCCGGATGATTTTTCAATCAGTCTGAGCACTTCCTGGGTTCCACAGGCTTTGATGGTGCCTTTATGTCATCTGACCCCATCTTAACCCTCCCCTAGCTCCCCCCCCCCTTTTCTAGGCCTCCTGGCCTCTGCCGTCCAGGGCTGGAGGGTTAACATGGGGGTCACAGGTGAGAGTGACACTCAGCAAATTTAAGTTTCCAGTTGGCCTTTATAAAAGTCTATACTCAGGAATCTGGAGCCCTGGCAGTGTAATGGTTATGAGTCGGGCTTCACTATAAAAGGTCAGCAGTTTGAAACTACCAGCTGCTCTGCAGGAGAAAGAAGGGGCTTTCTACTCCCGTGGACAGTGAGTTTCAGAAACTCAAGGGCAGTTCTACCCTCCTCTATTATAGGGTCACTATGAGTTGGCATCGACTCAATGGCAGTTAAGTTTTTTGAGTTTACACTCAGGTAGAGTCCCTGGTTGGTGCTAACGGGTTCGATGCTAACAGTTAACATGCCTGGCTGCTAACCAAAGGATGGGGGGGGGGGGCCTTGAATTCACCCAAAGCTGCACATACAGTGCACACACCTGCAAAGAGAGATGGGCAGTTCCAACCCAGCAGCCATTCCATGATAGAAAGATGAGGCTGTCTGCTCACTTCCCTAGGGTTGCTTTGAGTTGGATAGCAGTGGGTTAGAGGTGGCTCAGAAGAAAGACCCAAGGGCTCTGAAAACACCTAGGAAACCCCTGGGGAGCACAGTTCTGCCCTTGACACACCTGTTATTGCTTCTATCGAGCTGATACCATAGTGGCGCCTATAGGACAGGGCCTGTGGGTTTCCAAGACTAACTCTTTATGGGAGTAAAAAGCCCATTTTCACCTGAAGGTGTGGCTGTCGGTTTTGAACTGCTGACCTTTGAGTTAACTCAATGCTAACTGGTTTTGGTACCTGGAAGAATCCCTTTGCAGAGTGAATATTCCCAGAGGTGGTTTACATACAGTAGCTTTGCTTAGAGGGTTTCCAGCCTGGCATTAAGTGAGGCATTTTAGTGGCAGATTTACAGTAGTGTTATCGCCATTGTGCAGATGAGGAAACCGAAGCTTTGGTCTGACTTAAAAAGTCACTGATTTTTAAATGTTAGTGAGTGTGAATCACTTAACAAGACATTTACCAAAAATGCCAGGTTCCTGGTGCTGCCTGGGAGCCTGGTTTGCAGGGCTCCAGCAAACGCATCTGCATTCCCTAAGTATTCTAAATCAAGTAATTCCAGGAGCCTCACTCGGTTGGACTTCCCTTTCTAATCCAGCGATCTGAAGCTGCTCTGGGTCTTAGGTGACTGAGGTTGGAGCAAGGGCAGGGCCCAACCCAAATCATTTGGGGATTTTGCAAAAGCCCTGAAGCCAGGGCGGAAGTGCCACACCGTCTGGCTCGGGGCGGGGGCAGGTCCTGTGCTGCAGACAGCCCCGGCCGGAGGGGGCTCTGGAGAAGGGGATGCTTTAGAGGAGGGACGAGGCCAGGCTGTTAGGGGGCCCGGGGCCCGGCGCCCAGGATCTCACCTGCCACGAGGTACGCCCAGGTCCGGAGTGGCCTTACAGTAAATGCGCAGCACCGCCCACTTTCCAAGGATTCACTTTCCTCTTCACTAAGTCTAACACTCCCGCGGCCTCCCCGAGAAGGGCCGGCTCGGAGCCGGCGGGGAGGGCCCGGAAGTGGGGCCCAGACAGCCCAGCCTCCCGGTCTGCAGCGGCAGCGCAGGTGAAGGGCAGCCGCTGGGAGCTAGGCGTGGGCAGGGGCCCTGCGGCCGGCCGCCTGCTCAGATCCAGGCTCCTGGCCGTTCCCGATAGCGCTGGGCACCTACCGATTACGCCTGGGCTCGGTGTGTGTGTGTGTGTGTGTCTGGTCCTCACTCCCTGCACCCCACTCTGGCCGGGCTAGACACGGCTCCTGGGCCGATCGCGCCGTGGCGCACGGGTCAGCAAAGGGTTAATGAGGCTGGTTCTCTCCGCTCACTCTCTCACCCTTGGAAAGTCCCCGAAATGACGTTTCAACCCGACAATTAAAAAAAAAAGTTTAATTATAGAGACGGGCCCTGGGAGCTGGAACAAACCCCGCCAGGCGGCGGGTCCCGTAAACAACGGGCGCTCAGGTCCCGCCGGACCGAACCAGACCCGCCGAGCCCGCGCCCGGGAGCGGGGGGCTGGGGAGGGCCGCGCCCGCCCGCCCGGAGCTGGAAAAGCTGGTGGACATTCGAGAACTCGGCTTTCGCTTTGAAGAGTTTTGGAGCCAGCCCAGGGCGCCGGGGTCCCGGGACTGTGCCTCGGGCGCTGCCCCGAGCGGGTGGACAGCCTCCCAGGGGCGGGCCACCGACCGGGTAGACACCCCGCCCCCTCAGGGTCTCTCCCTCCAACTTCGCCATCCTGCTTCCCCTCCCCCAGCGGAGGGTTTTTTTTGGGGGGGAGTGGGTGGGTAATCAGAAACCGAAATAGCTTCACATCGGGGCACAAACTAACCTCGTGGTCTTAACGCGCACCCTACTCTTGTGTCCAGAAATCTGGAACTCATTACTTGATCACCAAGAAACTGCACGAACGACGGCCACCCCCACCCCCCGCCCCTTCTTGGAGTTGGAGAACGAAGCCAGCAAACATCCCTTTAAGAAAGAAACCTATACTTGAATGATTTAAATTAAGGTGGATGGGAGTTATTTCCCTTTCTGGCGCTTGCCAGATTTCAAGCAAAACTGAAAAATAGGAGTCGGGGGAGGGAGGCCACGGGCGGCAGCTGGGTTCAAAGTAGGGGGCGGGGGGCATCAACTTCAGTCCGAGCGGACAAACAAAAAGCAAAGAGAGCGGGAGATCGCGCAGCCTCGCGGCCGCATAAGTTTTATGTAAGTTCAACAACAAGCAGCTCCTCAAACCAGTTGGGATTTGGAAGCTTTTCCCGGACTTGCCGGGCGATTGGACGAGTAAATAAGAAATGCAGTAAGCGCGTGGGTATGCGTGCCCGTGCGTGCGCGGGGTGGGCGAGCGTGCGGCTGCGGAGCCCAGCTCCGTCCGTCCCGTCCTTTCCGAAGAAACGTGCTCCTAAGGAGGTGACCTAATTACATCGCAA
This sequence comes from Echinops telfairi, assembly GCF_000313985.2. Lineage (NCBI taxonomy): Eukaryota > Metazoa > Chordata > Mammalia > Afrosoricida > Tenrecidae > Echinops > Echinops telfairi. The sequence continues at coordinate 36,679,406 of NW_022103915.1, forward strand.
TGGAGCCCGCTCCGAGCCACTCGGCGCGCGGAGTTTCATAATAGAGCCGGCGGCCTGGGGTGCCGGGAAGAGAGGTGCGAGGGAGGGCCCGCATGGAAATAAGAAAGAAACGCGGCCGCCGTCCCTGCCTCGGTTTCCCCTCCAGCACCTAGGCGAAGGCTCGGAGAAAGGACGAGAGAGACGCTCACCACTTTTTATCTGGATGTCGGGGGCGCTAAATGTAACATTGAAAAATATGTATCTTTCATAGGGGGTCGGCCCTCCCCCTAAACAGCACAGCGTGACAAGCAATATGTTCCGTTCTCGTGGGGGCGGAGAAGCAACAAATCCATTTTAAGTATCCTGGGCGCCCCCTTCCCCGCCCTCTTCCTCTTTACCTACATTTTTTGCCAAAGTAACTTTAAAAAGTTGTTCAAACGTCCAGGGTGCCTGCGCGCGCGCTCGCGCGTGTGGTGGGGTTTGCGGCGTGTGGAAAGTAATGCGTTGCTTTGCGGGGGCGAGGGCGGGGTGGGGGGGGGAAGAAGGGTCCTTCGTGAAGGTATCCGCAGTTTTCTTGAACAAGTTTAGGAGCTCGAAACCTGAAAGAGCTGGGAACCACTCCTAGTCCCGGCCAGTGAAAAGCACACAGCGTCAGCCTGCGCGGGGGTGGGGTGTTGTGTCTCTGCTGCGGGCCCCCCTCTCCAACTGTCCACACTCCGCAGCGTGGTGACTGCAGAGCGGGCGCCTGTGTGGACGCGCCCGGCGCGCTCCGCTCGCCCCGGCCAGGACATATATCCTCCTGGGGATCAAGTGTCCCGGCCACCACGGAAATCAACGTAAAACCCTCGTCTGTTTGGAACGCGTTTGTGCGCTCCCTTCCCCGTTTCCAGCCTCCTCGCCTGGCCCCGCTTGCTGATGGGGAGCCGAGGCGGAAGAGAGTTCGGGAAGACTAACTTCTGCGGGGACTGGAAAAGTTTCCGGGGAGATCAGCTTAAGATGGAAACCGCAGCCCGGGCTTTCACGGCGGGGTTCAGCTCCAGCTTGCAAAAAGAGAAAGTCGAGCCCGCCTTCCTACTCGACAAAAAAACAACAACATAACAACAAGAACCCCGAGGGGGGTGGTGGAAGGAGTGATGTCACAGAGCCGCGCTTGGTGGCTGACAAAGGGGGGCGCCCCTCCCCCTCGCCGGAGCACAGCGCTCGGCCAGAGAGAGAGGGGCGGCTCAGATCGCCTGGGTAGTGAAGCGAGTGGCCTCGAAACTTTCTTTAAGAAAAAAAAAGAAGTTGTGCGCCGCTCGGAGTGGCTCTTTTAGCCCCCTCCCCCGCCCCCCTTCGCCTTCTTTCCTCCCTCCCCCTTCCTTTTGAAAGTTACTCCCCCACCCCACCCCCACCCCGCCCGAGTTTGACCGCATGGCTGATTCAACCTCAGTGTCAATCAACTTTCGCCCCCCCCTCCTCGCCCTCATTTAAATAAGTTTTAAGCTCCGCCTCCCGGCCCAGCAAACCTGAAACTTTATAAATTGGGCTTTGCGCGGCGCAGCCCGAGAGTCGGAGCAGGCCAGGGGCGCCGGAGCAGGCGAGTGGGACTCCAGAGCGGAGAGCCGGAGGCTGCGCCTTCCCTCACCGGGACCTTCGCGACACACCGGCTCCTCGCCCTGCCCGGCCGGCCTGAGCTCCCAAGATGACCACTACCCTCGTATCCGCCGCCATTTTCGACTTGAGCGAAGTTTTATGCAAGGTAACGTGGGGGAGAGCGCTTGCTCCCCCCTCCCCCCATGGTTTTCTACTGCCCTGTAACCCCCCCACTGTCTTCGAGTCGGTTCCGAGCCCCCTACATTGGAGATCTTCTTGGAAAGCCGGAGGGAAGCGAGCTAAGGACTCCTCTTCCCCGCTCTGCCTCCGCTCACAGTTTGAAGGAATTCGGCCCACTCTTCTCCACCCTTGGGGTTTGAACAGTTCCTGGCGGGGATCGATGCGAATCTTGAAGACCGCAGTTAGGGCGGGGATTGGGGGCGAAGTGCTGCTCGGGGGACACGGGGACACGGGGCGAAGTTTTCTGCTGCTCTTCCGGACAAAACGTGCTGGTAACCTGGTTAGTTCAGTTTCCCAGTTTGCGCCGCCGGAGCGGTTCGAGTCTCCCTGCCACATTGCCGGCCTGCGCCGTGGGAGGTAGGGGGTCCCTCGGAGGAGTGTCTCGGGGCGCTGTGTTACTGGGAGATTGCCTCCCAATTCTTTGGAGGGGCTAGAGGTCTGTGAGGGAGGAAAAGCCCCAAAGTTGTGATTCAGAGGGATGTTGCAAAACCAGTTTGCGTGTGTCCGCGAGAACCCAGTCCGGCCTCCTCTGGCCCTGGCTGATCGGGCCCCCCAACTTTAGGGGGGTGAAAGTAGAATTCAGGTTGATTCTCTTGGCGGAGTTCTCAAGTGGATAGGAGTGGGAGTGCCGGCCGCACCGCGGGAAGTACGGATTGGGGCCCTTCCTTCTTCAGTATTCGCTTGCCGGCCGGTGTTGGTAAGCAAGCCTTCAAACCTGAAATGCTCGGGAGGGTAGTGAAAGTGTCCTTTGGAAGAGCCTGCGAATGATCACCCCCCACCCTCCCTTTCAAAATTGAAAGGGTGTTTGAGTTAGGCTCTTTTAATTGCTAAAAGTGCTTTGCCTTCTTTTAAACACGTCGGGTCTTGTTGATTTCTTTTCCCAGCTTGTCGCTCCTGTCGGCGCAGCTGCCAGGGCCCCAGGGCTGCAGGGTTGGGGTGCAGGGACGCCGAAGAGCTCAAGAGCAACAACAAAAGTTGGAATTTTCAGCTTTCCCCTCTAACTGCGCTTTTCCCACTCTGCGAGTTGCCAGCGCAGCCAGCCGCCTGAGCCTGAGGCGCCCCCCACCCCAGCACTTCTCTCCCTTCTTTGATCTGTTTCTGTTGCGCCCCCCTCCCCCTCAGCGCAGGACGTTTTAAATGAGCCTCATTGTTGGGAACTAGGCCCTGGACGCGGTTCCTGTGGGTGGTTGTGCTAGCTGATGCTTGATCCGGCTAGCAGATCCTAAGGGACCAACGTTAGAATTTGCACAATGACACCCACATGGGCTGGGAGCCAGCTCCTGGGTCCTCAGTCCGCACCCTCTCCAAATCTTTGGTTCAGTTTGAGCAGGTGATCCCAGGTCCCATTGGAACAGAAATCTGGTGGCTTTACCACCCGCCTCCCCCCCACCCCCCATTCCGTTATTGACTGGGAGGGGGGTGGGGTGGGGGGTGAGATTTGGTGCTTTCCTTTGGCATCTGCAGCTTTGCGTTAAAGATTAAACACTGGCGCTCTTATCCAAGCCCGCTCTTGCAGCCAGAAGACTAATTGCAAAGGAATCTTCCCAGCAGAGGGGGCGGGGTGGGCGGGGAATGGTGGAGGAGATCATTGTAGTAGGCACCCCTTTCCGGGAGCATGGGCACTCAGCTTTTTTTAAAGAAATCATATCCTTTTTTCTCCCAACCCCCAAAGAGGGTACCCCCCCCCCCCAATCCCATTCCTAAACTAAGCTGTCTGGAAAGCTGTTGCCGAAGGAAGGAAGCATTTGTGAAAGAGGAGGTGCAGAGTTTGAGGCCAGGCCCTGGAAGATGGGGGCGGGGGGCAGGGGGGGCTTCAAGTCCGAGAATGATTAAAAGGGACCTGACTAATTTACCGCTGCGGTTTGCCTGTTTTCCATTGGGGGCGTACATTGATAGAGGTAGGGTGTAAAAGAGTTGGCTGTGGTGGGGGGGGCGGCGAGAAGTTGGTTACCATGATTAAGAGTGGAGGCTTTGGAGGTGGGATATGGGGTGCGTTTCAGGGGTCCCCTGTGAATTGGGTGCAGTGCATGCATAATTTATCTAGCTAGTCAGGGTTTTGTTTCTTTTGCGCGGCGTATTCGTACCCGGAGAAAGGGACAGGAAAAGGGCTTGCTGCGATCAGAAGTGGAGGTCCTTCCTTTGGGAGAGACCGGCCCCAGACACTCAAAGCTGGGGTATATGTCCCATGGTGGAGGGGGCTGCCTTTAGTGGGTATCGCTTTTAAGCCCAGTGGGGAGAGCCTCACTGCTAACCACCCTTCCTGTCCTTTCTTCGCTCCAGGGTAACAAGATGCTCAACTATAGTACTCCCAGTGCTGGGGGCTGCCTGCTGGACAGGAAGGCGGTGGGCACCCCTGCTGGCGGGGGCTTCCCTCGGAGGCACTCCGTCACCCTGCCCAGCTCCAAGTTCCACCAGAACCAGCTCCTCAGCAGCCTCAAGGGGGAGCCGGCCCCCTCCCTGAGCTCGCGGGACAGCCGCTTCCGTGACCGCTCTTTCTCGGAGGGGGGCGAGCGGCTGCTGCCCACCCAGAAGCAGCCGGGCAGCGGCCAGGTCAACTCGAGCCGCTACAAGACAGAGCTGTGCCGCCCCTTCGAGGAGAACGGCGCCTGTAAGTACGGGGACAAGTGCCAGTTCGCGCACGGCATCCACGAGCTCCGCAGCCTGACCCGCCACCCCAAGTACAAGACGGAGCTGTGCCGCACCTTCCACACCATCGGCTTTTGCCCCTACGGGCCCCGCTGCCACTTCATCCACAACGCCGAGGAGCGCCGCGCCCTGGCTGGGGCCCGGGACCTCTCCGTCGACCGGCCCCGCCTCCAGCACAGCTTCAGCTTTGCTGGCTTCCCGAGTGCCGCTGCCACCGCCGCTGCCACGGGGCTGCTGGACAGCCCCACATCCATCACCCCACCCCCTATCCTGAGTGCCGATGACCTCCTGGGCTCACCCACCCTGCCTGATGGTACCAGTAATCCATTCGCCTTCTCCAGCCAGGAGCTGGCGAGCCTCTTTGCCCCTAGCATGGGGTTGCCCGGGGGTGGCTCCCCGACCACTTTCCTCTTCCGGCCCATGTCCGAGTCCCCTCACATGTTTGACTCCCCGCCCAGCCCTCAGGATTCTCTGTCGGACCAGGAGGGCTACCTGAGCAGCTCCAGCAGCAGCCACAGCGGCGCCGACTCCCCCACCTTGGACACCTCCAGACGCCTGCCCATTTTCAGCAGACTTTCCATCTCAGATGACTAAACAGAGTAGGGAGGGTCACCTGCCTATGCTATTACCCACCCACCCCCACCCCCGCCCCAAATCAATTCCTGAGGACTCCTATATAACAAGATTAAGCTCAACCCCCTTTCCCTTGAGCCTTGGAATGCCCCCTTCTTCCCTCCCCCATTTCCCCCACCCCTTGTGATCCCACCTAACAGGAGGACAAGTCAATTTGTCAGTTTCCTCTGGCTTGAAACTCTTCCCCTCGATTTTATAGCCCACTTACGCCTAACAGACCAGCCCCATATTTGTCAGTAGATGCCTTTTTCTGGCTTAAGCCTTAAGTGCCAAATCGCAAAAGAAAAAGCAGTAACAGTTTACAGAAGCAACTTAGTGCCTTGTAATCTAACTTTGTCACTGTGACTACATTACCTCTTCAGCGCCAGAGGGCACCCGTGGGCCTCCCGGCGCCTCTGCCCGTGGCGAGGGGAGGAGACCCAGAACCAGCAGCTCCCTCCGCTGGCGACTTGACGGCACCTGCCCTCAATAAAGCCTCCCGCCGCCCTCTCATCCGGGTGCCTGCTCCCTACCCCCCACCTTCTCCCCACCCTCTTGGGAGAGTTGTTGCCAGACTTGGGTTTGCGGGTGAGGGAACCTGTCTTGACATGCAAAACACCTTTTCCTTCCCCACCTGAACCCCCTTGCTGACAAATCTTGCCTGGTTTTGTGTAGACCTGTAGGAAGGAAGGCGGGCCTGGGAAAAAAAAAGCGGCCCAAGATAGTGAGCTAAGTGGGACTTTGTGATTTATTTTTGAGTTTTTGTTTCTTTATTAAGTGGGGAGGAAGGGGAAGTTAGATGGACTACGAGAGACTTGATTTTGGTGCTAAAGTTCCCCAGTTTATATGTGACATCGTAAACGACGTAACAACAGGACAAACGAGAGAAGAGCTGAACAAGTGAAGGGTGAGCAGTTGATGGTATTCATTCCACGTCGATCTCTGTAAGACGATTCCCCGTAGAGGTAGCGTTCTTGGTTTTGCTCTAGAATACCGTAGGTCTGCCCTTGAGCACACACGCCAGGCTTTTTCCCCGGGTTTTAAACTTCATCTAACTTTTCAGAAATTGGAGAGCAAAAATTTTGCTTGTCACTGCACATCAATATAAAAAAAAGCTTATTTAACTTATCAAAACGTATTTATTGCCAAACTATGCTTTTTTTTGTTAATTTTGTTCATATTTATCGGGATGACAAATCCATAGAATATATTCTTTTATGTTAAATTATGATCTTCATATTAATCTTAAAATTTTGTGACGTGTCTTTTTTCTTTTTTTTTCCCCCCCCACAGTTTTAATATATTATTCCTCAACGACATTTTTGTAACTTTACACTTTTTTTTGGTTATTTTATTTTAAAAAAATGAAAAATTAATTTAAAAAAATGCAAAAAACTGTTGGATTATTTATTTTAGAAATTCCCGCCTTTTTGTGTTGGACTGCAAATTGAGTTTCTTTCTCCGTAGGCCTTTTCACAAGTAGGACTGAGAATGTATGTAAGCGTTCTGTGACAGTACAGAAGGAAAGCCGTGTCTTTTTATGTATAGCTTCTAAAAAGGGAAAAAAGCGAGAGAGAAACCCTTTGACTTCCACGTGCCGGTCTGAAAACAAAAACAGACATTCCGATCACAGATTTGAGGCTCTGGATTCCAGGTGTGGAGTTTTCCAAGACGAATGGAAACAGGACTGACAGACACATTTAAGATGAATGTAATTATGATTCCTCGTGCTGTTCACTACCGTTGCTTTCTTGTTTCTTCTTCTTTGTGTGAATTTATTTAAAAGAAAAACCTTTTTGTAACGACTATTTGCAGTTTAAAAATCAATAAACCCCAAGTTTTTTTCAAGAATCAGATGGTGAAGCTGGTTTTATTTGATCCATAGTAGGTGGTGGGCTGGATTCCTTGTGAGGTATTGGGGAGGGGGGACTTAGCCCAAAGAGAAGTGTGGAAGGGAGATCCTGGAGGTGTTTCGGGTTTTTTTTGCAAAGGGGTCTTTGTTTCCTGATGGATGACTTCAGAGAAGTTGGCCCAGTGTGTTAGTGGTTTGCTAGTGAGTGGCCAAGGGCCAGCCTTGTCCATCATGCTATCTTGAAGGTGGTTTTTCCAGGGGAGCCCAGCTCATGGGATTGCTGGACTTCCCGGGTCAGCCTGTGCTCAATTCCTTGGGGTGATTACATCTTGGGCTGTGATGTGCGAGGTCAGCAGTTCAAAATCACCAGTTGCTCCCCTGGAGAAAGGCAGGGCTTTCTGCTCCTGTTATGAGTTAGGGACGGTTCTACCCCGTCCTATAGGATCGCTCTGCATCAGCAGCGACTCCACGGTAGTGAGTCAAGTTGGCAAAACAGGGGTGAGAGGTGCGGGTGGGGACCACACAGGCACACCAGCAAGTGGTTTCCAGGCAAGTATCTTCCACCCAGGAAATGGATCTGAAGCTCTGTCTCACACGTACTGAGGGTGGGGTAGGTGCAGCATTGTATTCTTGGGGAGTATTCAATGTGGTGAGGGCTCAGTCACAGGACTGGGGTGGTTTCAGAGGGCCTCGGGATATGCTGGTGTGTCGAGAAGGCTGTTAGGCGGAAGCGGGCAGTAACACAGGCTAGTAGGCCCCTCCATATTACTCCTAGGTATGTCCTTGACACTGCAGAACAAGTAGAAGTAGGGATGTGTCACCTGTCACAAGGGTTGGATCTTTCTGTATGGTCGTGAATCCACGTTTTCTTGGTCAGGGGAGGCAAGGATGTTGCTTGGGGGCTGTGCCGTGCCGGGAATGGGGCAGCTGTCAGGCCAGGGGCTGCCCTCGAGGCTGGGCTGGATCCTGAGGACTCATGTTTCCCTGGCTAACCTGCTGGGGTGCAGGGGTGTGAGTGGGAAAGTAGTCACTCGCCAGTTGCAAGGCAGCAACGGTGTGGGCAGGTGGGTGGTGGCTGGAGAGGGGCGGGCCACACAGCCTGTGATCTTCCTGTCTGGGAGCAAATAGCAATTCATTGAAGCGTTCACCTTGAGTGTGCACAAGCACAAGGCAGAAATCGACACCTCCCAATGCCTGGTGATTCCCTGGGCTTGGAGCGACTGAGTGCACCCACGGAGTGCTCTGAATGTCCTGGGGTAAGAGAAGGGAATAAAAGCAAAGGCCTGGAAATCCCTGGGGAGGGGGACCTGGGCAATCAGAGCACAGGGAGATCCACTAGGAACCCTTCCTGACTCCAGGGGCGCTACAGGGAGCTCCAAGAGGCTGGGCCAGCCCTTAGGTGGTAGCCACCCAAGGGTGACTTCCTAACCTCTAGAATCTGAAGGTAGAGGAAATAAGCCCAAAGCTACTTGAGAAGGGAAATAGCCGAATCCTCTCAGGCCCATTATTTTTCCAGGACACTGGAAGAGGAGGTAGTCTCAGCTCTCCTGTGCTCCAGGCTGACAAGGACCACGGAGGTGTGGGTGCTGAGCTGGTTGCCGATCTCCGTCACAGACCTTTGTCACCGGGCAGGACAGGAGCCATGCAGAGAGCTGGAGGTTCGGCCTGCACCAAGGGATGGCGGGGCATGAAGGTTGAGGCCCAACTTCCTGGGCCTGCTTCCCACCCTGTGCCCTCCTGGATGCTGGGGCAGGCACCGGCTAGAAGTCTGCCCTAGGTTGGTGGGCCTTTTGTTGCTGTCGATCCTGCAGCCCATTTTCAGACTCTTGGCTAAAGATCTTCCCTTGGGACAGCTCAAAGAAAGGTCCCCTTTGGGGCCCTGTGGGAAGACTTTCCTGGTCTGGAAGGGTCAGTGTTGGAGTGGGACCTGCTGTGCTGAGGGGGCGCTCTGGTAGAATGGGGAGCCTTGCAAGACCAGCAGAGAATTTGGAGCAGACTTCAGATGGGCTTTACAGCCAATTGGATGGTAATGCTCTGGCTATCGGAAGGGCAGAGAGGCCCTACGGTAGGAAGTCTGCATGGCGTGGGGGAAGGTAGCTTGGACTTGAGTTCAAAGTCTGTTTCACACCATTCCATCTTTGTGTGACGGTCCCTGATCAGAACAGGCAGTAATGGTAGCCACTGCCCTGGCCTTTCATGGACCGTGTGCAAGGGCATGAGAAGTAGCCAGTGGGATTAGATGACCCTGCACACACCCCCTTCACCAAATGTCACAATCTCATGTCCCATGAGGCCCTGGATTGGCATGTTTAGAGGAGGGGGCAGGTCATCCCTCTTGGACTTTCCCCTTTTCTGCCTGCCATGGGGTAGGTTCGGTTAATGAGCGACAGAGCACAGGGTGCCTTGGGGTGGCCTGGGGGAGTTGGCCCTGAGCCTGTCTCCCACCCCCACCCCTTGCCCCCTCCTCAGGGTCTCCCACCCCTGCAATGCAGCCAACCATTTAATCAGGTCTAGCCGGACAGACTGGAATACTCCCTGAGATGAGAGAGGGAGGGATCTGCTAGTCTCACCACCCCTGTGCAGGTGACCCTTTCTGAGCCTGGAGCCCTGAGCCCGGAGCCCGGAGCCCTTCCTCTGGCCTGCTGGGCAGTGGCCAACATGTCGAGAGCACTGGGAAGCAGGACGAAACCTTGGCCTTCTCGTGAGGTTAGGTAAAGTTTGTGGCTTGGGGACTTCCAGTGCTTTGGAGAGGAGTGCCAAATGGTCACATCAGAGTTACTGACATGGAAAATCGTCTCTGAGGAGCCAGGACGGGGGCCCCTTGCTGGCCCGTGAGAGCCAACTGCTGGGCAGTGAGTGGAGAGGGTGCAGCCCCCATGCTGAGGTTGTCCCCAGCTGTTTTGACACGCTGGTGAAGTCCAGGGCTCAAGGCACAGGGCTGTGAGTGATGACCAAACCCTGGCTATTGGCTTGGGGTCCAGTGACATGAAATCCATGCTCCGCTCAAGCCTGAGGCCATTTTCTCATCACCCCGAGCCCGTCAAGTAAGCTGCCCCTGATTCTGAGTTGTACCTCGTGCCAAGTGAGCTCATGCCACAGGGGAGGCCATCTTTGCTAGCTCTCAGTTCCCCGAGGGCATGACCCACCCCACTGTTGTCCCCTGGATGCTGTCACTCCGTCCCTGTAGGGTAGAACAAAGCTGCATCCTGGGGCTCTTTGTGGCTATAAATCCTCACAGAGGCAAACTGATTCCTCTGTCCCCAGGAGAACAGCTGGTGGGTTAAACCCCCTGAGCAATTAGGAGCTGAATGCTTAACTGGCTTGCCACCAGGGCTCCTTTCCCCAGAGATAGAGGAGGGCCTACTGCCCATGTAGCACAGTGGTTCAGGCACTGGGCTGCTCACTGAAAGGTCAGAGGTTCAAATCCACTAGCCGCTTCCATGAAGTTATCGCCTTGGAAAGCCTGTGGAACAGTTCTCAACGCAACCCACTGTCATCGAGTCAGTTCCTACTCACAGTGGCTTTACAGGACAGACTAGAACTGCCTCTGGGGGCCTCTGAGGCTGGAAGTCTTTGCAGGATCAGGCAGCCTCATCTGACTCCCTCATCTGACTCCCAAGACTGGCTGGTGAGTGTGAACTGTGGTTGGCAGACCCAGTAGGTCACCACGATGCCACCAGGGTACGCTGGAACAGTTCTGCTTTGTCCTGTAGGGGTGTTAGGGGGTCACAATCAACCTGACGACAGTGGGTCCGTTGCTCATGGTAAGGAGATGGTTTGGGAGTCAGAAGGAGCTGAGTTCAAACGCTTGTCCCAGTTTCACTCTGACCTCAGACTGAAAACTTAAACCTTGGAGCCCCAGTTTCAAGCTGGGGTGATGATAGTCACCCCCTTTACTGTGGATTAAGAACAGCGGCCTAGCCACACAACGAAAGACTGTACGGCCATGTCAAAGAAAAACTCCAATGGACATACACAGTGGCAGAGATGAACTGCAAAACTATAAACTCGAGTGCAAGAAACCGGCCACAGAAGAGCACCTACTGTGCGACATTGCGATGCGGGCCCTCAGCAGGCAGGGCTGATCTGACAGCTGCTGGCTAGTCCAGAGAGATGACGGCTATCCGATGGCATCGGCTGTGCGCTTTTGTTTTGTGCACTTCACAGGAGGGCAGCCACAGTTCTGTGTTCAATGACACACCGAAGAAGCAGAAAATGAAATTCTGTACCTGCATGAATGACCACTCGTTCTTGCTAGGACAGTTGATAATCATGACCTGTTAGCGGTTGATCCTGGCAGGGCAGCCACCACTCACTCCTCAGTGGAAGCCTGAGTGTTGTCACGATGCCAAGCAGGTGTCAGCGCGGCTGTTAGACAAAGGTGGAGTAGGAAGAAAGGCCTGGCAATGCCCCCCTCCCCCCAAAACCAGCCAATGAAAATTCTATGGGTCACAGCAGTCTGCTCTTTGGTTCCCGGGGCCACTATGAGTTGAGAGCCGCCTTAGTGGCAGTGAACAGCAACAATACTGACAAACCCTTCTGAAAACCGGGGGATGCTGCTGTCTTTCCAGTTCCTGTTTCCAAAAGGAGTGAATGGACGTGGAGCGAGTGAGTTCCTGGGCCAGCCGAGTGGGATTTGAATTCCATCAGGACGATTCTCAGGCCTGCAGGGCTGTACTGCTGCTTGGTGCACAGAGACTGCTGCTTTTAGAAAAGAAAAGAAAAGAAAAGACACTCATTGCTATCCAGACCGAAGCACATTGTTGCCATTGAATCAATCCGGACCCCTGGCCAGCCCGCAGGGGCAGAATAGACTTGCTCCATAGGGTTTCCAAGGCCCGAGGACCTTTCAGAAGCAGATGGCCAGCTCTTTCTTCCAAGACTCATCTGCCTGTGCTCCGATCGCCAACCTCTGGGTCCAGAGATGAGCGCTTCACAGTCGGCATCACTCAGAGACTCTGATCACCCACATTAGGAAACTTTTATTTTTCCCTCTTAGCAGATGTAAAGTAAATCTTCTGTGGCTGGCTGGGGACCCCACGCTTTGTATGAGGTAGAGGGGGAGAGGGACAAGTGGAAGTCGAGTTGGGGAAGTCTGTGGGATGGAGAGAGACCGGCCTGGGCAGTCGGGTTGGCCAGCACCAACAAGCCAGCTCTGTCCTGGGAGTCACTGATGTGGGCTGCTTGTCTTTCTGCCCTAGACTACTGTCTCTTGGGAGTGCTCACAGGTCCCAACGGCTGGTGACCAGGAGGCTGACCTACCTGCCACTCCCCACCCCACCCCTGCTTCCTTGGCCCTCACACTTAAGAGTGCCTGCGCGCCTCCTGGGGCCATCACAGCACCACTTCCACCCTCTGTCCTCTTCCACTCTTTTTTTTTTAAATCGTTTTATTAGGGGCTTATACAACTCTTATCACAATCCATACATACATCAATTGTGTAAAGCACATTTGTACATTCATTGCCCTCATCATTCTCAAAAC
>NW_022103915.1:36692724-36702330 GCF_000313985.2 Echinops telfairi
TACATGTCTTTATCTAGACCTCTATAAATGCCCTTTGCCTCCCAGCTCTTTCTTCTATTTCGCTTGACTTTCCTCCTGTCCTCTTCCACTCTTTTGGGAGGTGATTTTAACAGCACAGCTCCAGATCCCAACAGAGGGAGGCGGCGAGCTCAGCTGGTGGACCTGGTCATCCTGAGGCTCTGCGAGTGGATTTTTCCAGAACTGGCCTTCTGCAGTAGGGCAGCTCAGCCTCAGTGCTCTGGCGTGGGCCCAAGTTTCCTGGTCGAGCGGCAGGGCAAAATTGAAGGAGGTCCCCTCGTGGGTACCGCTGGGCAAGCACTGGACTGCTGACTGAAGGGCTGGTGATGCATACCCAGCAGTTGCTCCGAGGGAGGAAGATGAAGCTGTCTGCTCCCATAGAGATCTACAGCCTTGGACAACATGCGTTGTCCCTACACTCGAAGGCAGTGGGTTTTGCTTTCCCCTCATGCCCCAAAGGTTAAGTGCAAGGCTACTTACTAACTGAAATGTGGGCAGTTGGAAGCCACCCACGGCTCCTTGGAAGAAAAGACGTGGCAAACTGCTCATGTACACATCCCAGCCGAGAAAATCCTGGGCAATTGGTTCTGTAAGTTCGACTTGTCTTACACACATCAGATAGCAACAACCCACCCTCAACATCATGCTGTGAAGGTCCCCTCAAACCCTAGTCCTGCCGTCCTGACCTGCCTTACCTTCACTCTGGCCCTGTCAAGTCGACCTGGGTTTGAGATCTGGCTCAACCATTTATAAGCTGCGTGACCTAGGGCAAGTCACTGAACTTCTCTGAGGCTTCCCTTGCCTGCGCATGGGACACAGAATGTTCAACCTGCCCGCCTTGGTTCGTGGGATGAGATGAGACGCTGACACGCAGGGGCTTTGGGAACGAGGGGTCCTGGACAAAGTTTGGGTTGAGAGTGTTGGGGGTACCTTGCAGCCCTCGGGGTGACAGAGAGGCTTTTCTGCTCTTATAGCTTCCCTACTTGGCTCACCCTCTAGATTTCTTGCCCCAAATGCACGTGTGGTGAGTGTGCATGTGTGCATGTGTGTGTGTTGCAGGTGACTTTTTAAATTGGATAGAATTAAGAGAACATGAGGTGTCACCTGCATGCCTGTCACTTACTCTCATGGGATCACCCCTACCACCTGACAGAGCACTATCAGGGAGGGAAAGTCAGCCTGGGGGCTGGGCACTGTCTCCACCACACAGCTGTCCCGGACTGAGCTGACACTTGGCATGCCACATGGAAATGGGCTAACTCAACAGGGCTGGGCCAGCGTCTGCTCCTTTGATGGCTGAGATGCCTAGCAACTCTCAAAGGCAAGATCATTTGCACATGGGCTGGAGGAGGAGGTGGTTGAGAAAGTGGGCCAGCCCCTTAAGTTCACCGTGGGGCAGAATGTCTCCTCTGCCTGCTTCCTCTTTGCGATGTTTCCACCCGATCTGATCAACCAGCCCCAGCCTAGGTGTGGTAGTTACATAATCTGGTGTCAATCTGAGACTGTTAAGAGGGAAGGGGTGGAGTTTAGCCTGTCAATCAGGTCGCAGCTTGATGACCTCACTTGGAGGTGATACGGAGAGAAATAGCTCACTGGAGGCCAGATCCACTCTCTGCTTGGAGACATTTCTGTTGATAAGCCAGATAGAGCTACGCTGATAGAGCTGGAGCCCTGGAGCTGGAGGAGCCATGTGGAGGCCCACGCCAGTGCTGAGATGCTTCTACCACCACAAGACTTTCACCCACTGGCTTATGATCTTCTTGCATTCTGCATCATTGCATGTGTTGCGTGAGTCTGAAGAGGACTTTATAGATTGGTATTGGACATATGGGCTAATGTCGGACTTACGGACTTGAACTGGATGGGCTGGGATGTTTTCTTCATATACAATTACTCTTTATATAAAGCTCTTTCTAATACACATGTGAGTCACTATGGCTTTGTTTCTCTAGTCAACCCAAACAACACACCAGGAGACCGGGGTAAGCTGCACGGAGGGCTTGTTTTACCCCTGGGGAAATGGAGGTGCAGTGTGATACTGCACTGACCTCCCTCCCATGGCCCTATTGTGCCACGCTGAGGGGCCTTGTTCTGCCCACTGAGTGGCCCTAAGAAGGGCCAGGGGGACTACTCTCTAATTAGAGCCCAGCCTCATTGTAACCTTCTAACCTTCTAACCTCCGGGGCCTGCTCTGGGAGGAGCCTGCATGGCTGCTAGAGGTGGTGTTCCCTCTTTTGGCGCCTCCATTTTGGAGAGAGAGGCCTATCATTAGGAACTTGCATTCTAGTATCTCCCCTCCATCCAAGGAAGCCATTTACGCCTGCTGATGTGAGGGAGCAAGGGAAGAGTGGCAGGTTCTCAGAGCTCAAACTAGCCCCCAATTACCTTAGCCTGCAGCGAGAGGGCTGGGCCAGGAGTGCTGCATTGATCGGCTCGAGATGGCCGTCGCTTCAGGCCCTAGTTCTCTCTGTGTTGCTGACCGAGTCACTGCCCAGCCCAGAGTGCCCTGGGGTCTCGGGGGGCCGGCCAGCAGTGGAGTAAGTCAGACTTTGGGGCTGGGGTGGAAGCTGAAGTAATGTTGGTGTCTGTGTTGCCCCTTCTTCGGCTCCTGCAGCTTTTGGGTCCCCTGGTAGCAATAACTGGGAACCCAACCATGCACACCAAGCCTACCCGGGGGGCTCCCTTCAGCTCATCCTCAAGCATTCTGTGAAGGTTTCTGGACTGGGCATCAGGAAGCTGGGCTCTGGCTTCCCCACCTCCCGTTACAAACCACCAGAGGGCTGTGGGGCCAATGCCAGAGTGTGGTGCACGTGGGCATCACGCATTCACGCAGCCGTCAAACTGTTCGCCACCTGGGTTGGGGGCTGGAGGGTACAAGTCCCAACACAATCATCCTGTGCTGATGAGCCAGGGTGGCCACTTCCTCTCGCCAAGCTTCCTGTCCCCTTGTCAGGAAGAGAGGCCTGATGATCTACTTCTGTCTGGACTCCGGGCAATGCAAAGCTGATGGCCGGTTGAATCCCTGGGGTCCCAGGGAGACCCCACCACGGGGATGGCACAGACCGGGCAGTGCCTGGTTCCTTTGGGCACATGCTGTTGTGCCACGGGTCTAGGGCTGGCTCGGCAGCAGCTCACAACAACAACTCTCTGGTTTATGAAAGGAAGGGTTGGGCCGGGTCTTGGTCTCAGGCTCCAGGCGTATCTTAGAAAGCAGAGTGCGCAGAGAGCCCGTTTTCCTGCGCCCCGTGGAGCCACAGGTGACGGCGGAGGCGGCTGTGGGGAGGCTGAAAACCCCCAACGGGACTTCCGGACAGAAGGGAGTTTAGTGATGCCAGGTGACTTACAGGGGTGCACACAGGACTCCAGCAGTTGGCTGTCTCCACGGCCTTTGAAGTGGTGGCTTTGCAAACGTTTATGAACTGTCGATGGCATGAGAATCTTCTCGCTGCCAGGTTGTTATTTTCCCAGCGTGCTATTTTGCACGGCAACATGGAAACAACGGCCTGATTTTACTTTTGCATGTTTTCTTGTGGCTTGGGTGAAAGTGTACGGTGTGCGTTAGTTTCCCATTCAATAATGTAGACACCCTTGGCTTTGTGATGTTGGTTGCAATCCCCTCAGTACAACGCTCCCCTCCCCATTTCCTCTCCCGGTTTTCGGTTTCCATTAGCCCTCTTTCCGGTCCCTTCCTGACTTCTGAACCTTCTTGTGGGGCAAAGGCTGCCTTTTTGGTCCTGTACCATTGATTGTTCTAAGGAGCTCATATCTCAGGGGTCTGTTCACTTTATTTTTTAAACAGTCTTATTGGCATTTAATTCATATATCATGCAACCCAATCGGTCAGCCATATTAAGAAGAGTTGTGTAATCATGCCCACCATCAATTTCAGAACATTTTCTTCTTACACTCATTGCTGCTAGCTCTCCACTTCCCCCCACCCTCCAATCTCCCCTGCCTTGCCCCGAGGTCTTTATTGATCCAGTTACTGTCCCTATAGATTTACCCAGGGGCAGTGAACGAGAGGAAGACCCTCAACTGGATGGATTGACACAGTGGGCTCCATCCCAGGAACAGTTGACTGTGAGGGTGTCGCAGCACGGGGCAGTGTTTTGTTCTCTGGGTCTGTTGCTATGGGTCAGAACCAACTCGATGGCACACCACCACAACAACCACAACAACTACAGCATCTTGGATTTTATAGAGAGAGAATCCTACAAAACACCAAGCAACAAAAACCAATGGATAAAACAGAGAAAAACCTCAATCTGAAAGAAAGCTTAAATTACTTTGAAAATGGGTCAAAAAGGAGATCAAATAAGACAGTGTTAAATGTTAACCTACTACCTCTGCCTTCACTGAACAGACAGTGCTCTCGGTCTGATAGCAAGGCCATTCACATCCCAGACTGTGGTCAGAGGGGAGTCACTGGAAGCCGAATCCCTGCAGGGACCCTGCACATGGAGTTGGGTCTTCCACTGTCATCCATAGCCTTGTGCAAATTGGGCACCCAGCTGTTCACTTTAGAGGCCTGTCTTCTGTTTGGCTGAAAGGTGGGCTCCAGAAGTGGCTTCTCTTCCAGGTTTGAAGGGTGTCTGAAGGCCATAGCCTTGAGTATTTCACCAGATGGTGTTTTTTTTTCCCTTTTCTTGACCACTAAGTCTGGCCTTTTTGTGATTTTGAATTTCATTCTACAATTTTCTGCCACTCTATCTGAGACCTTCTATTGGGATTCCAATCAGAGTGGTTGGCAGTGGTAGGTGGGCACCATCTAGTTCTGGTTTTCCTTTGGAGAAATTGCTTCCTCGAGTTTTAAATGTTCTTCTTTCTTCTTTGCTCCAGATGGGGAAGAGACCAGTAGTTGTTATTAGATGGCTGCAACTTTCTGACTTTAGAATTGACTTTGCCCTTGAACATGCTGTTTCACATCTGTTAGCTGACTGGTGATGCTCAGAGTATCGGTGGGGCTGATGTTGGAAGTCCCAGGGAGGTAAGCTTTAGCTCAGTCTAGGGAAGAACTTTCTATCAAGCTGAGCTGATCTTCTGAGGTTGTGAATTTTCTGTGCTTGGTGATGTTCAAGCCCAAACTTAGTGCTACGTGTGACCTCAGAACCAGAAGCATTATCGAGTAATTCCCTGATCCTGTACTGACAGTAGCCTCCCGGCCTTCACTCTTGGTTCCCTCAACCTGACTCAATATTTTAATACTTGTCATATTCATTTATTTCTTGACTTCTCTGCCATTACCTCACCAAACCTGACAGTGAGACTGACATGGCTCTTGCTCATGGGTCTATCTCATGTCAAGAATGGTACCTGGCACTTAGCAGACACCCAGCAAATAATATTTCATTGAATGGATAACCTTCAGTATGGGCTTAGTGGCCCTCCGTTCTAAGAGGCCATCACTGGAAGGGATCATTGCTGCTGTTGCCTTCTATTGAGTCTGCTCTGACTCATGCCAGCCTTCGAAGAGAGTGGGGCAGTGCCAGGCCCTGCACAGGCTTCAAGATCATGGGCTTGAGCCCATTCTCATGGCTATTGTGGTAATCCACTTAACTGATGGGTTTCTTCAGACTTGCCATCTTTTTGCTTTACCAACGCAGTGTCTTTTTCTAGCGATTGGTCTTTTCTGATGATGCATCCTAAGTAAGCAAGGTGAAGTCTCTCTTTGGAGAGCATCCTGTTTGTATAAGGGCAGGTAAAGCATTACTACTGGGGGTTCCAGGTCATGCACAGGCTTATTCTAAACAAAACATGTATGAACATGTTTCCACGGTCAGAGGATGGATGCAGATAATGTCTCTCTCAGTACATGCATCTTAGTCACATTCTTACCACCACTAAGCCAATTCTGAACCTTTATGGGAGCAGACATGGGAGAACGAGGAGGCTGTCCATGCCGGAAAGAGCTACAGCCTCAGAAGCCCTCAGCGACAGTTTTACCCTGTCCTATAAGCTCAGAATTGACTCCGTGGCCGTGAGCTTTTTAGTTTCCTGGTGCAGAAAGCCTCATCTTTCTCCCACAGAGCAGCTGATGGGTTCAAACTGCCAACTTTGTGGTTAACAGTCCAACACATAACCCACTACCTCACCAGGGCTCCTGTTAGTCTCATTAGGATGTCTTGGAAAACAACAACAACCAAACAGTCCATCAAAAATAGTGGCTTTCAAAGGGCTCTGCTGGGCTAGTTCAATCCAAGGCAGAGAGGTCAGCTCATAATGACTGTTTTTTGGGGAATGCAAAGGGATCATGAAGATGGATACAAGATGATCATAGGGACTTATTATGAAGAAGTTAAAGTGAAAAAAAAAAGGGAGAACTTCTCTGGTGAGAAAAAAACCTGGAAAGTGGCACCCAGGAATTCTTTCCTATTATGGAGGGCAGGAAGGGTTGTCCTGCGGGAGGGACATTCGGAAGCCTTACCCCATCCAGCCTTCAGCTCTGGTCTTGCTCCTTCAGACTTTCCAAACTCAGAAAATGTTCCAAAGGAACACAGCGTGAGTCCTGGAGGCTGGACAAGTGCCGTTTGGACGTGGAGTCGGTTGAGTGTGTAGAATTCTTCAGGGAAGGGTTAGAGAGACGGAAACACCTCCTTCAGCGGGGTAGACCTGCATGTGCGTTGACCTGCGTGTGTATGGATGCGCACGGATGGGGGCGTGGTGGGCAAACAACAGCTTCACACGTTGATATCTTTGTTTGATAGATGTTTCTGTGATTTTACAGTCCCCCTCTCTGATCAGCGCTCTTATTTCTAAGACTGATGCGTTGCGCTTTGGGGCGGCTGTGCTCCCTACTTGCAGTGTTCTTCCCAGACGCCACAGTGAGAGGACATCAGTCTTCTGATGCTATCCAGCTTTCAGGCCCTGGGGAAGCCTGGCTCTTCAGGATGGTGTAAGGAGCTTTGGTGTGGTGCCTGGCTAAGGAAGAGTGGCTTGAGCACCAAGAATCCCGTGCGTGGTCTCTTTCATTGGCTGTGCCAGTTCCTCGGGGATTCGCTGGATCTTGCTGGATTGAAGCTGCTTCATCTGGGTCGGGAGAAAGTGGGATTCCAGTATCGTCAAAGCTCTTTCCAACTGGCCTCAGCTGCATGGTGTTTGCACTCATGCCTCTGTTCTCAAGACTGTTTGTACAACTCGCTTTTGTAAGGGGTTCTAGGCCCAATAAGCCAAAAAATGAAGATTAAGTAGCTAGTAACTACAAGAGCAAATGAAATATTGTGTCCTGCACAAACACCCATGAGCTGCTGCAAAAGACTTCTTTAGAGTTAAAGCAAACCAAGAGATGTTCCCCTGATGGGTGAAGTGCGCATGATCCAAGTCGTGGCTTTTTCAATCACTTCCTAGGCATGTTAAAGCGAGGCGATGACAAGGGAGCTAGAATAACGGGTGCCTTCCAATGGAAGGGGTGTCAAGAGAGGATTGAAGATATCATGAATTGCCAGAAGGATGAACAAATTAGCCTCAGGGAAAACAACCAACCAACCGGAATGTTCCTTAGCATTGAGGACGGCCAGACTGGCTTGCTGATTTTGGACATGTCATGGAGAAAGACCCTTCGCTAGTGAAGGGCACCATGCTTGGTTAAAGCAGAAGGTCAGCAAAAGGGGGAAAGCCTTCCTGAAGGAAGACAGCCTAACACCATGACCACAGCCACGGACTCACTAGACACCGCAAGGATTATGAGGGTGACACCACATGGCTTTCTGGTACATGTAACAAGTCATCGCGAGTGACAGTTGACTCCATGGTATCAACACCAAATGACAAAGAACCCCAAGGTGGCCCCAAGAAAGCTATTTGATGAAATAATTACCAGGTTAAATTTGGGTAGTTCAGACAACATTAAAACAACCCTTGCTGCAAATGGCTCTTCCTGGCTGGTGTCTATAGGTGTGGAAGGCACAGATATGGTAAATTTAAAAAAAAATTAAGGTCTGTTTAGGATCGGCCCTACATATTCCTTTTCCTCCATGTTCCTGGAAGAGATCTCTTTGGCGTCTCCAAGTGCTACCCAAAGAGCACCCACAATAGCAACAAAGTCAGAATCACTATTGGGCACGGCTGTCACAGAGTTGATCTGACTCATAACGACCCAATGAGACAGACTAGACCTGCCCTTGGTCCTCTTAGGGGAGCAGGAGGCCTCACCCTTCTCCCTGGGAGCAGCTACTGGGTTTGAATGACTGATCTTGTGGTTAGCAGCCCAACATATGACCCATTACGTTACTAGATGGACAAGCAGGCATACAGTATCATTTTCACTCATAGAGAGCTTATGTGTTGGTTGGGAACAACCTGTAACCAGTTGCTGTGGGGTGGATTCTGACTCATGGTGGCCCAGGAGTGGCAGAACAGAACTGTGCTCCATAGGGTTCCGTTGGTTGAATTTTTTTAAAGAAGTGGGTCAACAGACAGTTGTTTGAGGCACCCCTGGGTGCCCTTGAACTGCCCACCTTTCAGTGAGCAGCTGACCATATTTACCGTCTGTCTCATGCAATGGCTCTCAGGAGAGAAGCCACAGACTAGCACAATCATTAACTGCTCACTGCCAGTGAGTCATGCTGACTCATCTCCATCCTCTAGGGCAGGGTAGAACTGCCCCAGTGAGTTTCCAAGATGGTAACTCTTTACAGGATTAGAAAGCCCCCGTCTTTCTCCTGCAAAGTGGGGCTGGGAGTTTGTTTCAAACTACTGACCTTGCAGTTAGCAGCCCCACACGGAACCACTACACCACCAGGGTTTCGAAATCATCAAGCCATCAGACTAAGTTTTGTACTAGTTGGAACGTTGCCTGTGACACAATAAAGGGCTGACTTGACAGTTTGCTAATGAGAGGCTAGCCCAGCTTGTGATACTTTGCTAATGGATGGTGCATTCCGTCCCAGGGAGGGAGAGATTGCCCGGGGACAATGTCTAGGGAAAGAGTTTTGCAGCTCCCACTGGCCTGGTTCTGGGGGGACCAGAGGGACCTGTCTGCTACCCGGCCATGGAAGCAGCACCGACTCCAGACATCCCATGTGAATGGCACCTCTTGGAATTGTGTAGCACAGCCTCCTGCATCACGAGGGACTCACACTGGCTGTAGAGACCTGGAGATGGCCAAAAAGATAAAAAGGAATCAAGGTCACTGCCCGTAGGTTTGAGCCTGTCCTCAGATCTAATGTATATGCTCTCTACAGTGTGTTTATTTTAAAATGTGAGGCAACAGTCAAACTTAAAGAGGTTTTAATAAATATTTTTTGTGTGGTGTGTGTTATTTGAAACACAACAACCCAGCTTTCTGGCATGATTTGGCTGATCTGACCACATCCTGCTGATAGCCTCCTTTTGATGTTGACCATGAATCTGCTGCCTAGAGCCAAGGAGTGGCTGTCTTTCTGAGAGCGGCCTGTGCTCCTTAGCTTGCCCCAATCCCCACCACTTCCTACCAATCTCCCCACTGAGGCTGAATGCCAATCTCCCCTCTTTCCCCCTTGACTCTTTCCCCTCACCAAAAGGGAGAAAGATATTTTTCTGTATTCCTATCTCTATCAAGAAGGAGAAGAATGCCGGGAACGGTGATGGAAGCAGTGATACCATGAAGGGGGG
>NW_022103915.1:36702877-36744280 GCF_000313985.2 Echinops telfairi
GGAGCCCCCCCAAAAGGATGAAAAATAAATTAATCAATTAAAAAAAGAAAATGATGATGGCAACCTATGTACAAATGTGTTTGATACCATTGATGTATGGATGGTTACAAGAGCTGTAAGAGCCCTCAATAAGACAATTTATTTAAATAAAATGACAAGAAAAATCAATCAGTTGAACTGAAGCTGCATAAGTGTTTACCTACTGGGCTGGTTGAGTCTATAGGAAACGAGGCAGCCATCGTCTTAAAAGCAGTTCCCAAAACAAAAACAAAAACAAAAACCACAGCAGTTCCACCGCTGAGTTTGTTTAAAGGTTCATGGACTCCCCAACAACCCTCTTACCCCCACCT
Organism: Echinops telfairi; assembly: GCF_000313985.2. Classification (NCBI taxonomy): domain Eukaryota; kingdom Metazoa; phylum Chordata; class Mammalia; order Afrosoricida; family Tenrecidae; genus Echinops; species Echinops telfairi. The sequence goes on from NW_022103915.1 coordinate 36,703,228, forward strand.
CACAGAAAAGGAGACACACAAAGAGGTGGTCTGATGTGCCCAAGGTCACACAGCCAAGATCTGGAGGGTGGAGAACTCACATCGGTGTCTGTTCCGTCAGAGCTCCGAAGTTTTGAGGCAGATGCCCCTGGCGGGGGTGGGGTGGGGTGGGGTGGGGGCCGGGGAGATACGGAGCTGTGTGTGTTTGGATGGACTGAGTTCCTTCACAAGAGCATGGCTTGGCCTCCCTCGCTGCTGTGGCCTGGCACACCCAGGGCTGCGTGGAGCTCCCAGCAGGCGTACAGGAACTATCTGCTCGGTGTATGGGCCTGACAGAGAGTCTCCGAGCCCCCAGGGACTTCTCTGCAGACCACATCCTGCTGGAGGTTGAGGTCAGGCCCTTGGTCATAACTGGGCCAGGCTACGAGGACAGCTGGGGTCAGCCCAGACTTTGCCACACCTCTCTGTCTCAGGTTTGCCTTTCCTCCTCTCTAGGTGTTTCCTCCTCCACCCACAGTCCATCCCCGCCCCCACCCCAGCAGGTGATAAGGTTGGAATTTGAACATGAAGTTGACCAAGCCAGATGGCGGGAGGAAGCAGCCGGCAGATCCTGCGGTGGGCCGTCTGGGCGTCTGCGCTCAGAGGGTGGGCAGGGTGGCGGCTGCGTGGACAGTGCACTCATCCCCACTGGAGTGTGGGAAGCAAGGAAATGAGTCGGGGGCTTGATGGCAGCCATCGTTTGTTGCCCTGGCTTGGGGCCCACTTGCCTTCCATGCAACGCACTGCCAGTGAGTCGGTTACGACTCAGAGCTAACCTATAGGGCAGGGTAGAACTGCCCGAGTGGGCTTCCAAGATTGCAGCCGTTTGACAGGAGTAGAAAGTCCCACTTTCCTCCCAGATAGTGGCTGGTGGCTACGAACTGCTGACCTTGTGGTTAGCAGGCCGGCGCGTATCCCTTACGTCATCAAGGCTCCCACGTGCCTTCCGTTGCTTAGAAACAAACAAAAAGTGTAAGGCTTTGAACACAAGATGTTTAGTAGGGAGCTGACCCCAAGACACACCGATGGGAGAACGGGAAAGCGGGTTGGAGAAGGAGGGGGACAGTGATCAAGGGCTCATACCAAGCGAGGAATCAACTCAGAGACAGTGTTCTTGCCTTCTGCGCTGACCTGTGGGGGGTCCTCTTCCTGGCCAATCTGTGCACTTCATGCGTAGCTCCCACGGGTCTATCAGGGTGCTGGGATGTTGAACAGGTTTAGTGGAGTTTCCAGACCGAGCTCGAGTAGGAAGACAGACCTGGCGATTTACTTCCAAAAGTCCGTCAGTGAAAACGTATGGTTCACAGTGGCTCGCTCCACCAACGGACATGGTGATGTCACAGGACCGCCAGTATTCCCTTCTGTTGTGCATAGGTGGCTGAGTCGAGGGCAGTTAACAACAAGGTCTAGGTCGTTGTCACCATGAGTATTGCAGACTGGGGAGCCGGTCAAGGACACGTGCCTCCCAGATAGACTTATCCCAGAGCCTAGGGCAGGAGGTACTGGTACACCAATGCTCTCAGCCATGGGCTGAGGGTGGCTATCCACTCCGGGTCTGCTGAGAGGGGAGCAAAGGGGACTCCAGTGGCCAGGGAGCCCTTCGGGCAAGATCTGAATGTAGGCATAGACGCTACTACCATGGCGGAGGCTGGGGACATGAGTGGGACACCAAGTGCATGTCTACAGAGACATTTTGACAGAGGCCAGACCTCATGCTTTCAGTCCAGGGTGGTGTCCAGCGGTACTTACAAAAAGAATACCGGCCTTGCATCAATCCAACAAGCCGCCATTCAACTTACACCCATTGCTATTGGGTAGAGTTCTACTTATAGCAACCCGACAGGGCGGGCTAGCAAGGCCCCATAGGGTTTCCAAGGCTGTAGTCTGCATGGAAACAGATGGCCATATCTTTCTTCTGCAGAGCTTAGTGGCTTAAAATAATCACGGATGTAGGCCACAGTGTAGTGGGTTGGCAATCTAGGCTGGGCTCAGCTAGGTGGATCTTCCAGTAGAAGGTGGGTTCACTTGTACATCTGCGGTGAGCTGGTTGGGAGCCAGATGGTCTGAGATGGCCTCATCTGAGATCACCTGATCGCTGTTCCCCATGGCCTCGCCTCCTCCATCAGGTGCGCTGGGACAAGCATGACCAGAGAAAGGGAGTAAGCCGGCAGGGACTCAGGAGGCTTAGGCTCCGAACTCCCCCACCACATTCACTGAGCCAAAGAAGCTGGGTGGTGGTGGTGGTGGTGGTGGTGGGTGGTGGGAGACAGGCCAGATACCCCTCCATGGGAGGAGCTACAAAGTTACCTTTACTAAATGCGGCTATTTTTGCAAATAACAATTTCGTGCCCGATGCCTTCCGACGTCGTATGATCTGGTGGTCGGTCAAAAGCGGTTATTTGTTCTACCAATTTAGACCTACTCCCTGCCATCGCGTTGATGCCGACCCATGGTGCCCCTGCAGGGCAGGGTCCTATGGAAATGCCCCTGTGGATATCTGAGACTAACTCTTTACAGGAGCACAAAGTCCTGTCTTTCTCCCTGTGAGTGGCTAGTGGTTTTGAACTTCTAACCTAGCAGTTAGCCACCCAACGTATGACCACTGCGTCACCAGGGCTCCTAATTTAGACTTCTCACTTGCATTGAGCTGCTGCCGATTTTTAGCAACCTTGTAGGACAGGGTGGGACTGCCCCTGTGGGTTTCTGAGGCGGATGCTCCCTTTTGGGAAGAAAGCCTCATCTTTCTCCTGTGGAGGCGCTTGGGTTAGAACTGCTGGCCTTGCGGTTCACAGCCCCGTGTGTCACCACCACATGACCAGGGCCCCTTCTTGTTAGATTGAGTGGAAGTCAAAAGCTGTGTGGCTTAAGTGTGGAAAGTCCCTGTCCTACAAGGGCTCTGTCGCCAAGGCTTTCTGAGGAATGCTGTCCTCTCCTCTGGTCCTCTTTAGGAAAGGACGGCTTTCTGGGGATGGCCCCTCAAGTCTTCCCTGAGTGAGGGAGCGATGCCTCATGGGGGGGCGAGCAGAACAGAAGTGAGTGGCTTTGGAGAAAGGATACACAGTGCGTGCTTGTCTGTCTCTTTGGACAGTGTCTGAATCTTTCCCTCCTGTTTGGGCAATTCCCCACCTCTTTATCCCTGAGAAGTGGACTGCATTTCCCCTGCCTGGACGCTTCAGAGGATGAAACCGCCGTCACCTGCTCTATTCCTTCCCCAGCCTCCCTTTGCAGCCGGAGCACGTGATCTGGGTTTTGCCAGTGAACCATAACTGCCCCTAGACCTGGAATCAGGAACCAATGCTGCCGAGAAGAGGGAATCTTAAAACACTTCTCTCTGGGAGTGGTCTGAATTCCTGGGGTGGTAGTGACTGTGGTAAGTTAGGAGCACCAGCCCCACTGCCCACTGGCCTTGGCAGTCATGGTCTTGCTACATGAGACCTGCAGTCTGTTTACGAGAATTGCTTCTGGCTGCGGGGTTCCACACTCGGGCCTAGGGATGGAGTGAAGTACCCACTATCTTTCTCAGGAGATACTCTGGTGGCTTCGTGATGACCACTAGCTCCGCAGGGCTCCCGTCAAGAGTTCAAAGTCTTGGAAACCCAGAGGCCTCTTCTCTCCGGTCCTGCAGGATCACTATGAGTCAGCATCCGGTGGATGGCAGTGAGTTCGAGCTTTGAGTCTTCTCTGCACGGATCAGCCACAATTTATTTCTGTTGTTTGCAGTTAAGGACCCTAACTCGTATGGGGCAGTGTGGTGGGGCAAGTGCATAGAAAGCAGTAGCAAGGCAGCGAAAAGGAGCAGCTGGCTCTCTCTCACTATTCGGCCTGATGGTTGGTGTCCGGGGGAACAATGGAGAAGAACCAGGTCACGAAGAGGCTGACAGCAAACCATCAGCCTTCTTTTTGGTTTTCCTTTCCCAGTCTAGACGTTCCGAAACCACACGCTTTGCCCTGGAAGAAGCCTGTGGCAGCAGCTGAGGGGTGAGTGTTGGTGGAGTGGTGACTGGGATGGAGAGAGGGCACATACTGTGTTTCTATTTTGGAGCCCTGAGAGGGAGGCTTCCAGTGAGGAGCACCCCTCCCCGCCTCCCGCCCAGGGTTTGGGGAGGTGGCCCCCGTGGGAGACGCTCAGAACCCACGTCAGTCTCAAGTAAGAGGACCCATGTGGCAGGGATGAATCTTGTTTCTGAAGACCATCTGGGGGTTGGATGAGGACATGTTGTAGCAGTTAAGACCAGGGCATACTGTTTGTGTTTCGCGCCCCCCCCCCCCTTTCTTCATTTTGAAAGCTTCCCTTTTCCTTAATCCAACAAGATGGACCTGGGGAAGCAACGCGAGTGAATGGATCCCATGGGACGCTGCTGTGGTTTGGGCTTGCTGTGGGGGCTAGGTGCCATTGAGTGGATACTGGCTGACAGCGAGCCTCTCTGCTGGAGCAGAGGTGCCCCATGGGGGTTTCTAGGGTATCATCTTGATGGGCGCCAAGGCCAGTGCTTTCTGCTGGGGAGCCGCCGGGTAGGTTTGCAATGGCAGCCTTTTGCTTAGCCGCCACTGAGTGCTTCGCCGATGCTCCACCAGAGCCCCTTCCCCTTGATTGATCAACCCTTACAGAAGGCTTCCTTAGAGCGTAAGGCAGTTGGACACCTACTTAGCGTGTAGGTAGTTTCGGCAATAGGGATTAATTCCTCTCCCGAATGCACAGAAGAGAAACCCAAAGAGCCAAGGGAAGAGCTTCAGGACAGGGTACTTGGATGGCCCTGCTGTTCACCATGGCAGAGTGAAGGTGTCCAACTGTGATGGGCTCTGTGGGCCACCTGGAGTGACACCTTCACCTTCAGGTCATCCACCCTACTCCCGCAACCCCACAGCTCTGGTCTTCAGGTAGATCTGCCCCCCTCTTGCCGGTGCCTGCCCTATCTTTCCATCACCTTCTGATTCTCTCAAACCAACTGTGCTGGGGAGGGGAGGCCCCCCCCCATTTATGATTTGCCGCCTGGTCCAGATCGAAGGGGCCAGAATAGTCAGAGAGGAGAGAGACCCCACACGTTCAGAGGAAGGAGATAGTCTGAGACTTGGGTGCAAGACGTTAATGTGAAGCAAGGTTCCTGCTGGCCCCCATCCTGGATCCCCAGTGTGGGACTTGCCCAAAGACCGGAAGACCTTCCATGTGAGACATCAAGTCTGCAGTGTTTGTATCAGACACGCCTCCTTCTAAGCCAGGAAACATCCCTGCAGTCTCTCCACCAGGACCTGCTCCTGTGAACGGAGCACATGGGTTCAAATACTCATGGGTCAGGTTTGCCCCGTGTGAGAATCTTCGCCTGCAGACTCTCCATGCTGCGGGGCCAAAGGGAATGCCTTCCTGGCTCTTGGCATCGTTGGCTAACACTCTGTAAAGCCAACCTGTCCACGGTCACTGTGAGCATTTGTGGAGGAACTGGGCGCCTAAGACGGTCTCGTTTGTTTTTCTCCTCATAACACTTGCATGAGGGGTTCAACAGATGTTTATATCCCTAGTTCACAAATGAAGAGACGGAGGTTCCCGGAGACCAAGTGGTGGGAAGGGATGGAGCCTCTGCCTAAAACCAAACCTTCAAATTCATTAGGAATTTGAAATTTGATCAAATAGCTTGTTAACCATAAGTATCGCACAATAGAGATCTGGGAGTTGTCGTCCTTCAAATGGTTGATGTTTTTGGAGTCTTCTAGTCATCTTTTGCAAGGCACCGATCCCAATTCATCTTGCCTAGACATTCAACAAGTGGGGTCCCCATCCTTTCTGCCTCACGGCCCTCTCCCTCCCTCTTTGTTTCCATCACCTTCTGTATGTGCTTGGTGCACAGTGGGGGATTAGGGAACGTGGGACACCACAGTGTGAAAGTCTCATCTTCCCCCAGTGTCAGCTTTACTGGAAGATATCTGTCTGTGGTCGTAGAATATGCGTGCTGATGAAATCTTGTATTTTTCTTTCAAATTAACACAAAGACATGCTTGCTTGCAGCATCTGCTCCCAGCCACAGCCGTCACACTTCTGGAGATGGCTTAGCCGCCTCAGCAGGCTGGGGTGGAGGCTACTGGCTGAAATATAACCCTCATTATCTGTACGGCTCATTGGGTATCTACCATATGCCCCCAGACAATGTGCTGAGCTGTTGCTTTTCTTGTGCATTGTTGAGAGTGTCTTCGTCTTTAGATCTTGTATCTGTCAGCTGACACCAGGGGTGAAGAACCTTTTTGCTGCCAAGGGCCAGTGGCTATTTATAACATCATCTGCGGGCCATAGAGATTATCCACTTAAAAATTAGCACATATATATGTAATATCATTCCATAGTTTAATCATATCAAACAGAATTGTACAATGCTGCCACAATTAGTTTCTAAACATTCTTTTTCTACATGGATTCCTTGAAATCATCTCCCCTTCAACTCCCCTTCACCCATGAGCCCCCTCCCCCTGAAACCCTTATTCTACTTGCTATCTCTAGAGGTTCATCAATCCTGGGTTTCATACATTGAAATATGGAAAATCATATAATACAACCTCAAGAGGATGTCCAATGACATGACACCTCTGAGCTACGAGGGGATACCTCCCCAAACCCGGAATTTTAATTTTAAAGCTATGTATTTACACTTTTTTTTTACAAAGCAACCTTATCACCTTCAAAGTACTCTCTATTATACCTAATACACTTATCAAATCTGCAATTCCATTCTTGGAAACATTTTTTTCAAACATCTGTTTGGATGGCTGACACTTCCCTCATTTTTTTCTTCCCCTCTTCTACATCGTCAAATCGCTGTCCTTTCATGTCCCTCTTCATTCGAGGAAATAAAAAGAAGTCACATGGAGTGAGGTCAGGTGAGTAAGGTGCCTGGAGCAAGAGAGGCATGCTGTCTCTTGCCAAAAACTGGTGCACTGAGATGGCTGTGTGAGTAGGTGCATGGTCATGGTGGCAAAACCAGTCCCCTTCTGCCACAAATCAGGCTTTTTTGTGGCACACCGTTATGCAGTCTTTTCACAGCCTCTTAAATAGAAAGCTTGATGAACAGTCTGACCTGGTGGGACAAACTCCAAATACACTATCCCCCTCACATCTTGATCTTTGATTTTACTTGACGAACTTTTCTTGGGTGAGGTGACGATGGCATCTTTCCCTGGCCTGATTGATGTTTGCTTTTGGGGTCATATGAATGGCACCATTCTCGTCACCAGTAATGACCTTGGGGAAAAAGTCTGGGTCCATTTAGAGCCGTTCTTTCAAAGCACAGCATGTTTCCAGTTGAGGTACCAATAGCGATCTTTCTCATTCCCAAATCTTCCATTAAAATCCCTGAACCCAGCTCCAAGATAGTGCAAATAACTTCCCCACCTCTTCAGTGGTCTGTCGTCGGTCTTCAAGCACAAGTGCACAAATTTTGTCACCATTTTCATCCATTCAGGAAGTTGACAGATATCTGGAGTGAGGTTTGTCATCAATCGACATTTCTTTTTTGAAACGAGAAAACCACTCATACACTTGAGCTTTTCCCAGAGTGCTGTCCTTATAAGCTGTGTTCAACATCACAACAGTCTCTGCTGCATTTTTCCGGAGCAGAAAATAAAATTTCATAGCCGCACTCTGCTCTCTTAAATTAGCTATCACAAAAACAAGGTTCAAGTGAAATTGCTTTTACGAAAAAATTCACTGTGACCAGAGAGACCTTTCCCAGGCCACGCCACTGAGTGCACTAACTCAGAGCGAGTTGCTTGATGCTCACCTAGCAGGAAAATTCGTATTCTGAAAGCTACACCCAGCGTAGCGTTTTCCGTTTGTTTGTTTGGTACCCCTTCGTACATCCTAATACGGACAAGCAAAAACCAAACAGAACAATACAAACCAAAGATACAGACAATATAGGAAATCAGATCAGACCCAGCAGGCCTCATAGGGCGGATGGACTGACAAAATTTTAACTGTTCAAGTCAGATTCACTCCTCTGATCTTCTCTACTCAGCTCTCTAAAGCTCTCTGTTTAGTAACCACTTTCCTCCCATCCTCAATTGTAGACAGAAGGACAGAGCTTGGTATATTTGGTCAAACATTTAATTAAATCATCTCTAATAGGATGGCTGGAACTGCTTCTCTTTGGTGAGGCATGTGATGTTAGCTGGAATTGACGATTTCCTGGGCCTTCCATGGCCTGACAGCTGAACGTTCCTCCTCTCTGGCGAACACCTTCTATGAAGGCAGGTTGTCGCCTGTGTCACGTCCAGTGAGCCAAGTGAGGAACTTAGGGTACAAAATCTAAGTAGGTCTCAATCTCAGGTGCCACCCCTGCACTTGCATGCCACCCTGGGGAGAGTGCCTCCTTGAATTTTGTGCCTGGGGCACCTTACTGGCCTCACCCAAGTTCTGGCGAGCTACCTTAGACACATTTCTCAGAGCAGGCCATTGACCTGTGGGGAAAACCGGAAGCAGGCCATAGCTAGGAAACTTGCCTAAGGTCCCACAGCTGGTAAGGCCGGTCAAGTCTTGACTCCTGGCTCTGTCCCTGAGACAATGGCATGGGGCCTACAACTCACTTCCTCTAGTTTCATCAGGGAGCAGGAGAATCCAAGTCCACAGCAGCCTAAGGCAAATTGCCACAAGGCAGAGGTCAGCCAGGCTATCACCCCCGATTCTAACACCAACCATCCCTCGCGCCACATTCCTTTTCTGCTAGCTTGGATAATCTGTGGAGTGGCCACAAAGAATTCACAGACACGACTCACAGTCAGGAGGCTTGTTAGGGAGGTTAACAGGGCACTTCAATACAGCCTCTGAAGGTATTAGCATAGTCCTGTCCGAAGTAGAACTTCTCAGCCAAACTGGGAGGCATGCCTCTCTGGTCCGCAGCCTCTCAGCGGTCCCTTGGTCTCTGTATTGCTCCAGCAAGCGTTACAAATCTCCCAGAGGGCACATCACTCTGTAAGCCAGCCTCCGATCTGAGGGCACTCCGCTTTACTTGTTTTGTGGGCTGGAAAGCGAATTGCTGTCTCGTGGTCTTAGTATGGCGCTTCTGCTCGGTCTCATGGTCTTGGGGCCCTGGCCTCCGGAGCTTCCACCACTTCAGGGAGGGGTCTCCTTTCTACTCATTACGACTCTTCTTTCTTAGTGGCCCTGGGATTCTTCTTCCTGCCTCTGAGGTGGTTTACGATGATACCTAGTCAATGGCAAAACCGTCCAATCCCGAGTTATGGTTCTCTATGCTTTATTTGCCCACTCCCCCGTTGAGTTAGTTTTTTGTGCCAACCTGGCCGATAAACACATGTGGGATTAATTGAAGGGCAGAGGGATAAATGGCTTGGTGAGCCTTGCCTTTCTAGTTCTTGGGTCTCTTGCTTTGTGATGGTCGCACCAGGGTGCAGCTGCCTTAGCAGTTCCCTGCTTCAGCTTGCAAGGCTGACTTCCTGCAAGACATCCCCAAGGAGAAGCCACATGGACCTACCCCGATGCAGCCCTGGGTGCTGGAGCAGCCGTGTGGAGACCCCTGCCAGCGCTGAGATGCTTACACATGCACTGACTCGGCTTTCCTCCTCAGTCGGCATCATTGCGCCTGCTTTGTGAGATGGAGGAGGACTTTGTGGATTGGTGTTGGACATATGGGTTAATGGGTGAATGTTGGACTTGTGGGCTTAGGCAGCACTGGGTTGGGATGTTTTCTTGATGCACAGTTAACCTTTATATAAAACTCTCTCTTTTACATGAGTTTCTGTGGATTTGTTTCTCTAAAGTACCCAGACTGACACACCCGTAGTCACTGAGTGGGAGTTACAAAGACTATAGCTAGAAGAGCCGTTTCACTTCACGGCAGTCTCTGATTCTAGACCCTTTGCTCCTTCCAGCGCACCAAATTTACTTCTCAGTTGTTGATGCCAGTGGTGATCTGATCAAGCTTCACAACCGGCTCTGGGAGGACCTGGGAGTAGAGACCCGAGCTGTAGATTTCTGTGATGAAAAATACTACCACCATGGCCAGTTTCAAGCTCCTGACAGTCCATCACCGCCCACAGAGCTGAGAGGAGATGCTCAGCAGCACACAGTTCTAGGGTTCCTGCCACGGACCAGTAGATCCAAGTAGCCTCAATGTAAGTCGTAAGTGATGTTTTGGATATGAATTGCATTTGATTTTAATATCACTTACATAATTAATCACAAGGCGATGTGCTTTATTTTGAACAACTCCAAACGATCCAGGAAATGGAGCAATCGGCTCTGGGGCTCCAGCACACTGCAGGTTGACATGACATGATCTCATTTTGTCTGACAGTGGCACTGTGAAGCAATGGACTGCATATTCCTGTTGCTCCCAAGTTACAGATGAGAAAATGGACAGAGAGGTCAGAGCAAAGCTGGGGCCTGAATCCAGTGGGCTTAGGGGGGCGGAGGCGAGGGCATCTTCTGCTCTCCACTGACCTACTCTTCTTTGTCTGTTTCATAGCACTCAGCAGGCATGGTTTTGAACACACACCCTTGGCTGGGTCTTTGGTGGCTCAGTGGGAGAATTCTGGCCTCCCATGCCGGTGATATGGGTTTGATTCCTGGTCAGTGCCCTTTGGGCATCACCACTCCCCATCTGTCAGTGGAGGCTTGAGTGTTGCTATGAGGCTTAAGAGGCCTGTGGAGCTGCCACACCAAGATGGGCTAGGAAGAAAGGCCTGCCTATCTACTTCCACAAATCAGCCAGTGAAAACCCTGCCAATCTAACATCTTGATGCCCAGACCACCATGGGCTGGTGCAGGACTGCGCCACACTTCTGTTCTGTTGGGGGCAGGGCTTCCAGGGGTGGGGAGGGAGCAGTTCGGGGGCAAGTTAACAGCCACACTTTGTGCTAAGCCCATTTTTGTAAGCCCCTTATTTCTCTTCTCATACTACTGACACGAGCCTTGTGGTGATCCCCAGTGTTGGCTGGAGCAACTGCCTCAGGACAAGCTCCCAAGGTCACAGAGATGACAGGTGGCTTTGCCATGAGGACTCGCAGGCAGTACCTGGGTATCTAGAAGACGCTCTGTCAATGTCTCATCAATTTCCTCCTTCAGCCCCCACTCAGGATTTGCCTTGGGGCCCAGTTTCCTTTTCCTCTGGAGCCTCCTGGGAGTGGAGTGTCAGAAAGCCTGCCGTCCATCAGCTATTTGAGTAGTGGGCTTCCAACCTGGCCAGACCCCAAACAGGCAGTGCCTGGGCCGGGGCCTGCTCCTAATCCTTCCCAGTGCCAAGCCCAGGGACAAGGCAGAGGCAGCTGCTGCTCTGGAGCAAAAAAATCCCTTCTCTGGAGTTGAGTGGGGGGGAAGTGGCCAGCTCCTCCCTGCGTCAGCCGGAAGCCACTCTATCCGGTCATTCTCCAGAGCGGATACATTATAGGAAACAGCCACCCAAGCTTAAAGGAAGAAAAACACCCGCTTCCAAGCTCCCAACACGGGTGATGGAAACCACCAAGTGGCCTTTCCCAAGCTCTCCCCCTGGGCCCCAGAAAAAAACAGGCCCCACCCCCCACCCCCGGTGGCACAGCCCCCAGCACCGACAGGCCCAAAGGATCTTGGTTCCAAGACTGGGGAGGCAGCAGGTCTACATGAGAGACCTTGGCTGTCAGTCTCAGACAGGCCTGGGCTTGACGCTAGCCTTTATCTTTACAAGCTGGGAGACCTCAGCCAAGGCATTTAACGGCTCAGAAACTCAATTTCCCCATCTGTAAAATGGGGAGATCTTGTGCCCCCCCCCACCCCCAGCTAAGCCTTAGTGAGGTCAGTCTCTCCTACAAGCATGTGTCTACTGTGCAAGGAGGCCCCAAGGCCTTGTGTGTCTAAGTGCCTCCCCATGCAGCGCCCAGTCACATTGGATGCAGATCCAGTGGGACTGGGTGCTGTGTGTGGGGACACCGTCTCCTCCATTGGGTAAGCCCAAGGGCCTGAGGAAATTTGCTACAGCTATTCCCGGTCTCCGCCCCCACAGACACCTTGGCCAGCTGAGTGGGATTTTGATGAATCCACTGTCAACCCAGAACCCCGCATGATCCTCTGATTCCGACGCATGTGTGTTGGAGTGGAACTGGGCGTCATAGGGTTTGAAAGATGTAGGTCGGCAGGTCTTTCTCCTGAGGCTCTCTGGGGGGTGGATTCAAACCTTTGGTTAGCTGATGAGCTCTTTAATGTTTGTCTCCCACCAGAGACTCCAAGAAGCTCCCTACAGAACCTCCTTTTCCTTTACAGCCGACCAGGGTTTTGACACTGAACCCTGTCATCCTGTCAGAACTGACAGCGTCTTCCTGAGCTAACGCTGTGTGAACTCTGCCGTCCTGTTTGTCCCACTCCCTTCCGGACTTCTTAGGACACACGGGCAGTTGTTGGTTCCAAATGACCTAGGGCCTGGGCAAAGCGAAGGCTTATGTGCAGGGCCAGCTGAGCTACTGGGTGCTACGAAACTCTCCAGACCTCCCTGAGCCTCAGTTTTGCTTATCTGAAGAATGGGATGTATATTCCCCAGCCCATTCAGAGAACTGTAGAGGACAGAGTGAGATGACTGCTTGCTGTACCACGCTGTCAGGAATCGGGGTGCTTCTCTAGGCACAGGATGGCTCCCCACCCTCTCCCTAGAGCTCCCCAGAGAACTAGCATCTCCTAAACCAGTGGTTCTCAACCTTCCCAATGCCACGATCCTTTCAAACAGTTCCTCATGTGGTGGCGACTCCCAAGCATGTAATTATTTTCCTTGCTACTTCATCACTATCATTTTGCTCCTGTTATGAATCGGGTGACCCCTGTGAAAGGGTCATTTGACCCCCAAAGGAGTTGCGACCCTTTGGTTGAGAACCGCTGTCCTAAACTGACCTCATCTCTCGTCCTTTCCTTTCCTCTCTCCTCCTTCTCCAAGTCAGAGTTCCCTGGGATGCTGGCCATTACGTTTTCCCAAGAGCTACCTTTCCCTACTCCATGATAATTAACTCATACTAAGTAACAGAAGGGACATGAGCATGATGACACACCACGCAGTGATTGCACGTGCCCACATGACATTCAAAATGGACCTGTTTTTTACATTAAAGGGCATAGAAAGAGCAGATGGAATGCTGGGTCCTCCAGTAGTGGGGTGCAGTACTAACTCGCCTGGCCCCCTTTTTCTGCTCTCCCCTTGTTTGTATCTCTACAGCAGAGGCATTGTTACGTGGGCCTGCAAACCTGTTTACATGTGTGTGTGCATGCGTGCCCTCACGTTACAGATCACACCACTCTGAGCCCACTCTGTTCCTTATACTGGGGGACTGGAAGTGGGGCAGAAGAGAAGCAATGACAAGTGTGGACTCTGAAGTCAGGAAAGCTGTGATTGAACCTGGCTCTGTCCCCTTGCTCCTCACGTCACCTTAGAGAAGGCACGTAAACTCGTTGAGCCTCAATATCCTCATCTATGAAATGGGAATACTAAAAGTACATGTGCTCAGGGAGATGTATGGGCTCACTGGGGGCAGGAGGGGTATGTGTGTGGTGGGGATACTAGAGCAGGAGATCTGTGCTTCTGGGCTTTCTTGCTACACAACCCTGAGAAAAGTAGCCAAACTTCATGAGCCTCAGGTTTACCATGTACCTACCAACCAGCCAGCCAGTCAGCCAGCCAACCAACCAACCAGCCAGCCAGCCAGCCAGCCAACCAACCAGCCAGCCAGCCAGCCAGCCAACCAGCCAATCAAACAACCAACCAACCAGCCAGCCAGCCAACCAACCAACCAACCAGCCTGCCAGCCAGCCAGCCAACCAGCTAGCCAATCAACCAACCAACCAAATAGCCAAGTAACCAACCAGTCAAATTAGAAAAACAATTGCTGTGGAGTTAATTGTATGTCATGGTGATCCCATGTGTTAGAGAATAGAACTGTCCCATGGGGTTTTCTTGCCTGTCATCTTTATAGAAACAGATTGCTAGACCCCTGTATTAGTCTAGGTACTTTAGAGAAACAAATCCACAGCAACTCATGTATAAGAGAGTTTTATGTAAAGAAAGTGTGCATCATGAAAACATCCCAACCCAATGCAGCCCAAGCCCACAAGTCCAACATGAACCCATTAACCCAACACCAGTCCACAAAGTCCTCCACCTCACAAAACAGAGGCAATGATCCCGACTGCAGGAGGAAAGCTGAGTCAGTGAACGAATAAGCATCTCAGCACTAGCAGGGGTCTCCACACGGCTGCTCCAGCACCCAGGGCTACATCGGGATAGGTCCATTTGGCTTCTCCTTGGGGATGTCTTGTATGAAGTCAATCTTGCAAGCTGAAGCAGGGAACTGCTAAGGCAGCTGCACCCTGGTGTGACCATCACAAAACAAGAGACCCCGAGAACTTCAAAGGCAAGGCTCACCTCCCATTCATCCCTCCACCTTTCAATTAGTCCCACATGTGATTATCGGCCGGGTTGGCACAATTAACTAACTCAACCCACCTTCCCAGCATGCTGCTGGGTGAGTTTGCACCACCAACCTGGCAGGTAGCCTAAATAGTTTGCACTTTCAGAGACTTGGTGCTCCTGGACAATGGACTGCATGCCCAACCTGTTCTAGAGAGTCATCGTGCATTGAGGGGAAGATCAGAGATCACGGGGCCCTGGGCAGCACCTATGGGACACGCGGTGAGTGCTCCATCCACATCACTACTGGGGAGACTGTGGCCAGCTTGAGTTATGGCTCTGGGGGAAGGACAGAAAGGAAGACAGTGTCCTGGCCCCACATGGCTCTTTCTGAAGTTCTTGGACGAAGCGCTGGTCCTGGGGTGATGACGGTCCTCTAGCACCAATCAGAAGGGGCCCAAAGCTGCAGTGTCCTTACAGTCTTGTCTACAGGAGGCCCTGGGAAAAGAGCCTGCCTGGGTTGTTTGCACTACAGGGAACTTCCAATGACAGAGGTCTTTCATAGAGAGGATAGAGTTTCATCTCTCTGGAATGCTTTTGGGTGACAGGGCCCACCCCATTCTCTCAGCCTAACAAAGATCCTCTTCCACGAAGGCCAGGGGCCCACTTCTGAACACCGTAGATGGAATGGCTGGTTTGTCTTTTGGCCTTGACTGAATCGAAGTGTATGTTTCATTTCTTTTAAGCCTCTGGAAGGTGTGGATCATGCGCCATTTGCTAGACACACAGCACCTACCACTGTGCTGGATGCTTCTGATGGTGGGCAAACCCTGCTCGGCCTGTGCCCCTCCCTTCTCTCTGCTTGTCGGAACGCCAGCTACCTAAGCAATTCGAGGCCTGGTGGACTTGTCAGAAGCACCCAGCACGGTGGTAGGTAGTCCACAGACAAACCAACGTTTACACATGGCTTCTACACCGTTTAGCTCAGGAACACAGAGAGAATGAAGTTGCCTTCATCCCTCATGTTTTAACCGTGACCTCGTTTTTCCTCCTTGTCCCCAGGTGGGGACTGAGAACTTGTACTGGGGTCTGGCAGAATAAGCGGAGGCCCTAAGTCTCGGCAGCTCCTTCCTCTCCCGGTCTCATTTCCTTCTCAAAGGTTTGCCCCTACACCCGCTTTCCTTGGTTCCTGGAAGGTGAGTGTGTGTGTGTGTGTGTGTGTGTGTGTGTGTGTGTGTGTGTGTAACTCCATATCATGAAACTGGCTTGCACAGTTGTAGAAGCGGGTAAGTTCAGTTCAGTTTCCAGCCCGTGGCTCAGATGTTAAACCGGAAGCTTCTGACTGGCATCGTTTGGGGGCGATGAACCCAGTAACACCACAGGTGGAGGCATGCCAGGTTAGCAGGCTGGGCTTGTGACTAGAGAGGTGAATGGATCCCGTGGGCAGTGGTTCAGGTGGCAGGCTGCTGATGGTTCCTGGGATCCCCAGGCAATATGGCAGGCTACTGGCACAAGTCCCATGAGCTAGAGGTCAACGAGCCAGATGCAAGCTCTAGACCCGGCCCAAAGCCAAGCAAGCTTCACACAGCATTCGTGTCTATGGGAATGAGGTCACATTCCTGATGAAACGTCCTTTCAATTGTAGCTGGGTTGTGACCTGAGTAAGGATGTCGCACTCCCCTCCCTAATTTTCTGACACGGATTGGCTGCTCACAGCAGATCCTGCTATGATGCTGATCCATTGCAGGGGATTGCCAGGCCTTCACCACCAAGCCACTGAGCCTTCTGACCCAGCCAAGTTGACACAAAACCAAGCTGTCACCATGAGGCAGGAAGGATGCCTCTGTCTGCATCTCCCAGAAGGGAGCATCTCTGGGCTGGGCAGGGCTCAGAGATCCTGGTACTTTGTTGACATCACCATTCCCCCGCTTCCTTGCTCATCTCTCTTACCCACTAGGTCCAGGTGCTGGCTTTCCATCTTCCTTTGCCAACGGCACTGCAGTCTTTCTGCCAGGTTGAGGCAAAGACCACACTGTCTCAGGTCTAAGGCGCCTTCCTGCCAAATGGCACAGAGGGTATCCCCAAACCTGGTTGTGACTATTTCCTCATAAGCACACTACTCTTCTGAACCCAGGGAATCGAGCTTCAGAAACTCCAGCCGACATCTGTAGCCTGCCCTGGGCTATCCAGGGAAGTGTCTGAGGCAGAAGAAAAGTATGCAAAAACACATAAGACAGAGGCAAAAAAGACATAAGACAAGAAGTTAGGAAGAGCACAGAGAGGCAAGAATGGTTGGTGGCCAAGGAAGACTGCCTCTCCGAGAGAGATGAGAGGCCGTAGTCTGACCTGAGACCCTCTGAGCCTGAATTGTAGCAAGAACAGGAAAAAGTGTGGATCGGGTCTGGCTGCATATTCCACTGCCGTCACCACTAGTTGCCATCAAATCAAGTCTGACTTATGGTGACCCCATGTGTGCCAGAGGAGAATTGTGCCATAGGCTTTCAATGGTTAATTTTTGGGGGGCGGGGGGAGTAAATCACCAGGCTTTTCTTCCTAGGCCCCTCTAGGTACAGCTGAACCACCAACCTTTAGATTAACAGCTGAGTGTTAACTCTTCTTACACGCAGGGCTTTACACCCACAGCTGAGGGTGTTAACTCTTGTTACACGCAGGGACTCCGTGTTAGGCACAAGTACCCTTGATGTCTATATCGTGACTTTGAACTGATATGACTGAATGATGAAGGCTTGGGTTTATTTTATGCAATCAGTTGATTCACCTAGAATTTTCAAGCAAGTTTGGGTTAGATGGTTCCATCCACTGGTGGGATTCAGCCAGTTCACGCCAACTTGGCAGAACCGATACCTAATTTTCTTGTTGAGTTCAAAAAACTGGTTGTTAAAATGACACCCGAAATCAAGGTTCACTCTAAGGTAGGCAACTTCCCAGGTGCCCAATGTGGAAATCACAAACTTGCATTCCTTACTCTTTCTTCATGGCCACTTGTACAAGAGAGTGTGCTAAGTACCCACAGTAATGTTCATTCTGTCCATAGGTATGAACATTCTGTCCATAGGTATGGAACTATGCTTGTAATATTTATTCACTTCATAAAACTAAATATATATTTTGAGAAAACTCTACATTTTCATTCCCTTGCATTCGCTACTTCACTAAACAAATATATAATGTAAAGAGAAAAGGTGCCCAACACCTGGAGGGGGCCATGCCATCATTGTTTCAGCTTTGTGTTATGCTCCAAATTCCCACAAGAAGTTATCAGTGCATTGTGCAATTCCTATTCAAAGAGTTAAAAATATTGTCAGACCCATGACTGTAGGTTCAGCAGAAGCAAAAAGAGGTTCTTCAAAGGTGAACATATTATGTTCAAAGAAGAGAAGTCGCCTATTTCTAATACATCAGACATAAAGGCTCTTGTCTACTTGGTTTGCCAGGAGATCCTGTTTCTACAATGAAGGGATGGTTAAGGATAAATCGCACAGCAAGCATGCTAGAATAAAAGTGCGGAATATTGCAAGTGAGGACGTCAATCAAGAAGTAATATGGAACTCTCTTAAATAACAGTTTTGTTGTTTTTTGTCAGGTATTATTTAATATTTTTATTAATTTTTAAAAGTCTTTCTTATAATGTAATCTAATTTTTGTACCTTTGATTGTTCTTATTTAAGTATTAACTGCATTAAATAATCAACTACCTTTCAGTATAACTTGTTTTATACTTAAACAGTCATTAGGGCAGTGACTGGTTATAAAATTATTTGAATACCACCACTGGTTCATCTGTTAGTAAAATATGATAATGCAACCCAAGCTACAAGGTGCTGTTGTCATTAGGTGCCCCTGCGTTGGTTCCGACTCATAACACTAGAATGTGCAACAGAGCAAAACGTGCCGCAGGGTCCTCCGCTGTCCTCACACTTGTTCTTAGATTTGAGTCCATTGCTGCCGCCACTGTGCGAATCCGTCTTGTGGAAGGCCTGCAGGACACTACCCTGTAGAAACCCCAAGAGAAGAGTCTGGGGAACTGTGAGAATCAAGCATAGTCAAAAGTCTTCTGAGGAGACCTTGGGGTGCAAAGAAAGATGGGGAAGGCTACTTTAGTTCATAAAAGATTTTACGTTGTCTATTAGAGTTGATAAACCATTTTTCCTATGACAGTCAGTGGGGACATAGAAAAAACTGTGTAACCAAATGGACTGGGACACATCCTGTGTGTGTGTGTGTGTGTGTGTTTTCCAGAGGAGTGTGTGAGGTTCTGCTACAGTAACAACCAACCACAAGATACTGGTTGTAAGTGCCTGCAGGTATGCTCAGTAGTTCCACTCCAGGGCAGATGGAGGGGCATTGGAGCTTCTCTGTTGGAAACAGAGCCCTGGTAGCACAGTAAGTGACAAGAGATGAGACTTTCTACTTCTGTAAAGCTTTACAGGCTGGGAAACCCACAGGGCCCATTCTACTCCATCCTAGAGGGTCATTATGAGCCAGAATCAATACAATGGCAGTGAGTTTGGTTTGAAGCCCTGGTGGGATGGAGCCCTGATGGCTCAGTGGGTTATGTATTAGGCTGCTAACCACAAGGTCAGTAGTTTGAAACCACCAGCCTCTCTGTGGGAGAAAATGAGGCTTTCTAGTCACATTAAGATTTACACTCTGGGAAGTCCACAGGGTGAGTTCTAATCTGCTCTTTAGAGTCACCAAGAGCCAGAATGAGCTCGATGGCAGTGAATTTGGTTTGGTTCCCTTGGGACACAGATTGTGTTAGGGGTGGCTAAAGAAACAAATCCAGAAACACTCACATGTGTGTAAGAGAGAGCTTTATATCAAAGAGCAATTGGATATTGAGAAAACATCCCAGCCTAGTCCAGATCAAAGTCCATAATTCTGATATTAGTCCATACTAGTCCGTAAATTTCTCTTTAGACTCATGCAGCAATGATGCCGAATGCAGGAAGACCACAGGCTGGTGGGTAGAAAGTCTTGTGGATCCAGTGAAAGCATCTCCATGCTGGCATGTTTCTCCATGTCACCCCTCCAACTCTCTGAGTGTCTCAGCAGCAGGAAAGGGAAGGCAGAGTGAGAGAGATAGATAGAGAGAGAGAGAGAGAGAGAAGAAAAAGAGGAAGTTCCCAGAGTCCTCATGAGAAGGTTACACCCACAAGGAGGCATCAGGCTGTGTGTGACCTGACTGACAGGCTAGAGTCCACCCCTTCACTCTTAAGTTGACACGAGATTATGGAACTACCACACAGATGATCTCATAGTAGAGGGAAAAGAAACCAATGTGAGAAAGCACTCCCCGATCCTTAACATTTTCTCAACAAGTGACACCTGACACAGCTCAGGTTCCATTGGTCAAAGGAAAACAAGGGGCCAAGCCTATACTCAAGTGGGACGGGAACTACAACCCTTTTCAAATGGGCAGCCATCAAGTCTACCACACATCAAGTCTATCCTTCAAGTCAGTCGGCCTCTCAGACCATGCTGGGGTCAAGCCTCCCTGCTTCTTGTGAGATGCAGGAGTCCCTCCAGACCCCTGGGGTAAGCGGCTGCTTTGGGATGAGATTCTACGCCCATGGCTAGTATATAAACTCCATGAGGAAAGAATCTTTGTTTTGTTCACCGATGTATCCCCACGGCCTGACACAGGTGCTCAACATACATTTGCTGGTGAATGAATTATAAATGGGATTAAGATACAATTGGACCCCGTCTGCCTCAGCCGAGGAGTATCTGCGTGGCATTCCCTGAATGCCCGTAGGCCTGGGGATGGACGCGTCTTCAGAGAACCTGCAGCCCACCTGCTGGGTGAGGTGGGCCCTCCCCTTTGGTTGTGGGTTGCTGCATTTTGGGCTGAGCCCAGGCCACACTCTTCGGTATGCAGCCATCAGCAATGCATAAGAGAACGAGCCCACAGCTAATAAAACTTTATTTACAAAAAACAGGCAGAGCGTGGGATTTGGTCTGCGGGCCGGAGTTTGTCGACCTTTAGTCTAGCCGCAAAGCTGACTTGTCAAGCGGTGCCTTTTCCCAGGGCCGTTGAATTGAGCGCCGCAATCGTGCCTTTTTAAGGCGTCAAGATTTCTGCAGGTGTTTGAGGAGTCGGTTGTTTCTAGTCCCCTGGGACCATGGCCATCCCCAAACAGCTGGCCCCTCACCTGGCTTTGAATCTCGCTGTGTTGTTGTAAATTCCGGGGCCGTCACCTCCTCAGCATACCCAGGTGTCCTACCTTCTGAGGGGGAACCCACTCTGCCTGTCTGATTCCCCCAGGATACCTGGGATAGTGTGAGAGCAGAGAAAAGCACCAATCTGGATTGCCTCTCCCCTTGACCTCCACAGCTCAGCTGGCCTGAGAAGTCGAGAAGTCTTATTTTCATAAGGATGTGGCTCTGATATGTTCCTTTCTGGGAACCTGATGCTGCAGCCTCACAGATTTCTTTTCCTTCTTTCGGGCTGGTGCCTCTGGGGTAATGTGACAGTCTGGAGAGGATTAGCCAGCGCCCCCTCTTTCTGGGTCAGCGTCCGGCTTATGTAATTAGAAGTCCAAAGAGGAGACAAGTCAGACAGCCTGACTCAGCTCAGCCAAGAGCACCTTCTCCCCCCCACGGCCTCTATCTGGTTATCACTGAACTTCAGTGCAGGAAGAGCCCTCTTGTCCATCTTGTTCCAACGGGGCATTTAGTTGGACATCATGAGGGCCAAAACACAACCCTCTTGTCCAGATGCCAAAGCCAGAGTCTAGCTCCCCATGGGCACCCCACACCCTTCAACTCATTTGGAGTCAGCTGCCCGCCCCCTGCTCCCTCCAACCAGATAAACACATCTGTGGGGCCCGTTCTGAGGGAGCTGGGGAGGGAGGGAAGGAAGGAGGGAAGAAGGTGCCTCCCCAACTCAGACAATCAGAGACTCTGGCCTTGACTTAGGTTGTTGAGAGAGCTCCTGCCTCCTGTCTTCAGTGGTCTGGGAGCAGCAGCCTGTTAGGTAGAAAGAGGGTGGGGGTGGGGAGGACTCTGGCCAGCTCCCACCTCCTCGCTGGCTGCTGTTCTAGTCAAGGGGCTGAGCTGGAGAAACCGAACCAAGTGGACACAGATAAGGGAGCTTGATTTCCTGTGGCCTTGTTTACACAAGCTTAGGTTCTAGCAGGCTGGTTCCTGGGGGTGGGGCGGAGGAGCTGTGTGGGCGCAGAGCAGAGTCAGGTTCCTGGGCTGGGGCTGGTAATAGAGCTCCTTCACACCCCTACCCCTCGGCCTCCACCCCCAGACTTAACTGTTTGCAGCCCACTGGAGAGGGGCTTGAGTTGAAATGCAAGGCATTTCATACTTGAACTAGGGGCCCTTTAACCCCTAACGGTGGGTGTGGCCTGTCTGCCTCTCACCTGGCCCTTTGGATCCACTGGGATCAGGATTTTCAGTCACACTAGGCTAAGGCCTTCTGGGCAACACACTGAAGTGAATTCTAGGATTTCCTGTCCCTTTTTTGTGTGGCATTCTTCAGTCTCCTTGAGAGAAAATCAAGTCTGGATTGCTAATGGAGCGAAGGCGCTGGATCCTTGGGAAGAGCAATTGCTTTGAGCCAGGCATCCGTGCTCCACTGCAGACTCACTAGAGAATGCTAGAGATGCAGCCCTGGCCCTCAGGGACTTGAACGGCCATGGAGAGATGGTGGGAATCCTGGGCCAAGGCAGGGTATGCTACAGAAGCACGTGGCTGGGGTGGTTGGATAAAGATGGTGGTATCTAAGAGAGACTTGAAGGGTGAGTGGGCCTGTCTAGAGTGCAGGGGTTGGCCAATTTTTGAAATGGAAGATCCAATCCTGTCCTTCACAACACTTAAAAAATTATGAGAGCCATAAATATATTTGTACAAACAATTGAAGTCACTGTGATCTGAATCATGCCCCTTACACATTTTCCATGTTATCCCAGAGCCACCTGTACATACCCAAAGGACAGCCTATGGCTGGAGCAGTTTGCTGACCCCTTGCTAGGAGGATGGGACTCGATGCTGACTCATAGCGACCCTACAGGACATGGTAGAACTGCCCTGGTGAGTTTCCAAGACTGTAGGAAGCCTCAGCTTTCTTGTGTGGCCGCTGGTGGTTTCGAACTGCCGACCTTGTGGATTGCAGCCCAAGGCGGAGCCACTCTGCCACCAGGGCTGCTAGGAGAATGGGAACCACAGACAGTTTGGAGATTCTTTGAAGGGTCGCCACGAGTAGGAATGACTCTAGGGCAACTGGCTTAAAAAAGAAAGACAAGTCCTCACCAGACTCCCCCGGCTGGTTTCAGGGTGTCAATCCTCAGCGAATGCGTGCGGGTTTGTGGTTCCTCTGGGAGCTCATCTTGCAACTTGGGTGCCCAGCCCCGCCTGCCTCGGTTGGTTGGATATGACCTCCGACTGAGGATGCTGCCTGGGTCCATCAGCATCTCAGAAGGATGGATGCGCTCCCGCTAGGCTCTGATTCCTTTGAAACAGTTTGCATCTACCCTCCACCCCCATACTCCCACCTCACCCTCTGCAGGGTGGTGGTGAGAAGGAGCAAGTTGCTGGTGGCTGACTCAACTCTCCTAGGTGCACCAAGTCACCTCCAAGTCCCCTAGCAAGTCCTCCACTTGAACAGTTCTTTTTCCGTTCTCCCAACCATGATTGAGTGTCCACTCAATCCCTAGCACTAGCACCCAAGAGGAACCCTCCACGGCTCAGGCTTTGTTCCCTGGCCTAGGAAGGCCCAGGACTGGTGATATTATGGTTGATGGGTCAGGGTGCAGGTTCTGCTATCAGGCAGCTGTGGTCCAGTGACCCGGGGTATGTTCCTGCATCTCTTTCGGTCAGAGCTTCTTCATCTCCAAAACAAATGGTGAGATCTGTAGGCTGTTGTTGGCTCTCAGAAGGTGATCCGAGGGCATTCTTGTATAAGACTCGGTGCGGGTTATGTGTCTAATAAATATTAGTTGCTGTAATAGTTGTTGGAGCCCCTGGCGGTGTAGTGGTTATGTGGTGGGCTGCAAACTACATGGTAGGCAGATCAAAACCACCAGCAGCTCTGAGAGAGAAAGACTGGGTTTCTACTCCCGTAAACAGTTACAGTCTCAGAAACCCACAGGGGGCCTCTAGGAGTCCCCAATGACTTGATGGCAATGAGTTTTAGAGTTAAGCTGTTGCTATTAGGGATACACATCTGCTGATTACTTTAGGAAATGGAAATTGTTAAGAAGAAATATTTATTTATTTTCCTGAGACGATAACAAAACAAATGAAAGGTATCCACCCTCACAGCGCTATTCTTTTTTAAAAATGTTCCCTTCTAGTATTTCTTGTGAAATCATCATAATATTTTTTTTTAAATCTAGCAGTCAAGGGAAATTTTCTTTTGATCTGCCCCAGGAAGCCCACTCTATGTAGACTCAGGAAGTGAGGGTGGAGTGTGACGACTCACGCCCACGCTGGAGCTGAGCAGCGAGACGCTGGGTGTGCAGTCCTGGGGCAGCTCCTGCGTGCGGGGTGACAGCGGGCCTGCTTCTCCGCCTCTTGAACCCGTTCCTCCTCTCTGTTGACCACTGTGAATCACACCCTCCACGGACAGAGAGAAGTTTTGGCACAGTGCCCAGCACGTGATAGAGGATTAGCCACCACTCATTCTCTGCCCCTCCCTCTTATTCATTGTGGGGATCACAGAATGGGCAGTGCCCGGCAGTGACTGCCTCCAGGCTGGCCCAAACACACCTCTAGCCTCCCTTCTGGAAGTCCCTCCTTCACCCCTAGAGGACTGGGGTGTCTGCACTGCCGCAGGCTCTCTTTGCTGACAACACCAGAAG
This sequence comes from Echinops telfairi, assembly GCF_000313985.2. NCBI lineage: Eukaryota > Metazoa > Chordata > Mammalia > Afrosoricida > Tenrecidae > Echinops > Echinops telfairi. The sequence goes on from NW_022103915.1 coordinate 36,727,433, forward strand.
CAAAGGGGAGACTGGGTGGCAAGGCAGCATTTGGCTTATTGGAGAGGAGCTATGAACAGGAGGGAGGGGGGATCCTTTTCCTGGGAGCCTTTGGGGGCTACATCCCTCTGGGCAGGGTGAGCCACTGCTATTTGGAAAGAGACTGTGGGACAGGTGGGTGGGGTGAGCTGAGATTCCAGAGTTCATGAAGAGGTGAGCAAATAAGCCAGGCACCTGGAGAGAGACGTGTCCATGGATGTGAAGGGAGCTCATGAAACCTGCAGGTGGGCGGAACCATGCTGGGCTGCCTAAATCCCTCCAACCCACCCACGGGCCCTTCTCAGATACCTGGGGGATATTACATTCATGAAATAAGAGTTGCTTCGGTTTATAGACCTTTTGCAAATCCTGCCTTCCTTTGATCGTCTTTTTCTTTTCAGGACCTGACTCCATATCGATCGTTGTGGTACCTCAACTCAACGGCATGCGGCGACCGTGGCAAATACCCGGGTGACATATCCCCTGCCATTTCTCCATGCGTCCCACGGGCCATTCTGTGACATGCATGGTGCTCCATCCTGTCCCTACGCTCGCCCTCACCACGAGGCAGAAAGGGAGGTAGGATTCCCGCTTGACAGATGAGGAAACTGAGGCCCACCAGCTCTTCTGGTGCCAGGCGCTCACAGCTGAAGGGGGAGTCGGAATGGTCCAGGCAGCCAGTGCTGTGACCACTAGAACTATCTAGAAGGGTCTTCAAAACACCAAAGGTAACAAGTGGCTCTTCTTCCTTTTCTGACCCATCGGCTTCTCTCTTGGCTGGGAACTGAGTCCTCTCAGGGTGGCCATGTCCCTGGGAGGAAGGGGAGATGTGGACGGTGTCCCCTGCAGGGCAGCCCACAGAAGGCTTTCCAGAGCTGCATGTTAATGAGTGATAGAGGTTACACATTCGGACAATCTGCCCATCAATTGTCCCCTCTGGGCCAGGAGCTGCTCACCCTGTAAGTCTGTATCTGAGCCATCAAGGGAACGAACAGGAGGAGCCTGGGGTCTTGGGAGGCCCCACTTCGCCTCCCTGGGCCTCGGTTTCCTTATCGGTAGATGGGTCCACCCTCCCCCAACCGGCCACTCCAGTGACCTTACCTTGACTCCCTGGGTGTAGGTTTGGAGGAGGAAACACTTCCTGAATTCCTGGAAGCCAGTGCAGCGCTGCCCTGACACAGAGGTGCTGGGTAGCCATCTCTTGTCCTCTTGGCCACAGGTTTCTTTTGTAGCTGTGACAGGAAGGCGGGAGCCCTGACTCCTTCCAGCTGAGCCATTCTCTCTGGACGCTGGGCACCAGGAGTGCAGGAGCACTGAGAGGAATGTGGGGACTGGGGGCTGCCTGAGTGGGGTGGCTCCGCACAGGGTCGGGATGAGGGGACCACAGATGCCCACAGAGGGATGAGAGGAAAGGGCCTGTAAGGGCAGTGCTAATCCTACTGGGACCCTTGTCTAGCCTGCGGGGCTCTCTGAGGCCACAGCTGGCCAGGGCACCCCTGCTGTGGAGCCTGCAACTTCTGGTGGGTGAGCAGACCCTGCCAGAGGTGGGAGAGAAGGAAGGAAGCCCTGGGTTGGAGCTGGGCGTGGAGACCCGCACAGGGTGAATGCTGAGCAAACGGCATCTTTTGCTATCTGAAGGTGGGATCCCAGCAAGGGGGAGGTGGAGTTCTGAGCAGGCCCTGCTGTGTTATCTCTGGGCAAGGCAGTTGGCTGGGGAGGAGGTAGGCAGACCCGGCTGATAAGGCCAAACTCGGTTCCCTCCAGCCTGTCTGGGCTTTTTCCCACCGGGCCACTATCATTCTTTAAACAAACCCTACAGAATCAGCTCCAGCCCAGTTCCTCTGGGAGAGCGAGAGAAGGCTTCTTTCTTGAACCGCAGTGAGGACAGGGAGGCTGCCTTTCTCTTGCCGCTCTCCTCTGGTCAACCCCACTCCCCTCTGTGACTTAGTACCTCTCTCTTGAAAAGAAGACGCGCACCCTTTGTCCACTCCTCTCCCTCTGGCTCAGGGGGTATCACTGGGCTGTGGGAAGTCATGCCTGCCACAGAGCTGTGGGGCCTTAGGGAAGGGCCCAGAAATAATACCAGCCACGACTGATTGCTGATGGAGGCTTAAGGTTCAAGAAGAGCCTGCTGGGGCTATTACTCACTGGGTCTGGGCCCCCATGCGGATCTCAGGTGGAATGTGGTTATCCAGGCCCAGAAAGAACAGGAAGTACAACCTCAAAGCTGGGCCTCTCAGCTCTGGAAGTCAGCTGATGCCCTGGCCCGGCAGCTAGGGTGGAAGGGAGGGCATGGGTTCTTACACTGGATCCCTGAGTTCTTGGGAAATGATACATGACAGTCACCAGCCCCCACAGGCCATCACCCGCTGAAAAATGCAATGGTGGGGTCACTGGCCTCTCAAGTTCAGCTCTCTCTGCAGCCGGGAGCTTGGGAAAGATGCCTCCTGCCAGCTGGAGACCAGGGTCCTCTGCTTAGAGCCCAGAGGCAGGTCCCAGTTCTCTGCACACCAGCTGTGTGACCTTCGGTCAGCAAGCAAGCACTCTGGGCCTTGGTTTCCCCTTCCACCAAACCAACACTATGCTAACAATAGATGTCCGAGAGAGCCGTGGCAAGAACCAAACATGATCTGGCGTGTTCCGGGCCCCAAGGACATGTTTGGCACGTGAACGATGCTCGACAATGGTTATGGAAGGGAGAGAAGATAGAGTGTGAGGTCGAGCGAGGGGAACAGAGAGCAGCATGGCAGCCTCTCCTGAGCTGAGACTAACTTCACTGGCGTGAACGTCTGCTCAGAACTCAGCCACCTGGCCGATAACGTTGGTCCAGAGGTGGCTGGCTCAGGAGGCAGCATCCCCGGTAGATGCATTTGGACTAAGGGAGTAGAGGCTCACCAGGAAGCAGGTTGCCAGAGGATCCTCCCCTTTACTACCAGAGTCCAGGACAGTTCAGCTCTGGAATGCCTCGATGCCCAGAGGCCTTCCGAGATGGGTGTGGACAGAGAGGGAGGGGCCCACACCTGGTCACAAGACTTGGATTTTCCTGGAAATGCCCTGTTACATCACTTGGAACCCATTTCGCTCACCAGCCATCCCCGAGCAAAGGGCAAGGCTCCATCCAGACCAGGAGGCTCACCTGCTTGCTGCTTCGGAGCCGTGTGACCTTGGGCAGGTCCCTTGACTTCGCAGAACCCCAGCTGTCCCTCTGTCAGATGGGAATGAGGAACCAGCCTCCTCCAGGAGGAAAGGAAGAGGTGCCTGAGGTCACCTGTGCTCCGCCAGGTGACCAAGGAACCCAGCGATCCACCTGCAAAGGGGCGAGTGCTGGTCACCTGGGGAAAGCAGTTGGAGCTTCTGGAATCTTCTCTAGCCTAACTCGCTGCCTTGAGGCCGCTGGGATCAGGGTGGGGCGTGTGGTAGGGAGGACAGTTCTCTGCAACTCCTTGGGGCCACCTTAAGAGAGATCTGTTTGTGGTCTCTGCAACTCCTTGGGGCCACCTTAAGAGAGATCTGTTTGTGGTCTCTGCAACTCCTTGGGGCCACCTTAAGAGAGATCTGTTTGTGGTCTCTGCCAACTCCTTGGGGCCACCTTAAGAGAGATCTGTTTGTGGTCTCTGCAACTCCTTGGGCCACCTTAAGAGAGATCTATTTGTGGTCACAGCTTCTGCCCGCTTCCTGACAGAAGGAAAGAATGGGAATTAGTTAGTAAACGGGGCTGTCAAACAGGGTCGCTGTTATTATTAACTTAATGTGTTTGCTTAAAAGGGGTGGCAGGCCTGCTGCAGGCCTGGCGTGTGAGCCCTGCGTGTGGCCAGCCAGGTTTGATGGGAAACCCCGTAGATTATTTCCACATGGGAGATGACAACACAAATAATTAGCTGCAAGTGGTAGAAGGCCCCCGAAGGCAAGAGGTGGTGGGTTGTGATGATGGATGTGGCCGTCTGTCTGTGGCAGAAGAGGCCCAGGCGGTCTCTCTAAGGGGAGGGGTGATGGGTGAGACTCAAGCCATCAGCAGGATGACCACGTGGTAAGGGGGGGACACACTCAGGCCACCGCTGGCCTAGACAGGGGCCTCAGGCTGTGCGAACACCACTAAACCCTGGGAGTAGACCTTCAAGGCTGCTCCCAAGATCAGACTGATTGCAAGCACCCAAGTCCACCCAGGCACGCTTACACACTCAGGGGCCGCATGTGGGCTGGTCGGGGGAGGCGGGGTTGGGGCTGGAGGGAACTACTGCTGAAAGGTCACTTGGTAATGAGCAGCCTTGCTGGGGAAAGAGGGCCACTGGCTGGGGCCTCCCTCAGTGAGCCTCCTCTCCAAACCTAGGGTCCCTGCCGTGGTGTCTCAATCAGTCCTTTCTCCCCAGGGGGTTTAGCCAGGACTCTGAAGCCAAGCAGTCTGGATTCAAATATTGGCCTGATCCCTTTTTAGTGGTGTGACTTGTGTCTCCATTCCTTTGCCTGCAACGTGAAGGCGCCTTATACACTTGGCGTGGGGATCGAAGGAGTTGACACGTGTAAAGCTTTTTAGATACTTGCCCACATATGTGCTCGTTAAATGAAGGTGCTGGTGTTGCCCTGACTCAGTGGGTGGCTAGTGGGTGTCATTGGATAGCCCAGGCCTCTAGACCTTGGCCGATGCCTCAGCCCTTCTAGCAAGCAGCCTAGGACAAGCCAATTTGCTGTGCCCTCCTCATCCTATCTCACGGTTCTGCCAGGCCATCTTACAGTCTGATGATATAGCTCGTGCAACCCCCCCCCACCAGGTGCTGTTGAATGCATTCTGACTCGTGGTGACCCCATGTGTATCATCATGTCGAACTGGGCTCCATAGAGATTTATCTATAAATGTTTAATGTCGATCACCAGGCCTTTCTTCTGCGGTGCCTCAGGGCAGACTGGAGTCTCCTCTCTTTCAGCAGAGGAACCTTTCCCACCCCCCAGGGACTCCTTAAGGCTCCCAAGCGCCTGCTCTGCAAAGAAGCCCTGGTGGCGTGGCAGGCCGCAAGGTCAGCAGTTTGAACCCACCAGCTGCTCCAGATGAGAAAGATGAGGCTCCTTGCTCCCACAGAACTGTCAAGTGCCGCCCTCCCAAAGGAGGCAGCTCTGCTCTGCCCTAGGGTTGCTATGAGCCGGAAGGGGCAGGTCGGCAGCCAGCGAGTCTACAAACACTGGCCTGCCCTGAGCTCCTCGTGGCTCTCTGAGCCCAGCTGCTGATCTGACTTCCCCAATCCTGCCAGCACTGTGTTCTTTGTTCTCAGAAAGATGATTGGCCCTATCAGGGCTGGTAAGTCAGCCCCTACCTACCTACACACATGCGTGTCACGTATTTGCTCCCAAAGGCTGGCCATCCCCTTGAATGTGGGAGAGTGCTGTTCTGAGGGACGGGCAGGGCTGGGGCAGGTGGCAGCTCAGCCCTTTGGCTGCGGCTAGTGCCTGTGATGGGCTGCTGCCCCCGTTTTGCATGGGGTAGAGGGGAGGGCCGGGAGGTTAGGTCTGGGTCTTGGACACCACCCCTCAAGAATATTTTGTGGACGGTTTGCTTGTTCTTTGCTCATGTCGTTAGCACCCAACTCCAGTCATCGTGACTGACAGACGACGGTTCTGCAGAACGCGGGAAGAGGAGCACTCCAGTCAATTGGAAATCCAGAGAGGTCACACACCTTTGACCTAAAATAATGTCCTTGCTGGGGATGGAGGTGGGAGGCTAGTCCTGAGGAAGCCCTATCCGATTTGCAAAGCGCTCTCTGCACAAAGATGTTTGCTACACAGTTGTTTATGCGGAAAACCTGGAGACCATCGAAAGGCCCTGTGTTTGGGAGGAGTCTATGGTCACACCAATTCCAGCCGGTTTCCAGCTTGGGGGTCTGTGTGAGCAGCTTGAGAAGCTTGCTCCAGTGAGGATTCCCAGCCTTCCACCCCCATACCCCCACCCCCACCGCCCCCATGCTGATTTAATGGATCTGGGCTGAGGTCCAGAAATCTGCATTTTTAACATACCCCATATAATTCCAACGCATATGCTTGGGCCCTTCACGGTTGAGAAAGCGGGTTACTTGGTGGGATAGTTTGCAGTCGTGTAAAATGCTGTTTACAGAGAGATTATAGTAACAGGGAGGAATGCTTTCTAAATAAAAAAGTATGCAGGACTGCATATATAACTCTGTGTCCAATTATGAGACACAAGGATGGTAAAGTAAAGCAAAACTATACAGAAATGTAAACAGAAGGCTGTCCTGGGGGGTGGTGAGCACTATGGGGGTTTTCTTTTTACTACATTTCTGGATTTTTTTTCTCTTCCTTCCAAATTTCTGAAGGTGAGCACTCTATTTCTCTCACTGCCACCGAGTGAATTTCAGCTCGTAGCGGCCCTGTGAGACAGGCTGGAACCGCCCTGAGTTCCTTAGGACGGTAACTCTGACGTGAGTAGAAAGGCTGGTCTTTCTCCCGAGAGCCTTCTCGTTAAACTTCAGAAAATCCACAAACCCGTATCTGACACCTGAAGTTGTCCGCCACGGAGCAAGTCAGGACGCTTCCTCTTGATCAGTCTCTGTCCTGGGATTTATGCACTGGGAAATGTCATTTTATCTCCAGGGAGATTGCAACATCTGGAGACAAAGCATTTCTGGGTTCTGTCTTAGGAACCAAGCTCCAACAGAGGTCACATCTCGTCTGCATCATCGGCAGCCCACTCCACTTACACGACGTTCCAGTAACTTCTCGCACTACCCAAGGTGCCCTGAGCCCTCATACTTGGCCTGGTGTGGCCTGGCGTGGCATGGCCTGGCATGGTGGGTGATTTTGTAGAACTGGAGCATCTGCCTTAATTAATGCTACTCTTTTTGAAGATATTTTCTTTCTTTTTAAAAATAATTTTATTGGGGGTTCGTACAACTCTTATCACAATCCATACAACCATCCATTGTGTCAAACACTTTTGTACATTTATTTCCCTCATCATTCTCAAAACATTTGCTTTCTACTTGAGCCCTTGGTATCAGCTCCTCATTTTCCCCCTTCCTCGCCACACAACCCTCCCCTATGAACCCTTGATAATTTATAAATTATTATTATTTTGTCATAGCTTACACCATCCGATGTCTCCCTTCACCCAATTCTCTGCTGTCTGTCCCCCAGGGAGGAGGTTATATGTAGATCCTTGTAATCTGTTCCCCCTTTCTCCCTCCCCTTTCCTCCACCCTCCTGATATCGCCACTCTCACCACTGGTCCTGAGGGGTTCATCTGTCCTGGATTCCTTGTGTTTCCAGTTCCTATCTGTATCCGTGTACATCCTCGGGTTCAGCCGGCATTTGTAAAGTAGAATTGGGATCATGATAATGGGTGGGAGGGAGCATTTAAGAACTAGAGGAAAATTGTATGTTTCATCATTGCTGCACTGCACCCTGACTGGCTCGTCTCTTCCCTGCGGGATTTCTTTCTTTTTTAAGATGCTACTACAATTTGTAGAAGACAGTAAGATTCTCTTTCAAGAAGCTGGAAAAGAAGAAAATAAAACTGCTCAGTTCCCATGCAAGGCAGTCACGCTGGACTCCCCGCCAACACTATCTGTCCGTGGACACTTGTGGGTTGCGGGGATGCTGAACCGACTTTAGTGGTGCTTCCAGACGAAGATAGATCAGGAAGAAAGGCCTGGCGATCTTTTTGAAGCCAGTCGAAGAAAGTCCTCTGGGCCACGGGATCTGGTCTGCCATGGCTCCTCTGTGCACTGGCTGGGCTGTTTCCACCGAGCTCTGATCCAGAAGCGCCTGCTCTGGCCCATGTCTGGTCCTGGCCACAGCTCTGTCCCCCTGTAGTGGAGACGAAGGCGTCAGTCAGCTTTACCTGCTTCTGACTCGATTCAATGGGCTCTTTTTCACGGTTCAGCCAGGTGACTAGGTAGGGTCAAGCTCTGTAACCTCTCGAAGCCTCTGGTGTAAACAACAGGAATAAGAACTTCAATTCTGCTGTCCTGCAGGCTGCTGTGGACGAAGGTAAGTGAAACCACTCACAAGCAAGCAAACGCGTTGCCATCACCCCTGGTGACCCTATTGCACCAAACCACACTCCCTGCCTTTTAGCTGGTGCTGACTCACAGCGACCCTGTAGGACAGGGTAGAACTACCCCTGTGAGTTTCTGAGATTGTAACTTCATGGGAGTACAAAGTCCTGTTGTTCTCCCAAAAAGTGACTGGTGGTTTAAGGCCTAACTCATAGCCACTAGGGCTCCTTTCAGATACTCTTTGGGAGAGGGATGAAGGCAATCTACTCTTGTATAGTCAGAGTTTTGGAACCCCAAAGGGGAAGTTTTTTTTTGTTTTTTTTTAAGGGGAAGTTTTTACAGGAGTATAAAGTCTCATCTTTCTCCCAAAGAGTGACTGGTAGGTTTGAACAGCTGACGTTGGGGTTAGCAGCACAATGCATGACCCACTATGCTGCCAGGACTCTTGAAGGTGAGTGAAGGCACTCTGACCTGTAAAGCTCTCGTTCTACCCAACAAGCAGACAGAGCAGCATGCCGCCTTGCTCACCTTCCACAGGTGATCCTGATGCAATCTCTGAAGGCCACGTGCAGCAGATTCATGCTCAGAGGGCCGAGCAGGATGGCACAGGGTTCTGCAGAGCTTGGTGTGGCAGCTGCAAGGGATTCTGGTCCGGGGATATGGCTGTTGATAAAATACCTTCATTCAGGGCCATTGACAAAATGGCTGAGGCTTGCTTGCCTTCTTAAACAAACCCCCATTATAACAAATGATATATGTGCCTTCTAAGAAAGGATAGTGTTGTTACAGGAAAACATAAAATAAGAGTCCCCTATTCTCCACCTCTTTCCTGGCACTCAAACTCCTCTCACAGGGAATTCTATCTTTCTGGTGTTTCCTAGGTATATGCAAATATTCATGCATGCACTTTAAAAAAAACCTCAATTGTGTTTAGATTGTTTCTCTAACTTAGTGAACAATTGTGAGCTCCTTCCCACGTCAGTTCATGTAGATTGAGCTGAACTTTATTATTTTAAAAATTGCTGCAGAGTCCACCGTAGAAAAGATATTCTGTAAGTTATTTCATCCTCATTAATGGATAGTTAGGTCATTTCCCTACCACCTGTCTGCCAACTTGTCGTACTGTGATGGCTTGTGTCTTGCTATGGTGCCGGATATTTCTAATACTGTGTGTGTGTGTGTGTGTGTGTGTGTGTTTCACCCACAGGTTTCAGCAGAGCTTTCAGACTAACAGAGTCTCGGAAGAAAGGCCTGGTGATCTACTTCTGAAAATTAGCCAATGAAAACTCATGGGCCACAGCAGAATCTTGTCTCATACAGAGCTGGAAGACGAGTCCCTAACTTGGTAGGTGTTGGAATACAGAGCTGCCACAACGGTGGACAGAGGGATGGTGGACATAGGGACGGTGGACATAGGGACGGTGGGCAGAGGGATGGTGGACATAGGGATGGTGGACATAGGGACGGTGGACATAGGGACAGTGGACATAGGGACGGTGGACATAGGGACGAGTGTGAAGACGACACAAGGCCTCACGGTGTTTTTTGTCGTTAGGAGTTGGAGCTGACTCAACGGCAGTGGACAGCCAGAAGTGATTATGAAATTTAAAAAAAATTGTAAACTAGGGCTGCAGTGAATACCCTGGCTCAGCTATCTTTGAGCAGATCTCTGTAGGGTACACTCCCAGATGTGCAGTGACTACGTCAAAGGGGCTGGTTCCCCATTAAAAAATGTGATGTTAGGTGCTGTCCCGTGGCTTCAATTCACAGTGAACCTGTGTCCACCAGAAAGGGACGCTGCCCAGTCCGTGCGTCCCCACAATGGGTGTTATGTCTGAGCCTACTGGATCGACCCATCTCCTCGAGGGGCTTCCTCTGGCTCACGGACCTTCTGTTTTACTAAGCATGAGGTCCTTTTCCGGCAACTGGCCTCTCCTGATAACATGCCTCAACTACGGGAGCTGAAGCCGCTCCAGTGCTTGCTTCTAAGAAGCAGTCTGACTGTGCTGCCCTCCCGGTAGATTTGCTTGTTCTTTGGCAGTCTTTGCTAACTAACCCTGTCATTCAAAAACATCAATTTCCCAGTCTTCCTTAATCACTGTCCAACTATGGGCCTATGATTAAAAATCCCATGGTGCCCCTTAGTCCTCAAAGTGACCTATTTGTTCTTTAACTGCTAAATAGATCCTGAGCCCCATTTAAAAATGAATTTACACAATGCAATGCACTTTTTGATTTCTCTACTGCTGCTTCCAGAAACATTGATTGTGGATCCACAATCAAAATGTTGATAGCATTTACCTACTGGGTTCCAAAAAAGATTGTATCAACTTGGCCTCGTCCCACGGTTTGTAGAGTCCCTAGTTCCCTACAGCCTTGTTGACAGTGGGCCTCGTGGCAGTTTTGGTGCCAGGAATTCTTTAAGATGGGGAGGCCAGATTTTGCGTTCTATCCATGTTTTGCCCGAGACTTACAAAATCACGATCACAAGACCTTCTGAGATCAACTTCTGGCTCCAAGACAGTCTGACATAGTAAGCTGTCAGCAGCTCTCCTGAGGAGCCCTCTGAGCGCTAAACTCCAAAGGGAGCCGGGGTCTCTGTCTGAGCCCAGTCACTGTACCAGGCCACGGGGAAGCGAGCCATTTACTTTTCTTTCCCTGGGCGGGGGACAAGACATGAAGTTGAGTTTGAGTGTCCAACCCATCACGGTGTCCTTGAGAGCGCTCTGGTTATCTCTCTTATCTAGTTACTCGGGGCCACGTCAGCGTTGCTGGTTCTCTAAACATCCTGTGAAAAAGTGCTTATAAAGGATGCCCCTATGAAATGCTCAGAGTGAATCAGCGCCTTATCAGGGGCAAAGGCTGTGAATGGGCATCGCTGGCCTGGCTCAGCCCATTCACCCCTGCAGTTGGTGAGTGCACGGCTGATGCTGTTGCCTACCCCAGGGGCAGATGAAGGGATTAATGAAAATGCCAGCCAAGCAGCTCCTTAATTAATTTTTTTTTTGCGGGAAAGGGAGGGGCTTGTACAGCTCTTATCATAATCCATCCATCCATCCATTGTGTCAAGCACATTTGTACATATGTTGCCATCATCATTTTCAAAACATTTTCTTTCTACTTGAGCCCTTGGTATCAGCCCCTCATTTTCCTCCCTCCTTCCCCGTCCCCCACTTCCTCATGAACCCTTGATGATTTATAAATTATGATTCGTTTGTGTCTGACACTGACCAATGTCTTTGAGACTTTCTTTATGGGAGTAGAAAGCCTCATCTTTCTCCCACAGAGCAGCTGGTTTTGAACTGTAGACCTTGTGCTTAGCAGCCCAACTCGTAACCCACTAGGCCACCAGGACTCCTCCCCCCAGGTCAAGTATGTATACTATTCATAGTGACACAAGCGCCTTACTCGTTTCGGGAGCTGTTTAGAGTCGAGCATTTTCTGTACCCTTGAACAGCCCTAGGTTGGAAGGGGAGGCTTGGTGGCATAGGGATTACCCTTGGGGCTGCTCCCTGCAAGGTGGGCAGTTTGAAACCATCATCCACTCTGTGGGAGAGAGACGGGCCCTTCTATTCCCGTAGAGTCACAGTCTCAAAAACTCACAAGGGCAGCTCTGCCCTGTCCCATGGAATCGCCATGATTCGGCATGGGGTCAGTGGCAGTGAGGGAGATGCTGTGGGGAGGAGAAGAAGAAGGTGCGTTTGCACAGTGTGCTGAGCATAAAAATTCACTGTGGTAAAGTTGCCTCAGACCCCCAGCAATCCTACAGGGTGAAGTCCAGTGTCTCAAAGGGCTTTCAGGGCTAGAAATCTTCTTGGAGAGAGACTGGTGGCTTCTAACTTTGGGGCTTTGGATTAACAACCGAGCACTTCACCATGGGGCCACCAGAGAGTCTTCTTTTGACCTTCCCATCAACACTGGGGCCACTGTCACGGAGGGACCGGAGGGCTTCCACAGCTTTCTGACCAAGGTTATTACACAGGTAAGAAGGAGCAGAGCCAGGCCTCAAACCCAGGTCAGCTTCACTCCAAACCTTGTTATCGGTTCACCCCCTCCCTCCGTCACCTCAGGCCTGCCAGAGGGTGTCTGCCTCCGGAGTGCTAGCTCGTGACTGAGTTTCAGGTCTGAGTCTAAACAGAAACCCCTGATAGGAGACCACACCTAGCAGGCTTGCCTGGAGCTCTCCCAGGCCACAGAACGTCAGGTGACAGTGGGCCACCAATCCCTGCAGCCCGATCAAGCTGTGTCACCCAGGGAGCAGGGCCCGGGCACAGATGGACAAAGAGGCCTTTGTGGTGGTCATGGTGATGCAAGCTTCACGGTCTCGTCTGTCCACGGCCGAGGCTCTTCAATGCGTGCCTATCACAAGATCCTCCTTAGCCTCTCTCTGCAGAGAAGCCCACACCTTTAATTAAGCCTGCAGGGCTTCATTGGCCATTTATTCCATTCATTCATGCGTGCCCTCGTGCATTCCCTCCTGCACGTCTCTGTTTGGCTTAGAGGGGTTGATAGAGAAGGGAGGCCTGTTTTCTAAGAGCTTCCAGGATAGCAGAGAGATAGCTACAAAGTCAACTGTCACAGAGGTAATGCACTAACCATAGGCTTGGAAGTATGGCTGAACTCTAGACATAACCTTTATACTGAGGCCCACCGGGTGAACTGAACTTGGGCAGGAGAATGGGTGGGGAAGAGCACCTATTTATAAATGAATCACCACCTGCTTTGCACTCATGGACCAAAAATAACCGGAAGATAAATGGCGAAGAAAAGACTGAAGTTGTCGAGGATTTCATTGTACGGGGATCCACCACCTGTGACCACGGAAGTCAGGCAATCAAACAGCATGATGGCATCAGGTAGAGCGGCTGCACGAGGCCTCTTTAAAGCGTTAAAGAGAACAGAGGGCACTCTGTGGACTACGGTGCATCTGACCCAAGCCATGGCATTTCCATGCACCTCATATGTCTCAAGAGCTGGGCAACGAAGAAGGAAGGAAGACTACAAAAGGAGCCATGCCTTTGGAGCACAGTCTTGCCAATGAACATTGAATAGACCATGGACGGACTGTCAGAAAAACAGACAGCTCTGTCTAGGGAGAAGTGTAGCTAGACTGCTTCTTAGAAGTAAAGATGCTCTCTGAAGTGACTTAACCCCCTCTCATTCACTGCCATCGCGTCCATTCTGACTCCTGGGCAGGGTAGGTCTGCCCCTGTGGGTTTCCCAGTCTATAACTCTTTATGGGAGGAGAAAGCCCTGCCTGTCTCCCACAGTGAGGCTGGTGGTTTTGAACTACCGACCCCGTGGTTAGCAGCCCAACACATAACCACGCCGTCACCAGGGCTCCCCTCAGGAGGAGCTCGTCCCTGGAAAAGCACGTTACGCTTGACAGAGAGTGAGAGAAAAGGAGGCAGTCCCTGAAGGAGGTGGACTGACCCAGCATAGTACGTAGGGTGAGGCTGGTGCAGGACCAGGTGGCATTTCGGTCCATTGGACGGGGTGGGGGGTGGGTCGCTCGATGGCAGAACCCACTCAAGGGGACCCGGTAACAACCGGCAACTGTGTGTTTGACTCCGTGGTGGTTTGGTGGTAGAACCCTTGCTTCCTTTTGGAGAGGCGGAGTTAGAGTCCCCACACTTTCTGGACAACCAGCATCCATCTGTCTGTGGGGGCTTGCGTTGGCAACGATGCCGAACAAGTTCCAGTGGAAGGTCTGTGCTAAGAGAGACTAGGAAGAAAGGCCCGGTGACCTCCTTCCGGTGAAAATCCTATATGGCTCACAGCTGTCCGACCCACGATGGATCGCAAGTCCGCAGTGCAGGACTGGGCGGCACTTCATTTTGCTGGGCATGGGGTCACCTTAAATCAGAGGTGGACTTGAAGGCACTGGCATGGGGCTTTACAAATGCTACCGGATAGAACACTCATAGCGACCCTACTTACCCTACTAGGACTCTCCCCATTTTACAGATGGGGAAGCTCGGTCAGAGAGAGGTTAAGCGACTTGCCCAGGTGAGAAGCATCAGAGCCAGGATGCAAATTCACCAGCCTAAGCCAGGTATTCACCATGTTTTGTAAAATAGAGGGGCAGTGAAAAAAGAAGGAGATTCTCAACAAGATGGATTGACACCCCGAAACTCAAACCACACCCCCTGCCACCGATGGTGACTCAGAGTGACCCTATAGGACAGAGTAGAACTGCCCCTGTGGGTTTTTGAGACTGTAACTCTTCACAGGAGTAGAAAGCCTTGTCTTTCTCCAGAGAAATGGCTGCTGGTTTCGAACTGCTGACCACTGTGCTACAAAACAAACAAACAAACAAACAAACAAACAAACAAACAAACAAAGCTCACTGCCATCTGTCAATACCAACTCACAGTGACCCTAGAGTAAGGGGACCAGACGTCCCACTTTTGGCAGGACAGTCCCGATTTTTAACAATTTGTCCCGCGTCCCGCGGCGGTTTAAAAAAGTCCTGATTTTTGGAAAGAATTCACGACAAGCTAGGGTATACGGTTTTTCGGCTGCCACGTGGCTATTTCGCTAGGATACGAGTTTATCCATGGTGTCCAGCTTTACCAATGTCCACATCTGGTCACCTTACCCTAGAGGACAGGGTAGATCTGCCCTGTGAGTCCCCAAGACTGAACCTCCTCACAGGAGTGGAAAAGACCCATCTTTCTGCCACAGAGAGGCTGGTGGTTTCAACCTACCAGGTCGCTAGATTAGGGATAAAGGGAGTTGTCTCCCCTGAATTACTAAACTAATGAAAACTCGAAGTCCATGCCACAAGAAAGAGCTTGCAAACAAACCAGGTGCACGAATCAGACGCCTCTGGGAAAATCCAGAACTGCGCCTGCTCAGACCCAAGCCAAGTAGGCTCAGGTGGGAGGTACACCTGGGCACCAGCCACACGACATCACTCGGGTGCTCCTAAACTCAGCCACTAAGATTGGACAGTACCCTCAACCCCGCCTCCCCTGCCAGGGGGGCGGAGAACAGCCGGCCATGGGAAGGCTGAACCCCTTTTTTTTCAGGGTGAGATGACGCCCGAGGTGGCGGTGCTCTCGGCCCGCTCTTGGGATTTCCCGCTCTTGGCTCCTGCTCCGGTATTCCTTCCGTGTGCTTTTCCACACGGGCTTGTCCGCGTGTAACTTTTGGAGAAGGTCATACCTGAAATACCCCTTTCCCTCCTAAAAATGGCTTGGATTTAAAATGTTAAGAAATTCACCTCTGCCACATGAATTCTTTCTGTGTTTCGAAGCAAGAACTGAGGTAAACCACTCCAGAGACCTGACAAAACTTCTGACCCTGAAGATCGCAGCCCGACGTGCCACCCCTAAGCCACCAGGGCTCCTAACAATAGAAGGGGCAGCCAACTAGAGGGAGACCCTCAACGACATGGACGGATGCCCTGGCTGAAACCCTGGGCTCAAAACAGCAACAACTGGGAGGCTGGTGCAGGACAGGGCAGGGCTTGTCTGTCCATCCATAAGGTCGCCAGGATTGGAAGCCACTCTGAGCGTGGCACCTTGAAAGGCAGGGTGGAGATGCCCTGACCTGGGAGTGGGGCGGGGCAGGGGCAAGTAGAGGGTCAGAGTGAAGGATGCTGGGACACGGGTGAAGGAGGTGTTTCTAGAAGGAGCAGGGATCCTTCTAACTGGTCGTGTGCTGCTGGGGGTAGAAGAGGACCAACAACAGACGCCCTCCCTCCCCTCGGAGAAGAGTAGCTTCCGGGAGGGCTGGGCGACAACCTCTTTGCAAAGGGCTCAAGGGAAAAAACAGATCTTCGAGGAGAAGAGGTAGGGGGCAGTGAAAATCATTCTTTTGAGAACTTCTACTCCGAAAGGGAGCCGAAAAACAGAGCAGCTGGGTCCAAGGGATTTTTCCTGTGTAAGCTGGGAAGTCACAGAGCACGTCTGTCACTGATGGGGGTGCTGGAGGGAATAAGGAGAGCCTGAGCAAGTGGAGAAAGAGGGGCTGGAGTGAAACCCTTCAGTAACAAGATGGGCTGGAGTCCAGGCTGAGTGGAGGCTGCCTTTGGCGAGGAGTTGGCCGTGGGGGCAGCTGCAGCTGGACGGATGGGATGCTGAGGCGCCCTGTGGGCAGCATCCTGAGATTCTGCACTCAGCTCCTTCAGAGCCTGCGGTTTGATAGTCCCCTGGCTGCTTACCTTCCCAGAGCCACGAGGTGGAGAGAGGAGATACAAGGGTCTCCAGGGCCAAGGGCGTCTGCAGGCTTTCTGTGTCCCCGGTGCCAGAGGCTCTGGCTGCTGGCAAGGCTGAGAGGAGCGGAGTTGACCTGAGAGGTGTTTTCTCTGCTGCTGCGAGAGCAGTAAGGTGAGTCTCCAAGGCTGGTTGGGCTCATGCTTTTGAGGTCTTCTGGGGGAATTGGCAGGAGTTGTGGGCGGTGCTGGACATGACTGTGCTGCGAACCAAAGGGGGCGGGGGCGGGGGTGGGGGGTGTTTGAGTGTACTCAGAAGTGTTTCCGAACAAAGACCTGGTCATCTATTTCTGAAAAAACACAAAACCCTAAAACAACCCAGCCATTGAAAGGAAACCTACGGAGTGCGGCTCTACTCCAGCACATGGGATTGCCATGAGTTAGAATGGGCTTGACTGCATCTTCTTCTGTGTGTGTGTAGTTAGCGGGGATGCAGACTTCAGTTACGTGCTCCCTGCTCTCCGGTAGGGGAGGGGGCAACAAAACAAGATGGTTGGGAATGGAATTCTAGCATGTTTCATTCTACTTGACAGAATTAAAAAAAATCATTTAATTGGGGGCTCATACAATTCTTATCACAATCCATCCATCGATCCATCCATCGATCCA
>NW_022103915.1:36744581-36760404 GCF_000313985.2 Echinops telfairi
CTTGGCCAACCAGAGTCCTGTGGGGCCTTACTCTTTCACAAGTTTTGTGGAGCCTGCAGTAGGCACTGCCCGCATCTTTTCTTTGTGTGGATTGTACCAAACCGTGGCTCACCTTGAGAGGAAAGGGAACGTGGAGCGTTTCCTTGTGCTCGTGAGGAGTTTGTACCTGGATCACGAGGAAGTTAGGCAAACAGAATAAGGGAACAGTGCGTGGTTCAAGCTCAGGAATGGCGCGTGTCAAGGTTGTGTCTTCCCACCATACTTATTCAATCTGTGTGCTGAGCCATTCCTGGAGAAGCTGGATCATACAAAGATGAATGTGGCACCAGGGTTGGGCGAAGGGTTATTAACGACCTGAGATATGCAGATGACACAACCTTGCTGTTGAAAGTGAGGAGGATTTGGAGCACTTCTTGATGGAGTTCCAGGATCGCGGCCTCCAGTGCGGACCACAATTCAGTGTAAAAAGAAGCAAACCAAACTCACTGTCATTGAGCTGAGGCTGGCTCATAGTTACCCTGTGAGACAGTGTAGAACTGCCACTGTGAGTTTCTGAGATTATAACTCTTCAACGAGAGTCAAAAGTCTTGTGTTTCTCTGGCACACATGTGGTGGTTTTGAACTGCTGACCTTGTGAATTGCAGGCCGGTGCAGAATCACTATGCCACCAGAGTTTCTCTATGTAAGGAGGACTCAAATCCTCACAACTGGATCGATAGGTAACATCATGATAAACGAACAACAGATTGAAGTTGTCACTGCTCAAGGAATCAGTCAAGAGATCCAGCGAGGCATTGCGTTAGGTAAGTTCACCTAAGACCCCTGTGGAGTGCTGAAAAGCCAGGATGCTACTTTGAGAAGTAAGGTGGACCTCACCCAAGCCGTGGTATTTTCAATAGTCTCACACACGTGAAAGCTAGACGTGAAATAAGGAAGACTGAGGAAGGATTGATGCCTTTCAACTATGGTGTTGGCAAAGAATCTTGAAAGTACCATGGATGGCCAAGAAAGAACAAACCTATCTGTCTAGGAGGAAGTACAGCCGCAAGGATGGCGAGACTTCATCTCCTGTACTTGGGACATGTCAGGAGAGCTCAGTCCCTGGAGGAGAACATCAAGCTTGGTAAGAGAGGCAGCGAAAAAGAGGAAGCCCTTCGATGAGTTGGAATGACACAGCGGCTGCAACAAGGGGCTCAAGTATAAGAACAATTCTGAGGATGGCGCACGGTGGGCTGCAGTTCCAGTCTGTTGTACGGAGCAGCACCACGAGGCGGAACCGACTGGTCGGTCCCTGATAACAACGACAAGGCCCTCTCCACACTCCAAAGCGTACCTCTCAGCCTGCCTGTGAGTGATGATGAAGATGCCCACAAAGAGAGGAGGAACGTGGGCCCTTTAAGTACCAAAGCAGGGGGATTTCCCTGATTAGAGAAAAACACCTCTGGTTACAAGGACAACTTAAGACAGCCAGCACAGCACAGGTAGGGTTCTGGTTCCTTGACCCATGTTCTCATTTTTTTAAATCATTTTATTAGGGGCTCATACGACTCTTATCACAATCCATACACACTTCAATTGTGTAAAGCGCATTTGTACATTCATTGCCCTCATCATTCTCAAAACATTTCCTCTCCACTTAAGCCCCCGGCATCAGGTCCTCATTTTTTACCTTCTCCCTGGGGGACGGACAACAGAAAAGTGGGTGAAGGGAGACATCAGACAGGGCAGGATATGACAAAATAAACAATGTATAAATTATCAAGGGCTCATGAGGGAGTGGGGAGCGGGGAGGGAGGGGAAAAACATATTCTCATTAAAAAAATGTCTGTATCTCCCACCCCAAGAGAACTGGTGTCCACCCCTCCACCCCATGTATGCTAGGCTGTATTATACATATTGTTTTCTTATTTTAAAAAACAGTTTTATTGGCATATCGTTTATATTTCATATCATTGAATCGTTCATTCATATTAGAAAAGTTGTGCAATTATCAGGACAGTCCATTTTAGAGCATTTTCTGTGGATCCTCATGGGTGTTAGCTTCCCCTTCCCTCCCCTCTCTCCCAGCCTGCTCTACCCAACCCCAATTTCCCTCTGCCATGCCCCTAGGTAATCATTAATCCCTTTACTCTCTCTATAGATTTACTGTAAATGGTTTTCCTACAAAGCAATAACATGTAAATGTGGGTCTTAGGCATGCTAATGTTTCGGCTTGACTGATCCTGAATTCTCAGCCAGTGTGGGGTTGAGTGGCCCCGGCTGCTGTGAGCATTGAGAGGCCGTGTTGATTGTTGAGAAACAAACGTTCCTGTGAATTCCAGCACTGCCCTCCCTGTACATGGTCTCTTATGGGTAAAGGCCTGTAGGGTGGACTACTATATTCACTTTACAGATGAGGAGACTGAGTCTCAGAGACAGAGAGGAGGGGTCGTGAGCTGGGGAGGTGACTGAGCCTGCTTTAGGGGTAGTTTTTCATGGGTCCAGAAGCCACACTGCCCTCTCCTCCAGTGGCAAACGAGCCAAGATTCGGAGAGTCATGGAGTGGACAGAGATGCATAGAGCGAGCGCAAAAGGCATTTATTGGGCACCTCCCGAGTCCTCAGCTCTGTGCTTGGTAGTCAGAAGATCAGAGAAGCAGCAAACGCTATGCTTGTCATCAAAGAACTAACTGGCTTAAGCACGTGGGACTATGCACAAGCTGTAAACAATCTCAAGACTGTAGGGCACTGACTGCCCCCTCAAGGGGCTATCGGATCCAAAGGGAGAGGGTTGGTGGGGTGACAGGAGGGGAGGTTCTAGAGCTAGGCAGGAGCCCTGAGTGCAGACTGCATGTGGGTGAGGGAAAAGCCAAGCGCTTCACATTGTTCAGTGTCGAGCCGGCTTCTACACGTAGCGGCTCTCACGCGGGTGTCTGAGCCCCATGCTGCAGGCACCGTGTCAGCGTCTCATTGAGCCTGCACCTTTTCCCTGTCCCTGGAGCCTCGGCATTTCTTTGTTCTGTTCTGTTTTATTGGCACATCATCCACATATCATACAATTCAATAGTGTCATCATATCAAGAAGAATTTTGCAATCGTGACCTCGGTCCATTTTAAAACTTCTTTTATTTCATGGTTAAATCACTTTTAAGATGAATTGTGTAATCACAATCAGTTCTCCTGTTCCCTTCCCCTCCCACATACATTGTTTGCTCCCCCAACCCCTCCCCTTCCCTCGTTCCCGCCTCCTTCCCCCCACCTTCCCTATAAACCCCTGCCTCAAATATTACCTCTATGCCTCTACTCCTTCTGTGCTTCACAAACTGGAAAACCCCACAGAAACAAAGTAAAGCGATAAGGGGACAATAAAAATACAAAGATAAAAATACAAATAATGAGTAGGAAAGAAAAGACCACTCTCAGGATTGACAAGGCCGGGGAAGAACTTGACCCTGGGCTTTTCAAGGGTGAAGTCTTTTTCTAGAGACGGGTCTTTCCTGATCCTGGGTCAGAAGTAAGCAAGACAGAGTCTGGCCATCCTTGCTCTTGAGACGCATTCTGCAGGACATCCTGCGGGACAGATGCCCGTTCTCCAGGCGTCCCTGGTGCTTGGGACACGCTTCACCAGCACCGCGATTCACAGGCATCCATTCTTTTGCCCTCTTCCTTATTCAGTGTGCAGCTGCCACCTGTAGTGGAGGCATTTGGAGATCTTAGGGTTTGGGTAGGGCGCCTTGTTGTCTTCCAAGTGACATCTTTGCTCTTGAAAGAAGTCTGGGGGCAGGAGTTTTGTTCAGTGCAATATGTGGTTAATTGAAATGTAACTTTCATGATATTACAACTTCAGTCTTTTCTCCTTTTATTATGATGGTGTCTATTGGTCCAGGTGAACGAGATTAACTTAGACCCACCACCTTTTATTTGCAAGTTTGAAATCCAAGTTGTTGTTTTTAAACCTGGTACCAAATTTTACTTGACAGCGAGACCCGGCCTGGTTAGGAGAGGGGCCTTGCAGCCTGCCGAGTGGCTGTTGATGCTCGCTGCAGTCCAGAGGGGTCCGGTTGTGAGGGGCTAGCCTCCCGTCCTGGAGTAGCCTGATACATGTGGTCATTTCTGAAGAGAAGAGACACTAGTTTCTGGCCCCCGGGGTTTTAGGTAAGGGTTCTGCACCTGAATTCACCACAGTGCTTTACCAGGTGAACCGGGCATTCTGTCACGGTGCCTTAACCCACACGCCCTTATTTGGTCCATCTGGAAATCGTACGAGATAACCCTAAGAACCCCACTCCGTGGATGAGGAAACTGAGGCCCGAGAAGGTTTGCTCATGGGGTCAGGTTTGAAGCTAAGGCCTCTGTGCGGGCAGTGGTCCCTTGGTGACCCCCTGGGTGGGAGCAGTTTTACAATCAGGCTGAGAAGTCAGTTCAGACCGTGGAGGTCCAAGGAAGCAGTCGCAGAGGAAACAAGGCGCCAATGGGTTTGATAGGGAGGGGAGTGGGTCCGAAGTGGCGCGCCAGGCCAGGGCAGGGAGGTCCAGGTGGACAGCCGGGTTGGGAGCTGCAGAGGGTGAGCCTTTCAGAGGAGCCTGGCTGCCTGTGGCTGAAGCTGTCAGTTGGAGACAGACCTCCACAGATTTGAAGTCCCAACCCCGACATTTCATTTGTCACCTACTCCCAGACATGAGTGGTGACCTTCAGACCTGCAGCTAGTCCCCTTTCTGTTGAAAGAGGAAGCTGTCGCAGCAAGTCCCCGTGACCCGCCTCTGTGTGGTGCGAAGAAGAGGAACCTGGATCTGATTTGGATTTTTGGAAGAAATTTTGCTTTAATGTGGTCAACCCAGCTTCTTCATTTGCTGGTCTGATGAGGGCCGTGGTGGCTGCCCCTCAGGGGATCCACTTAGGGGACTCTCTGGGGCAGAGTTTCGGGGATTCTTGAGGGGGCAGAGGTTCGCACACCTGGTCCCGTGAGTCCTCAGGTGTCAACAGTAAGCTCTGGGGCCAATGAAAAACTGAAATAAACTTATTTTTAAAATGCACCATTAGGAAACAAGAGAACCCCACCCCCCAAAGGCAAGCTCATGTCAGCCAGTATTTATTTTAAGAAGGGAGGGGAATAAGGAATTACTCTTTTAAAGATGTCAATGTTCTGAAAACACGGGGTCCCAGATTAGTATGTTGGGAAAACCTCAGATTGGTATCTTGGCTCCGTCGTGTTCTCACTGTCAGAAGCTGGGCAGGTTCCCCTAAAACCCTAAGGAGATGGGGGCTACAGATGGACCTAACAAGGGTGGGGGAGGAGTGAGCAAGGGGAGGGGTCTCTGAAGATGCTTGGTAAACCAGAAGGCACCGCACACACGTAACCCAGGTGAGGCGAGCAGTTAACTACCCAGCTGCTAACCAAAAGGCCGGGGTACCCCCAGTCACTTGGTGGGAGAAAGACCCGTGGACCTGCTCCCATGAAAACCAACGTCTGGAAAAGTCTTTGGGGCGACTCTCCTCTGTCCTAAGGGGTCACTGTGAGTCAAAATCGGCCTAGACAACACCTGTTTGATCCATCATGGCACATGGAACAAGAGCAGTGGTAAAGGCAACAGGAGGGTTAGTAGGAAATGGTGGCAATTATTACAAATTGTAGGCAGGACTCCGGGTGATGGCGTCAGGGCCCTGAAAAGTCTTGAGCAGTTGAGAACCTAGCCCCCATTTGGACTCAGAGGGGCCCAATAGGACACCCTGAAACCCCCTGTTTGGGTTGCTGAGGGGCAGAAAGCCTCATCGTTCCACTCGGAATGGCTGACCTTGTTGTAACTCACTACACCACCGGGGCTCCCAGTCCTTGCACTCAGGTTTAAAAATGCCAATGTCAAGATTCAGGGTGGAGCAGAGGTTAGCACCGTGGAAGGGAGGGTGGCTGTCTCCCGCAGAGGGAACATGGCGGGGGGTGGGGGGGTGACAGAAGGGGCCCTGGAGGGCATGAGGGAAGGTTGATGGGGTCGGAGCTGAGGAGAAGGGGAGGTGACTCCAGACAAGACTGGAGACTGGAGAGTGGGCAGAACAATGCTAAACAGGCTCCCCTGGGTCCCCGTGCAAACATTGAGAAGGTGCTGGGGCCTGGGGTCAGTTGGCTCAGCATCTTGCCCATAAGAGTTCAGAATGCAAAGAGTCCTGGCCACGTTGCCTCATGGGTCAGCAGCACTCCTTGAAGACCCGAAAACGGGACAGAACGGATGAAACCAAAAGTGTCCAAAAGTAGGACCCAGGGTCAAAGGGCCAAGGTTTCCCAGGAGCTCCTTCTGTAGGGGCTCCCCTGGGAGCTCCCCATCACCTGCTCCGCCTACAGCCTTGCTGGGGTGCCTCCGTGGAAAGACCCCGGTCTCAGGTTCCTCCTACGTCTCCATCTTTGTGAATAGTGCTCTGGTATTACATTCTTGTCGGTCCCTATTTCACTTCAAGAAATTCCAGAAAAGCCTGGGGTGGGGGAAGATCCTGGAGAGACATGGACTCCCAGGACCCCACGTCCAGGTCCAGTGAGACTAAACTTCTCTGACACACAGTGTGGCCCGGGGGCTGGGCTGGTGCAGGAAGACACCCTCCAGGGCTCTGTGGGAGGAGGTGGGCTGTGGGGCTTGGTGCGGGCTGAGGCCTGGCCTCTGCCCCTTCTCAGAGTTTATCAGGAGCTGATGCTGGAGCCAGGTCTGACCCTGTGCCAGGTCTTCATGCCAGGGCTGCAGAAGCAACCAGAAGCCCATCTGTGTACGCAGGGAGAGTGTCTGTGGAAACAGAGCGTGAAGTAGCTGGGGGTGAGGAGCGGGCAGTCTGAGGGGAACTGAAGGAAGGGGCAAGGGTATGCACTTACTCGCCACATGCCCTGCTGAGGAGGCTGCTTTGACTCTGTTTCAGAAGGTAACTGACAGAGGCTTGTCAAAGAGGTGCCTTAAGATCCCAGCAGCACCTTCTCTCTTCTCCAGTTCCAGGGCGTGAGGAGGGCAGCACTCGGAAGAACTCAGTCTGGGGAGCTCTGGGCCCTGGAAGGGGACAAAGGCTGTTTCTGACAGGACGGCCGAGGGTGAGGGGCAGCCCCGTGGGCAAGGCTGGGAGGGGATGGTGTGGACGTGTGGCGTGTCAGGCTGGAGAGCTCTCCCTCGAGGAAGATGGGGGCTCAGCAGCGGCGGCAGGGGCCTGCACCCGGGATTCTGGCAACTCCATCCTGGGAATGAAGGGATAACTCTTTGTCTGGTATCCAGAGAGCCGGACAACCCCTTCTCTTCCCAATGCTCATTTCTTCTCCGTCAAACAAGCATTCCATGCTCCGCAGAGCCTTGCTGGGTGTGGTGCCTGAGTGTACGTTCTTTCTGAGCACCCAGATGGCTTTCAGGAGGCTGGAGACCTGGGGTAAGAGGATTAGACAAGGATCGGAGGATGGAGAAGCGGTGGGGAAGCCGCCTGGGGAGGGGCTCTGAGGTAGTCCAATCAGAGATACTTCAGGGTTCGTGTGTGTGCGCGCGCGCGCGCACGCGCACGTGCATCCTTGCTAGCTCCTTCCCCCACACTCACTCTGTTAACATCATCTCCCGTTCCTTGGCCTGATTTCATTTATTTATTTATTTATCTTGACTTTAGCCCAATCCCAGGCCTCCTTGTTTAAAACAAAACAAAACCTAGCAAAGCAAACAAGGCTTTCACAACCGACAAGCTCCTCCATGGAGTGTTGCCTGAGCAGATGTGAACAGCAGGGACCACCAGCCCCCTTGGCTTCATCCCCGCCGATGCTCAGGACATACGCTCTGCAGCCCGAGAGCAGCTCTCCTGGAGAAGGCCCGGCCATCCTTGGTTTTGGCAACCAGTTCCCTTTGGGTTCAGTGGCATCCCTGACACGCATTCTGCAACGGTCTCCAGGACATCCCTGAACGTACCACATCTCCCTGCCGCTGGGTGAACCCCCCATTCTGAGGTCAGCCGACCAGCCAGCGAAGCTCGGCCTTCATCAGAAGGGTCACTACTCCTTCTTCAGTGTGAACGTTTCTTTAGGTACCGGTTGGTCTTGGGCCTCTCCAGCAGAAACAATCCCATAACTAATTTTATAAGCCAGCCATCATACTTCCTTTGGAAAGTGGTCCAAGCTCCTCTCTTGGCTGTCAGAGTCAAAGTTTCACGTGGAGATGTTGAGCCATTGGGGTGTGGAGAGACCGATGACAAGATTGTCACCTGGTCCTTCCCTTCCTCTCTGCTTTGAAGCCTGCTAAAGAGCCATTCAGAGGGTCTGCAGGTCCCAAGCACCATCCTATCGCTCATCTTTGCCCCTCGAATCTTCTTAGCGGCCTCACGGTGCCCACGTTTCCGGCTGAGCTTAGCTGTGATCTCGATTGAGATGGATTTCGTGTACCTGTGGGTAGACGTTGAAAGCAGGCTGCTCCGGCGGGTTCCTTTGAAAAGGCCGGTATCACACAGGAAATGTGACTAAGAAAGTCTCCTTCCACCACGACCGAAGCCTCAGTTTATTCACTGGAAAACCGGCACCCACCCCTCTCCCCCACTACTTACTCACAGCCTGCACAGACACATTGCACAACAGCACACATTTCCCAATACGGTGAAACGTGCACGCCGAGGGCCAGGCAGGGAGTGAGTCATTATTTGTCAGCCTTCTTCTGTGGAGGGGGGGGGGGCATCCTTAACCTCCTCACGTGCTGCCCATGGCTGCCCATTCCATAGGGTGTTTGACAGGGCAGGGACTGGCGCAATCTGCCAAGACCTTGTGGTTGGCCAGCGAGGAGGGCAAAGGTCAGGAGTTGGATTGTCTTGGCAAAACTCAGATGGATAAGGGGGTTGGGGTGGGGTGGGGAGGGGGTCACCATCCAGGCTTTCTGACCCACAAGTCACATGCTGCCGAAATAACCTCCGGTGACTTCCTTCTTCCACACCGAGACAGTCTAGGAGGAAAAGCCA
The DNA here is from genome assembly GCF_000313985.2 of Echinops telfairi. NCBI lineage: Eukaryota > Metazoa > Chordata > Mammalia > Afrosoricida > Tenrecidae > Echinops > Echinops telfairi. The sequence goes on from NW_022103915.1 coordinate 36,753,500, forward strand.
GTGTTCTCCTCCCGAAGCTCACCCGATGGGTCACAACCGTCTGATCCGCGGTCAGTAGCCAATCGTGTGGACGGGGAAGGACCAGGCAGCACGTGCCCTGTGGTTCAGGGACCTTTCCCAGGAATGCGCTTACAACCACCTCCTTCAGTCCCTGGGGCCCTTGCGTCTGTCTCCTTGTAGTGCCTAGCCAGGTGACGTGGCTGAGTGGGCCCAGGGGAGCTGGGCAGCTGATCCCGGATTCCCCACCCTCAGGTCTCACCAGAGGCAGGAGTTACTGCACTTGGGAGACAGGGTGTCTGATGTGCAGCCTCATTGTTTTGGCCTCTTCGTACATAAAGTAGGAAAATTCTTACCTATGGAGCTGTCATGAGAATATGTGAAAGGAAACATCTTAATAATTAAAGAAGTGAGTATACCCTGCTCCCCCATAGGCCTTTAAAGCCCACAGAGGGGTGGGGGGAGAAAAAATATGGATGGGGGACCAGGACACTAATCCACCCAAGGGGCGGGTATTGTTTATTTCTCCAAAGGAAAGGGAGACAGAGAGTAGACCTCAGGCTGGTGTGCCAAGCCTTCAGGGAGACATTCACAGAGAGGACCACAGGATGGCCTTAGCTCAAGATATGCCATCCCCGCCCGAGATGACAGCACTATAGAGGGTAGTACCGATGATACAGTTTGGGGAGTGCAACGGGTCTGACCTGCCCACATGGGGGCAAACCAAGAGGGGAGCGCAACAGGCCAGAAATGGGAGCCAAGCCACAAAGTCCCCGAGGAATCCTGATCGTACACTTCTGACGGGGCATGGGGTGGGTGGGGATGGTGTGGGGAGGCAGCACTTGGCCCCTCCTGTGAATTGGTTGGGGGCTGTTCACAGCGGGCCACAGGGTGGGACCTTAGACGGCTCCATTCTTGACTGCAGGAGGAGCAATGAGGTCTTGGAGAAGGTGCCCCCCTTAGTCATGAATGCTGAGAACTATGCTAAAAGGGTATAAGTGCTATTATGTAAATGGGTCCTGGGATATGGATCCCTGAAAGAAAAGGGGATTAGACTGATGGATTCTCACAGGGCCTGCGGGCTATTGAACAGAGAGATACTCCTGGACTCTGGGTCAGGACAACAGTTAGACTTGGAACTATTTGTATGGTTTCTCACTCTCTCTTTTCCTTTCTCTTGGTGTCTGTCTGTCTGTATAAGATAGGCAGGACAAGCAATCCAAAGAGATCAGCAATGGGACTGACGGTCCTGGGGGGCCATGTGAGAGGAGGAGGCAGGGGGAGGGAGCGGGAGCCAATAACAACAGGGATAGGGGACTGGCAAGGGATCTAAAAGTGACGATGAGGAGGGTGTGGCATTGCTGGTCCTGTTTGGTCAATTGAAATGTATCTGAGAAGTATTACTGGGAGGTGAACGATGGGCAAACATGAGAGTGGGGCAAGAGGACAGAAAGGAGAATAAGTGGAAAGAATAAGAAAGCAAAAATTATATATATATGAAAAAATATAAATATAGGTGAATTTGTATACACACACATGGGGGTACACAAAAGAAACTGGAATTTTTTTTCAAAGATATGCATTTAAACTTTTTTACAAAACAACCTTATCACCTTCAAAATACTCTTCATTACACTTAAAACACCTGTCAAATCTGTGATTCCATTCTTGGAAACATTTTTCAAACTCATCTGTTGGGATGGCTGACAGCACCTCCTCATTTTTTTCTTCACCTCTTCTACGTCTTCAAATTGCTGTCCTTTCATGTCCCTCTTCATTCTAGGAAACAAAAAGAAGTCGAATGGAGGAAGGTCAGGTGAGTAAGGTGCATGGGGCATGAGAGACAGGCTGTTTTTTGCCCAAAACTAGCGCGCTGAGATGGCTGCATGAGTAGGTGCATTGTTGTGATGGCAAAACCAGTCCCCTGTCTGCCACCAATCAGGCCTCCCTCCCTCCCCCCACACTGTTATGCAATCTTTTCAGAACTGCTTAATAGAAAGCTTGGTGAAGAGTCTGACCAGGTGGAACGAACTCCAAATGTACTCCGAGTCGACATGTTCAACTGTTTGGGAAGTTGACGGACGTCCAGAATGAGGTTTGTCACCAATCAACGTTTCACCTGTTTTGAAATGAGAAAACCACTTGTACACTTGAGTTTTTCCCATAGCACTATCCTTTTAAGCTGTGCTCAACATCACAGTTTTTTGTGGCAATTTTCCTTAGCAGGAAACAAAATTTCATAGCCATACGCCAACCTTTCACCAGCAATCACAAAAAGCAAGGTTTGAGTGAAACTGCTTTTACAAAATTTAACTGACCAGAGAGTACCTTCCCAGGTGACACCACTGGGTGCACTAACTCAGAGTGAGTTGCTAGGTGCTTGCCTAGCAGGAGAAAGGTACACTATGAAAGCTCAACTCCACCCAGTGCAATTCTGTTGTGTGTTTTTTGGTACCCCCTCATATTTTACTACAACCAGGAGGTAGATGGACTTTGGGCCTCTATTTAAATCTCATCTCATGGTACAAGAATGGCTTGTTCTACTAATGTGGCAATATATGATACTCATCTTCCTGACACGGTTGCTGAAGACAAAATGGGTGCATAAGCAACTGTGGTAAAGATAGCTGATGGTGCCTGGCTATTAAATTATATAGCATCTGGGGTCCTAAAGGCTTGAAGTTAAACAAGCAGCCATCTATCTGGGAAGCAACAAAGCCCATGTGGAAGATGCACACTAGCCTGTGATCATGAGGTGTTGGCAGGAATAGTATTGGATGTTCAAAAACAAGCAATCAAATTGACACGAAGGAGCATAGACAAACTGGAGACCCCAAACCCACCTGTAAGATAATTGGACAGTACCTCACAGAAGGGCCACACAGATAGGATGGTATATCCAGGGAGCAGTGTAGCACTGATAAAACATATAACTTTCCTCTATTTAATGTGCCCTCCCCTGACTATTATGGTCTTAGTTCTACCTCATTAATCTTGTTAGACCTGTGTATGTATGTTCCTTTGTATAATTAAGATAGTTCAATGCATGAAATCCAAGATAGATAAATCCTTCATCAATGGTAACAGGAGTAATGATTCCCTGAGGGTATGGGACGATGGGGGAGGAAGTGGGGAAGGGGGAGCTGATAGCAATGATGACTGTATAGCCTCAATTGGGGGGAATGGATAACAGAATTGTAGGTGAACGGATACATTGGATGGTGTAAGATGTAGCAAAAAGTTAGAAATATAACAATGATAATGTAGAATATAATAATAAGGGTTCCTGAGGAGTAGGCTGGGGAGGGAGGGAACAAAGGGGAGTTGATATCAAGGAGTTCAAGAAGAAAGAAAATGTTTTCAACATGATGGTGGCAGCAATTGTACAGTTATGCTTGGTCTCACTGAATTATGGATTGTTATAATATCTGTAAGAGCTCTCAATAAAATGATTTTTAAAAAGAGAAAAAAATGAGTGAGTGTATACAAGCTATTGAGCACAGTATTGGGTGTGAGCGCTCTAAGTATTAGCTATTATTATTCTAATGGGTTGGTCAGTTTTCTGCAATCCTGTTCAGTTCAATTCCAAGTTGGAAACAAAGAGAAAGAAACAGTAGTTGGAAAATATCACTTTGGTGATAGAAACAAAGCTAGAGATAACATGATAAAATTTTGCAAGATCAATGGCTCCTTCCTCAAAAATACTTTTTTTCCACAACATGAATGGTGACTGTACATGTGGAATTCACCAGATGGAAACACAGAAATAAAATTGACTACTGCTGTGAGGAGAGATGATGGGCCAACTTAATATAAGCAGTCCAAACAAGGCTAAGGACTGACTGTGGAACAGACAATTGCTCATATGCAAGTTCAAGAAAATTGAAACAAATCCACAAGAGCCAAAATATGCCCTTGACTCTATCACCCCTGAATTTGGAGAACATCCCAAGGATAGATTTGACCGACTGAACACTGAGGACAGAAGACTTGATGAGCCGTGGGAGGACATCAAGAACATCATTCATGAAGAGAACAAAACGACATTAAAAAGATGGGGAAAAGCCAACGTGAATGTCAGGAGAGATTCTGAAACTTGCTCTTGATTGTAGAGTAGCAAAAGCAAATGGAAGAAATGATGAACTAAAAGAGGGGAACAGATATGTCAAAGGGCGGCTTGAGAAGACAGGGTAGAGTATTAGAATTAAATGTGCAAAGACCTGGACTTAGAATACCAAAAAGGAAGAACATGCCCAGCACTTATCAAACCAAAAGAAATGAAGATAAAATTCAAGCCTCGAGTTGCAATGTTGAAAGATTTTTATTGAATGACGTAGGAAGCATCATAAGAAGATGGAAATCACTGTACCAGAGAGTCACACAAGACACAGAGTCACACTATTAAAATGAACTAGTTCATAACCAAGGGTACTGAAGGAAGAAGTCCAAGCTGCACTGAATACATTAGCAAAAACCAAAAACTCAAAAAAATTCACTGCCATTGAGTTTATTCTGACTCATAGGGCCACTACAGGCAGGGTTGACTGCTCCTGTGGGTTTTTGAGAATTTAAGTCCATTTCAATTTTACTTTTCTTCCTTTTATCACCACTCAGCCCGATGTTAGATGTTATGGATAAGGGATCTGGAGGGTAAGACTGTAGCTCTTTACTGGAGTAGAAAGCCTTGTCTTTCTCCTGAGAAGCCTCATCTTTGCCCCGTGGAACAGCTGACCTTGCAGTTAGGAGCCCAATCGATGCAGGACCACTATGCCACCAGCTCCAGGAATTCCATCAGGAATACCAATACAAATGTTTCAGCAAGCGAATGAAGTACTGGAAGCATTCATTCACCTAGACCAAGAAAGTTGGAAGACAGCTACCCGGTGGCCAATCGACTGGATGAGATCCATATTTATGTCCATTCCAAATAAAAGTGATCCCACAGAATGTGGACATTATTGAACAATTTCATTCACGTCGGATGCATGTCAAATTTTGCTGAAGATCATCCAACAACGGTTGGGACAGTGCATTAATAGGGAGCTGCTAGAAACCCAAGCGGGATTCAGAAAAGGATGTGAAATAAGGAATATCAATCCTGATGTCAGATGCTGTTGGCTGAAAGTAGAGAATACCCGGAAGATGTTTCCTTGTGTTTCATTGACTCTGCAAAAGCATTTGACTGGGTGGAGCCGTGGATCACATTGAACAAAACGGGAATTCCGGGACCCTTCATTATGTTCCTGTGGCCGAGCAGGAGGCAGTCGTTGGAACCAACAAGGGAGTACTGCACAGGTAGTTTCAAATCAGGAAAGGTGTGCCTTAGGGTTGTACCCTTATACCATACCTATTTGATCTGTATGCTGAATAAAAAGGCTGAGAAGCTGGATTACTTGAAGAAAAATGTGACGTCAGGACTCAAAGTCTTATTAACAACCCGTGACATGCAGATGTCACAACCTTGTTTGCCTAAAGTGAAGACTTGAGGTACTTGCCGATGAAGAGGAAGGGTGCAGCCTTCAATGTGGATGACAACTCTATGTAAAGGAGACCCAAACCCTCACAACTGAACCAAAAGATAACACTCTGATCAGTGGAGATAAGATTGAAGTTGTCAAGGATTTTGTCTTGCTTAGACCCACAACCAATGTTCATGGAAGCAGCAGGCCAGAGATCAAAGGGTGCACTGCACCGAATAAATGGTCATTTTCATGACCTGTTTACAAGCGTGGAAGAGCAAGAATGTCACTTTGAGGACCAAGGTGTCCCTGAGCCATTCATGGTGTTGTTAATCCCTTCATCTGCATGTGAAAATTGAACATCCAAAAAGAAGACCAATGGAGAATCGATCCATTTGGATTGTGGTGTTGGCAAAGAACATGGGAAGCACCATGGACTGCCGGAAGAACAAACAAATCTGTCTTGGAAGAAGTACGGCCGGAATGCCCCGTAGAAACGACTTCAGCTCCCATACGTTGGCCATGCGTTCAAGAAAGACGAGTTTCTAGAAAGGAAATGATACTTGAGGAAATCAAGAGCCAGCAGCGAAAAGATGAAGACCAGACTGATGAGGGAAACCAATGTACAAATGGGCTGGACACAATGGATGGATGGATGGATTGTGATAAGCGTTGTACGCGCTCCCAATAAAATGATTTTTAAAAAAAGATGAAGACCTTCGATGAGATGGATTGATCTAGTGGCTGCCACGAGGAGTGCTGACACAGAACAATTGTGAGGATGGTGCAGGACGTGGCAGGCTTCGTTCTGTTGGGTCTCTATGAATCCAGGCTGAGCTGACAGCACCTAACACAAACAACAACATTCGATTCCAGATGCCATCAACCAAGGCTTCCCAGAAGGAGCCCTGGTGGTGCAGTGGTCACTTGTTGGACTGCTGACTGCAAGGTCAGCACCCGGCCCAGGGATGCATGCAGGAACCATTCTGCAAAGGCTTTGAATGAGTGAGGTGGGAGACTCGTGTCTGATTCTGGCTTGGCCACTGGCCCCGTTAGGAAGCGTGTGGATTGAGCTGCTGGAGCGCAGGGCCCCGTCACGGACAAGGGCAGAGGGCGAGTGGGGAGTGACGCGTGCGAGCTGACGCGTCCTTTAGGCTGTTGCTCTCACGTCCAGTGCCTTCCTCTCTGCTGGGAAATTCCTCGTGAGGAGATTCAAACCCCAAGCCTACGAGGCCCTAGATGCTTCTCCCCAGCTTTGAGCAGCCTTGTTCTGCCCAGCACCTTCCTGAGAATGTTGGAGGGAGGGTGACAGTTTGCAGTGCAGCACCCCTTGACCATGAGACTTAATCAGGAGCGCACCAGAGCCACAACTGGCACCTACGGACTGGGGGTTCTTAGGCTGTGGACCAACCCACAATGCTGCGATGTCAGGGTGAATCCTTTGGCTCT
>NW_022103915.1:36761041-36777213 GCF_000313985.2 Echinops telfairi
GAGCAGGAATGGTGTGGTGTTTGGCTGCTCCCATCATCCTGATTTCCCGAATAGTTCCTGAGCCCTAGGAAATAGCTCTCGTCCTTTCCTAACAGTGGGCAGGGCAGCCCGAAAGCAGCATTTAGTTTTTCAGTGGGTCTCGGGGCCACAGTGCCAGGACAGGGAGGTCCACCCCTGGCCCCAGCCTCCTGAATCCAGAGTAAGAACACAAGTTGGGGTGAAGACATGAGCGCAGTGGGAGGTGGGAGCCTCACATCCTAATGGGAACTGAGCTGGCAACACCCCCGTATCCCTCCCAATCAGTACCCCCAAAAGGAACAAAGCCTGATTTCTTTCTTCTCTCAGTTCCCAGGCACTGGCTGGGGGAAAACAATTCTCGGCAGCCCAGGGGTTAAAAATAAAGCACTTGGGGGTGGGGGTGGGAGGCTGAACAAGCAGGGCAGCTGCAGCGGCTCCTCAGAGCCCATTCCAGGCTAAACAGAGGCCCCGCAGCTCCTGGGAGACTTGAACCCTGTGCGATGGAATTTTCCCCTCGAAGGGAGGCTTTTGTCCTCTGGAAAGGGCTAGGGCTCAGGAGGGCCGAGTCTGATCTCCCCATCCCTGAGCCAGGGGACTCCTGGGAGCCCAAGAGCCCTGTCCTGTGGGGTGAGTGAGAAGGCAAGGAGGGTGCAGCTGCCCCTCCCCCTTGGGGACAAAAAGGGGAGGCCTGGTGGTGGTGGTGGTGGGGGGCTTCCAAAGGTCTGGGCACCAGTTGTTAGCCTGCTCCTCAGCCCCAACCAGCTAGTCACTGGGATGGAATAAAAGGCTTGGTTCCCTTGACAACCGTGGGATCTATGGTCTCTCACTGAGTACAAGATGGGCTTGGGGGAGGAAAGGAGGGGGCAGCCGTTTACCAGCAGCCATGAGTGCCTGGGAAATCCAGGGTGCGCGATGTGGGGGATTCTCTTACTGGTCCCCCAGTTTTGAAGCACAATTGGTGGTCCGTGGTGGGCATGCAGCTGCTTAAGCAGGAGAGTGGGGCCTGCCTCTCTTAGGGAGCCCTGCTGGCATAGTGGTAACAAGGTGAGCTACTACCCACAAGGCAGGAGGTTCACAGCCACCAGCAGCTCTGCTCTCAAGACGGAGGAGGCGCTCTGCTCCTGGCAAGAGTGACTGCCTCAGGAACCCACAGGGGCAGTTCTCGCCCGCCCTCAGTGACTCCAGGGAAGTGAATTTGGTTTGGGGTTGCTCCCTCTCCTCCTAGGCTGCAATGGTTACGGCCTCAGCTGACGACAGAACGCTTGGCCACTTAGCTCCATTCCATGGATGGAGAGCCCCGTGACGCTCCATGGCAACCCCTGTCCTAAAAGGAAGTCCTGGAGCACTGCGTAAGCACTTGACTTTTAATTGAAAGGTTGGCCGTTCAAACCCACCCAGAGGGGCCTCACAAGACAGGCCTGGTGATCTGCTTCCGCAAGGTCTCGGCCTTCGAAACCTTCGTCTGGGCAGGTGGGGGTCACCACCAGATGCCACGGCAACCCCCAACAGCCTCCATAGGTGCCCCACTCGGGGTCTGCTTTATGGCCGGAGACCCAGGGAAGTGTTGAGAGGTGCTTGAGCCCCCGGAGAGCTATTTGTGAAGCCAAGATTAGAAGAGCAGGCGCCTGTCTCCCGGGGCTGAGCTCGAAGGGCTATTTTTAATCCCTGGAGGAGAGCTGCTGAAATTTGGACAAAGTGCAGAACCTGGGCCGACGTGTCTCCTGCTCTAGACACGGCGAGGAGTTTGAAGGTCTCTGCTGGGGCCCAAGAGATGCATTTGGTCTCCGTGAAAACACTTGATAAGGCCGGGGGACCTTGACCCGGGGCTTTGGAGTGAGAGGCCCCGGCGTGCTGTCTGGAGCAGGGTGAAGGAAGCCCTCTGAGGTCGTAGAGCAGGCGGGTCGCGGTCTGGCATTGTCCGGAGCACCTTCTACGATGCTTTCAGAAGCCTGGGATCTACCCAAGGGAGCCGCGGACACCCACTGTGCTGGTCGGTGGACAGGGCAGCTCATGAGGCAGAGGCGAGCCATCAGAGGATGTTTGTTGTTTGGTTTTTAATGGGAAAAAGAAAATCACCCCATCTGGTGTGGTCTGAAAGGTCTTGGGGACATGGAGAACCCGCTTCTGGTGGGCAGGCTCGGTGCATCAGCCTCCCCTAAGGATCTGGGTGTGGGGAGGAGCCAGGGGTGGGGGGGAGGAGGCCACTGTGTCTTCCTGAGAGGGTGGTCAGGATGACCAGCCGTGCAGTGCCGCCTCAAAGCTGTCCTCCAGTGGGCGGGTCTCCGTGGAAGGACACAATCTGAGGAAATCTAGAGGGTGGGGCCCTTGGTGAGGAAACACCTGGGGGGCAGGTTGCTGATAAGGAAACAATCACGAGCCGAGCTGCAGCTGCTTTGCATCCAGGATCCACGGGCCTTTCGGAGGCCATCTGCTTCCATCATGGCCAAAAAAGATCAAGGAATCCCTTCTCACCCCATTTGTTTACTTACTGCTCGGAGGGCCGGCGGAGAAGCCCGGCTGGATGCTGGCCACGTGGCCACGTCACGGTGACTCCAGCTGTGTCACCGTAGAACTGGGTTTTGTGAGGGTTTGAAGGGCTCATTTGTTGGAAGTAGGTCACCAGCCCCTTCTGCTGAGGTGCCTCTGGGTAGGCTCAAACCTCCAACTCTCTGGTCAGCAGCAGTGTTTTAATGCCTTGCATCCTCGAGGGACTACAGGTGGCATCCCCAGCCGTTTAGAAAGTGTCCCGAAAATGACAGCTCGGGGAAGGGACCACAGCATGAACTCACCTTTACTGATCACTGGGCGCTCTCTCACGTCTACACCTCACTTACACTGCCCAAGAAGCCGGCGAGAAACCCAGTGGAGTCTGGGTAGAGTCATGAAGTAGAGCAAGACCATGCAGCCGAAGGTGACTTGGAGCGGGCTTGGTTCCTGTTGGGTTTTTCCTAGGACTGGCGAGCAGCCTACAGCTTACCAGAGCGCTCTCAGGTATGGCATCTCACTTGAGTCTCCGAACCACTGGGCAAGGCAAGAGATCCCCGCCATGGAGAGCCGCAGAAGGTGACTCCTAAACGTTGGCAGTTTGAGCCCACCATCCGATCCGTGAGTGACTGAGGTGGTAGTCTGCCCTACGGGGTAGTTCTACTCTGTCCTCCCGGGTTGCTATGGGCAGGATTTGCACGCATGGCAGGAGGCGTTTATATGGATAGAAGTTATAGAAATGTTTTGAAAATGATGATGGCGACATACATACATACGTCCTTGACACAATGGATATGTGTATGGATTGTGGTAAGAGCTGTCAGAGTCCCCAATAAAATAAAATTAAAAAAAAAGAAGTTGGAAGTCTTAGAGCAGCGGTTTTCAACCTGTGGGTCTTGAACCCTTTGGGGTCAAACATCCCTTTCACAGAGGAAAACACATATTTCCAATGGTTTTAGGAACTGAGACATCGCTCCTCTATCCGCCTCCAGGGGGGCCCACCCACATGCAGATACACCCACAGACGAGTACCCGTCCTAAAGATTGTTATTCATGTCACACCATGCTTCAAGATAAAGTTTCATTTATTTGTCATTAGAAATAAATATTTCACATTGTGTAATGCCATATTGCTTTTGTGATTAATCACTATGCTTTAATTATGTTCAATTTGTAACCATGAAAATATATTCTGCATAGCAGATATTTACATGATGATTTGTCACAGTAGCAAAATGACAGTGATGAAGTAGCACCAAAAATAATCTCATGGTTGGGGGCCACCACCACACGAGGACCTGTATGAGAGGTTCGTGGCATGAGGAAGGTGGAGCACCACAGTCCTAGAGTTTCACCGACTTGTCTGAAATGTGATCATCCCGGACCAGCGGTGGGCATGCTGTTCCTGCTGAGACATTTCCTCCCCTGGCATGCTGCCTGGCCTACAGTGCCTCACCCATGTGTCCGTCTAGTCAATTCTGACACCGTCTAGCGACCCTCTAGGACACAGCCGAACTGCCCCGGTGGTTTCTGACCCTTTAAATCTTCCTGGGAGCAGACAGTCTTATTTTTCTCCTTAGTGGGTTCGAACCATGTCCCGTGTGGTGAGCCATTCAATAGGTAGCCTGCTACGCCTCCAGAGCTCCTTGCCCATAGACCCAAGAAGCTACGTCCACCCCTCAGAGGGCATTTGTTCGTTCAGCTAATATTTGCTAAGAAGCCTCATGAGCAAGGCATTTAAAGAAAAAAGAAGAAAGAAAGAAAAGAAATTCGATTCTTTCCATGAAGTCCTTGTGAGTCCAAAGAGTTTTAGAATCGAGTTACCTGGAGTCGGCCGTCAGTAGAAAACTCCCGGATTGACTGCACTAATGGATGCATCTGATTCAATAAGTGGATACGTTTGCCGAGACACCTCATTCCTTAAAATGGACGCAGCCAGCCCGCCAGCTTTGGCTGGAAGATGGGTGGTATGAGAATGGGGTGCTCTCGGTATCTAGAGGCAGAGGGAGCACTATGTGGGCTGACATTCTTTTTGGTTGCCCCCATTTACACAGCCCCCCGCCCCCAGCTGAGCTAACATTCCTATCTCCCCAGGTCCCTGCAGAAGGCATTGTGAGGGGGACCCTTCCCTGGACAAACATCCCCCCCATATCTGATTTCACAGCCCAGCTGCTTCCTGGACCAGACCAAACAGAGAGAGAATGGCCAACCTTCCTTTGGCCAGAGTCATTGTCATCCGGGCCGATACTCCATTCATCCATCGGTACAGGATTACTTATTAAAAGACAACTTCTCACATGGAACCACTCTGGGAAAAGCCCCATCCCCAAAGTGACCGAAGCAACGAAGTCCTTAAGGCCCAGTGGATGTGGCTGCTGCCCCGGAGGAGCCTGCAGTCCCTGCAGTCGGGAGGGCGGATGCAGTTTCCCATCCTGACCAGATGGCCTGACATCCATTTGTGGGGTCCAGGTGCAGTTAAGCATGAGGGTACAGCGAGGAGGGCCACCAAGCAGATTGGAATAAGGAAAAGGGAGATGATAAAAGGAATGTGGGGACAGACTTCCTAAAGGAATGAGTTTATTCACATGGATGCGATTGAATGCCTTTTCAGTGACCTGGAACTGCTAGAGAGCTGTGACTTCCAGGGACGATGGTGTCGGGTGGGTGCTCAGGCGGTTCCTATGGATTGGGAATAAGATCCGGTTGCACAGGCTCTTCCAGAAATGGGGACTGATGACCCGATGGTGGGCTCAATGCTGGTGTTGACCGGATCCACATGACTCAGATTTTGTTGTCCAAAGACACCCTCGGTGACACTTGTTGGGTGAACCCAGTTGACCTCTGTGATAGGAAACATTCTAAAATCTCAAAGAGCAGTTTAGGAAACTGTGTATATTCTCCTTGATAAACATCAATGAGTCCATGACTTATAAATTAGCCTCACACATTGTTTTTATTTTTCACTTTTTGCTTACCTTTCAGTCTCTCCTGGTTTCTACCCCAGCTGCTAACTTCAAGGTCAGAAGTTCAAAACAACCACCCTCTTCATAGGAGAAGGACGAGACTTTCTCCTGCAGTAAAGAGTTAGTCTCGGAGACGGAAATGGACGGCGACAGTTCTGTTCTGACCACAGGGATGCTGTGAGTTCGAATCAACTCAACACCAATGAGTTTGAGTTTTAAATGTTGAGCAAATAAAATAAACTATGCCCTCCCCCAAAAAATCCTCCCCCAAACAAGATACCCAGTTAAATTTATATTTCACGTAAATAGCAAATAATTTGTTTTTAAATATAAGACTCAAGGAATGCATACTTTTGCTACAAACTTATTTGTTGTTCTCATAACAGTATAAGAGAGAAGAAAATGTCCTAAAATTGATTGTGGTGATGATTGTACAACTCTTCTTAATGTGACTGAAGTACTGAATGGTATAGATAAGTGAATTAAATGCCAATAGGATGGTTTGTTAAAAAACTCCAAACAAAACCAAGAAACAACCAACAATGTATTTGCTGTTGATCTGAAATTAAAGTTTCACTGGCTGACCTATATTTTATCTGGCAATCTCTCTCCCTCACACTCCCAGACCATTCTACTCAAAAATGTCTTTGAATTTATATTTCTTGTTAGTAAGCTGTACCTCTTGGATCAATTCTTTCAATGTTAATCGTTTTCTATGTGAAGCAGTGCCATGATTTATCTTTACCTTTCCTCGGATCTCTTTCCCTGTATTTCAGGAATTGGGGTATTAATTTTCTCTGTAATTGTGTTGGGGACACTCAGCGTTTGACCTGTCAAACAGAAAGCTTCTAGCCAACAACAAGGAGCACGAGAAATACCCTGAAATTGATTGTAGTGATGATTGCACACACCTTAATATAATTGAGTGATTAAATTATATGATATGTGAAATATGTCACAATAAAACTATGTTTTATTTTTTTAAGAAATAAAACTGTGTTTTAAGAAGTCCAACCAGGACAGAAGGAAAGGTTCTAGGTCCCTGAGGTGACTGCCCATGCTCAATGCACACCTGGGCCCACCATTTGGGCTGTCTTTCCTTGAGCCTTCCGTTAGAGATTTCTGGAAGAAAGGCAACCAGTCGCACCCTATTCCAGATGTGAAGGTCCTGCTGGGTTCACCTTCACAGGGAAATACTCTCTGAGGTTGTCTCAGTTTCTTTCTGACAATGGCCAAATTAGTCAAGAGCCAAGTGTTTATTGAGCGTGTGTACTTGTCCACGAGGACAGTCGATGAGGACACAGGGTAGCATAGGCCCATTAGATAGGATCCTGGAAGCCCATCTGTTTTGCTTACTTGTTTGTTTGACAGCCTGATAACAGATCAATAGAACAATAGAGAATGGAGCAGGGAAGGCAAGTCAGAGTGATTGTGTGGTCTAGATAGCACTTCCGATTGAATAGAATACACACGGAAATGGTGGCAGTGCCGGCTCAAGGCCATTGAGTCAATTCTGATCCAGAGTGACCCTAGAGGACAGGGGAGAACTGCTCCTGTGGGTTTGGGGGACTGTGAGTCTTTATGGGAGCGGCAATCCTCATCTTGCTCCCGTGGAGTGGTGGTGGTTTCGAACTGCTGACCTTGAAGTTAGTATTCCAACAAGTGACCAATATACAACCAGGACTCCTCTCTATTCCCCACACCCCTTAATTTCCAAACTTTTCATATGACTGTTTTCTAACTTAAAAATAAAGCAACATTTCAAGGTGGGTTTACATTTTTATTACTTTTTAATGCAAAACCAAAAAACTCAAACTTGTTGCTATCAAGATAGTTCTGACTCATATCAACCCTATAGGACAGTGTAGAACTGCCCCTGTGGGTTTCTGAGACTGTACATCCTTAGAGAGGGGCTGGTGGTTTCGAACTGCTGACCTTGTGGTTTGCAACCCAACACTAGCCTACTAGGGCTCTTCTTTAGTGCAAGGTCTTGCAATTAAAATACCTACCACTAACTGTCATACACAATGGCTATACCAAAAAAGGATTGGTCAGCATTCAGCCATTTCAAGAGGTAGTAGCATTTGATCCAGCACCAACGGGTTTGAAGGAAGAGCTCCAAGTTCCACCGAAGGCCTTCGCTTAAAACAAGGCTCCAGGATTGACAGAATGCGATGGAAATGCTTGAAAGATAATGCGGTGCTGGAGCTCTTCTCTAAGCCAAGACATTTGGAAGACATTTACGTGGCCAAGGGATCGGAAGAGCTTTGTATTTGTGCCCATTCCAAAGACAGGTGGCTGCACAGAACGCATCAGGTATCTAATACTGTCACTCACACCACGTGGGAGTAACATTTTGCTGAAGAAAATTCAAAGACGGTTGCAGCAGTTGACAGGAAATTTCCAGAAATTCAAGCTGGATTCAGAGAGGACATGGACTGAGGGACGTCGTTGCTGATGTTAGAGGGATCTTGGCGGAAAGCAGAGGATACCAGAAAGATGTTCACTTATGCTTTGCTGACTATGCAAATGCATTCAGCTGTGTAAATCCTAGCAGATTATCGACAATATTGAGAGAACTGGGAATTCCAGACACTTGAATTTTGCTTGTGCGGAACCTGATCATGGACCAAGAGAGGCAGTTAATGGAACAGAACAAGGGGATACTGCCTGGTTTATAACCAAGCAAGGTCTGTGTCAGGGTAGCATCACTTCACCCTACTTACTCAGCAAAAAAATCTGAGAAGCTGGACTACGTGTCCCTCACTATCACAATCTGAATTCTACCTTGCAAGTCTGGCTAGACCAGAGGATGTACACGGATACAGATAGGAACTGGAAACACAGGGAATCCAGGGCGGATGATCCCTTCAGGACCAGTGGTGTGAGTGGCGATACTGGGAGGGTACAGGGAGAGTGGGTTGGAAAGGGGAAACCAATTACAAGGAACTATATGTGACCTCCTCCCTGGGGGATGGACAACAGAAAAGTGGGTGAAGGGAGACGTCGGACAGGGCAAGATATGACAAAATACTAATTTATAAATTATCAAGGGCTCATGAGGGAGCGGGGAGCGGGGAGGGAAGGGGAAAAATAAGGACCTAATGCCGGGAGCTTAAGTGGAGAGGAAATGTTTTGAGAATAATGAGGGTCATGAATGTACAAATGCGCTTTACACAATTGATGTATGTATGGATTGTGATGAGTTGTATGAGCCCCTAATAAAATGCTTAAAAAAAGAAAGAACATAACTTGGCCATGAAAGTCAAAGACTGCAGTTTTCAGTACGGATGGCAACTCATCGTCAAGAGAACGGAAATTCTCACAACTGCACCAATAGACAACGTCATGATGAATCACGCAACGGTGGACGAGTCAAGGATTTCATTGTCCTTAGCTTCACCACCAACGTGCTCGGCAGCAACAGTCACGCAATCACACAGCAGAGTACATTGGGCAAATCCAATCTCTTTGAAATGTTAAAGGGCAAAGAAGTCACTTTTGAGGACGACAGCGGGAAGGCCTGGCCTTCTGTTCTCCAGAAGATGACGGTCTAGGAAACCCTACGGGCAGTTCCCCCGGCCACGTGCCTCACTAGGAGTCGGGATCGACTGGCGGGCATCAAAGCACAAGAGCAATGCCCACCTTCTGAGGGAATACCTCTGGGAAAACCCAGCTCGGTGGTGGAGTTGGTTTCGACTTGCAGCAATCCGATACCAAACCAACCAGACTCATTGCCGTCGAGTCCAGGCTGACCCATCACGACCCGCTGTGGAGTTTTGAGACTGTACCTGTTTACGGGAGTAGAAAGCCCGGTCTTCCACTGGGCTCCTCAGCAACCCTATAGGACAGGGTACAAGGGTGCCTGTGGGTTTCCAAGGCTCAAAATCCTTACAGGAGTAGAAAGCCTCATCTTCCTCGTGGTGGGTTCATACTGCTGACTTGGGCATTAGCAGCCCAACACTTAGCCCATCATGGCCACCCGGGCTCCTTCGGAGGTACCTAGATGGTGCAAATAGTTAACTTGCTTGGCTACTCACCAAAAGGTTTGAGGCTCAAGCCCACCCAAAGGTGTCCAAGAAGTAAATCTGCTGGTGATCCACTTCGGACTCATCAGTCCCTGAAAGCCCGAGGGAGCACAGCTCTAGGCTGACTCACGTGGACGCGTCGTGAGCCACGTTGGGCGGGGAATCGATTCGCCTGCGTGCTGCCTCTCTGGATTCACTGTGCTGCGTGCAACAGGGGGTCTTCCCTGGGAGGTTTTCTCCATGTCGTCGTCAGGAGAGCAGACTGCCCAGACTTCCTTCTGTGGAGCCTCAGGGGGTGGCGTGGGGGGGGTTTTCAATCACCATCCTGTTGGTGAGCAGCCAAGTGTGGAACCCTCATGCCACCAGGAGTCCCCGCTGCTCTTGGGGAGACCCTTAAAAGAATTACGTGGATGGACCCCTTCAAAGGCTTGACGTTGCCCTTGTTGGTGCGAGGGGCCATCAAGTGGATTCCCACTCACAGTGGCACCAAGTATAACCAAATGACATGCTGCCCATTCCGGTGCCCACCTCACACCCCCTGCCAGGCTTGAGCCCATGGTGGCAGGCGTTATGTCAGCTCCTCTCTTGAGACTCGTTCTCTTTTGCCATGACATTCTATTGCCCAAACACGCTGTCCTTCTCCAGGGAGTGGTCCCTTCTGATAACTCGGCTGAAGGTTCTGAGAGGACATCTTGATTCTATACTTCTTCCAGGGAGATGGGCTGCTTCTTCTTCTTGTTTTTTATCGTTTTATTAGGGGCTCGTACAACTCTTATCACAGTCTCCATACATACATCAATTGTGTAAAGCGCATTTGTACGTTCGCTGCCCTCATCATTCTCAAAACATTTCCTCTCTACTTAAGCCCCTGAGCTTATTCTTTTTGTTGTTGTTGTTTGTTTTTTAAGAAAGTCAATTCATTGGGAGCTCGTACAACTCTTATCACAATCCATCCATTCATTGTGTCAAGCATATTTGTACATTGGTTGCCATCATCATTCTCAAAACATTTTCTTTCTACTTGAGCTCTTGGTATCTGCTCCTCATTTTCCCCCTCCTTTCCTCATGAACCCTTGATAATTTATAAATTATTATTGCTTTTTCATGTCTCACACTGACTGCTGTCTCCCTTCACCCACTTTTCTGTTGTCCGTCTCCCTGGGAGGAAGTTATATGTAGATCACTGTGATTGGTGCTCCCTTTCTCCCTGTATATGTCATATTTCCCCCAACACTTTAATTAAAATGTGTTGATTCTTCTTTAAAACAAAACAAAAAAACTATTGGCATCTAATTCACATAGCATACAATTCAATAGTTCAATCACCTGGTTCTCTAATCATCTCCCTTCTGTCAGGGATGTGTTCCTAGACATTTATCTCCTTCCTAATGTCTGTGTAGAGAAGATGAAAACCTTCACAACTGGATGAATGAGTAACAGCATGAGGAGTGAAGAGAGATTGAAGTTGTCAAGGAGTTCGCCTTGTTTTCATCCACAATCAATGCTTACGGAAGCAGCAATCAAGAGATCAAACGATGCATTGCATTGGGTGAATCTGCGGCACAAGACCTCTTTACAGTGTTGAAAAGCAGGGAGTTACTATGAGCACTAAGGTGCGCCTGACCTAAGCCAGGATATTTTCAATCTCTTTACAGTGTTGAAAAGCAAGGAGTTACTATGAGGACTAAGGTGCGCCTGACCTAAGCCAGGATATTTTCAATCACCTCACAGGCATGTGGAAGTTGGACACTGACTAAGGAAGACCAAAGAAGAATCCATACGTTTAAATTATGGTGCTGGCGAAGCATATTGAAGTACCATGGATTGCCCAAAGGACCAACAAATCGGACGTGGAAAAAGTACAACCAGAATCCTCCTGAAAGGCAAGGATGGAGAGACTTTGCCATACGTACCTTGAACATGTTGTCAGGGGAGACCAGAGCCTGGAAGAGCATCATGCTTGCGAGAGGAGAGGGGTGGTGAAAAAGAGGAAGACCCCCCACAAGATGGATTGACACAGCAGCTGCAACAATGACCTTGAGCATAAGGACAATTGTGAGGATGGTGAGGGACTGGGCGGTGGTCTGTTCTCTGTGTGTGTGTGTGTGTGTGTGTGTGTGTGTCTGCTATGAGTCAGAACAGACTCGATGGCATCTGACAACAACAACAGCAACAAGGCCTGTATTTTCCCCTCAACAGTTTTATTGGCACTTAATTCAGATAGTATACAATTCAATCACATCAAGGAGAGTTGTACAATCATCACCACAATCAGTTTTAGAACATTTTCTTCTTTCTGGTACTCATTGTTATCAGCTCCTCATGTCCCCCAACCTCCCTGGCATAACCCCAATGAACCATTACTGCAGTTACTGTCTCTATAGATTTACCTATACTGGAGTTCACATACCCAAAAACATTACCAAAGAAACAATGAAAATAATAATAATTTATAAATTACCAAGGGTTCATGAGGGAGGGAGGTTGAGGGAGGAAGGGAGAGAAATGAGGAGCTGATACCCAGGGCTCAAGTAGAAAGAAAATGTTTTGAAAAAGATGATGGCAACATATGTACAAGTGTACTTGACATGATGGATGTATGGATTGTGATAAGAGCTGTAAGACCCCCAATAAAATGATTTGAAAATCAAACAAACACACCAAAACTAACAAGAATAATGAAATAAGACAGATAAAATCCTCAATCAGAAAGAAAGCAGAAAATATTAAAAGCTCGAACAAATGTAAATGGATCATATGGGAGATCAAATCACAGAGTGCTAAATTTTAACCTAACTGCCTCTGCAACAATCCACTTTCCAATGCATTGTGCAGGACAGCAGGCCTATCACATCCCTGGCCCATGGTCGGAGGGGGTTCCCCAGGGGCTTAATTTTGAAGGCGGTCCCCTTCCCCTTTAAAAAAAAAGGAAACCGCTGTAAAATGGGTCAAAAGGGGATCAAATGATAAAGTATTTCAACAATGTCTGCACAAAACTTCGGATCAGAGGTTCGTGTATGTGTGCAGTTGAATGAGTTGATCATTTATCCTGTTTTAGAGCTTAAATTCTGAGCACCCCCGATTGCAAAAGGCTATGGATGGCAGTGACAGCCCCAAATTCATTTGCAGGGTCCCCAGATAGATTAAGCCTCCATTGAATTCTTTATGATCATGAACAAGGATGTAGATAACCTTGCCCTCATGAGGAGCACATTGGAAAGCAGAAGACCTCCCCCTCTCTCCAGCAGCTCAGGGAGGGGCAGTCCCTCTTAGGGGCTTGCCTGGGTGTGTCCTTGATGGAGAGACTGGGGATAGTACAGGGGTCAAAGAGTCATGAGCCAGGTCCTGTCAGTCTTGTTCTGCCTACCTTGATCAGAAGGCCCCGGGCCAATCCTGTAAGTTCTTCCATCTAACCTAATCGATGTGTCTCCATCATGGCTCTGGCCCTGGGCCTGCACCTGTAGCCCCACCGGTAACTGTGACGCATTGATCTGCCACCAATCATGCATTTGTGACAGTTTCTTTGTTTCGTGCCTGTTTAACTGGGATCTCGACCATGAATCTTCAGAGGCCATTTGACCTCCTGGTAATGACCGCCCTCGTCCACATGATGTGTCTCTTCGAGTTGTCTTGTTCCTTTTCAGACTTAATAAACACTTCTCTTTAAATTAAATTTGAGATTGGAGTCTCTTTTGGACCCTAAAGGGTCAGCCAACTGGCATTTCATACCCATTCTCCTTGGTGTTGTAAATAGAATGAACTTTTTACAATCTTGAATTTTGACATGGTTTTTTTTCCTTCGAACAATAAGGAAGTCTATTGGGTCACAGGACTGGAGAGTGAGAGGGGTCAGGCTCTGGAAACTGTTCAATGGGCTGGCTCTGACGCAGTGTCTCTGTGCTGGTCTAGGTCTGACCTCCCTGAGACGGTGACATTGTCTTCAGAGAAGTAAGATGAGGCAGGACTGTCGGCCTTACCCCACTTGGTTACTTTTAAAGGATACTTTGGTTTTAAAAGGTGCATTTCTCGCCGGCATGCTTGCAGACGACGCCACCTTGCTTGCTGAAAGCACGTCAGACGAAGACCCCTCCTCATTTCTAAGGAGCATTCTGGCTGTACTTCCTTCCGGGCAGATTTGTTCCATCTTCTGGCTGTTACCTGACTTTTCAACATTCTTCACCAACCCTGTCATTCAAGTTCATCCATTCTGCTCCGGTGTCCACATTTCACACACACAGGAGGCAGTGGAAAATAGCATGGCTTGAGTCGGGCACATTTCAGTCCTCAGTGGCATCTTGACTCCTTAACTCGATTGCCCTGTAGGGTTGCTGATGAGATGGCACCGAAGCACAACCCGCTTGCACGGTCAGATTCAAAGGAGCGAAGCAGGGACTTTCACTCACATCATCATCTTCCCAGAAGCCCCACTTAGCATTCTTTTGGCCAGTTTTGGCAACAGTTATAGATTTCCCTTTAGAGAATGTGGGGCAGGGCGTACTCCCTCTCTGATAGGGGAGGAAAGATGATTGCCTGAAATCTCAGGAATTTGGCCCATTCGGTCAAATAGGACATTTAGCATCATGTGGCAGGACTATCTACACAGGTGTGATTCTATTAACGAGTCAGTAATGACGCCATTCAAAGGTCTGGGTACTGATTAACACTCTTGCACAATGGGAGTTACCTGGGCTTGATAAACCGAAGAAGACCTTTGTCTTGTTTTGCTGACTGCTCCCAACGCCCTCTGCCCAAGTCATTCAACCTGCAAGGAGACGCGAGGCTCCCTCCCGCAAAGACCGGCGCTCTCTTTCCTCCCGTTGATGATGTGTGGAGCACTCTTTCTTCCTGTTGATGATGTGTGGAGCACAAGTGAATGGAGATGTCGATAGGAAAAGCGTGAGGACATGTGCGTGTGCTTGTGAGTGTGTACGTGTCTATGTCAGCGGTTCTCAACCTGTGGGTCGTGACCCCTTTGGGGGTCAAAGACCCTTTCACAGGGGTCGCCTGATTCATAACAGTAGTAAAATGACCGTGATGAAGTAGCAATGGAAGTAATTGATGGTTGGGGGTCACCACCACATGAGGAACTGCATGAAAGGGTCGCGGCCTGAGGAAGGTGAAGACCCACAGGTCTCTGTAGATCCGTGTGCACATGCTCCATCACCCTGGGTGCTACACACAGTTCTTCCCTGGATGACTGGCTGCATGATTGGCAGTTCCAACCCACCTAGAGGTGCCTCCAAAGAAAGGCCTGGCGACCCCCTTCTGAAAGGTCCCAGCTAGGACGACCCCACAGAGCAGCTCTGCTCTGCAAACATGGGGTGTCTACAAGCCAGACTCAACTCGAGCGAGGCAAGCTGTTCTTGTTGGGGGTCTCCTTGGAACCTGGGTTGGGAAGTGGGTTTGGGGATGGGATGGTGAAGGGCCTCTGAGGCCAGGCCTGCACATGTGGGGTTTGAACCCTCCCCTTACTCCACAGTATCCAAGTATCCAGTAGCCTCTTCCTGGTCAGGTGACCCAGGTGACAAAGCAGAGAACAAAGGAAGTTCCAGGAGCTCTTCAGGGTTCATTTTCCCTTTCCTGCTATGTGACCGCTTTCCTATCCTCACAGGGACTGTGACAATACCGCAAATGGGCGAGAGTTCACGGATAGGTTAGAAGGGACTGGCCGCCGTCTGGGGAAAACTGTCGAGTCTCAGCCAAGCCTGGGGTCAACAGTGTCACTTCCATTCTCTAAAAACACCCAAATGTGATCATTAAGAAAAGGAAATCCCTCCTCCCCTGAGAGCATGGGCCAAGGTGTTGCAGGTGCAGGGTCTGTGTCTTTGGGGTCCCCAGGAGAGAATGCCACCACCTCAGAGGACAGACCCAGAGCCCTGCAGGGACACGGGTCTGAGCCCGTGGGTTAGGCTGGTTCCCTGGCCTACCCTTTCTCTCAGCTTCTAGCCATGCGAGCCAATATACTTTCCTTTCTTTTAAAAATAGCCACGGTTTGAGGGAAGACTACAAACCAGTGAACTTGACCCCTGGTCCTGGGCAAGTTTTAGGATGGATTTTTGGATATTTGGAAAAACTGGGAATGCTTAGTCTGAGAGACAAGACTCAGAAAGGCCAGGTTTACAGCCTTAAAATATCCAGAGGGTGCCCATGGAGCCGTGGAAACAGACTGATTGAACCTTTGGCTGAAGGGTGGAAGTTTCTAGAAGAAGCACTTTGGCTCAACCTAAGAAGGACTAGCCAACAATCCCACAGTGCATGGGAAGCTTCCTTGGAGGTGGCTAGAAAGAGCCCGGTCTCAGGGCCATTCAGGCTGAGAACGAAAGAATTTCAAAGTCAATTCCAGAAGTAGGCGCATAGTTCAACTGATGACCTCCAAGTTTCCACCCAGCGCTCAGATAATATGATTCTAAATCTGTAATTTTCCATTTCTTTATTAAGAAGAAATTTTCCACACTCAAAATCATTTTTGTGCCTGATAAAGGTTGTGGGATGATGTTTGCTTTAACATGGGGCTTACTCCTTTTCCCCAGGGGCTTACTAAGACATAAACCCATCAGGCTTTTTTCAGGCACGCAAGCTGGGTGGGAGTTTGCTGCTGGGTTGGAAGGTCCTGTTTACATGGAGCCTACTAGGGAGGGTTTGTTCCAGTCTCTGAAATTCCCTGACCTCCACAACCCCT
>NW_022103915.1:36779705-36780796 GCF_000313985.2 Echinops telfairi
CGCCCCAGCAACAACAAGGGAAAACCTTCACTTAAACATCCTCTAGAGACCAGGTTATAGGAGCCCTGGCGGCATGGTTACCCCCCAGCTGCCTTGGGGGAGGAGTTACATCTCCCAAACCTGCAAAGGCAGTTCTAGTTCTACCCAGTCCTACAGCATCTCTGTGAGTCGGCATCGATGTGATAGCAGAGATTTTGGTTTGGAGCTATCAGGTTATAATTTCACCTGACTTTCACCTTTCCAACAATTCAAAGTCAATGGATCTTTTCCTTGTATTTAGATTTGTATTACCTTAGAATATCAACTTTCAGTAAACCAGGTGGGTGAACTATGTGTACCTTTTTCTTATTTGGAATCTGGATTTGGAGAAAATACTTTTAGATTTGGAGTAGAATCGGTGTGCTTTTCTAGGCAATGATGTCAAAAGTGCTCCAAAGAATGATGAGTCATGGCGTTTGTTATAGGAGTGTTCCATTATTGTCACCGGGTGACTTTCACTTTTAAAGGGAAAGTTCTTGGGGTTAAATACAGTCAAATCCTTTCCTTTGTAAAAATGACCTGGTATCAGATCCTGTTACCTCTCTTTGGAATTCTAACCTCTTACTTCCAAAGATGTGTGTGTGTATTAGACAATTTTAGGTGAATTCAGGTCTTTGTCACTTAGCAAGAGGAGTCAAGCAAATTTCTGCCTGACTCTCCCACCCCAAGCCTCAGGGGATAATGAATTGAGTCAATGATACCATTCAATTGGTAGTCCTGTCATCCCCACTACATACTCCTTACCTAATAGCCACTCTGAATGTGTTCATAGAGAGGCTCAGATATGCATATGTTCTTGTTACGTATCTCGCACTGTCTTCTGAAGTTTTGTGCTTTTCATTTACAGAAGGTACTGCTCGAACTCACACTTGAGAGTCTATGTTTTGGGTGTGTTTGTGGGTTTTTCTAGAGCTCAGCCAGCCTCTTGTTGTGTCAGGTGCATCAATGCCCCTGCCTCCATCAGCTGTGAGTGATCTACAGTCTGTGCCCACCACAGTTTCATTTTCCAATGAGGATGGAACAATTTGCACTTTCACCAGCAAGACAGGAGA
>NW_022103915.1:36781508-36783666 GCF_000313985.2 Echinops telfairi
AGCGGTTTCATCTTAGTGAATGCAGCTCCAGTCAGACTTTCCTATGAAAGATTCCCCATCCCCACCCCACCCGTTTAGTCAGGTGGATTTCTGGAAGGGAAGAGGAGAATTCTATGAGCTTTTCCAATGTCATCACCCTCCTCTGAGGAGAAATTAGGCAAATGATGCACAGTTGTGCTGACTGGCAGGGCACCAGGCAGTTACCAAACCCTAGGTGAGAGAAGTCACCATATTTTGCAAGAGATATTTAGCTGCAAGCACCTCTCAACTGCCAAAAACATGCCATAGGTCTGGGTAAATACATATTTCTTCCCATGGACATTTCCCTAAAGGTTGCACACATAAACAAGGCACAGTGAGATGGTTTGGAAGTTCAAGTTCCTTCTCATCTCAGACCAAAGATGATTGTTCTTTTCATAAAAAAAATAATATCTTTGAGACTTCTGGGAAGATGGCGACTGAGTAACACATACCAGAGGGACTCTGCAGAAATCAGCCCAGGAGAGTTACTAAGAGGGAAATTCAACACTGCTGGATCGCAGGAGGAGCATCATGAAGATAAATAGGCACAGATCCACAAGGTTTTGAAGGCTGGGGGCTTTAGCCTTACCACAGTGCAGGCTGGCTAGGGTTTGTCCTTAGCCCCACCACTGTCTCTGCCAGAGCCAGGACCATCTGGAGCTGGCACAGGGGGTTAATCTCAACACAGCCACAGCTTGCTTCCACCTCAGGGCAGGGCTTAAACCCTTGCAGCCCCACTGGTAGGAATTGGGGCTCAGCTATATTGTTACTTTTGTTTCCACTTCTCTCTATTCCCCCACAGTCCAGTGGGCTGAGTTTTTCCCCCCTCCTCTTTGTCTCTTCCCTGTTCTCTCACACACCACTGCAGACCTCCAGAGCACTCCCCTTAGCTTAAGGCATTTACACCTGCCCCCCACCCAGTTAGGTGAGCTCCACCCTATGCAGCATAGCCCAAGGCTGGGGAAAGCCCAGCCAACCTCCACCAGGGGATACTCCGCCCAACTGCTTACTGGGGAATTCCTGCCTGTGTGGCTGGGGGAGCTCCTATTTTTCCTCTGTTGTCCCACGTAACTGAGGGAACTTCCTGCCGCCTACCTTAGTGCCTGACACAGCCTAAGGCAGCCTAGCTAACACTCGCCAATGATCCAAACTGCTGCAGGAATCTCTGCCCAACCTCCACAGTGATCTACCTGGCCAGGACAATTCTGCCCACCATTCGTGGTGTTCTACACCAAAGCAGGCAACCCACCAGCCATCTGGGGCACTCCCCTCAGAGGGAAGCCACAGGAGGATAAAGTGGTAGGCTAATTACATAGTGAAATTAGCTGTGGGAAGTTCCAAGAAGCATTCCTACGAGTCTCCGAGAAAGCCAGTGCTCTTCGACTCCCTGAAAAATGGCACCTGGCTCCTCTGAAACAGCACAACGCAAACAGCAATCAGCCCCAACGACCTCAACGAAAAAACAGGAGAAACAAAAGGCAATGGCAGAAGATGTCCTGAACATAACGGCATGCATAGAAGAAGCAGACATTGAGCTGCCACAGAAAGAAAATTTCAGAATGCTGCTTGGAGTCATACAAGATATGAGGGAAACGATGCAGAAAAAGGATGAAATGATAGAGGAGATAAGGTTCATACACAAAAGGGAAATACAAGAGCTTAGGGAGGAGATAACAAAAACCAGTAGCAGACTCATGGACCTCGAGCATCGACTGGAAGAAGCAGAGAACCCCAACAGTGACTTGGAGGACAGCCAAGCAGGTTTTAACAAATGCGAACAAAAGTCTAATAAGATCATCAGAGAAGCTGAAGAAAACCTAAGAGCTTTGTCTGATGCTATGGAGAGGAATAACAGAATAATTGGATTACCGGAGGAAGACACAACAAAGAAGTCATCTGCAACAATTGTGAGAGAATTCTTGGAGGAAAACTTCCTCAGCTCAATGAATTAAAATCAGGCAACCATTCAGGAGGCTGAAAGAACACCAGCTAGCCTGAATCCCAAGAAGAAATCACCAAGGCACATAATAGTTAAACTATCCAACTTTGAGGAAAAGGAGAAAATCATGAGAGCAGCTAGGGAAAAACAAGCAATCACATATAAAGGTTCCCAAATAAGAATATGCTCAGACCTATC
>NW_022103915.1:36792924-36795578 GCF_000313985.2 Echinops telfairi
AGGGAATCCAGGATGGATGATCCCTTCAGGACCAGTGATGAGAGTGACGATACTGGGAAGGTGAAGGGAGGGTGTGGTAGAGAGGGGGAAACCAATTATAGGGATCTACATATAACCTCCTTCCTGGGGGACAGACAAAAGAAAAGTGGGTGAAGGGAGACGTTGGACAGTGTAAGATATGAAAAATAATTATTTATAAATTATCAAGGGTTCATGAGGTAGTGGGAGCAGGGAGGGAGGGGGAAAATGAGGAGCTGATGCCAGGGGCTTACATGGAAAGTGGGTGTTTTGAAAATAATGAGGGTAATGAATGTACAAATATGCTTTATACAATTGATGTATGTATGGATTGTGATAAGAGTTGTATGAGCCCCCAATAAAATGATTAAAAACATCTTCTGTGAACGTTTACACAGTAAATGATGTTTCTCCTGCCGTTTTGACATAGTACTTCGGGATAGGTTACATTTTCTGCAAGATGTCAGCATTCTTACTCCGTCTGTTCTGGTGGTACTATTTCTAGGGTTCTGGCTTCCCTGCCCCCTTATCTTCTCATCTTTGCTTTACAGTAATTTGTGGTCTCCTGTAGATGATTGACAGAAGCTCTTTACTCATAGGCGATATTCTTGAGTTATGAACCTGTCTGTTATTTAGTAAAAAGGTGATCTTAAGGGATGATGTCAGTTTTTAAGGTTGAAAACGTATCTCAGGGTGATAGTCTCTAAATCATAAATTCCCAAATTGGCCTACCGCCCCCTTTTCAGGCAGGAAAAAAAAATTACTCAGCACACCTGTGGAAACAAAAAACTTTTGTATAGCTCATAATACAGGACAAAGGGTAAGTGTCTGGGTTTGCAGTCCCTGTGGGTCATACGGAGCTTTCTGCTTGGAAACTCACTGGGGCAGTTCTAGCTGTCCTATGGCGTCGCTATGACTTTGTATTGACTTGATGGCTGTCAATTTTTGTGTGTTGCTTGGCTTTTGGTGGGTCACTCAGTGCCCCCCGGGCGTGGTGTTACCCATTTTGGGAAGCATTGCTCTAGTGTCCACCAGTCTAGTATGCCTGGAATTTTAAAAAATTTGAAAACCATTCCACATTTGTTGTCTATTCTATCAAGATTCATTTATTGTAGCCCTGATCATAATGGTCAGTGGTGGGAGCTGGGTACCATCTAATTCTTCTGGTCTCAGGGTAAATGTAGCCATTTATCCTGGCTATCAGCCATCACATAGACTATTATCCCTGCCGAGTAACTTCTTCTCTGAGTATTTGGTTTTCTTCTTTCTCTTTTGTTTCAGGTGAATAGAGACCAATGAATGGCTATTCACCAAATTTTAAGACCCCAGTCACTACTCACTATATTAGGATGTAGAATATCTATATTTTATAAACTATATTATGCTAATTAATGGATTTCTCTGATGAGACTACAATCCTGAGCCTTCAAACCCAGAAAACCAATCTTGCAAGGTGTTTGGCTATATCAAAGTAGTACCTGTCACAGTTTCCTAATACATATGTATAAATACATATGAAATCTATATGAAAAAATAAATATATATGAAATGTATAGGAGTTGGATTGATAGACTTATATACATATACACATGGGATGAATGATATACCTATGTCTATAATAATATACATATAATTATATAATATCGTATATATCTTCTGGTGGTGGTGGGCAGCTAACCTCAAGATTTATCCGTTCACCAGCTAATGGACACTTTGGTTGTTGCCATAGTTTTTGCTTTTGTGAATAATGCTACAATGAACACTGATGCCTATCCATGTCTCTATTTTAAATATCTAGGGTAGGGATTGACAAATTGCAGCTCTTTCCGTACGTACGTGTGACACTGAAGGAAAATTGAAAATGTAAAGAAAACGATCATCGTTTCATTTTCTGATAATGGTGATTTCATTTGTCTGAAAAAATATATTGAAGGCTCTTAAATAATTTTTTAAATTGTTGTGCGGGACCAGAATGACTCTTTCATCTCAAAGGTTTGCCACGCCCTGATCTAGGGGATATAACTCAGGGCTGGGTTGCTAGATCATAAGGCATTTCTTTGTTCAGTTTTTGGAGGAGGTATCATGCCACTTTCCATAGTGGCTGCACCATTTTACAATCATACCAGCAGCAGATAAGGGTTCCAGTCCCCCCATATCCTTGCTAGCATTTGTTGTTTTGTAATTAAAATTTTTTTAAATTCAATGTCTTTTTTGCAGGTTGAAATGTATTTCACTGTAGTTTTTAATTGCATCCACCTAGTGACCATGTTCACAAACCTCTTTCCAGGTGTTTGGGGACCTCTTGAATGTCCTCTTTGGTGGAATATCTGTTTGTGTCCTTTGCCAGTTTTAAAATTGGACTGTCATTTTATTGTTGACTTGTTGAGCTTTTCTATATATTTTAGATGTTAGACTCATAGGACATGCTGTGCCTAAAGACTTTCCCCTGTCGGTATGTTGCCTTTTTACTATTTTGATAAAGTTTCTTGATGAACGTAAGTCTTTAACTTTTAGAAGATCACAGTGAGCTAATTTATTTTCTGCTGTTAATACATTGTAGTTATGTTTGAGATAGATACATTTTAATTAAGTCCCATAGATTTGTCCTGATGTTATTGAGTTAGTTAATTGTGCCA
>NW_022103915.1:36796315-36802832 GCF_000313985.2 Echinops telfairi
GAAGCAGGTCTCGGAGGAGCCTCAGGCTCTAGCAATACAATCCAGGGGTTGGCCTGGCCCATAGGTGGTGTAGCTCACAGGTTGAGGCCGAGAACTAGCTAAAACAGCAGCATGCTCCAGCACGCTTCGATCACCAGAGAGTCGGGGGTGGGGGAGTGGGGTAGGGGTGTGAGCAGGAGGAGGGGAGCCATGTGTCTCTTTAATCTCACATATTCTTATTGGCCAGGTTGACACAGTAAACTTAACTATCATATTATGGTTTTAGCTTTAACCTGGAGGTCTTCTTTCCATTTTGAGTTACTTTTTGTGTATGGTGTGAGGTATGGATCCTATTTCACTTTTCTGCGAGTGGATATTGAGATGATTTTCTTGTATCAAAGGTCTGGTAAAGATCGGTCAGTATAGTTTAGGAATGGAAGGGGTTGATCTTGGGTCAATCCAGGAGGCTGGGGAGATATGCTAGAAGTGAAAGATACAGATTACTTCCTATACTTGACTTTTAGTGATATTGAGGCAATTAAGTACTCATTGTTCTTCATGTAATTCATATTGTGTATTGAGGAGATTCTTTGGTAGAGGAAAATAGACATTGTGTGTCTGTGTGTTTGGAGGAAGGCATTGTAACCGACCAAACTATGTCCTGCCTGGCCATATGTACTTTGTTGATTTGCTCCAACAGGCACCTGTTGAAAAAGACGTCTCAGCTTATCTTCTTTTTTTTTTTTTAAGTCATTTTATTGGGGCTCGTACAACTCTTATCACAATCCATCCATCATCCTTTGTGTCAAGCACTTTTCACATATGTTGCCATCATCATTCTCAAAACATTTTCTTTCTACTTGAGCCCTTGGTAGCAGCTCATTTTTTTCCTTCATTTTATTGGGGCTCGTACAACTCTTATCACAATCCATCCATCATCCTTTGTGTCAAGCACTTTTTACATATGTTGCCATCATCATTCTCAAAACATTTTCTTTCTACTTGAGCCCTTGGTAGCAGCTCATTTTTTTCCTTCCCCGCTCCGTCCTTCATGAACCCTTGATAAATTATAAATGATTATTATTTTCATATCTTACATTATCTGCTGTCTCCCTTCGCCCACTTTTCTGTTGTTTGTCCCCCAGGGGAGTGGGGGGTGATATGTTGATCACTGTGATTGGTTCCTGTCTCAGCTTATCTTGTATCAGGACTTTTGCCTACTTTCTGTTTCCTTGTGTAAGGCATAGTGGTATAGCTGATAACTAGTCAAATGGGCCTGGGCTCAAATTTTATATCTACCTTTGACAGAGACCTTGTGAATTTAATGCTTGGTCCTCAGTTTATGTATCCATAAAATGGGGGAATAACTGAGTCCAACAGGCTGTTTAGAAGGGAAATAAGGAATAGAAAATATTTGGATAAAAGGTTAAAATATTAATTTCTTTCATTTCATCTGAATATTAGCTGGTGTCCTGTCATATGGAACAACTCTCTACTTTTCCTGCACTTGACTTTTCTTCTAGGTTCTAACATTCATTGTAATAGCTACACAGAACCACAAACACTTCTTATGATTATAGGGTTTATTAAGGAACTTAACAGGTTGAAATACAAATGATAAATGCTCAGGATACAGATGTTCAGTTAGGACATGGTACAAAGTTCTTTTGGGACTGCTAATAAATGCCTCAAGGACGTATCCCTTGGCCGGCAGTCTCAGCCTGAAGGCAGTCTGCTCACGCTCTGTGGGTCAGCAGACCCAGATCCCTGAGCCAAGTGCCCAGAGGCCCCCATTCCAGTACCCCTCAGCCTGAAGGCATGCAGCTTCACCTCCACGGCCCACCAAGCCCAGTTCTCCCAATTAAATGCCCAGTGGCACCCCACTCCACAAGCCAACCTCCTGCCCCAAGGCACTCAGCATTGCTTGCTCCTTGGGCTGGGACGTTCGCCATTCTGTGTCATGCTCTGAGTCCTGTTTCTCTCTTTTGATGTCACAGCTTTCTGGATCCAGGGATCTGTTCAGGGATCTCAGGGTCCAGAGGGTGCATTGTAACCCTGGTTCTTGGTAATAGTGATATTCCACCCCCCTGCTTTTTGAAGGGCTCATTATAGGCACAGCAGGATGGCATTCCAATGGATCCAGTTTGCAATGATGAATCCTATAAGTGTCTTCCTCTGCCTTCTGACCTAGACCCAGGCAGGAAAAGGCCCTTTGGGGGGACCTTTGGCTAGAAGCACCACATTAAATAATTCACTGCCCCTGCAATTGGGGAGTTGGGCTATTCATTTACCCATTCAACAAATATTTATAGAATGCCAGTTGGCAGATGGAGTCCCCTGGGTTGTGCGATGTAGTATCCTAGATGCCCTGCCCTTCTGGGACATATACTCAAGTGCAGGGGTGGGCAACTTTTTTGTCTATTAAGGGCCATTTGGTTGTTTATAATGTCATTCATGAGCAATATAACATTATCCATGTAAAAATTAGCTTGCTGTATTTGGTCAAACATTTAATGGAACTCACCCCTAATGTGATGGTTAAAGGAGCCCTGGTGGTGTAGTGGGCTAGGGGTCGAGCTGCTCACCACAAGGCCAGCAGTTTGAAACTACCAGCCACTCTGGTTGGTTGAAAGACAAGGCTTTCTACTTACAGATTCAGAAGAGGATGTGGACAAGGGATAGCATTGCTGGTGTCAGGCGGAACTTGGCTGAACGCAGAGAATACCAGAAAGATGTTTACTTGTGTTTCATTGACTGTGCTAAGGCATTTGGCTGTGTGGATCATAACAAACTATGGATAGCCTCAAGAAGAATGGGAATTCCAGAACGCTCAATTGTGCTCATGAGGAAACTGTTCATGGAGCAAGAGGCAGTTGTGTGAACAGAACAAGGGAATACTGTTGGACCTTGAATAAGGAAGCTGGATAAAAATTGATGCATTTGAGTTGTGGTACTGGGTCAAGACCACTGAAAGTCCTGTGGACTGCCAGAAAACCAAACAAATCCGTTTTGGAAGAATTACAGTAGAAGACTCCTGTGAGGCAAGGATGGTGAGACTGCATCTCACCTACCTCGGACATGTTGTCAGGAGAGACCAATCCCTGGAGAAGGACATCATGCTTGGTCAAGTGGAAGGACAGAGACAAGGAGGAAGGCCCTTGACAACATGGATTGACATCGTGGCTGCAAAGGGATCAACCCTAAGAACAATTGTGAGGAAGGTACAGGACTGGGCAGGATGTCATTGTGACGTACCTAGGGCCGCTGTGAACTGGAACCAACTTGCTGGCACCTAACACCAACTCCCTTCCATCAAGATGTACCGTCTTGGAAAGCCCACCACGCTTCATCGGGTTGCCATGGGTCTGAATGTACTTGATAGCAATGAGTTTGGTTTGGGGATGTGATGGCTGGGGCTGCTTCTCTCTCTCTCTCTCTCTCTGTGATTTTAGCTGGTTTGATGAGTTCATGTGCCATCCATCGGCCCGAGGACCAGATGTTCCCCACTCTTGGTCTAGTGGGTCAAAACAAATCAGATTTATGTGTTGGGGAATTTGTGGTAACCTATTTTCTTGCCCTGATTCTCTGATGTCTCCTCCCCACTTGCCATGAGAGCAGATATGAACATGATGCTCGAGGGGAATTCTCTTAAGTGAGCCTTGAGAACGAGGCAACAGTGACTCATAGCAGGTTAGTTTCCATCAGCAGCCAATGAAGGACTGGGGAAGATGTCAGAGAAGCAGGCAGCTGTCACAACAGTCATCATCTATGTATGTGGGACTCTTCTCGCTCTGCAAAGTAAGTGCTTTGTGGACATTACTCAGTGAGTTCTCACAGCTTCCTCAAGGGGCAGGGAGGAGGCAGAGATGATTAAAGATGAGGAAACAGGCCTGGTGAAGAGATAACTGCCTTGCCTGAAGTCACACAACCAGCAGAAGCACTGGACCAAGAATTGGGTTGCCCAACCTGGAGCCCATTGGCTCACACTCTGACCACCAGGGCAATGAGGTCACGATGCTGAGTGTGACCGTGGGAAATAAGACTTCCTGATGGTAGCGACGCTTGTTCTGGTGCTTTCCAAACACAGGCTCTATCTCTATTCTGGTCGCGGGTAGCTAAGCACTGCATTTCGGAATCTTCCTGCATTGGTCCCTTCCCTCTCTCGCAGTGCTGTCCCTTGGATGTTAATAGGATAGGCCCTTGGAGCTAAACTCACCCAATCTCCTTAAGTTACAAATGAGGAAACAGCTCCAAGGGATGACATGGCTCACCTAAGGTCACATAGCTACCAAGTGGATGAACTTGGTCTAGAACTTGCCTCTCTCAGTCACCAGCCCAGGATTCTTTCTTCTGCAGCTGGCCAGTTCCCTGCCGTCCAATCCTGGCCTTCTCAGGTCTGAGCTGCAGCACCTCCTGGTAGCCCAAGGCAGAGCCCAGAGCTTCCAGCTCCCCCATCAGAGTACTTCATTGGTCTACCTTTCTAGACCGCCTTCTTGGGATTTCTCTGGAGCACTGTCCTTGAGGGGAGCCTGGAGTTCCAGCCACAGGATGAGCGGCTAGAATTGTGGTGAGTCCTCCAGATGACTCCTCGCAATGAGAATCACACGTTACTCCCATCTTTGCTCTCACCTGTAAGACAAGTCTCTGAATTGCCGCTCTCATCTGAGTGCCAAGAGCACTTAGCACACGTGGGAATCTTTTCTGATGACAGGAGCTACTCCACTGTTGATAACATCTAAGTAAACGCTTTATCTACCAAGCTTGTCACTTTCTGTGACCACATTGTCACATGGCCAGGAAGGCCTTCAGTGGTTCCTTTAGTGACAAAGCCCTGGGTAAACCACAGCTGATAGCCTCGGTCCACTGACCATCATTGCCTCCCATCCTCCCTCTTCTTGAGCTGCGCGGACCAGCCGCCTTCACTTGGTCTTCTGGCTCCACTACAGATCCTTGAACTTGCAGCTGTCTAGTATGAATATGGGGAGACAGCCACGGGTGGGAATGGTCTGTGTTTTATTTTTGTATTTTTATGTGGACTGTATTTTCATCCTTGTTTCTCTCTCCACATCCTCAGGAGCAGGAAGTTTTCATGAAATGTTGAACGGGATTACCGAACAGACCTCGGCTCCCTTCTCATTTCTTCTAGACGAGCGGTTCTCAACTTGGAGGTGGAGACCCCTTTAGGGTTTAAACGACCCTTTCACAGGAGTGGGTTGGTTCATAACAGTAGCCAAAGTATAGTTATGAAGTATCAACGAAAATAATTTTATGATCAGGGGATCACTACAACACGAGGAACTGTATTAAAGGGTCACAGCATTAGGAAGGTGGAGAACCCCTGCCCTAGAAGACAGTGGCTGACTATCCCCACCATCCCCTCGGAGCTTGGCTGTGCAGGGGCACCGTTTATCCGATTCACAGAGAGGCAGAAAGGGCAACCGGAGAGACCCAGATGCAGCAACAGCAGGAACCTGGCACTTTTGTTCATGACATTGGAGCCCCTGGGTGGTGCGAACAGGTCACACTCGTGGTTGCAAACTCAAAGGTGGGAGTGTGCGTCCCTTGGGGGATGGGAAAGATCCATGGAGTTCGTCTCTCGCACGCAGAGGAAGATGCGGTCTCACGCCACAGCGCTGGGACTCTGTGAGTGTTGATGGAGACCTCCCCAGAGAGATGGGACAGAAGCCAGGGGTTGGGACTATGCCCAGGTCGGAGGCTCGGACACAGGAAGGTGGGTACTCCTCAGCAGATTCTTCTCTGTTTCCCCTCCCTGCTGGGCTTGGAAGGTCAAAGGGGTCAGGGTGAGAAAGCCATGACCACTTTGTTTCCACCCCCTGGGGGTTGCCCAGCGCCTCTGGTCCCTGCTGCCCTAAGTACTTTTCCCTTATCACCCTCAGCTGCATGCTAAGAGAAGGGGGCAGAGACAGCCGTGATGATCACCATTCTTTATGGACAGAGAAACTGGGGCAGGAACAGGTGCGGTACACACAGGTGGTGCTGAGGATGCAGGCCTGAGCCCTGTTCACAGGGCAAAAGGCGTCATGTCATGTCAGGTCCTGATTCTTTCTTGAACCCAAATTGCAAGAGAAACAGGACTTCAGAAGGAGAGAGTGGTGAAGTTTTATCTGATGACAAATCCAATATATGCTAGCTATGAAAAGGGTGGATAGCCACCAAATTTGAG
Organism: Echinops telfairi; assembly: GCF_000313985.2. Classification (NCBI taxonomy): domain Eukaryota; kingdom Metazoa; phylum Chordata; class Mammalia; order Afrosoricida; family Tenrecidae; genus Echinops; species Echinops telfairi. The sequence continues at coordinate 36,802,479 of NW_022103915.1, forward strand.
GCTACTGTGAAGGAGAGGAGCGAAGGGGGCACCAAGGGGTGAGGATAACTTGGGGGCTTCAATTATAATCTCAAAAAAAACTCACTGTCAGCGAGTTGATGCCATTTCTTTTTTGTTTGTTGGCTTTTTGTTTTTTAATCATTTTATTGGAGCCTCATACAACTCTTATCACAGTCCATCCATCCATCCATTGTGTCAAGCACATTTGTACATTGGTTGCCATCATCATTCGCAAAACATTCTATTTCTACTTGAGCTCCTTATTTTTTCCCCCTCCCTCTCTTCCCCATCCTCTCTCCCTCACGAACCCTGGATAATTAATAAATTATTATTTTTTCATGTCTTACACTGTCT
>NW_022103915.1:36803948-36818648 GCF_000313985.2 Echinops telfairi
TTTGAACTGCTGACCTTTCAGTTAGCAGCCCGATGAGTAACCACTATGCCACCCAGCTCCTTCCCATCAAAGATATATAACAGGGCTTAATCTTACAAGTTGAGTGGTGAGTACAAGGGTTGGAGCTTCATTTATTCTCTTTCTCTATATCTTCAATACTGCAACAAAGTTAAAATCCCTAAACAAGATCACAGCTCAAAATGGATGAATTTGAACTATGCATGCTGAGACCCTAAAGATCAAAAGGGTTGATTGATTAAGGCAACCAACCAAACGACAGGCAAGGGACTTGAACAGCCTTACTATCAAACAGAGATCATTGTAATCCTGTTTATGCTGGGTGTAACTTGATACTTGGCCGGTTGACCTCCCTCCTGACCCAATCTGAGTTTGTTCTAGGTATGAGTATTTCTTGCTTGTTAGATGACAAAATTTTCATCCCTGCTTTTAAAATATTGAAGGTGGTGTTTTCCTGCTTACTCATTATTTGTATTTTAATCTTTATATCATTATGATTTTATCCTTACCAATTTATTTCATTTTTGTCTTTTATTATTTCTGTTGGGTGTTCTAGTGTGTGAAGCCCAGAAAGAGTAGATGCATACAGATAATAACTGATGCAAGGCTTTATAGGGACAATAAGGGTGAGGGGTGGGAGATAGGGAGTAAACAATGTAGGTGGGAGGAGGGATTTGGGGAGTAAACAATGTAGGTGGGAGGAGGGATTTGGGGAGTAAACAATGTAGGTGGGAGGTGGGAGGGAGGGAGCACTAAACTAATTGTGATCACACAACTCATTTTAAAGGTGATCTCACCATGAAACAAAACAAAACAAAGAAAATGTTCTAAATTTGATTGTGGTAATGACCTCACATTTCTTCTTGATATGCTTGAACTATTGAATTTTATGGTATGTGGATTATGTGCCAATAAAACTCTACACCAAAAGCTCCCTCTTGCTCCCATGCAGTTGGCTGATAGTCTCAACTGCTGACCTTTTGAATCACCGCCCAATATGGCACGACTATGCCACCAGTGCTCCTAGTGACCCGATAGCCCCATAGGATACAGTAGAACTGCCCTTGAGGGTTTCTAAGACTGTAAATTTCTTTTTAAAATCATTTTATTGGGGGCCCATACAGATCTTATCACAATCCATCCATCCATTGTGTCAAGCACATTTGTACATTGGTTGCTATCATAATTTTCAAAACATTTTCTTTGTACTTGAGCCCTTGGTATTGGCTCCTCTTTCCCCCCCACCCTTTCTCCCCCATCCTTCCTCCCTCATGAACCCTTGATAATTTATAAATTATTATTATTTTTTCACATCTTACAAATGTCTCCCTTCACCCACTTTTCTATTGTCTGTCCCCCTGGGAGGGCGATTATATGCAGATCATTATGAGACTGTAAATCTTTATGGGACTAGAAATCCTCATCTTTCTAGGGTTAGGGTTAGGATTAAAAAAAAAAAGAAAAAGAAATCCTCATCTTTCTCCCTGGGAGTGGCTGGTGATTTTGAACTGCCGACTTTGCAGTTAGTAGCCCAACACATCCTCCACTATACCACCAAGGCTTCGTCAAGGCAATGAAAGAGAAGATATATTTCTAGTGAGAAGGAAAGGGGAGGAGAACAGCAGAAAAACAATCATGGAGCAGCATGTTAGGAAGTAGAAAACTACTGGGCATTCAAGGGATAGACATTTAATGAGTGCCTGCGTCAGTAAGTCTCAGCCTTCCTAATGCTGCAACCCTTTAATACAGTTCCTCATGTGGTGGTGACCCCCCCCCCCCCCCAACCATAAAGTTATTTTTGTTGCTACTTCATCACGGTCATTTTGCTACTGCTATGAATTGGACAACCCCTGTGAAAGGGTCATTTGACCCCCAAAGGGGTCTCGATCCACAGGTTGAGAACTGCTGGCCTTTGTGTACCCAAGGCAACCTGGTGATGTAGTGGGCTAAGGGTGGGGCTACTGACCACAAAGTGGATGGCTCAAATACACCAGTTGCTCTTTGGGAGACAGATGCCGCGGTCTGCGCCCATGAACGTTTGTAGCCTTAGCAGCCCTAGGTGTCATGATCGATCCGATCGCAGCAGCGGGCAGGTGTGGTGGGCGCCAAGCACCGTTCTACCTGTTTCTGCCAAGTCACTTTCAGCTCATGGCCACCCCCCTGTCTGCGTAGAACTGGGTTCTGTCGGATTTTCCATGGCTGAGTGTTTGGAAGTTAGATTTCGAGGCGGCCTCTGGGTGGACCTGAACCTCCAAGCTTATGGTTTAGCAGCTGGATACATTGTTCATGGGTGCACCACGCAGGGCTGAGAAGAACCTTTCTAGGCCTTGAAAAATGCAGCCCCGCTCCTGCTTCCAGGGCGCTTCATTCCAGAGACCGAGTAAGGGAAATGGACGAGAACTCAGAAGCTATGACGACAACATGAAGGGGGTTGGATGGAGAGAAGAGCGCAGGGGGAGAAGGCCCCTGCGAGGAGAGGGTGTCCCCCAGGGCATTCAACTCTCAGTTCTGAAAAGAATGATGCTCCTCATGGTCCTGCCATCCCGGGAGGTCTGTGCTCCTTACTCCGGATGTTCGCACTCCAGGACATTTCGAACCTTCTGGTTCTACCGCTCTGGAAAGGAACTCCTAGAAAATCCTTCATGGGAGGAGGGTCTCCCGTCACGGACCTATCGTTCAGCCCCAAAGGACCTCTCCTTGGTCATCTCCCACTGCACAGACAGCCCACCCAGGGGAGAAGCTGAGGGTGGGGACAGAGCTGGTGCCCCATGGGAGGCCTGGAAGCTTAAACCCCAGACCAGTCTGGGTGCTGGTTCCACCCTGGGTGTGCCCACTGCCTGGCCTGTGTACGTATTATACTCTAATGAGGGGTTGGGCCAATGGTGGAGTGTTTCTCTTCGTCTTTTTTTTTTAAATGAGGTGCTGTTTTGCATAGATAAATACTATGATTGTGATGTGGGAATCAAATGGCAGATCATTATGCAAAAACCACCAGCAAGGGTGAGATTATGAAACCAGTTGTGCTTCGGGCCTACTGCCTGAGCGTGGGAACTGGGAGGTGTCTGTTGGGGCCTCAAGCTGAGCCAACCAGATTGAGACTGTCTTCTCGGGCTCATCTCCTGACAGCTGCTGGGGTAGGAAACACGCTTCTCTGTTTTTTTTTCCAAGATCCAGAATCCCAGGCCGGAGAAGTAGACGGGACACTGCAGGTGGCTCCCCCACTGCTGGTCACAGCTGAATGTGTGGTTGGCTGTTGGTGGGACCAGAGCTCAGCCCTTAATGTAGATCCAACTGCTTCCTGATTGGTGCTATGAGAGTGAGGCTCAAAGAGATGCTATACATGCCTGGGAGGAGGCAGAACACAGGGAAAGGAAGACCATCCTTGGTTTGGGGGAGATGTGGGGGACGGACTAATAAGAAGATCTACCAGAGTCGTTGTTCTTAGTGGCATTGGCTCAGGACTCATGGGGACCTCACACAGGAGGGAACAGAATACAGCCCAACCCATCTCCATCCCCATATCACCTGTGGATTAGACCACTGGGATCCAAAAGGTTGTTACTGGCTGAGTTTTAGAAGTAGATTTCCAGACCTTTCTTCCTACTCCACATTAGTCCACCCAAGTCACGTCAGCGCCATAGCAACATGCAAGCAGGCTTCCACGGATAGATGGTGCACGAGGTGCCTTGACCAGGAAGTAAACCTGCATCTCTGGCGTGGAAGGTGAAAAATCTGCTACTGACCCCATGCTGCCCTGCCCTAGCAGGGGTAACTGGGAGTAATCTGCTTGATCTTAGAAAAGAGGAAGACTAAAGAGAGATGCTGCTTGGGAAGCCAGGGAAGAAAGTCCACACAGGCTGGGATGAGATGGAGCAGGTAGCAGCTGAGCAAGAAGAGCCAAGACTGACATTTCTAGGCAGAGAGCACTCATAATGGCTCCCTAACACGGGCCTCTGTAGCTACGGGAGTGGTCCACCAGCCAACCGCAACACCACATGTAGTCTCGTGTGTTGATAGATCCAGATGCATGCCCTTTGTCAGGCCTAACAACCTATTGACAAGCAGGGCTGTTGACTCGTTCCAAGAGATCAGATACCCAAGAGCCATCATTGCTGAGTCAATTCCGACTCAGAGTGAGCTTGTGGGACTGAGTAGAACGCTCCGGAGTGTCCCCGAGGCTGTACATACATCTCATCAGAAGCAGACTGTCTTGTCTTTTTCCTGTGGCATGGTTGGTAAGTTCAAACCACAGACCTTTGGGTCAGCAGTTCAAAACAACCCACTGTGGCACTAGAGCTCCTGCGAGGTCAGATGATAAGGAAACTAGGGCCAGCTGTGCCCAGGGAGACACACAGGTGCCTGCATCCCAGAGGGTGGAACTAGGGAGAGCGCCTCCTGTAAAGCACATTAGGCGAGGCAGGGCGGCCTGCCAGGAGTTGAGTTCGGCTAGGCTAAGACCATCCATTTGTTACTCAACCAGCTACGTGCTGAGCACCGACTACAGCGTTCATAAGACAAGGAACCGACGTAAGAATGACTTTTTTGAATTATCCATCTGGAAAATAGCCAGGTTATTCCTCTGTTTCCCCCTCAGCACAACGTGACACAGCACTAAGTGAAACACAAGCATTGGCCGATTGTCTTCAGTGCATACGGACTCCCTGTCCCCCTTCTACTGGTCGAGTCGCTGGGGGGACAGTGGGAGGGGCATTGGGAGAGTTGCCTCCACCCTTCCCGAGGTCTTGGGACTCAGACACCTCTGGAAATTACCAAGACGTGTTGGGTGGTGAGGCAAGGAGTGGTAATGAAGCAATTTAATGATGCTGGCTGTTAATGAGCTAGCACTCTATCTTTATTATGCATCAAATCCTGGAACACGTTAAGTGCCTACATGTGTCAGACCTTCCCAATACATACTTCATGAAATCACGAGCCGTTCCTGGAAGAAGCTCAGACGTCCTAGTCGGCCACCTTCTAATGCCCTGGCCTTTCTCTGAGCGGTCAAACCTACTGTGACCCTTATTCCACGAGAATGACTTGGTGGAGCATGATGGCACTCACGTTTCATATCATTTCCCAAGTGGTCAAGGGCCCTTATTCTACCGCATTCTCACTGTAGGCAACTTGAGGCGATCACATCCCCACCACACCACTGGTTCCAATCCTGGAAATGAGTTCTTCTGAAACTGTTCGACGGAAGCAAACATTGCTCGCTTGAAGATGACCACTGCTGCAAACACTGGAAACCACTTGGCACAAAGAACATAGGAAACACCACAGGATTGGTTGAAAACTTAGGTCAAATCTGGACATATAATCGTGAGAAGCAATGATGACAATGTCTTTGTAGAATGGCGGGAAATGTTTCATACGTGGTCGCCTGGGATAATGCAGAATATACATTAATGCGAGTATTTTACGGCCCTCTGGTGGGTCACTGGTTAAGCACTTGACTTCGAGCTGAAAGGTTGATGGTTGGAACCAGTGGTGGGCTGCAGCCAGTTCCAACCGGTTTGGTAGAATCGATACCTCCTTTTTTGTTGAGTTCAGTGAACCGGTTGTTCAAATGGCATTTGCAATCGGGGTTCTCTCTAAGTTTCTTTGTCAGGTATTATTGAATATTTTCAATATTTTAGAAATCTTTCTTCTGACATAATCTAGTTTTATGGACTTCTTTTGTTGTCCTTATTTTAGTATGAACTGTATGAAATAATAGACTACCTTTCAGTATATCCTTTTTTACACTTTTACACAGTCAGTAGGGCAACGAACTGGTTGTTAAGTGATTTGAATCCCACCACTGGTTGGACCCACCAGCTGCTCAGTGGACTAAGGGTAAGACGGTCTGCTTTGGCCAAGATTATAGCCGTGGAAACCCAATGGGTAGCTCTACTCTGTTTTATAGTGTCTCTATGGGCCGAAATGGACTTCATGACAACGGGTTTGGCTGGTTCATTGTTTTTCAATGTTCACACATTTGGCAGGCTGTAAACTATGCGTGCTTCTTGAAGAATGCTTTCCAGGGGTTGGAGATGTTAGAATGGCGGGATATAGGTGATTTGGTCATTTCTACAAAAATGTCTTTGGTTATTTATCTGAAATTTAAATTTAACTGGACATTCTGTCCTTTTATTGGCTAAATCCGACAACCCATCTTCTTTGGGGAGATAGCTCATCACCTAGGCAGTGTGTTAGTACAGTGTGTTAGTACAGTGTGTTAGTACAGGCAGAGTGTGAGCTACAGCTCTCAGAACCTTCGGAGAAGGGAGAGCGTTTTGGATTTAAACTGAGGTGATGTGGTTTCCTGGGGAAGACTGAATGAGAGGGGCCTCGGGATGGCCGAGCTGAGCTCTGCTCCTGGCGGAGCAGGTTCCCAAGGCTGGCTGGGAAGAGCCAGGGAGGCGGGAGAGGGAGGCAGGCATAGATGGGACCGCTAGCTGACGGGGGAAATGTGTTGCGCAGGCTCCATGTTGGAGCGGATCAGAAGAGGAAGACCAGTCTGTGGTGGGCCTGGACTGTCCTGCTCGGGATTTTGGATGAGAGCCTCTGTCTGTCCCGAGGTGGGAGACCACTTGAAACAGTACTTTAGGAATGTTAATCTGGTGATGGAATCCTTGCAGGGTGCAAATGGTTGCTCTTGGCAACGTTGGAGGTTCCAGTGCACCCAGAGATACCTTGAAAGGAGACCTGGCCCTCTACCGCCACACAATCCGCCATTGAAAACCCTGTAGAGCACCGCTCCGCTCTGACACAGGCTGGGTTGCCCTGAGTCAGGAGGCATTGGCTGGCAAGGCCTGTGGGGATGGTGGGTTTGTCAGTGGAGGATATGGTGGTGGGAAAGGAGCGTTGACCAGAAAGACATTCCAAAGGAGTAGCTTCAACACTCAGGTGGGGTATGCAGCTGCACATCAGGAGGACAGGTGGCTGACAGTAACTGTCCTCTACAGTGGGAGAGGCTAGGCCGGAAGGAAGGGACAGTAGCTGTGGTCACAGGGTCGCTGAAGAAGCTTTTCACACATTAAGAGCACTCTAGATGTCTGTCATCACAAGCGCACAGGCAGAGGAAGGGTGAGTGTCCCTCTTGTCCTACTTTAGTCTCCGTCTGACAGCCATATACAACTGTGTACTTATTAAGCATGTGCAGATTTCCACAGAGGGCGGACTCTTAACCTCCGACTATTGACCGGGGATGCAACTTCATCCTTTGGAGTCTGTTGGTTTCCCTCCTTGGAATCTAGTCTTTTCTCCTTTTTTAACCTCTAAGCTCACAGTGGTCTTTTCCTCCCAAACTTAAAAGCCAATAGCCATATTTAAAAGGGATCAAGCGAGGAGATTCTGTACGTTAAAGATTAAGCCGAATGACTGTTCTAGAGAAAAGGGACAGAATGGCTTAACAATGTAATGTTAACAATGGCTTAACCACGAATTCTTTATTACAAAAAAGACAAACTTAAAAATGTTTTAAGATGTTAGTTTTAACCATATGAAACAGTGAAGTCAAAACAGGGTGCCAACTCCTGGCCATGGTTGATTCCCAGTCTTCTGAGATGTTAGCTTCTCCTTAAAGTGCAGCTTCGGTCAAAATCATGTCTCTACCTTGGCACAACAGGCTTCCTGGCATTTCCTATATTAAGCTTAGTCCATTTCAAAATGCATGTCCCCAATTTCCACCCATCACATCTGTGGGGACTTATGAGTACATCAGTGTGGTTGTTTTTAGTTTGCTTTTTGGCTTATTCGTTGGTTTTGTGGTGGAGGTCGGGACTAGAAGAAGACGTTACTTTTACAGAGTAACATATATGATAGTATAGTGTAGCACACAAGTCAATTCTTAGGATTCCATTTTTGTTTTTCAGAAACGCCTCCAATTTGCTAGCACAAGTGGTCTCCTGCATAGTTCTACCAAGCCCATTTATAACACATTCAAATCAGGAGCGATAATCTCCCCACAAGTCCCATTGAGGGTGGCTCAGGCAGGCATCCAGCGTCAGGTATCAGACACGAGGGTGGGGTGGGGGGAGCTCAGACAGCATTGGCTCAGAATGTTCCCTTCCTGTTTTTCAACTCAGCCATCCCTTCCCTCCACGGCACCTTCCCAATTCAGCAAGGTCTCAATCATCAACTGGATCTTCAGATCAGAAAGTTACTACAGTCCATCTCGAGTACCTCAAAGGACTTGGTGAAGTTAGAGGAATCAGCAGCCTTTTCCTGGAGGACTCGGAACGAAACAGAAGGCACTGTTGACTGTAAAGCTCTTTTGCGATCATCACACACACATACCAAATGGGTGGAACGCAAGCTCTGTGCTCTCCTTGTTCAGAATGTCTGCTGAAGAGTCGGAGAACCCTCACGTGCCACCCTTCCCTTTGCTCTTTCTGGACACCATCTCTGGGAAACCCGGCAGGATCGTGTGCGGGGGTGGGGGTGGGGGGCCCTTTCGCCTCTCTTCGTGGGTAACAGGCACGAGGGCGTGCTGGCAGCCGCAGAGCCACCGGAACGTTCCAATGATGCCCTTTCTTCCCTAGTCATGCCCGGTTCAGCTCTCCACCATTCACACAGTCAGCCTTAGCTGCACCTTCTCCAGGTAAGGAGCGTGGCCATCGGCCATCGTGCAAAGGCCTATCATCTTTGGACCAGTGACGTCTGAGGGTTCTTCGGCCTTTGACCTCTCCTTCCAGGGATTCCCCAGAAACTCTTCTCGGGAATTTCTGCAGCTTGAATGGTGGCTCTCTAGTTCATTCTTCGGAGACTTCTTTTTCTTGTATGTCTTCGATTTGCATTTCTTCTCTTTCTTTTTAAAAATTTTCTTTTCTTTATTATTATTTTTTCTCGACGTTCGTGACTCTTTTTTTGTATCTTCTCCACGTGAGTCTGTTTCAGAATCAGAGTCCCTGTCGCTGTTGTCAGAAGACGTCTTATGGGTGTGTTTTATTTTTGAACCAATTTTTTTTCTTCCTCCTTTTCTTCAGCCTTTCTTTTGAGTGACTGGACTTCCTTTGCTTTTTCTCTGTTTTTCTTTGGTGTATGTTCATCAGAGTCTGGTTTAGGATTTTTGGAGATAGGTCTCAAACTTAAGGAACACTCAGTTCTCCGATCCTCTCTCTCTCTCTCTCTCTCTCTCAATCTCTTCTCTTGCAGGCTCTCCCTCTTTTAGTCCCTAAGGCTGGCTACAACTTGTTGCCCTTGTAGGGGTGAGAGCAGCAGCCGTCGTAGACAGATGAGGAGGAGGCCCACTGGACAGGGCTGCCCTGGGGCCCACCAGGCTGCTCACCCAATCGGGACGGTGAGTGGGAGCACTAGAGCTGTTCCAGTGGCTTTGGCTGAGTCCCCTTGACTGACAACTGAGGCCACAGTGGTGGCCCCCTGGAGAGCAGAGGGCTCTGGTGGGCTAGGGGCTCCTCCACGGACTGCACACCTTCCCCGCGGGTTCGAAGCCTTCCTCTAGGTCTAGGGGTATGTGAGTGAGACAGCAGAGCTCTGTCTGCCGCTGGATTCCCCAAGTCGTGGGTCAATCTATCGGGATCCAGTCTTCGAAAGCATCACCAGCTTTGTTTGTGACCTCAGAACGCCTTCTGTTCGTGCAGGTTCTGGGTCCCCTGGCAACTGAGTCAGCTTCCTTCACCAGGAACGGTTTTGAGATGCTCTGAAGAAGCAGAAGGGCCCTAATGGTGATGCCGATGAAGCGTTGGATACCTTATAAGCAGCAGCAGGTCCATATAAGCAGCTGTCTGCTCTCTTAAGGATTGCAAGCCTCCAAGCCGCTGTCTATGGTCAGAGTCAACTTGATAGCAGTGGGCTGGCAGGTCGAGAAACCTGCTTTAAGAACACGTTCGATTCCTGCCCTCGAGACAGCTTGTGTCTTGTTCTGGCCGTGGCTCCAAGCCAATGCTGAAAAGCCCGCTCAGCATTCCGCGTGATCCCAGCAGGAGCAGAGCCACCTGGGCAAGAAGGGAAAGGCCCAGACATGTTGGGAATGGAAAGGGTTCCAGCCCTTTCCTAGGACTGGGTGGGACTGCACCAGGCCACAGGGGCAGGGCAGATGGGAGGGAGGGTCCTCCAGCAGGAACGGAGTCTTGGGTACGCGATCTGATTTTCTCCCTGCCCTGCGGGTGACTGTGACCGTGAAGGAGGGCTGGGCTTGCAGCCACGGTGACTTCCCAGAATGGCCTAGAGGAGAGGTGCAGCCGCAGTGGCTTTGTGAGTGAAAGGCAATGTGTTCAGAACCGATTTCAAGCACACTGCTGCTTGCCTCCTGCAGGCTAGTATGTGGGTGAGGCGACTGCTGCCTCTTTCCCACTGTGCAGGCTGGGGCGGGGTGGAGTCTCAGTGACTTCCCCTACACAACCGACCAGCTCCAGGATATACTTGGGTTCAGGTCTTTGGCAGGAACAATGCCTGCCTTGCTCATACCAGGACAGGCTGACCTTGGCATCGGGGTGAGCTGGGCTTTGCTGATGAGGAGAATTGTGAGGAATTGTGAGGGGAGGCAGGTGCAAACTGCCCCACAATCCTTACTGCCTCCAGCCAGGCCCACTGACAGCGGTCACAGCAAGTCCCTGCACAGACACCCCCACCGTCCCTATTCCCCAAGGGTTAAACCATGCTGCCCTTCAGGGCTAGGCACCTGCTGGCCCTTCCTCTGAAATGGACAGCTCTCTTCAATGCAAAGATGTATTTTCTCAACCACATGAATGGCTACTAGACTTACAGGAACCAAATGGATGACATCTGTGGAAAGAGATGATGGAGAAGCTCAGTATCATTAGCCAAAGCAAGGCAGGGATTGCTCAAATGCAAGTTTGGTTGAAGCAGAAGAAGAATTTAGAAGTCCACGAAAACTGAAATATAATCTTGAGTGTGTTCTTGTGAGGTTCTGTGGAGTTGGTCCTGACTCGTAGCGAGCCCATGGACACACTGCCTGGTCCTGCCCCCTCCTCACAATGATTGTCATGTCTGGTTCCTATGCTGCAGCCCCTGGGTCCATCCATGCTGTTGAGGGTCTTCTCCTTTTCGCTGACCTTCTACCTTACCAATCACGATGTCCTTCTGCCAGTCCCTGGAAGAAGGAAGTGAGGCCAAGCCTCTCCATCCCCTTGCTGGTCAGTGTGTTGTTCTGTGGCGGCCTGTGTGTTGCGATGATGCTGGGAGCTGTGCTATTGGTATTTCAACGACCACTAGGATCACCCGAAGTGAACAGGCTTCAGCAGAACTTATAGACTAAGAAGAGACGATGAAAAGGAAACAGGCTGTCCATTTCAGAGGACTTAGCCACGGAAAATCGTATGGATAGCATCAAAACACTGTCAGAACCTTGGGTAGATCCCACCTAGACTTAGGGACCATTTTAAGAACAAATTTGATGTATTGGACATTGATGACAGAAAAAACCGGTGGGATGTGGGACAACATCAAGAGCATCTCTCTGTCTCTCTCTCTCTCTCTCTCACACACACACACACACACACAGCCAAAGGTCATTAAAAAGACAGGCAAGAAGAAAAGAACAAAGTGGACGTCAGAAGAGACTCTGAAAGTTGCTCTTGAATATAAAGTCACTAAAGCAAATGAGGAAATAAAGGAGCTGAACAGAAAATTTCAAAGGGCATCTTGAGAAGATAAAGTAGAGCATTGTAATGAAATATGCAAGGACCTAGAGTTAGAAAGCCAAGAAGGGAGACCAGCAATTCAAGCTTTGAATCGCAATATTGAAGGATTCCAAGGGAAATATTGGATTATGGCGAAAGCAATATTTGGTCAAGAGAATTGGTCAACATTCAACCATTTCAGGAGGTAGCATATGATCAAGAACTAATAATACTTTAGGAAGAAGTCCAAGCTACACTAAAGGTGTTAGCAAAAAAACCCCCAAGGTTCTAAGAATTGAAGGAATACCAATTGAAGTGTTTCAACAAGCTTATGAAGTACTGTAAGCACTCATCTATGCCAAGAAATTTGGAAGACTGCTACCTGGTCAGCCAATTGGAAAAGATTCTTATTTGTGTCCATTCTAAAGAAAGGTGTCCCAACAGAATGTGGAAATAATTGAACAATACTATTACTATCACATATAAGACATTTTGTCGAAGATAAAAAGCAAAGTAAGGAGCAATATGTTGATAAGGAACTGTCAGAAATTTAAGCCAGATTTAGAAGAGCATGTGGCACAAGGAATATTATTGGTGATGTCAGATGGATCTTGGCTGAAAGTAGAGAAAGTACTTGTATTTTATTGACTTTGCAAAGACATCTGACTGTGTGTATCATAACAAGCTATGGGTAACACGGAGAGTGGGACTTCCAGAACACTTTATTGTGCTCATGCAGAACTTGTAGATAGATCACAAGAAGGCAGTCATTCAAACACCAGGAAAGGTATGCATTACTGTGGTGTATTTTCGTCATACTTATTCAATCTATATGCTGAGCAAATAATTCAAGAAGCTGATTATGTGAAGACAAATGGGGTATCGGGAGCCGATGAAGGCTTACTAAGGATCCAATATGCAGATGATACAACCTTGCTTGCTGACAGTGAAGGAGCCAAGTTGGACAGTGAACAAGGAAGCCTGCAGGAGAATCGAAGCATTTGAATTATGAGGTTGACAAAGTATTGAAAGGCCCTTGATTGACAGAAGAACAGATCGATCAATATGTTGAAACATGGGTATTCCATCTGTTCCTGGATCCTTGTTTTTAGCTAATGCCTTCAATGCAGCTTGGACTTCTTTCTGTAGTAACATTGGCTCTCGAGCAGATGCTGCCTCTTGGTGACTGGCTCCTCATTCTTCCTGATACTGTGATTCTGCGTATTCTTCCCAGCTTCTTTGTTCCTGCATTATTCAGTATCTTCTCCACGAATTACTCAATATTGCAGCTCACGGTTTGATCTTTCCTTCAGTTCTTTCAGTTTAAGGTCCGCTGGCTTTCTCATTCTAGGTCTTTTTCACATTTCATGACATATTTTACTTTGTCTTTCCAGCTATCTTTTGACATTTTCTGTTCAGCTCTTGGTGACTATATGTCAAGAGCAAGTTTCAGAGTCTCTTCTGACATCCACTTTGATCTTTTCTTTCTTTCCTTTTTCTGAAAGAGTTTTATTGGGAGCTTTTACAGATATCATAACATTCCATAGTTCAATTACATCAAGCAGTATTGTACAATTGCTACCACACTCTGCTTCAAATTGCTACCACATTTTCTTCTTGAACTCGATATCACCTCTCCTTTATCCCCTCGTTCCCCCACCCTACCCCCAGGGAACCCTCCTCCCCTTTTTTGCCGTATCTTACACCATCCGATATATACAATCACATACAATTCTGTTATTCATCCTTAGAGTGGGGTAATACAGTCATCAACACTATCAGTTCCCCCTTCCCCCACGTGCCTCTTCTCCTATACCCTCAGGGAACCATTACTCCTGTTACTGTTTCTGAAGAGTTATCTATCATGACTTTCATGTATCGAACAATCTCAATTATATAAATGAACCAACACCAGTCTAACATGATTAATGAGGTAAAACAAATAAAAACCATAATATTAATGGGATGAAATATTAAAGAACTAGAGGATAGTTGTATGTTACATCAGTGCTATACTGCACTCTGGATTTATTATCACTTCCGTGTGACCCTTCTGAGAGGGACTGTCCAATTATCTTAGAGGTGGGTTTTGGGTCTCCACTACATTCGTGCTCCTTCACATTGATTTGGTTGCTTGCTTTTGAACTTCTGATACCTATTCCTGTCAACACCTCATGATCACACAGGCTGGTGTACTTCTTCCATGTGGGCTTTGTTACTTCCCTGCTGGATGGCCACTTGTTTAACTGCAAGCCCTTGACCCCAGACACTATATCATTTAATAGCTGGGCACCATGAGCTTTCTTTACCATTTTTGATTATGCACCCGCTTTGTCTTCAGTGATCTTGTCAGCAAGGTGAGTGTCATACATAGCTACATTATTAGAACAAACCGTACTTATACTGAGGTAAGGTTTAAGTAGAGGCCCAAAGTCCACCTGCTTCCTTGTTATATTTACACATATATACATATGTAAACGAATACACTTATATTTATATATTTACATATCTACCTATATATTTCTTCCCCCTACCTCTTCTTTCCTCCTGCCCCACTGTCATGTTTACCTATCATTCACCTCTCAGTAATTCCTCTCAGATACAATTCAGTTGATCAAGGATGACCAGAAAAGTTACACCCTTTTAAAAGCCATCAATTTTAGAACATTTACTCTTCCCCCACCCCCATCCTTATTGGCTCACCGCTCCCCTCCTCTATCAACTCCCCTCCCATTGCCCCCAGGAACCACAGGTCCATTGCTATCCTAGAATCACCTACCCTGCCTATCTTGTATAGAGAAACACCAACAAAGAAAAGAAACACCATCCAAATAGTCCCAAGTCTAACAGGGATCCTGACACAGAGTAATGATGAGCTCTCTGTTAAATAGTGAGGAGGACAGGTTATAGTCCATCAGTCCAGTCCCATTGTCTTCTAGTTTCATAACCCTGAATGCTTTCCTAACAGCACATGCTCCCTTTTAGTCTTCAGCATTTGTGTCGGAAACGCATGCAACCTACACGTCCTGTTACAATTCCTGCAGTCAGGGATGGAGAGGTCTAGTACATCTGTGTGCGCGCGCGCGCGCGCGCGCGC
>NW_022103915.1:36819549-36822315 GCF_000313985.2 Echinops telfairi
ATACATGAGTTGCTGTGGATTTGTTTCTCCAAAGGACCTAGACTAATGCAGACGTCATGTCTCGAGCTGAGGCCAGCCCTTCTTTCCTGTCTCCCTAATGACCTTTTACGTTGTTTGTGTGTGACATTCTTGATGTTGTTCCGCAGCTCACCAAGTCTTCAGTCATCAGTGTCCATGCCTGTGGCTAGGCTCAATGTGGAATGCTTTTGGTTAACCTTCAAGCATAGTACCTGTTAGCAACACTTAAGGGCTCTCACCTTTGGCCTTGACATTTGGGCCTGGGTAATTCTTTCTTAGGCTTTGTCGGATGTTGAACCACATACTTGGCCTCTACCTGGTGGCCGGCAACGACTTCCTTTCTCCTCGTTTTGTAGCAATCAAGTCTCCAAACATGGCCGGACACACTCTGGAAGCAAAAGCACCCTTAGTCCAGAACCACAGCTCCAACGAAAGAATGTCAGATGGATCTTAGCTGAAAGCAGAGAATACCAGAGAGATGGTTACTTATGCTTTATTGACTAAGCCAAGGCACGTGACTATGTGGATCATAACGAAGTCTGGACAGCCTTGATAACAGGGACTCGAGAGCACTTCATTGTGCCCATGCAGAACCTGAATCAAGAGGCAGTTGTGTTTAAAATACATGGTTTAAAATCAAGAAGCGTGTGTTTCAGGATTGTACCCCCAAATCATACTTATTCCATCTGTATGCGGAGCAAATAACCAGGGAAGCTGGATCATAAGAAGAACATGGATCTGGGTTGGAGAAAGGCTTGTGACCAGCCTTCGATGTGCAGATGACACAATCTTGCTCGCTTGAAGCACTTTCTGGTGAAGGTCAAGGCTTGCATCCTTCACTATGGATTTTCCAATACCATGTAAAGAACACAAAGGCCACACAGCTTGAGAAACAGGTAACATCCTGATAAATGGAGAAAATATTGAAGTAGTCAAGGATTTCATCTTGCTTGGGTCCACAATCAATGCTCACGGAAGCAGCAGTCAAGAGATCAGATGCTGCATTGCATTGGGTACATCTGCTGCACAAGGGCTCTCTAAAGGTGATGAAAAGCAGGGACGTTACTTTGAGGACTAAGGTGCAACTAACCTAAGCCACGGTGTTGTCAACGGCTTCATAGGCATGTGAGAGTTGGCCATTGGATAAGGAAGACTGAAGGAGAATCGCTGCGTTTGCATGACGGTGCTGGTGAGGAATCTTGAAAGTACCATGGGTGGGCTGGCAACGGAAACAACAGATTCATCTTGGAAGAAGTCTGGCCAGAGTGCTTCTTAGAGGCAAGGCTGGTGAGATTTCGTCTCATGTACTTTGGCGAGACCAGTATCGGGGAAAGGACATCACGCTTGGTCACGTAGAAGGGCAATACAATAGAGGAAGACCTGACCAAGATGGATTGAACCAGATGGCCTTGAACAATGATGAGGTTGGCATGGGTCACAGTCAGAACCAACCCAACTGCACCTAGCAACACCATCACCACCAACAATGGCGTTTCCGGAGAAAACTCCGTAGAGTTTTCGGTGCACGTGGGCAGTCCCTTGGTTACAGAGACAATCTGCTCCTGGGTCTTTAAGTTTTTAAGGAGAAAGTCCTTTAAATATGCACATTGACACAGTGGCTGCAGCAGTGGCTCAAACAGCAACAATTGTGAGGATGGTGCAAAACTGGGCAGCATTTCGTTCTACTGTATATCGGGTCACGGTGAGATGGAGCAGACTCATGGCACCTAACACCAGAACAGGCGCACGCAGCTCTGACTTAGCCATACTTCAGTGAAAGCAAAGACTCAAAGCCTTTCCAGGTATTTAAAAGTGCACACGCAGCAGGTGGAGGTGCTTGCAAAGGAGTTGTTAGGAGGAGAGACGGGTTCTGTCTGCTCAACAGAAGGGTTAAACTACATATTATGAAATGACTGTAACTCTGACGTTTGTGATCGGGGGCTGCCGGTAGTTCTAGTCTGTGGTCAGCATGAGCTGGACTCCGCTGTAGGGCAGCAGACTCAGAGAAGAGGGTGCGACCAGCTCGGCGGGGCTTCCTCTGTTTGAGAGGTGAGCTCCAGGGGGCTTGAGGGTGTTGAGGGGATGAACTGTTTTCAGGGCACAGAAACCTTCTCTGCCTCTCTCGGGGGTCCTTACATGGAACCCCCATTCTCCTCGCACTGGTTCTGCTCCTCACTGGTTAGGCCCCACCCCCACCTCCATAACAGGGTCTACATCAAACCTGTTTCAAGGAGGTAAGGGATTTCTTAGCTTGTACAAAACCAGGCAGGGCCATCACTAAGGCCAGGGGCACAGACTGCCCAGAGTGACGCTTCCATAGGGGTAGCACTAAACTGATGATGGAGAACAGTTTTGGATAGTGTGTAAGCAGAAATTTATTATTTTTAATACAAATATCCCCGTAGTTAGTTATCACAACAAACTCATTGTTTCAGAGACCCAGCTGACATCTATCGATATACGTACAAGGCTACAACTCTAGGCTAATTTACTCTTTGAACTTTCTCATGTGCTCACATCAGAGCTGTCATTGTTACCCAATGACAACGATGCTTCAAATCATATGGTCTTGTCTGCGTGGTGACAGCTTCTGTTCTCTCTGCTGTCTGTGTTTTTATAGTTGTTGGTGGCAGCGTGGTTCCACCAGGTCAGCTGTTTGACCCACCAGCTGCTCTGCGGGAGGAAGACTTGACTTTCTACTCCTGTCCAGTGTCAGTCTCGGAAACCCACAGGGACACTTCTACTCTG
>NW_022103915.1:36823508-36827091 GCF_000313985.2 Echinops telfairi
TAATAAGAGACTTAACATCGATGGCAAGGAGGGCGTAGAACGTTTGATGTGGTTTGATCAAGTGCAATGTAGCGGAGAGAAAGTTCTAAGAGTTGAATGAAGGTCGAACATGCTAGTGGGACAGGAGGAAAGTAAAAAGAAATAGAGGCAAGAACTAGGAGGCAAAAGACATTTATAGAGGTATAAATATAGACATGCATATATGTAAATACATTACTATATTATGATATGGGTTTATGTACCTATATTTAAATGTAAGGTAGCAGATGGACATTGGGTCTCTACTCAAATAGTCCCTCAATGCAAGAACACTTTGCTCTAATAACCCGGCATGTTGTGAAGCCCATCTTCCCAACACAATCGCTAGAGTAAAATTGGGTGCATAATCCCATGGTGCTCACCTTACAGGCCTGAAGATAAACAAGCAGCCATCGAGCTGAGAAGCAACAAAGCCCACATGGAAGAAGCACACCAGCCTGTCTGATCATGAGGTGTCGATCGGATCAAGTATCAGGTATCAGAAGACCCCAAACAAACAAATACGCAGATGCAAATGATGGGGGTTGGAGTAGAGACCCAAAGCCCATCTGTAGACATTTGTAGACAATTGGACATTGCTTCACAGAAGGGTCACAAGGAAAGAATGAGACAGACAGGGTGCAGCACAGCACCGAGGGAACACACCTTTCCTCTTGTTCTTTAATGCTCCCCTCCCCCTTATCATGACGCCAGTTCTACCCTACAAATCCAGCGAGACGGGAGCATGTACACTGGTACAGATAAGAGATCTCGACACACAGAATCCAGGACAGAGAAACCCCTCAGGAACAGCAATGGGAGTAGTGATACCAAGAGGGTAGGGGGAAGATGTGGGGAGAAGGGGGAGAAGCGGGGAACCAACTACAATGACTGAGGTATAATCCACCCCACCCACACCCCCATTTCCAGGGGAACGAACAACAGTAACATGGGTGAAGGGAGCCAGTGAGCAGTGTGAGATATGAAAATAAAAATGATTTATAATTTATCAGGAGTCCATGAGGGTGGGAGGGAAGGGGAGGGAGGGAGGGAAAAAAGAGGAGCCGATACCAAAGGCTCAAACAGAAAGAAAATATTTTGAAAATGATAATGGCAACATATGTACAAATGCGCTTGATACAATTGTTGTATGGTTTGTTATAAGAGCTGTAAGAGTCCCCAATAAAATGATTTATTTAAAAAAAAAAAAAAGAATGGAGAGGTGGAGTCTAGCCTGTCAATCAGGTCACAGCCTGATGATCCCTCCTTGGGGGCATTGCCTTCTCCTGAGGATTCTGGGAAATTCCTCTCTCTTGATTCTGCCACCAGAAGAGGCGGGCCATTCTCTCTCTCTGCTTTACATTCCTGTTAACAAGCCACATGGAGCCACGCTAATGGCAGGAGATGCGTCCACTGCCATGGGATTCACAGGACTTTCCACCCACTGGCCTGTGATCTGCCTGCATTTGGCATCATTGCATGTGCTGCGTGAGTCTGAAGAGGATTTCATGGGCTAATATCAGATTTATGGGCTAATATTGAATTTATGGACTTGATTTGGACTGGGCTGGGATGTTTTATTGATGCATACTTCTTGATATAAAGTTCTCTCTTACACACATAGGAGTGTCAATGAATTTGTTTCTCTAGTCCAACCGGCCTAGCACGAGCCAGACACCAGGCCTCCCCTCTGACGGGAAAGGAGGAGAAAGCAAAAGAGTTCTGCCCTTTATGGATCACGTCGCTAGTGATGCTCCAACTCCACGTCGAAAGATTTTCACCAGACACTTTGATCAGTGCTCATATCACCAAGAACGACTACATTCAAGCAATTTACAATTGTATAGATCACATATTCAAACTCACATACTCACTGCCATTGAGTCAAATGCCGACTCTTAGTAGTCCTATAGGACAGGATAGAACATCCCCTGTGTTTCCAAGACTGTAACTCTTAAAAATAAATATATATTTTTATATTATACATAGTCACAGTTGTTATATATGTATGTATTGTATATATGTATACATATATAATTACATGTGTGTGTGTGTGTGTGTGTGTGTGTGTATTGACTGTAACTCTTTACAGAAGTAGAAAGCCCTGCCTCTCTTCAGTGGAGCAGCTGGTGGGCTAGAACTGCAGACCTTATAACCTTTATGCCACCAGAGCGCCTATACCACACGTCACTTGATTAGAATGGTCATTAGTGTTACCGAAGATTCTGTGTGGTCTGGTAGGGCAGGCGGTCCATGGAATGCCACACTGGCAACATGCTCTATGTAGTCCCCACGACTGTCCAGCCCCTCCCACTCAGCCGTGGCCCTCTCCAGGCTGACCGAGCCTACACACGTTTCTAGGAGCAGCTGGCGTGTTGGACTCTGGCAGTTAGCATCCCAGCCCCTCACCACAGTGCTGTCAGGGCACCTTCTCTGTATCTCATGGGACATTTCTTTCCTCTAAGCCTGCACCAGAGGACTGGTCACTCAAGACCTCTGCCATCCAGGCCAGTTGGACTCCTAGTGACCCTCCTTGTAGGACAGGTAGAAGTGCCCCTGTGAGTTTCTGCACTATACATCTTTACAGGCGTGGAAAGCCTCCGCTCTCTCTGCCGGAGCAGCGGGTGGTTTTGATGCTGACCTAGCAGTTAGCAGCTCAATGTTCAACCTGCGATGCCACCGGGCATCTCTTAGAGTTGTCACTCTAAAGTCAGCAAGATCAGCAAAGTTAGGAGCTAGAGACTCATAGGGGCAGATCTAGTCTGTCCTACAGGGACGTTATGAGTTGGAACCCATTGGAAGGCAGTGAGTTTAGTTTTTTTAAATCCTGATATTGGGTGGGGGGTGGGAAACTGAAGCCCAATTGGTTACATAATTTGCTCATGTCACAGAGGTGCTACGTTTGGAGCAGGGTCTTTAACCCCGAATCTGCAGTAATTAGGGAACTTCTGTAGATTCCTCCTGCCCGGGAATCGGGGGCCTCAAGCACCCCAGTGTTGGCCTGAGCTTTGTGGGTGTGTTTCCAGGCGCTCTAGGGGGTGGTGGGGAGCAGCCAGGACGGAGGCTTTGGTCAGGTAAACGCAGGGTGGTGGCCCCAGCAAGCTGAGGCTGCCAGAGCGAGGCTGAGCCTCCTGAGGGAGAGGCTAGAACCACTGTTGCGTCCGCCATGGCCTGAGAAGTGTCTTCCTCCTTGGGGCCAGTGCCCTCCCAGGGATGCTTGACTCCTTGCCCCTGCCCTGGATGCCCCTTCCCAAGAGCAGTGGCCCAGCCTCTCACGCTTTGGAAGGAGGTGGGCCCCCTGTCTGTCCATGTGTCCACCCGGGAACTTGTGCTGGGCGGCAGTCGGCTACGAAGGCTGCACTCGAAGGCTGCAGGAGGCAGGTGGTAAACAGGAAATGGTTAAGTAAGAGCAGGTGGAGCGTGCTGGTGCTGAAGCAGGGCAGGAAATAGCTGAGTAGCTGAATGGCCTTGCAAGAAGGCTCCTGGCTCTTCCTCAAGGCTCTGGCAAAGGTGCTGTCCACCCACTCCTGCTCTGCCCCCGCTCAGCAGCCCGACTTCGCTGCTG
>NW_022103915.1:36828705-36830769 GCF_000313985.2 Echinops telfairi
TGAGTTGCTGTGGATTTGTTTCTCCAAAGTACCTAGACTAATACACCAAGGAAGAGGTACTTTCATTATTCCCATTTTACAGATAAGACAACTAAGGCACAGAAGGGAAGTAACATAGTGTACACCCAATAGGTTCACATACTGAGACTCAAGCTTGGGAGTCTTGGCTCCAGCGTCCACATTCTGGCTGCTCTGCTCAGGCACTGTACGGGGCGCCCAGTGTAGAGGCCACGCTGGCTCCCCTAAATGGCCTTGGTGACCTCCTCATTCTCTGAAGGCATCTTGTTTCTAGCAGAAGCTACAATTTTCTGAGCACCGTTCATGACTAGCTCAAGTTGGAGGTCACAACCTCCTTGGCGAAAGCCACCAGGTGAGAAGAGGAGAACATGATGAGAAAGCCCATGGCCTCTTCCGCCTGGGCTGTGAGCAAGGTGTCATTCCCCCTGTGGGGCCCTCAGGCAAGTCTGCCATTAGCTCTGTTCATTCAAGAGTCATCTGTTGGCACCAACTTTGTGCCAGGCCATGGGCTGGGCACTGGGAGGAACCCACTGAAGTAGAGACATGATGTGCCCCAGGGCATTGGCAGTCGAGAAATCGAGAGCCCCTTTGTGTGCCTGTTGATGAAATGTGATCGATGCTCAGATAGAGGTAAACACAGGGCAGGGGTGTAGGCAGAAGGAAATGGGGGCACTGAGCCAGCCCATGGAGCAGGGAAGGGGTCTTGCTAGAGAATGTGCCTTAGTTGAGCCTGAGAGAAGGAGTCCATGTATCCAAGGGAGCAGGGAGAAGGAAAGGGGGCGGGGTAGGGCCAGAGGCAGAGCCTTCCAGGTGGAGGTGACGGTGAGCCCTGATAGTGCCAGGTGCTTGGTAAAGGTGCAGAACTATACGCATGGTGGAGTACCTGGGTGGAGTAAACAGTGAATGAGCTCAGTTAAAGATTGACAGGGCAAGCCCACTCAGAGGGCTGATAATCTATTTCGGGGGGGGGGGGGCAATCATTGAAAACCTGAAAACTCTGAGACACAGGGGTCACCAGGGAGTTGGAATCAATTTGACCCTACCTGTGTTTTTATAAGCAACTCAGTATGACTCGGAGATGCATACAATAGGGCCTGCAAGGCTAGGTCAGGGCTCTTGTGCTTTGTTCTGTTGCTTCCTCCTGGTCTGAAAGACCACAGGAGAGAGGAGGGCCTGGGAGAGGCAAGCTTTAAAAAGGGTGTAACCAGGAGGAACCAGCCTACCTGATTTCATGGCTCACTCTACTTCCAGAGGAGCCACGGCAGTGGGATTGGCTGAAAGGACAGGCATTGTTAACAGTGGAACAGAAGAGAATGCAGAAACACACCTGCACATACATGGTCATTTGATTTTAAAAAAAAATAATTTTATTGGGGGCTTGTACAACTCTTATCACAATTCATACATACAACCATCGTATCAAGCACATTTGTACATTTGTTACCATCCTGCATTTCTACTCAACCTTAATCACACACACACACACACACACACACACACACACACACACACACACACACACACACACACTTCTCTTTGCTGGAAAGGCCCTTCTTAGCGCTGGAATAAAATCAGTGGTGCCCTACCTCACGGCCAAACGTGGCTCTGCTTCTCACGGTCAGGGGACAACCAGTCCTCTTGCAGGTGGCCTTCCTCCCTGCAGGTACAGGGTCTGGTTGCTCTGTCCTGATGTGATCACTGAGCCACCACTGCCCAGGAACCCCTGGCCATCTAGGTGTGAACTCCCAGCTAGTCCCACAAGGTAGTACATCCCACACTCGAGGGCCCCAGCAGGGAGCCGGAGTGGCCTGTTCCTCACGCTGACTGTTCCTTGCCCCCAGCGTGTGGCTCCCTGGAGGAGCAGCGCTATAATGGGGGGCTGTGGCATCTAGCTTCTCAGATGGCTTGACCCCTATCTGAGTGGAAGGTGCTATCTTTCTTAAGAGCAGCAGACATCAATGGTGCATTGATTCCCAAATAATGATAACCACCAAGCTTTATTGTTATGTATTGTTTATTTAAAGAGAGTATGCATTTAAGTATACA
>NW_022103915.1:36831788-36847290 GCF_000313985.2 Echinops telfairi
TCATTAGTTACTAAGGTCATAATGAGAAACCTAATGGGGTAATAAAAAATTAAGGACTCCAAACTGACAATACCAAGTGTTGATAAGAACGTGGAGCACCGGGAACATCGCTGACAGTGATATGAAGTGGTACAACGCCTTCGAAACAGTTTGGCAGTCTAGAATGAAGACTGACCTCCCATATACCCAGTCAATACCACTCCTAGATATTTATGAAAATAGGAAATGTTTACATACTCCCCTGCCCCACACACACTTACAGGGAATGTTTATAAGGGCTTTATTCTTAATGCCCCCAAACTGAGAATAATCCCCAAATCATTCAGTAGCCGAATGGATAAACAAACTGTTTGAACCCTCATATACTGGAGCCGACCAGTAATAAAAATGAATTACTAATACACGAAACCACACGGACAGATCTCCGTCACAGTGAAAGGCTCCAGTCTCTAATACATACTGCATGAGTGCATTGGTCTGACATTTGGAATAGGCAAAGCTGTAGGGAACAATCAACTCATGGGTAGTTTTCAGAAGCTGGGACTGGGAGGCGGTTTGACTACAAAGGGGACTGGGAATTTTGAGGGTTGATGAAACTTTGTGTCTTGATTTCTGTGAAGAGTACCTAACTGAATTTATCAAAATATTTAGAATTATGTAAGTATTAAACTTACCCCACTTCCTGTGTTTTCTTTTTCCATTTCTCCCTTCCTAACCCTCTGAGCTTTATTCTTGAGTAGATACTGCTCTTGTGGTCTTTAGCGGTTGGTTATTCTAAGGCGTGCATGCCACACTGTTGTCATTGATCCCTTCTTAGGCCCATAGTTACCTAAAAATTGAGCCATTGGGTTGAGTTGAGTTTCAGACCTGAAGGGTGATTAATGGACATAGCCTTGGGGCTTCTACCAGCTTCTGTCCAACCAGTAAGCCTGATCTCTTTGATAGTTTTGATTTGGGGCCTACACTTTTACCCCACTTTGTCCAGAACCATCTAAGGGGGTATTTTTTCAGAAGTTTGCGGTGGTAG
Source organism: Echinops telfairi (assembly GCF_000313985.2). Lineage (NCBI taxonomy): Eukaryota > Metazoa > Chordata > Mammalia > Afrosoricida > Tenrecidae > Echinops > Echinops telfairi. The sequence continues at coordinate 36,832,816 of NW_022103915.1, forward strand.
GGGCACCATCTAGTTCTTCTGGTCTCAAGGTTGTGGAGACTGGTGTGATCCATTGGATGAATTGTTTTCATGGGTCTTTGATTTTCATTACTCTTCATGCCTCTGAGGAGAGAGAGACTGATAGTTGTACCATGGATGAAGGCCTTCCTTTTATTAATGCAGGTGTCCCAGGGAAGGCTATTAGTGTAAGCTGAGAGAGGACCCAGTAAAATGAGAGAATGAATGAGTGGGAGGATGGGAGAGGAGGCAGTTATCAAGAGATTGGAGAATGGTGATGGGTTAAGGTCAAAGATGAGCCTTCTATTTGGTTATCAGCACTGGGCTATTGCATGGATTAGGAACCACACGGATGAGCTAGAGTAGAGCTTTCCCTTGATTCTTGCCTTTGGCTTAGTTTGCAAAGCTCTCCCTCACCATCTAGTAAACTCAATCCCTACCTGGGCTTCCTTCTCTTCTATCCTCTGCCACTGAAGGTTCCAATTCCAAGCACAAAGTGCCTAGCTATGTTGGGGTTGGGGAGAAGGGTGTTAGGCGAGGTTGACTAGAGAAACAAATCCAAAGGACACTCATATGTGTGAGAGCTTTATATCATAAAGCAATTGCATATTGAGAAAACATCCCAGCCCAGTCCAGATCAAGTCTGTAAGTCTAACTTTAGCCCATCTGTCTGATACTAGTCCATAAACTCTTCTTCAGACCCACACAGCCTATGCAATGATGCTGAATGCAGGAAGATCACAGGCCGGTGGGTAAAACGTCTTGTGGATGCCGTGGCGGTGGAAGCATCTACAGCGGCTCCTCCAGCTCCAGAGTGTGCCTCTAGGCAGGAAGGTGCAGCAGAGAGAGGGCGTGTCCCTCTTCAAGGAAGAAAGGAAGTTTCCAGAAGCCTCATGCTCACCAGGAGGCAGCATCAGGCTGTGCCCTGATTATTAGGCTAGCCCCACCCCTTCACCCTCTTTATCAAGTTGACATGAAATTACATAACCACCACAGGAGGACTACTTAGTTCTAGCTACTAAACACAAAGGACCTCAGGATCTTCTCTAGGCCTTTTTCCGCTCTCCAGGGTCTTTCTCGGCTTGGATCACCTTGGGCATTTCTTTTCTGATGGATGTTTCTTGGCCTGGAAGATGTGCAGAAGACTCTGAATAAGCATGCAGGCCTCAGGCTTCAGGGGCCTTGTGATGTGAACTATGAAGAAGGAGGTTTGCTGGAGCATCTGCTTTGGGGCTGCTACCTGATCATTGATCCCCCCGACCCTCCCAAAGCATTTACTTCAAATGTGCCTTCTACCTCCCCACTAAGGGCCTTTGTGCATGTTGTTGCGTTCTCTGGAGCCCTTCGCCTCTGAAATCGCAACTGCTGTGCTTTGCTCTGCGCTGAGGATGTTAGGTGCTGTCCACTTGGTTCCAGCGCATAGTGACCCAGAACTTTCTGATGGATACAACAGAGAGAATCCCTGCCCTCTCCCGCGCCATCCTCACTGTGGTTGAAATGTTTGAGCCTGTCATTGTAGCCACTGTGGCAATCTGTCTCCTTGAGGGTCTCTCTTTCACAGACCCTCTACTTTCCCAAGCATGATGTCCTTCTCCAGGGACTGCTCCCTCCTAACAATGTGTCCAAAGTCCAGGAGACAAAGTCTTGCCGTCCTTGCTTCTAAGGCCCACTCTGGCTCTACTTCCTCTGAGGGATTTGTTTGGTCTCGAAATCTGCAGTACTTTCATTATTGTTTGCCAAACCATAACTGAAATGCTTCAGTCCTTCTGTGATCTTCCTTATGATTGCCCAGCTGTCACAGGCAGATAAGGCAATTGAAAATACCCTAGCATGGGTCAGGCACACTTTAGTTTGCCAAGTGACCTCTTTGCTCTTCAACACTTTAAAGAAATTGTGTGCAGCAGCTTTACCCAATGCAATGAGACCTTTGATTTCTCCACTGCTGCTTCCATGAGCATGGAGTGTGAATCCAAGAAAAATGAATCCTTGACAACTCGATCTTTTCTCCATTTATCATGATGTTGCTTATCGGTCCAGTTGTGAAAATTTGGGTTTTCTTTACATTGAGTTGTAATCCATACTAAAGGCTGTAGTCAACATATGTTTTTGATTTCTTCACAAGCAAGGTTGTGTCATCTGATTAATACAGGTTGTTAATGGACCATCCACCAATTCTTTTTCATACAGTTAACTTTATTGGGTTATTTGGTCATCATACTACACATGGCCACTGAGTTTATTATGACCCTATAGGACAGGGTAGAACTGCCTCTGTGGGTTTCTTTTCTTTTCTTTTTAAAATCATTTTATTGGGGGTTCATACAACTCTTATCACAATCCATACATAGCATCCATTGTGTCAAGCACATCTGTACATTGGTTGCCATCATCATTCTCAAAGCATTTTCTTTCTACTTGAGCCCTTGTTATCAGCTCCTCATTTTACCCCCTCCCTCCCCCATTCTCCCTCCCTTCCAAACCCTTAATAATTTATAAATTATTATTTTGCCATGTCTTACACTGTCTGAGTGTCCCTTCACCCACTTTTCTGTTGTCTGTCCCCCAGGGAAGGGGTTATAGGTAGATCACTGTGATCAGTTTCCCCTTTCTCCCCCACCTTCCCCTTCCTCTCCTGGTATTGCTATTCTCATTATTGGTCCTGAGGGGCTTATCTGTCCTGGATCTCCTGTGTTTATAACTCTTATCTGTACCAGTGTACATCCTCTGGTCTAGCCGGATTTGTAAGGTAGAATTGGGATCATGGGGGCGTGGGGGGAAGGAGGAAGCATTAAAGAACTAGAGGAAAGTTGTATGTTTCATTGTTGCTACACTGTACCCTGAGTGGCTCGTCTCTTCCCTGTGACCCTTCTGTAAGGGGATGTCCAGTTGCTTACAGATGGACTTTGGGTCTCTACTCTGCACAGCCTCTCATTCATAATGATATTATTTTTTGTTCTTCGATGCCTGATACCTGATCCTATCGACACCTCATGATCACACAGGCTGGTGTGCTTCTTCCATGTGGGCTTTGTTGCTTTTCAGCTAGATGGCTGCTTATTTATCTTCCCACTCAGAGCAGCCAAAGCACAGAGAGGACCATAGGGCTGGGGCCACTGTGAGATACGACGTCCCTCACTGACTCATAGTGCTACGGGGACAACACTGGAGACACAGTGTGGGAACTGCACCATATCTGACCCCACCACACTGAGGTGAAACACTAAGGGAGTGCAACGGAACAGCAAGGGGAACAGAGCAATGAAGTCCCCAGGGAATACCAAAATAGACTTTGGGGCCAGGGTGTGGCACCCTATTAGAACAGAAAATACTCCTAAAGGTCAACAAACAGACCTCGAACTATTTATAGGCTTTTCTTTCTTTTTCTCTGTGGGTTTCTGAGACTCTAACTCTTTACAGGAGTAGAGAGAGAGCTTCATTTTCCTCCCATGGATCGGCTGGTGGTTTTGAACTGCCAAATTTGAAGTTAGCAGCCCAACTTGTTACCTATTATGCCAAAAACAGTATCCTTGTTAGATCAGTATACAGTATGAATAAGTATGGTGAAAGAATACAACCTTGAAGTATACTGTTCCTAATTTTAAACTGTGCAGTAGCCTCTTGTTTTATTTAAATGACTCCCTTCTTGTCTAGGTACAGGTTCTACGTGAGCAAAACAGAGTGTTCTGGAATTCCATTCTTTGCTAATTTACCCATACTTCGTTTGTTGTGCTCCATGCAGTCGAATGTCAGTATAGCACAGGTAAATATCGTTCTGATGTTTTCTGCCTTAAGCTAAGAACCATCTGATATCAATGATATCTCTCTCACCATCATCTTCTGAATGTGGCTTGCTTTTCTGGCAATTCCATGTCTGTTACTGCTGCAACCATTTTTTAATCATCTTCAATAAAATTTCACTTACAGTTGATATGAACAATATTGTTCTAATTCCCACATTCTGTTGGGTTATGTGTTAATCTGGGTAAAGTAGGGAAACAAATCCACAGAAACTCATTATGTATAAGAAAGAGTTTTATATAAAGGGTAAGTGCTGCCCAAGCCCATAGGTCCAACATTAGCCCGTATGTCCGTATGTCCGACACCAATCTACAAAGTCCTCCTCAGTCTCACAAAAGACATGCAATGACACCAACTGCAGGAGGAAAGCCGAATCAGTGAGCATGTAAGCATCTCAGCGCTGGCAGGGGTCTCTACATGGCTGCTCCAGCACCCAGGGCTGCATCGGGGTAGGTCCATGTGGCTTCTCTTCAGGGATGTCTTGCAGGAAATGAGTCTTGCCAGCTGATGCAGGGAAGTGGCTAAGGTAGCTTCACCCTGGTTCGACCACCAGAAAGCAAGAGACCGGAGAACTAGAAAGGCAAGGTTCACCAAGCCATTTATCCTTCTGCCCTTCAATTAACCCCACATGTTCCACACACACCACCACATGTGTTTATCAGCCAGGTTGGCACAATCAACATTAACTATCTCAGGTTACTTCTCTTTGGAGTGGGCACAAATATGGGTATCCTCCAGTTAACTGGCCAGGTAGCTCTCTTCCAATTTTCTTGACACAGACTAGTGAGTGAATGATTCCAGTGGGTCATCAGCCTGTTGAAACATGCCCATTGATATTCTATCAATTCCTGGAGCTCTGGCATTTGTTAATGCCTTCAGGCAGCTTAGACATCTTCCTTCACTATCACTGGTTCTTGGTCATATGCTACTTCTTGAAATGGTTGACTGCCGACCAGTTCATTTCGGTACAGTCACTCTGTGCTCCTTCCATCTTCTTTTGACGCATTCTGCGTAGGTCACGATTTTGCCCATAGAATACATCAATCTTGCAACTCAAGGCTGGAATTTCTTCTTCAGTTCTTTCAGCTTGAGCAATGCTGAGCTCTTCTCTTTTGATTTCCTTTGGCTCTGGTAGACGTGTCCGTTCTCCAGCTTCATCCTGAACTTGCATGTATGCAGCTGATCTGTTCTACAGTCAGCCCCTGGCCTTGTTCTGACTAATGATACGGTCCTTCTCCATCATTAATTCCTAGAGATGCAACCAGTTCAATTCCTGTGCATCCCATCTATTGAAGTTCAGGCATGTAGTAGGCATGGATGTTGTTGAAACCGGGTTTCTACATTGAAGTGATTGGTCTGGCAAAATTCCATCATGGCTCTCCAGCTTTGTTGCTCTCACCAAGGCCAGGTTTTCCAAGTACTGATCCTTCCTCTTTGTGCTAACTTTTGAATTGTTGTCAACAATACTATTAAATGGATCTTGGTTGCATGCTTGCTCTAGTTCACATGGAAGAAGTTGATCAAATTTTTCAATTTCTTCATCATTGGCTTTAGTTGTTGAAGTGTAAATTTGAATAATATTAACGAATCTTTTTTGTAGGCATACAATATCCTACCATAGACAGCCTTCTACTTCAAGATGGATCTTGAGGTGTTCTTTTGGATGATGAATCCGACTCCACTCCTCCTGAATTAGTTATTCCCAGTATAACAGACCATATGATTATCTAGTTTTAAATGGCTAATACTAGTCTTTCTCAGCTTGCTAATACTTGGGATATTGGGATTTAAGCCTTCCATTTCATTTTTGATGACTTCTTATTTTCTTAGATTCTTGCTTCATAGATTCCATCCTCCACTTACTTAATTGATTTATTGGATACTTTTATTGGGGGCCCTTACAGCTGTTCCAATTATTAATGGACAGTTGCAGCTATTTCTTCTCATTTTGAGTCATGCCCCATCAACAAATGATGGCTCCAAAATCCTTTGTTTCACCCACTTCTGTGTGGTTGACTTTTACTTTGCAGAGGTAGCTCTTCCTCAGCCACCCTTTGAGTGCCTTCCATCTGAAGGGATTCTTCTTCCAGCATGAGATCACACAATGAGGTTCTCAGAAACGAATCCCTCAGAAGTGGACTACCTATTCTTTCTTCCTGGTCTGCTCTTACTCTTGAAGCTCCACCCAAATCTATTCACCATGGGCGACCCTGCTGGTATTTGAAATACGGGTGCCATGGCTTTCAGCATCATGGCCACATGCCAGTTACCATAATTTGACAAAGTGATTGGTAGAAGACACCAACATAAATAAGACAGGGCTACTTGTGTTAAAGAAGATTTTGATCTTTCAAGAATGGACACAATAGTGGTAGTAATAAAATCAGCAACACCAATGACAGCACTTAATATTTTTTTTTGTTTTGTTTATTTTTAACATTTTATTAGGGGCTCATACAACTGTTATCCCAATCCATACACACATCAATTGTGTAAAGCGCATTTGTACATCGTTTCTCAAAACATTTTCTCTCCATTTAAACCCCCGACATTAGGTCCTCATTTTTCCCCTCCCTCCCCGCTCCCCCCTCCCACATGAGCCCTTGATAGTTTATAAATGGGTATTTAGCACTTAATATTTTGCAGAAATTTATCAGCACAATATCATTCTCAGGGGTATTGCAGGTGAGCATGGGTTGGGGGGTGATGGAAATCAAGCAGTCCTACTAAGTTGTCATTGTTATCATTCCTAGTGTATAAGTAATGAAACAGGCTCAGCCATATTGTCACTTGTCGAGCTGGTACCAGGTGGATGGGACTTCAGTTTAAGACTTGCAGCCTCTACATCCTATGTCTGTGGCCAACACATCAGCCCACTCTAGTCAGAAAAGCCCCCCTCAGCTCCATGTGCAGCTTATTGTTAGTGGAGACTGTCACATCTGTCCCGGCTCACATTGGCCCCGGGTATAATGGAACAAAATGTTGCCTGCTCCTGTGACTTTCTCACAGCGTGTTTGAACCCACTGTGGCAGCCACCATCCAGTCTCAAGGTCAACTTGTCAGGTCCTTGATTTTATCTTCCAAAGCAGGAATTAAAGACCAAAGTAAGGTTAGTCCATCGCACAGAAGAGAGACTATAACTGGAGTTGCCTGACTGAGGCCACAGGCGAAGGAGGGCTGGGCAGGGGTGCTGGCCACTCCCTGTTCTCTGGGACCCTTCCCGTTCATCACATTCATAAGGGACATCCAGGACTGACTGCTCAGGGGTGTCCATACCTCTGGGGACACCCTCATGCAGGAGCCCCCCTCAAACTTTGGACAGATGTGGGGTATGTGCTTATACCTGAAGCAGCCCAGTAAGTCATACCTCCCCCCAACCCCCTAAAGTGCTGGTTGAACTCTGCTGTCTAGTAATCCAAAGAGGGTAATTCATGAGTAATGTGGGTGATCTTGTGTAACAGTGATGGTTGATGGGCTGGGAGTGACTCACTTCTGAAGACCTTGAATCAGACCAATGCTATTTCCTTTGGCTTCGAGTGGAGCCATGCCAGGTTCCCCTGAACACCTGCCTCAGGCGCTGAATCAGAGGTGTGGGTTCTGGATGTCAGAGCACCATGACCTTGCTGCAGGCCCAAGGCCAGTTACAGAAAGATGGATGTCGAGGAGATATTGTTACCAGAGGGCTTACCGAAGGGCTGGCCCAACCCAGGGGAGGGGTGGCTATTGAGTCCATGCAGGAATGACATGCAGGATTTGGGTGGAGAGCAAGGTAGCCCAGAAGGAAGAGATGGGACATGTGAATGTTGAGCAAGGTGACATTTCTCTTTGCTCTCTCTCTGTACCTCTCTTCTCATGAGCTGGGCGGAGGAGAAACAAAACCAAGAAGTGACACTCTGGATAAAGGTAGCCTTTGCAAAGGCCAGTGCTTCTGATGCTTGCATTTCAGATGCCTTAGAAAAGACCCCAAGAGAGAAGAACCAAGGGGGCGGGCGGTGGGGAAGCTCCTGGACCGGTGGGCGCAGTGTCACCTGTGCGTGGAGGTCAGGCAAGTGGCAAGTAGAGATTGCTCAAGGCCCGAGAGCTCACAAACACCCCCAGTAACATGGGGGAAGCTCCCGAGTAAACCTTCCGGAGGACAGGAAGGACACTTCTCTTGTTGGCATACTCTTCTTTCCCTCAAGCCTTCAGCCCTTGCCCTGAACAAGCAGATGCTCCCAGGCAGTTCGGTGGTGGAATTCCTGCTTCCTACCCAGACCCAGTCCTGACTCCTTGGCAATGCACACCACCTTGCGTGAGGCGGTGATCCTGAACCAGCCCCAGTGGTGTTCCCAGAGGAAGATGGACTGTGAAGAAGGACCTTTTAGATCTACTGCTGAAAATTAGCAAATGAACCCCCACCCCCGCAAATTGCCATGGTCTGATCTGCCGGGTTATCCATCCCTGGGCTGGGTGAGTTGGGGTTGCCATGGGTGGAGAGGGTGGTGATTTGACCTGATGGCAACTGAAGGCAAGCACGGGCCCATGGTGTACCATCAAGGAGGCAAAGCACCAAAGAATGTGGTGGCGCCAGATGCTATGAAGATGCCAGGGAAGCCAAGGGGAGGCCCATCCCTGAGGGACATGTGACTAGGGGTACCTCTCATGATTATCAAGGAGAGTGTCCCTTACTTGAAGCAAACACAGGAGACATGGAAATGATCCAAATGGGCCGAACTGTATAAAACGTCTGTTCAAGGGTTAACCCTTGGATTCCTTTACAGTGAAAAGTTCACCTGAGACATCTAGCGGGATGACTTGAATTACCCCAGGCTGTGTTTTTAGGGAGCATCTGAGGGTAACACAGCGTCTATTGTGTCCTGTGAAATGTGCCTGAGGGCAGGGTATGTACGTCCTTACAATACGAGGATGTCAGCTCTCTGTCCCACTCTGCTTTGTCCTAGTTACACCTGTGATTTTGGAAGTTCCAGACAATTTGCTCTGTGGACAATTCGCTCTGTTGCACCGTCAGGTCTGGGTGCAACTGGCCGATGGGCCTGGGCCCTGGCTGAGACGCTCACCTCCTGCCTCAGGAGGCTGACCTACCGCCTGGGTGGGCTTCCTGTTTGGGAGCACAGGCTGTGCCATGACAAACATGGATAGGGAAGGGACTTAGAGACCTCACTGCAACCCTTTCAAGGGAGTTCTTTCTACAAAATCCCACAGGCTGCCTGGGGGCGGGGGCGGCATGAGCAATACTGTTCTGAGGGGGGGTGCTTGCATTTTCAACTCAGACTGCCCCGACTCCCTCCCACACCCGGGCTGTGCACCTGACCTGATCCTGCATCCTCTGTTCCAACCATTTCCTGCCTCCTTCCCGGTCTCCAGGGGGAGAGAGGCTTCCATCTGTGGGTTCCCCTGAGCCTCCTGTGTTATTCCGAGGGGATGGAGGGATGAACGTTCTGTCGCAAGGTCTTCTGGAGAAAAGCAGACCCAGCTCAGCCATCTCTCCTGGGTGGAGGGGAAGTCAGCAGTCAGGGCCAACAGGAGGCTCTGGGCAACACATGCCACTGGGTCTTTTCTTCTCTTGTTCCTCCCATCTGCTCCCTGTAGCTGTGCCCACCATCTTCTATGCCCTCTTCGCATTTGGCGCCCTCCGAAAGCTCGGCCAGGCTTCCAGGTGCTTAGGGATGGCATTCACCACCTCACCCACCCTGTTCTCTCAGGCTCAGCTCTGAGCACCACCTCCACCTGCTTGTATGCCAGACGTACAATTCGGATGGGCTTCATGCCAGCGCAGAGTATGGGCTGGGCCTCTCTAGCCTTTTGCACTTGTTCTCTCTGCCTGATATGTTTCTCTGGTAAACGGACCTATCAAGCTCACTGCTTAATGAGAGCCCCAGGCTGGGGTCTTCCTGGGTCTCTTTGTGGGCAAGAGAGTTCACCTTATTGCCCTGACACTCCTTATGGCCCCTCTTGTGGAATACCCCAGGTCTGGAGGGACCCCCTCAGGAACTCATGCCACATCGTTTTTGCTCACACCCACTGCTGTGCACAGTGCCAACTGTGAGCTGCTGTGGGGTCCGTAGTGACGCAGAGAACCTAATAGGGCAGAGTCGAATGGCCTCACAGGGGTTTCTAGGCTGTAAACCTTATGGGAGCAGGTCACTAGGTCTTTCTCCCACAAAGCCCTGGGTGGGTTTGAATCACCCACCGATCTTTAGGTTCTCAGCAGAACACTTACCTGTTGGGACTCTAGAGGTCTTTTTGGCACATAGTTATTCTCTCACTCCCACTCTCTCCCTTCCTCCCTCCCTCACTGCCATCGAGTAATTCCAGACTATACGACAGAGAACTGCCCTGTGTCAAAGTCTATTTTATTAGGATTTAATATTGCCACTCCTTTTGTCTCTTAAACTACTTTTCTTGTACTATAATGAACATGTCATATGATTCAATATTCAATCATATTAAGAAGAGTTGTGCGAATCCAGCTAGACCGGAGGACATGCATTGGGACAGATAAGAGCCCTCGACACATGGAATTCAGGACAGATAACCCCTCAGCAACAGCAGAGGGAGTAGCGTGATATCCTGAGGGTAGGAGGATGGTAGGGGTAGGGGTGGGGAGGGGGAGAGAGGGGAACCCATCATGAGATTGGATATATATCCCACCCCCCAGTGAGACGGATAAGAGACATGTGGGTGAAGGGAGACAACGGACAGTGTAAGACATGCAATAACAACAAGAATATACATTGATCAAGGATTCACGAGGGGGGGGTATGGGGGGGAGGAAAAGAGGAGCTGAGAACAAGAGCTCAAGTAGAAAGAAAATGTTTTGGAAATATTGATGGTAACCTACATCCAAGTGTGCTTATTACAACAGAATGATGAATTGTCATAAGACTTGTCAGCCCCCCCAATAAAATGAATTTTTAAAAAAGAAGGCTTGTGCAATCATCAGTCACTACCACCGTCAACTATAGAACATTCTCTTCCCTCTTGGACCCATTATTATTGACTTCCCATTCCCCCCACCCTCCGCTTTCATGCCCCCAGCGATTCTTATTTCAGTTATTGTCATCATAAACCCCGGCTACATTACACAGAAAACAGGGGACAAGGACAAAGGACAGAAAAAAGGGTGGGGGGCAGCAACAACGATCAGATAAAACAGCGAGAGGCCTCAACCCAAGGAGAAGCAATCCATATTAAAAATTGAGGCGACATTGAGAGTGGTCCAAAGGGAGCTCAATGGCAGGGTGTTACATTGCAGTCTCCGGACAGCTGCTACGAAGCTCTGTACCCCGCCCTTCGTCTGTCCGACATTGGCGCTGTTCGCGATCCAGTCTGGGGTCTGTGGGGATTCACCGGGGACTCAAGCCATGGAAGGACCCCGCAGACGGATTTGGGGTTTCTGCTATCACCGAGCGCTCTACAAACCCCGGGTGTTAAGACTTTAGGCACCGGTACTGTACCTTCCACAAGGTTTGGAGTTTATAGTTTAGGGACTTACTCTTTATAGGAGTAGAAAGCTTCCTCTTTCTCCTACGGAATGTCTGGCGGTGTCGAACTGCTGACCTCAAGGTGAGCAGTCCAACTCATAACCCACTACTCGCCCCCCAGGGGCCCCACAGTAGGTGTTCAATAAAGGGCCGGGTGGATGCACCAAGGCTCACTGAACGAAGGAGCGAGCAGCAGCAAGAGGACAGGAAACAGATGAAGCCTTGGAAGGGGAGTCCGGCCTCTCCGGACCTTATTCAGGATGGCCTCCCCAGAGGTGGGCCCTGTGGGCCGTCCTCTGCCCCCCTTTGCCCTTCACTTCCCAGTAGGAAATGGCTGAAGAAGGCTGTGCCACCTGCCTGCTTTTTGCAGGCACCTCTCCTCCTCTCTTGGTCCCCCATTGCAGGAAGGACCTGCACACCTGGTGGGACTGCTAACCTTAGGGCCAGAAGTTGGGCCTTTCTAGTGAAGAGATGAAGGGGTGCAGAGGCAGGCAGGGAGCCAGGGGTTGGGAGCCTGGTTCCCTTGGGGGGAAGGGAGGGGCAGGAGGAGGTGTTGACATAATGCAGATTAAAGTCCATCATGGGTTGAGGTTGAGTAGGTGTCTGGCAGGTGTGTGTGTGTGTGTGTGTGTGTGTGTGTGTGTGGTGGTGAGTGTGGGTGGGTGTAGGAAGGAAGGGTGTGGGTGAGGTGTCACCCTGAGGGCAGGAGTGCCAGTGACTCACGGGACCAGCTTTAGAGCGAGCAGTTGCCTGCTTGACAGGCTCCCTTCCCAGGGAGAGTTGGAGAACGGATATCAATCAGGGAAGCCTGCAACGCTTCACTTTGGAGGGGACTCAGTAAGAGGGATGCCCTTGGCTTAGAAGTGCTAACCCAGGCGGAGGTAGCTCCCTCTTTCCCGCGGAGGGACAAACGGAAGGTCGCAGGGAACGGGCCTCAGGAGGGAGGAGAGCGGGGCGGTGGCAGGCAGCGTCCAGGAAGAGCGCGTGGAAACCCTTTCCAGGAAGTTTCCCCGCTGTGGCTGCTCCCTGCCAGCGACAGCCCGCGGGCACCCGAGGATTGGGGTCGCTCCCCCGACTCCCCAGGAGACGGGAAAGCCCGTGCCCAGGCCCAGGCGGCCGGGGCGGCCAGCGGCCGTTACCCACCTACCACCCGAGCGGTTCCCGCGCGGAAGAACCGCAGCACCCCAGGAGGGGTGAAGGCCATCCATTTGCTTTTCCAGAGTTTGACCTTTGGGTAAAACTACCCCCCACCCCCCTACCCCCAAACGTGCGAGTTTAAGTGAGAGCGATAAATCAGTCCCTTTGAAATGCAGAAGCAGCTTGGGAAGCTCCCTTTGATATGCAGCTTGAAGATGGGGGTGGGGGGTGTGGGGGGAAGGGTTGGGAGGGGTGCACTTAAAGCCTGGGTTAATTCTCCGGTTTTCCCGGAGCAGAGAAAGGGAAGGGGAGGAAGCCGGGCCGGTCGGTCGCTAAGTCGGGGGGGCGGGGGTTTGTAAAGCGCGGGGCAGGTTCGCGGAGGCAAAGCGGCCCTGGGAAAGCTCCCGAGTCCCTCCAGCCTTAATCCCGGTTCCCACCCAGACAGATGAGACGCGACGGGGGCGGGCAGGACCACGAGAGGCTCGGGAGGAAGGAGCGGCGGTTGCTATGGAAACGGGGCGAGGGCCCGGGAAGGAGAAAGCCAAGGGCTAACTTGGCAATTTCCTGAAAGGAGGGATGCAGGGGGCCCCTCCCCAGGAGCCAGGGGTACGGCATGGCCACCACCTCTGGGGTTCTGCTCTGGGGCCTTCATTAGAAACATCTGCTCCTCACCGTCGTCGTCGTCACAAAGGGGCGGAGGACAAGGTCGGGAGTGCTCCTCATCTTTCCACCCAGGGGCTGGGGCTCCGAAGCCGCACAAGGGCTCTCCAGCGCCCTCCCCAAGGAGGAAAAGCTGGGCAGGTGGCCCTGTATCCTGGGCTTTTAAGGGAGTTAGTTCCCTTGCAACCTATCCTAGTCCCCCGTTCCTGGACAGGGCGCTCCTGGCTGGGGACAATCCTAGCAGGACTCCCTGAAGACTCGGAAGGACGCTCAGACGCTGACTGCTGACTGACCAGCAGCCTGGCCTGGGGGAGCTTGTGTCTGGATCTTGGCACTGCCCGGCCACCCCTGCCCAGCCACGTGCTAGGTGGGGCATGCAAGATGAGAGAGAAAGCTTTGGATCCACTGGAGAGGCAGGGAGCCCTTGCCCCTCAGGCCTCCCTTGGAGCTCAGGTGCTGGGTTCTGGGGAGCCAGTCCCCGCAGCAGCTCGCTGGCTTGTGGCCCCACACAAGCGGACTCTGGCCTCAGTAGGCCAGTGGCAGCCGCTTTGGCTGAAGTCCTTCTCACAGGTGGGTTTCACGAACTCAAGCCTGTTTGGAGACGTTCCACCCCCACTTCTGACGCCTCAAGAGGCTGCTGGGATGTCCCCACACATCCCCCCCCACCCCCACCCCTCCACCCTGGTGTCAGAACCATTTGCTTACAATCGAGTTCTTCTTCCATCTCAAATGCAACAAAACCCTGGAACCACTTGCTTGAAGCTCCTCCAACCTGAGGAAACTGAGTGCAAGCCCCCCCCACCCCCCAGGCCTCTGCAGAGTGTTCTCTGTGGGCACCCCTGCCCCCCTCCCCCAGGCAAGGGCGCTCAGACCATCAGGGCTGAGGCCCCTGGGAGTCACCTCTGATGCCTCAGCTTTCCTTTCCTGCTCTTGGGGACAAGGCCAAGGGCTCCCCTGGGGGGAGGCTCCCACATACCTCTCACCTCTTCTCCCACCGCCACCTGAACCCCAGCTTTTCACCAGAATGAAAGCAGCAGGCGCCAACTGGGCCTCTTTCTGGAAGGCCCGGGCCTAGGCGCCATGTTGTTCGCTGAGGGGAGGTGGGGGGCGGGGGAGCTGCAAAATGCCTGCTTGAAAGCCGAGCCGAGGAGGATGAGGAATGGGGTAGACTCCAGCAGAGGCCCCGGAGAGAAAGGCAACCACAGCGGAAAAGACAGAGGAGGATGGTTGTGGGACCAGAGAAAGGAACGCAGGGGAGACAAGGCAGACCTCAGTGGTGGGGGGACTGGAGGGGGATGTCAGAACCAATCTCTGGTCAATGCAAAAGGGAGGGCCCTGGAGGGTTGCTGGGACCGGCTTACAGCAGAGGGCTCTGTGTGTGTGTGTGTGTGTGTGTGTG
>NW_022103915.1:36847731-36858043 GCF_000313985.2 Echinops telfairi
CTCACTCCTCTCCCCCCAGCCAAGCAGGGAAGCACAGCACCAGGGTTAACCTTGTGTGGCTGGGTTCCCTCCCACTCCCCACCCCACCAGGGCGGAGACCCAGTCCCCACATGGGTTGTGCTCGGAGTGGGGAGCAGGGGGGCGGTGGGGGGGACCAGAGGGGAGGGGGCAGTGCTGGATGACGTGGAGGGGTCTGACTGGTTGGGCGGGGATCTGGAGGTTCCACTCCTCTGAGTTTTCAGTCCAATCCCCTCGCCGGGCACCTCAGCTTCCCTCTTCAGGATCTGAAGACCCAAATGAAAGCGCTGGCTGCCTGAACGTTGCCATCCTTGACTTTTCTCCGTGTGTTCCCGTACATCGTTTTGGGAATGTGCAGGTTTCGAACTTCATATTGACGTGTTAAACTTGATCAATGGCATGCTTATGAGTGGTGAGATCTACCTGTGTAGGTACGGGCTGTTAGAGTAGATTTGTTTTCAGTAAAAAACAAAAATCCCAAACGAAACCCGTGGTTGTCGAGTTGATTCCGACTCAAGGGCGATTTTTCTGAGATAGATGGCCCTTCTGTCCTGAAAGGGATCTTTCTGACGTTCTAAGAGAAACTCCTAAGCCTGGCCCTTTTAAGTGTCAGCTCCATACTATAAAAATGGCCCGCCCATCAGAAGACCCCAAGCAAACAACCATTTTGATGTGAACAAGGGCGTTGTGAAGGAGACCAAAGCCCACCTGTAGACAATTGGACATCCCCTCATAGAAAGGTCACAAGGAAGGGAAGAGCCAGCCAGGGTGCAGTGTAAACACACAACATTCCTTGAGTTCTTTAATGCTTCCTCCCTCGCCACTCTCATGACCCCAGTTCTATCTTACAAATCTGGCTAGACCAGAGCATGGACACGGGTACAGATAAGAGCTCTTCACACACGGATCCAGGACAGATAAACCCCTCAGGACCAATAATGGGAGTAGTGATAACATGAGGTAGGGGGAAGGTGGGGGTAGAAGGGGGAGAACAGGGAAATCGATCACAATGATCCGTGTACACCTCCCCCCAGGGATGAACAACAGAAACAGTGGATGGTGTAAAATATGAAAATAAAAATAAATGATAAATTAACAAGGGCTCACGAGGATGACAGGGTGGGCGAGGGAGGGAAAAAAGAGGAGTTGATACCAAGGGCTCAAGAACCAGGACAATGCTTTGGAAATGATGATGGCAACTTATGTACTTGATACAATTGATGTATGGATTGTTGTAAGAGCTGTAAGAGCCCCCAATAAAATGATTTACTTAAAAAAAAAAAAGACCTGTCATCCATTCCATCACCACAAGATTAAAAAAATACACTATACTTAGTTGAGTGACGAACAGAAGCATGGAGTGGTATACCCCAAACTCACTGTCCTTGGGTCCCTGCCCAGTCATAGTGACCACACAGAACAGCAAGTTTCTGAGACTGAGACTCTCTATGGGAGTGGAAAGCCTTGTCTTTCTCCTCAGGAGCAGCTAGTGGTTTCGAATTGCGGGCCTTGCAATTGTGATCCAGAAACTGCCCTCCCAACTCCCCTTCTTCTCATCATACGACTTTGACTATACATACAACTTCCAATATAGGCATTTCCCCCCATGCCGCGCGCATTGGCAAGTGGTTGTGGCTAAAGCCTGCTGAGCTGGTGCCAACACCGTGTGGCAGAGCAGAACTGCCCTGTGGGGTTTCCTCGGCTGTCGTGATCACCGGGTCTTTTCCCCCCAGAGCCAGCGGGGAGGTTTGTACCCACGGCTTTGCGGTTCACAGCTGACTACTCATCCATTGTGCCCAAGGCTTCCTCCATAGGTCATAATGGTTCAGTTTCTTTTATATCCCTCCAGGATATAAAAGAATCTCAGCATCACCTTTTCTTCTTTTGATTAAATGCCAGTGTGGAATTCTCACCATGACACACACCCTCTTTGTTCTTTTTAATGGCAGTATATTAATCCATAGCATGTGTGTGCGGGTATTGGCAGGGAAATTCTTAGCATGCATTATTGGCCATTAACATTTTGCCTATTTTTTTTTTTAAATAGCCAGTCCTTTTCCTTGGATGCTATTCTCTGTATTTCTACTCAAGCTCCTGGCCATCTGTCAGAACTCAGTTCCAATCTCACCTCCTCTGTGAAGCCTTCTCTGTTTGCTCCAAGGAGAATGAGGCTCCTTCTGCTCTACTGGCTCTGTTCCCAAAGCAAGCCCAAAGCACTGCCATTGGGTCATTTCCTCTCCTCGACACCCACACTTTAACTCCATCTCCTTCGGGTGTCCGTTCTCCCTTCTGGATTTTTCTGTGAATGCTTTTGTCCTTTAATTGTGTTTTGTTTTCCCTTGTGTGAAAATGCATCTTCTCAGAGACTCAAAGTTGCTGATGAGCCCTCTCCATGGGCTACATCTTCCCTTGCGGCAGTGCTGAACCCCCCACGACCGGCCAGGACCCACCCTAGTCTCAGATCTGTCCTGGGAAGGGAGCCCATTACATAATCAGACAATCCTTTCCAGTGTCTCAAAACCCCAGACAGTCTTGCTCCCAGACCTTTCCTGTTGCACCTGAAGTCACTTTTTCCTTGGTCAGTAAATGCTTTGTCAGACCACGGACTCTTCCCATACTCAGAGGTCAGACTCGACATCGCCTCTCACTGCTTCAGATCTGAGAACACTGAAGTTAGTTGGAGCGACTGCCCATGAATGGACTTTGGGGCCTGGCAGCCAAATTTAACTTAATTAATCCCCCCCCCAATAGTTTTATTGGCACCCAAGTTACATATCATATAATTCAACCACTCAATCATATCAAGGGGAGTTGTACAATCACCACCACATCTACCTTAGAGCCTCCACCCCCCTACCCCCACCCAATAGTTAAATCGCCTTTAAATTGAGTTATGCAATCACAATCAGTTATAGTGCTCCCTCCCCCCTCCTGCCTTCATTATTTACTCCCGAAACCCCCTTTAGCTCCCTATCGCCCACCCCCGCCTCTGCATTCCCTTGTATCAGTTATCATCATCACGCATCCACGCCTCCTGTGGGTCACAGCTGGGAAATCTAATGGAAAACAATGGAAAACATCGCACTGAGGTGGTAAGGATAAGATCATTTTAGTATAAAGGCAAAAATACAAATAGTGCGTAAGAGGGAGAAGACCCCCGTCCACATTCAAAGAGCCGGGGAAGACATTTATTTCTGTCATGGAACCCCGAAGAGATGCTTGCACCAGTACAAATTCAGGTCTTGTCTCCAGGGAGATCAACGGCCAAGTGTCCAGTTCTCGTCTGCTCACGTCTTATCACCACAATGAATAAACAGTTCTGGACACCGATTCCTTTGCAAGAGCCATGCATGCTAGTAAGAGCAGCCGTTCCCAATGCCGTCAAGTTGGTTCCAGCTCCCGGGCTGCCGTTCAGACCACTGTGGTCCGGAATGGTTCCGTTGGCTGGTTTTCAGAAGTAGATCCCCAGGCGTTTCTTTCCACTTGGCCTCCGTCTGGGAGCTCTGCTGACGTGTGCGCAACACTGACAGAGGAGGGGGTGGGCGAGGATGCAGTTCACTGGCTGAGAACCGAACCCACGGCCCCTCATCGAAGGGAAGAATACTACCATAGACTCACCACCGTCCCCGGGCTTGGATTCCTTCGCAGAGGCTAGAGAACGAGACCCCAAAAGATCCCAAGATCTTGGCCCTTGAAGAACGCACCCCACCTCTCCGCTCACTCGGAATGGGGTTTACCAGCTGTTGGAGCCCTGACACACTCAGATCTGCATCTCCACTTTCTTCGGAAGGTTTGCTGCTGTCAGGACCGCTTTCCCAAAGGCCGAGGGACAGCCTTAGCAAGCGATTCCAGCCATCGCTGGCCCCTTGGGCTCCCTCCTCTGACCGGGGACTGTGACATATTAATCAGCTGCTTGAAAGGTGTGCTTGGCAGGCAGGTTCCCCCACAGCCTGAAGATGCTGACCTTGTCAGCTTTGCAACATCAAAGAGGTCGGGAGAGGAGAACAGGGGCTGAGAAAGACCGAGTCACCTGGGTGCCCGTCAGCCGCAGGCTTTGCAAGGCCCATCCATCTGAGGCCCGGCTGGGAGGAAGTGGAGCCTTCTTTGCTGGGAGTACTGCCAGCCCAGCTTCTGGGGCACAGGAAGAGGCAGGGGTGAACCTAAAGGTGGGCCTACCCCCCTGCCCCCCACCCCGCCCCACCCAGTGACTTGGACATTGCTACTGTGACAAAGGGACATTCATAGGGAGGGTGGCACCTCCAGAGACTGATCACCTGCGATGTGAGGTCTAAGAGCTTCACTCACGTGTTCACGGGCCAGACCTGCCAGCCGTGGAGCGATAGAGTCAGTGTGCCTGTGTTGACACTTCTGATTTCAACTCATGGTTTCTATGAAGGATCTGACCCCGAGGATGACCAGAGTCCTCAGATAAGTCGCACAATGATGGCCGAGACGAGGAGAACCCCCACCAGTCGGTCAGTGTGGGAACTAGGTCTTGCTGCGTCGACACTCACAGTGTGTGCGCTGAGACACTCTCGTCCTTTTCGTTTCCCAGTCAGCAGGAACGTCTGACCGAGTAAATTCCACATGCCCTCATGGAATTTTCATTACGATCAGGTTACTAAGGGGACGGTCCTCTCTTGATAAGTATCTGGGAAATGCTAGGGTTAGCAGGGTTTGTGCACGTGTGTACTTTTTCATTGTATTTGCCCCTCTGCCCTCCCCTTCGACTTGTCCACCCGAGGAAACTCAAGGAATGACGTGCCTCAGCAAGCAGAGACGGGGGCTTCCTCTTCATAAGGCTGCAAACGCCACAAAGAACGAGGCTGTGTGTATTGTGCACCACTGAATCCCCAGTACTGTACCTGGAACAGTGCGAGCATGGAGTCTCACTGCTGGGTGCCATTAAGTCGGTTCCAACCCATAACGACCCTGTAGGTTCCAACCCACAGCGAGCCTACTTGCAGCAGAATGAAGCCCTCTGCTGCCTTACACCCTCTCGCAGCGGGTGCTCGGTTTGAGCCATTGTTGCCCTCACTGTGCCAGTCTAGCTCACTGGGTCCATCTCCGTCTTTCTAGGATACTCCGCTTTTGTTAGCCTTGGGTCTTCCCCAGAGACTGGCTGCTCTGATAACACGACTAAAGTACTTGAGAGGAAGTCTTCCAAGGAGCATTCTGGCTGAACTTCTTCCAAGACTTCATTCTCTGGCAGTACGTGGTAAATTCAACATGTATGTTTTTTACAACATCGCAATTCAAAAGCATCAAGAAGCTGGGAAATCTTGAGGACGAGCCCTGGTGGTACAGCAGTTAAGCACTTGGTGACTACCAAAAGGTTAGAGGTTCAAACTCACCCAGAGGCTCCACAGGAGAGAGACCAGGTGATCTGTTTCTATAAAGATTATAGCCCAGAAAACCCTTTGAAGCAGTTCTCCTCTGTTGCAGGGGATTGCTATGAATTGGAACTGACTTGGCAGCAAACAACAACAGTAAATCTCGAAGAGGGAGAGAAAAAATCATTACAGAGAGTTCGCTTGAGTTGTCTGAGATTCCACAGTGAAAGCCGGGGAACCCTGTCTTTCCAGGACTTCTCAGTAGCAAACTGTTTGATGTTTTTAATAAGGGTCTTTTGGGTGGGTGTGGATGTCAGCACTCTCAAGGCAAACAGCAGGTGGGGTAGACAGGAATCTTGAACCTTAGAACTGGCATTGGGACTATGCCTGAGATAGGATGGGTAGGGCCCAGCAGTAGGGAAGAGCTTAAGGCTTTTAATCTTCTGACTTTGGTCAAAAATAACCTTCCCACAGCAATTGGTAGGGAGACTGGCTTGGTCCTAGGGGCTGGGGATGGAGTTCTCTGGCCCCGTAACTGCCTAACAGTCCAAAGTGAGAATTCATGTTCTTGGAGGTTTTCTTGGAAAGAGCCCTCTCCTACTCTTACCTTATAGAAGTGGGCTGGGCTCGTGTGTGCGTGCGCGCTCACTTAGAAGAGGCTCCAGAGAGACTGGAGACCACATGGCTCCTTCTGTGTAGGCTTCTGTTCTTTTCAGAGAAGTCTTCCTGCTATTCTTTTGGTCAGCTAGGTACAGAAAGTGTCCCCTCGTGTGGTCAACATTTCACTGCATCAGAATGTTGACAGGAGGAAAATTATGATTCTCCAAGAGCATGAAGGATTCCAGCCTTCAGTGTGATTTGCAACTGGTAAAGAAACCCCCAAACCTCACAACAGGACCACTAGATAACACCATAACCAATGGAGGGGAGATGGAAGTTGTCAAGGATTATCTTGTTTGGATCCACAATCAATGCCCACGGAAGCAGTGGTCAAGAAATCTGTGGCACACAACCTCAAAGTGTTGAAGAGCAAGGAGGCCCTTGGGGGATTAAGGTGCGTCTGACCCAGGCCATCAATTGCCTCCTCTGTGTGAAAGTTGGACATTGAATAAGGAAACCAAAGAAGAACCAATGCCCTTGAATTATGGTGCTGGTGAAGAATGTTGAAAATATCATGGACTTCCAAGAAAACACACACAACTGTCTTGGAAAGTAGAGCCCAGATGCTCCTTGGAACAAGGATGGCAAGACTTTGTCTCATGCCCTTTCAGAAATGTTATCACAAGTGACCAGTCCCTGGAGCAGGCCATCATGCTCGGTAAAGCGGAACTGCAGCGAAAAAGAGGAAGACCCTCCACAAGATGGGTGGGCACAGTGACTGCAGCAACAGGCTCAGACCTAAGCAATGTGAGAATGGGGCAGGACTGGCCGGTGCTTGGCTCCGTTGTGCACAAGGTCTCTATGAGCAGAGCTGACTGGTTGCCTTCTGGCCGCGACAGCAAGAACAGGTTGCCTAGGAATTGACCACCCCTTCCGGCCTGGGACGGAGGACCACAAAATGAAGCGCATGGAAGCAGTGCCGAGAGCCATGAAACTATGGTGGCAGGGACGGAACCAAATTACAGAGCCTCAGTTCGCATGCCTCAGTTTCCCTGCCAGGAACCTGCCGAATCCAGGAAAAAATGCCTGAAGTTCTAGGCAGCTTTGACCAACCAGTTCTTCTCTTGCCGCAGTTCTTCAGACTTCCCCAGAGACAGAAGTCCTTCCTCTGCATGAATCCTTGCCAGTCTGCGGGCCAGACAGACAGAGTGTGGTGGAGGCCGAGACAGTCCTGGTTTTGCTGAGATCATCAGAACAGCTCTCCGAGCTAGGGTGACCCCATCAAGGAATTCTCAAGGAACTGGCGTGGGTTGTCACAAGTCCCCTGTGGTACAAGGAACTCATCCTCAGCAAGCCCACAAAGGACTTGTTCAATGCCCCGTCCCCTCTCTGTTAACATCGCTTCTCTCTTTGGGACTGCTCTCCTCCCACCGTTTCTCTTCGCCCCCGTTAGTTTGCAGATTTCAGTGCCACATAGCTGTATGACCAGGAGACCTGGAAGATCTCACGGAGCCAACTTTCTTCAACCAGGCCTTAATGTTGTGAAGATGTTTTCTTTTAAAGATAAGTTGGGAGAGGGGTAGATGAGCTCTGAGAAGTTATGCCTGTTTTTTCTTTATTTTTCTTTCCCCCTCTGGGGCTAAGAGACTAGCTTTTTTCTTTTCTTTCTTTCTTTTTTTTTACAGTGCATTTTGGCAGGCTCCATTTTTTTTTTCTGACAAAAAAATAACAGGCATATTTTGGGCGATTACTCAACCGGGGTCCTTTGTGACAGGATATGCAGCTGCGTGACTAATGGAGCTGGCTTTCTCCTGGCTTCCTTCCCCTTTTTGAGCTCTTGTTTACTGCCTATAGACCGAAGGGAAAAATGCTATAAGCTACAGATTTTTTATATATATAAAAACATGTCTGAAGAGATACTCAAAGGCAATAAATCCTTTGGAGATCCTATTTCCAGAGCTACGAACTCCCCACCACCTCCCCACCACTTCTTTTTAAATGCTTAAGCTCTTGACTCACGACATGTGAATTTTCTCCCACCCACACGCCCTTGCTTTCTTCTGAACATATGTCCAACAGATCATGCATATGAGTGTGTGTGTGTGTGTGTGTGTGTTCGGGTCCGGGAAGGGAGCGGGATGGGAACCATGTTTATGGTGCTTAACTCAGCAGTTGCTAAAGGAAGGGATAATGACTTCCAGGGGCTGAGGGCCTATTTTCCAAGGCCTTTGTGTTTCCATAATCTCTGACCATTTTGCGGTGTCAGCAAAAGTTATTACAAAACATGGGACTAGCCTGATGAGGAAGAGTATATGCTCAACTGAGAGGCACCATCTCTTTGTAAAGGGAATCCAGAATCCAGAATCTTTGGCCATCCCAGAGAATGTTTGGAAAGGCCTCTTGCTGGCTGACGGCATTCGACAACTGGAACCAGCCTTTGCTTTTTGCCAGAGCTCAGCTGCCTTTTTATCCCTAAAGATGTCTGACTTACGGGTGGGAAGCACGGCCTAGCTAGTTAGGGTTCGTAGAGACGTGGTAGGTGAGGTACAGGTGATGGGTCTGAGTTTCAGGTGTTTGATCTGTACCATTTAACCTTTTAGGTCTCAGTCACCCCAATGGTAAAAATAAAGTGGGATAGTGCTAATTCCCTCTCTAGGTGGCTGGTAAGAAAAACAAGATGAGGGGAGTCCAAAGGATGATGAGACTTTGAGGTCACCATACAGGGGTCACTATGAATGGTTATTTGTCCAAAAGACTAGCTCACACCTTCAACAGAGGAGAGTTATGGAAGACCCATGCTGACCTCCTGGTGAACAAGAGATTTGACGAGCAGGCACGAGGTAATTTCCAGAGTAGCCCAGGACTCAGTCTCACAGAGGTATTTGTGAGGCTCATACTGTCTTCAAATCTGTCCCTTCCCAAGTCTTCTACGCAGTTCTCAGAATCATATTCCAGAATCATAACTTTGACCACATCCTTCTACTGCCTAGGAACCTCTCTCTCTCATGCAATGTGGACCCAAAGCATTTACTAAGCCTAGCTCCCCTGCCTTCTGTAACTTATCTTGTGCACAAACTCTGTTTCAGAGAAGGGAACACGGGCACAATTTACCTTAGTCCTTTGCCAGACACTTTCATTGGACCCTGCTTGGAGGCCCTCTTTTCTCCTCCATGGTCCTCCTTATTCCCTCGGTTAAACTTTGCTCCTTCATTATTTCTTGTAAGAGTCAACCCAAAACTTAACTCCTTCTAGAGTCCCTGCTGATGAAGAACACCTTGAGGGGGTACCCCAGACCTTTCAGAAAATGCCAGCCACAGTCTTCCTTTCTGTCCGTAGGTCAAGACTCATGCAGTTGGTGGGTCCTCAGCAAAGGTTGCTGAGTGGACTTTGCCAGAAGGTAAACCGAGGCACCATCCAAGGAATGGACTGACTAGGGGATTACACAGGAAGTCAGTGACAGAGAGGAATAGAAAACGACACATCCTGATCCCAGTTTGCCTAAAGTCTGAAGAGGTGCCTTCGCGTGGCTATCCCAGAATAGCTTCTTCCAGACTGACCAGCTGTGAAGTGATGTGTTGCAAGGGTTATTTTTTGCCTTGGCTTAACTCTTAAAAAAACACCCCAAACTCCTAAAATCGGCCTAAGAAAATCCATTTCTCGCAATGTCATCCCCTTGCCAAGTTTAAACCTCCTATATTACATCATGAACGCCTTCAGGCTTCACTCTCAGCTTGCAGCCACGTTCAGGTAACTGAATTCAGTTCAGAAATCACAGTTTATTGAAGGAAACAGATCATTAAGTCACGCCACTGGACTGAAGCCATCGGCTTTGCTTATTTGGAGAAGCTGAGCTTTGACTAATGTTCTCTTGAATCACGTGGCCCTGGACTAGCTGTGCCTATTTAACAATGGTTTGGCCATGTAATGGCATGGGGATTGGCAGGGCTCATGGGCAAGGGGAAGGGGCAGAGGTATATTGGAGCTGGCTTGGACCGCCTGTGGGAGCCGATGGTTCAATTTTCAGGAGTTCTGCAAGTCGGTTATGAATCTCAGCCATTATTGCTGTTGTTGATGCGAGCCAGTTGGTCCTACCTCATAGTGACCCCCTGAACGACAGTATGAAAGATTGCCCTGTCCTGAACCACCATCACAACTGTTGCTATGATTGAGGTCATTGTTTCAGCCGTGATGTCAATCCACCTTGCCCAGGGTCATTGTCTTTTTTTTTTTTTTTTTTAAGTTCCCAAGTTTGATCCAAGGACTCATACAAAATACTCCCAAGGAGCGAGTTTTAATCCTCATCTTCTTTCTGGTTAACCTGGAAGTAGCGTGATTCATAACTTCCTTTGCTGTTGGCAAGC
>NW_022103915.1:36859515-36860537 GCF_000313985.2 Echinops telfairi
GTCCTAGTTAGTTTACTAAAAATTTCTATTACCTGTGAACTTGCATTGTTTATGTCTACAATGTCTCTCTTCCCATTTCCAAGTTCAGGGACGACATCACCTTGCCTGTACTCGGCCACATTAGGAGCATTTACACCACAGACACTGGCCAACGCTAATGTTTAGGTCTTGAGATCTTGTTTTGCTGATTGTCTAGACTTAAGAAAATGAAGGCTGGAATGTTTATAACATAGATTTAATGTAAAGGTAGGCTATGTCTTGCATCAGAGACATTGTGAATAATACAAAAAGAGAGAGAGACAATATCCTTTCAGTAATAAAAACGATTGTCTAATTCAGTAAAGAAGTCTCTCAAATCATGGACAAGTGAATGACGTTCTGAAATGCATCTTTGTTTCATTTTTTTAAACCTGTGATTGTAAATGAAATTGTCAATCAGCATTTGTGTCCAGTATTCACTTGACAAGTCAGCTGTCCAGTTCACCAGCGCATCATTGGGAAGAAGTGTGTATGGACCGTGTTATCCCCTTGGGGCCGTAGAGGAAGGACAGGTTAGAATACCTACGATTCAGCAAAGAGGAGGGACCGTGTGGAAAGGAAGAGATTCATTGCTGGGCAGAGAGCAATGTGGATGACACAATTTAGAACCGGCACCCAGAAACTGGTCTATCAGAAGGAGCCGGTGGAAAGTATATCAGCTAGACTAACCTGCAATATACACTGGATACCCACAAGGTGAGGTAGTAGGAAAGCCACCACTGCACTTAAATTCAAGGTAAAAATGAAAACCGTCTCTTCTGGAAGTTGAACGCATTTTGCGAGGGATAGCCTTGTTGAAGAGGGCAGTGTGCCCTTAAAGTTCTCAAGGCCTTGCCTACGCATGAGCTCCGTGGTCACTAGAAGGTCACCAGACCTCTGAGGTAGAGATACACTAGCTACGAGCATCACACCCATTTTACGATGAGAAACTGAGGCAATAGGAGGTTGAGCAGTTTACCCAAATTTATTCTGTCTACCTAGCT
>NW_022103915.1:36860637-36862300 GCF_000313985.2 Echinops telfairi
TACTGGTTATGCCTTGGATGGCAATCCGCTTGGTCGGCAGTTCAATACCACCAGCAGCTCCTCAGGACAACGACTGGGCTTTCTACTCCAGTAAAGAGTGACAGTCTCAGAAACTGCAGGGGCTGCTATGAGTCAGCTTTGACCCCATGGCTGGGAGACCTAAGCTGGGACTTGAACAGGAAACAGAAACAGCACAGACTTTGGGGTCAGACACACTGGGGCTAAAAACCCAGCCTTAAAATTCGTGTACCTTTGGATGGATTACTTTACCTTTTAAGCCAACGGTTCTCCAACTTCCTCATGCCTCGACCCTTTCACACAGTTCCTCATGTGGTGGTGACTCCCCAACTATCTAATTATTTTCGTTACTACTTCATCACCGCCATTTTGCTACTGTTATGAATCGGGTGACGCCTGTGGAAGGGTCATTCGACCCCTAAAGGGGTCGCGACCCACAGGTTGAGAACCGCTGTTTTAAGCTTTGCTTGAAAGCTAGAAAGGGGAGATGCTGGCGCCTGGGACCTGGGTTTGGAGTGAGGACTGGTTTAAGTGAGATACTAGAGGTGAAGGATCTGGTACCGATGAGGCCACGGACAAATGCTCATGCCCTTCTCCCTCTCACTGCAATTGAAAACATCTACCGGCGTTTGATTTTGAAATGCAACAGAAAATGATTTTGGGTGCACGTATTTATTTTTCTTATCATATATTTTAGATTTAAGCAAAAACAATCTGCATGGCGTTAGGCCAAACCCTTTCCAGGAGAGGGGCAGGGGTGGGACAGGTGCAGAGAGGAGATGGGCCAGAAGCGGGCTAGCCTAGGACTCCAGCTTCACACAGAACTCCTTCAGTCACTGGTGGCCTGAGAGAAGCTAGCACACCGCCCTCTTCAACAAGGCTGTTCCTTGCAAAATGCATTCGACTTCCAGACGGACTGCCCCTTCCTAGGCCTAGGCCTCTGTCTCCTCCCAGTAGCAAAGAGAAGGTCTCTGTCCTGCAAGACTGTTTTCCTTCTGTCCCAGGATCCGGCTCCACAGGAAGCCAGGGCCTCCGGCCGCTCCTCACTCTGTCGGCAGGAGGGCGGTCTCCACAGCCACAGGGGCTCCAGTCTCTCCCAGTTTTACTTTCTCCTTAGCACTGAGCCTCACCTGGAACGTGGTATAAACTGCCGGAATGTAAGCTCCCTGAGGACAGGGCATTTCGCTCACCTCACTTGGCATCTATAAACTCAAGAGCCACACTTGCTGCCACTGCGTGTGGACTCCAGCTCATAGCAACTCTACAGGATGGAGTAGAATGACTCTTGGGAGTTTCTGAGAGTATAAATCTGTATCGGAGTAGAAAGCGTCATCTTTCTGCCTGCAAGAGGCTGATGGTTTCCAAATGCTGACCTCACAGTTAGCAGTTCCAGGTGTAGTCCACTACACCACCTGCTCAGAACCCATGAACTGAGTCAATAGATGGCTCTTTCTCTTTTTCTGTTTTTAAGCAACAATTTATATTCAGCAGATTCAGATTTGGCTCAGACCTCAGAAACACTAGCCATGGCAGTGGAGGGTGTTGCCAGGGCTCACAGTCAGAAACAGAGCCCACCAAGGATTGTCCACAGAATGGCCCTAAGAGGGGCTGGACAAGGAGACGGCGCTCCAAGCTCAAGACCATG
>NW_022103915.1:36864305-36876049 GCF_000313985.2 Echinops telfairi
GGGATTGGGGGAACAGCCAAACATGCTGAAGGCCTCCACTTCTGTATACACAGACAACGTGCCCACCGCCCCTGCCCGGGCCACTACAAAGGGGCTTTGGAGACCTAGCTGGCTTGGAATTGTCACCATCACACCCCTGATTGGACCCAGAGGCTGTTGGAATGTCTCCAGTGTCTATCATATAGAGATCATGTCAAACACGGCTTTCTCCCTTAGGCAAAGTAACCGCAAATACATTTCATTGGGAACCGGGCTGCCAGGGCTGAAGCCACACATGAGGACAGGAGTCCCAAGATACACTCAGTTGAGGACTGCTGGGTTCAGAGCCAGGAAGTTGCACTCGGATATATTTTGTCCACGAAGGCATCCTTTATTAAAAGAGGTGGAATTTGAGGGGCGATTGAGTTTGATTGAGTGGCATAGTGGTTGCTCCCTGGGCTGCAATCCTCAAGGTCAGCAGTTTGAAGCCACCAGCCACTCTGAGGGAAAAAGGCTTAGCTTTTTATTCCCACGAAGAGTTACAGTCTCAGAAACTTTTCGGGGCAGTTCTGCCCCGTCCTACAGGATCGATAGGAGTCAGCACCAGCTCGGTGACAATGAGTTTTGTTGTTGTTGTTTTAAATGTACTGAGGTTGAGAGGCTTCCGAACAGGGCAGGGGAGGAGATCTGGAGAATTGCAAGTGCAGCGTATGGAAAGTGCTGCGAACAACAGGAAGAAGCCGGGACACCAGGGAAAGGGGGCCCTGACTTCCTCCAGAGGCAGCCCAGAAGGAAGACGCGAAGATCGACTTCCCAACACCCAGCCATTCAGAACACAGTTCTAGTTGGATACCCAGGGGGCACTGGGAAGCAGAGTGCTTTGGATGGCCACTAGCCAATGGGCAGACAAGAGGAAGAAGCACAATTGGAGGACACACAGGAAACGACCGAGTGAGTCATCCAATGATTGGTGGAGCAAAAAGTCTGCCCCAGAGACCAAGAGGGCCCCGACGCCCCCAAGAAGGAAAGCCGATGTAGGCACACGAAGTCCCTGTTCCATTTGGTATTTGCGATGCCGAGGTTACTCAAGACACGATGGTATATGTGAAGAAAGACTGAGGGGCCAGGAAATTTGGTTTGAAGTGAAATGTTTGTTTTTCCCCCATCATTGACCTGGAGCCCTGGGTCTTTGAGGCTCTCATTGGCCATCCAGTTTGGACCACCGGGGCCTTTGGCTCCGGGTGCTTCCCTCTGGACCACTCACGTAAACCGGCTGACTGCCTAGCGCAGCTCCAGAGAGAGGAGCGGGCGCTCTCTCGTTCTCTCCCACCTCCCGCTTCAGGCCCCCACCTGCGTGTGGAGACACAGGCCCGGAAGCTGGGCGGAGTGGCTTGTCCATCAGTCAGGCAAGTTCGGGTACTAAGCACAAGAATGGACGCTTGCAAAGCATTCTGGGCTCTTTGCTTGAAATCCACTGGAGCAAGACAAAGGGCGCCTCCCCTCCCCCCTGCATTCATTAGCAGGGGGCTCGCCACACCTGCCTCGCCCCAGAAGCACCTGTGCAGGTGTAGACACGTCCACTTTCCTGAACGCTGGCTTCTTCCCAGCAGTGTACAATGCAGGTGCCGATCCCGCCTCGCTGCCACTTCCTTTGCCACTGGGTGGGGGGTGAGCCCTGTGGCTTGAATCTCTGTGGGACTCAGTTTCCAGAGCTTCAAAGTAGATGCTTCAGGCCCTTTAAATTTCCCGGGGAATTTTCCCTCCCATTAATGATGAATTTGCTTTATTGTATAATATACATACAGTAGAACAGCGCACACTGATGTCTCTGCATGCACAGGGACCTCCTTGGGATCACGCCTCCATCCGATGTGAAGCAATCCCAGCCCCCCAAAGACTCCCTGGCGTACCCTGTCAGTCACAGCACCCTCAGTAAGTCCTTTCTTGGCGTGACAAGCATTGCAACATTTGCTGAAAATAAGAAATGTTATCTTGTCAATCTTCTCTATTCTACCCATGCCGTTGACTTCTTTGGTCGGGGGTGGAGGGGGGCATTTTACTGTGGTTTGTGTGTACAGAGCAAATTCATTTCTCCACAGACAACTTATCCACATTTTGTTTCATGACATTAGTTGCGGTGCCCGATGCAGACGGCTTTAGATTCTCCGGGAGCCTGGCTCTCCTCCCTCGTCTGGGTCTCCAAGATCCTGGCGTCAGGAAAAGTCAGAAACAAAGACAGAAAGACAGACCTGAGCAGCCGCGGAAAAGGAGGAACAGGACCCTGATGGGCCCACCAGCATTCCCACACCCAACGCAACTAACTACTTGGCTCGTCTGAGCGTCGACCATTGGATGTCCCCCAGCACAGCCTATCACGATGCTTTGTGGCTGGCCTGCTGGAGATGCGATTCTAGCTTCCACTAACAGGACCCTGAGCAAGTCACTTTATCCTCTCTGTTTTTCTCATCATCTGCCTGTCTGTTTGTCATGCTGTGGCAGCTTACATATTGCCATGATGCCAGGAGCCATGTCACTGGTGCTTCAAAGACCAACAGGCTCACCCAGGGTGCTTCCAGGTCAAGGCAGACTTATAAGAAAGGTTTGGAGACCTACTTCCAAAATTCAGCCAATAAAACCCCTGTGGGTCCTGAGTGTTAGGTAGTGATGAGGCCCTTAGTCGGAAAACACCACGCAGCAGCTCAACTCCAGACTCAAACCTGCCCCCACCTGTGAAGGGAGTGCCGAGCCAGGCCGTGTTTTGTTGTTCTACATAAGCTCCTCGTGAGTCCGAGCCTCCTTGACAGCAACGAGCAACAGCAATAGTCGTGGCCGATGGGTTCTCATCCATCCAATGAGGGTCATGGTGGCACTTACCTTATAGGTTGTTTCACCGATGCAGTTGGTGTCTATGCAAAGTAGCTGGCACGCAGTCAGAGTAAACGACAATAATCATTGTTGCTGCTAGAGCAGTGGAGCCCTTTTTGACTCCACTGAGTGGAACCCGTGTGCAGAGCAGGACTCTCCACAGAACGTCAGGGCCAGGACCTCTGGGAAGCAGATCACCAGCCCTGTCTGCTGAGGCACCTCTGAGTGCGTGCCAATCACCCACCTTGCAGTTATGAGTCCAGGGAGTGACCTGTTTGCACCAATCCTTGTTCACTTTTAGAATCGTTCTGGTCTACGCCCCCTTGACTTTCTCAGAGAGCCTCCGAGCCTGGCCCTAGGTTTGCCCTGAGCCCTTCAAAACTCACGGAAAGAGGGGAAGGGAGCGCGGTTGTGCAAAGCAGTCTGGGATGAAGAATTGAAAAGAAGAAGGAGGAGATGGGCTCAATGGCAGAGGAGAAGACTGGGGATGTAGAAAACAGAAAGAGAACCATCCCTGTTGTCCAGCCCCCCTCAGCCAACCGCCCCCCCACTTCCCCAGAGGTCTGATAGTAAAGTGCATAGCAGAGTGTCTCTGGAATGGTTATTGGGCTTCCTTGGTAGTGACCTTAATGCAACTTTTGGTG
Source organism: Echinops telfairi (assembly GCF_000313985.2). Lineage (NCBI taxonomy): Eukaryota > Metazoa > Chordata > Mammalia > Afrosoricida > Tenrecidae > Echinops > Echinops telfairi. Next base: position 36,867,794 of record NW_022103915.1, read on the forward strand.
GCCTGGGTCTGAAAATGTTGTTTGACTCATTATACCCTCCAGATCTGAAAGTCATGGGATGTGGTGGCCTCATGCTTGTGTTCTTGGGGTTTAGGTGGGAGGAAGCTGAATGGCATTACAATTATTGTATCGCTATATCCCCCTTCCTTGAGTTGGACTAGGGGCTTGAGAATCTCTACGAGAATATCTATGGGCTCTTTGTCCAATCCCCAGGACTTGACTCCGTACGTCTCTACCTTGTTGGGCCCGTAAGGGAAGCAGGACTACCCCAGACACTCAAGGGAGCATTCTGAACAAAGGTGTTCATGTGCTTGGATGCGGAGCCACTCGTCTGCCATTTGTGATCGCCCACATGGCACCATGTTGGATTTGTGCCAGATACATTCAAGAGTGTTGAAGTCTCCTCAAGCGCTAGCTCAGAAGGGCAGGTGCTTTGAGGTCTCTCCGGTCCTCTCTGTAAGTGTCAACAGCCCGATGCTCAAGGTATGATCCCCAGGGAAGGAGTAGGTGAAGCCACCGTGTCTGCCTATTGCTTCTCTTCCTCTCCTGTCTGATTTTCCTTCCAGCGGAGAACAGCTTTCTACTTTCCCTTTCCCTTTGGGAGGAACTTTCCTTAGCCCAGTTATGATCTCCTCTGCCCTATCGCTTATAGCAAAATTCTATTATCAGCCTTCCAGATTTTGTGCTTGAGATGTGAGGGAGAAGATTTGTTTTTTAATGTAGAAATCCTCTTTCCAGGAAGCTTCCTGCCATGCAAGAGAGTCAGCGTGACCCCTCAAGGCTGAGCAGTAACTCACATCCTCGGTGGTGTTCTCCTTCGACAAGAAGACGCGAACGCCATGGGACGCTCCAGCACCAGATGACTCCCAGGGAGAAAGGAAACCATGCTGGGTGAATCTCTAATGGTTCTATTGTTGTCGTCGTCAGTTGCCGTTGAGTCAGCTCCGACTCACAACGACTTCGCCTCTGAGAGAACAAACCATTTCCCCAGCTCTGTGACATCTTCATGGGGCTTGGCAAGTTTGCGTCCATCGTTGTGTCTCTTGTGCCGTCTTTACTGAGGATTCCCTCCTTTTCCTTCTGTATGATGTTGTACCTCATTTTATATTTCGTGTTTGGTGTAAACATGTCAGCGGAGGCACTTGATTTTCTCTAGCTTCTTGAGGGTGGAGGGGAGAGGAGGGCAGGACTCACTATTGGCATCAACCCCAGGCTCATCTCTAAGATGTGGAGGTCATCTATGCCTCCTCTCTCTAACCTTTTTACCAATTCCGACACCAGCCATCTAGCACACACCATTTTCTACTTTTCTGCTGGATCCGTTCATTCTTTGCCATGACCACACACAACTCACAGACAATACTCATGGTTACAGGGTTTGTTAGAGAATTGTTGTTGTTGTAGTAGTTGTTAGGTGTCATAGCATTAGTTTCTACTCATAGCAATCTACATACAGTAGACCCAAACACGGCCTGGTCTGGTGCTACCCTCACACTCATTGTTCTATTTGTTACCATGGTTATGTTTGAACCCATTATTGCAGCTACTGTGCCACTCCACCTCCAGGATGGTCTTCTTCTTTATTGATGGCCCTCTGTGTTAGTCCAGGTTGACTAAAGAAATAAATCCAGGGACACTCATATAGGTAAGAGAGAACTTTATATCAAGAAGTAATTATGCATCAATAAAACATCCCAGCCTAGTCCAGATCAAGTCCATAAGTTCCATGGTAGTCCTTAAGTCCGATATTAGTCCATGCATTCCTCTTCAGACTCATGCAGCACATGCAATAACACCGAATGCAGGAAGATCACAGGCTGGTGGGTGGAAAGTCCTGTGGGTCCAATGGCAGTGGACTCATCTCCAGGGCTCTGGGTGCCATCAGCGTGCCTCCATGTGGCTTGTCAATAGGAATATGAAGAAGAGAGTGTTTACCACCTCCAGGGAGGAAGAGAAGAAGTCTGAGAATCCTCATGAGAAGGCCATGCCCACAAGGAGGGATCACCAGGCTGTAACCCGATTGACAGGCTAGACTGTACCCCTTCTTCTCATTTATCAAGTTGACATGAAATTGTGTAACAACCACTCGCTCTATTTTACCAAGCATGATGCCCTGTTCCAGAGGTTGATCTCTCCTGATAACATGTCCAAAGTACAGAAGACGAAGTCTCACCCTCCTCACTTCTAAGGAGCATTCTGGTTGCACCTATTCCAAGACAGATTCATTTCTTCTTCTGGCAGTCTATGGTATTTTCTATAGTCTTTGCCAGCACCATATTATAAGTGCATTGACTCTGCTTCGGCTTTCTTTATTCAGTGTTTAACTTTCACGTGTTTATTATGTGATTGAAAGTACCATGGCTTGGACCAGACACACCTTAATCCTCAAACCTTATGAATAGTAGAAGAACACTGCCAGATACTAGAAAATAGTTTGCAATTCATTCAGGACCAAGAAGAACTTAAGATACAGTCTTGAATCAGGCAGGACAGCCTCTTTTCATCTATTCACAGCTCTCTCTGGCTTTTGGTTCCTTGGCCCCTTGATCCCTTGGGTCCATCAGTCGTGCCTCTGCCCTGGTTAGAAAAATATTACAAAGCTCGGTAGCTCCACCAATAGTGCCCAGAGACATCCCACTCTGCCAGTAAACCTTGGCTCCAAAGCACTTTCTTGCTCCAGGGACTGGTCCATCTCCTGCTGGCCACCTGGTTTTGCTGCCTCTGCTACTGTCGCCACTTCTCTGTCTCAGCTTCTTGCCATCTCTTGTCATCTCCAGTGTCACAGTTCTCTGGGTTTTGGGTCTAGGTTGTTCCCAGCACGGGGACACCACGTCCAAAAGACCTGCTCAACTATCATATTTTCTTAACGGTGGTCATGTTCCCCCTCTCTGCCCTCTCCTTTATCTCTTGTAAGGTAAATCCTGGTGATGCGGTAGTTATGAATTGGGCTTCAATCAGCAAGATTGGAAACGAACAGGGGATCACTAGGAGTCAGCATTGACTCAATGGAAGTGAGTTTAAAAATTTTTTAATTTAAGATAAAACAAGTAACTAGAATAAGGGTGGTGCATCCCAAACATTAACATAACAAGTACAATCCTACCTCATTAACATACCAACCACAGCCTAATCCTCATGAACATAACCTAATCTTGCCTCGTTAACACACAGAAGCCATGATTTACCACAAAGTACAAAATGCAGGATAATCACACAACTGCACAATATTGGAAGCCATTGTCTAGCCATGTTGACACCTAACCCCAACAACTATCGCAGGCTCCATCAATCTTATTTGCATGGTCCCGTCCAATCTTTGTGTGGGAGCCAAAGACTCTGACTAAAAGAGTCATATCCATGTGAAGCGTGCATACTAAGTAACTGGGAGGGGCATACATCAAGTGAAAGTGGTCTTTTCTGCCCCCAACACTGGGGCGAAACATGAAGGGAGTGCAACAGAGCAGCAAGGGGAGCAAAACCATGCAGTCCCTGAGGAACCCCAAAAATAGAGTTCAGGGGCAGGGCTTGGCACCTCATCAGACTCAATCAGAAAACATTCATAAAGGTTAACAGACAGACCTGGAGCTATTTATAGTTCCTCCCCCCACCCCCTGTGTCTATCTATGTAAGATAGGCAAGATAAACAATCCTGAGGTAAAAATAATGGGAGCAATATTTCCAGGGGGTTATGGGGGGTGGGGAGGAAGGGGAGGAGCCAATAACCCCAGGGACAAGGGAACAACAAGTGATCTAAAATCGATGGTGAGGAGGGCGGAGAATGCCTGATGGAGTTTGATCAAGTGCAATGTAGCCTAGAGGAGTTACTGAGAGCCAAATAAAGATTGAACATGATAATGGGACAAGAGAAAAGTAAAAGGATTTAGAGGAAAGAACTAGGAGGCCAAGAACATTTATAGAGGTCTAAATACAGGCAAGTACATATGTAAATATATTCATATATAACAACAGGGATATAGATCTATGTACGTATATTTTTATGTTAAATATTAAGGTAGAAGATGGACATTGGACCTCTACTCAAGTACTCCCTCAATGCAAGAACACTTTGTTCTATTAACCTGGCATTCTGTGGTGCTCACCTTCCTGCCACAATCACTGAAGTCAAAATGGGTGCATAAGCAAATGTGGTGAAAAATGCTGAAGGTTCCTGGCTATGGAAATATATAGCATCTGGGGGTCTTAAAGGCTTGAAGATAAACAAGTGGCCATCTAGCTGGGAAGCAACAAAGTCCACATGGAAGAAACACACCAACCTGTGTGATCATGAGGTGTTGACGGGATCAGGTATCAGGTGTCAGAAGACCCCAAACAAACAATCATAGCGATACGATCTAGGTGGGGTGGAGAGGAGATCCAAAGCCCCTCTGTAGACAATTAGACATCCCCTCACAGAAGGGTCACAATGTAGGGACGAGCCACAGTTCTACCTTACAAATCCGACTAGACCAGAGCATGCACACTGGTACAGATAAGAGCTCTTGACACACAGAATCCAGGACAGATAACCCCCTCAGGACAAATAATGGGAGTACCGGTACCATGAGAGTAGGGGGAAGGTGTGGGGAGAAAGGGGGAATCAGTTGCAATGATTGAAGTATAACCCCCCACTCCCACTCCTACCCCACCCATCCAGAGTGACGAACAACAGAAACATGGGTGAATGGAGACAGCAGATGGTGTAAGATACAAAAATAATAATAATTTATAATTTATCAAGGATCCGTGAGGGTGGGAATTTGGGGGAGGGGAGAGAAAAAATGAGCTGATACCCATGGCTCAAGTAGAAAGAAAATGTTTTGAAAAGGATGATGGCAACATATGGAAAAATGTGCTTGACTGGCCATCTAGCTGAGAAGCAACAAAGCCCACATGGAAGAAGCACACCAGCCTGTGTGATTCCGAGTTGCCATGGGATCAGTTATCAGGCATCAAAGAACAAAAAATCATATCACTGTGTGCTCACCTTCCTGATATGATCTCCCTGATATGATCACAAATGGGAGCATAAGCAAATGTGAAGCAAGCTGATGGTGCCCGGCTATAGTGTCTGGGGTCTTAAAGGCTTGAAGGTAAACAAGCAGCCATCTAGCTCAGAAGCAGCAAAGCCCACATGGATTCGAAGAAGCACACCAGTCTGTGTGATCATGAGGTGTCGAAGGGATGAGGTATCAGGCATCAAAGAACAAAAAATCTTGTCAGTGTGAATGAGGGTGAGTGCAGAGTGGAGACCCAAAGCCCATCTGTAGGCAACTGGACATCCCCTTACAGAAGGGTCTCGGGGAGGAGATGAACCAGCCAGAGTGCAGTGTAGCAATAATGCAACATGAAACTTTCCTCTAGTTCCTAAATGCTTCTTCCCCACCCACTATCATGATTCCAATTTCTACCTTACAAATCTGGTTAGACCAGAGGATGTACATGGTACAGATAGGAACTGGAAACACAGGGAATCCAGGATGGATGATCCCTTCAGGACCAGTGGTGAGAGTGGCGATACCGGGAGGGTGGAGGGAGGGTGGGGTAGAGAGGGGGAACCAATTATAAGAATCTACATATGACCTCCTCCCTGGGCGACGGACAACAGAAAAATGGGTGAAGGGAGACGTTGGACAGTGTAAGATATGACAAAATAATAATTTGTAAATGATCAATGGTTCGTGAGGGAGGGGGGGGAGGGAGGGGAAAAATGAGGAGCGGATGCCAGGGGCTTACATGGAGAGCAAATGTTTTGAGAATGATAAGGGTAGCGAATGTACAAATGTGCTTTATACAATTGATGTACGTATGGATTGTGATAAGAGTTGCATGAGCCCCCCAATAAAAAGATCAAAAAAACAAAACAAAAAAAATGTGCTTGACACAATGCATGCATGGATTGTTATAAGAGCTTCAAGAGCCCCCAATAAAATGATCTAAAAAATAATAATAAATTTTAAAAAAAGAAAGTGATTTTTTCTGAATTATGGAAATATATGTGGTTTTTACATTTTGGGGGGTTCATACACAATTTTCTAGAATTGATATATGTTACCTTAGAATAAACAAAGTAAGATAATAAAACCAATAATTTCTTATATCTTTTTATTTAAAATAAGAATTAATATTATATGTAGTATATAATATTTTATGTGGAAAAATTCTGTTTACCCATTTATTTACATGAGGTAACATGATCTATACTGTTCATTAATATATAGATGACTATTCACAGGAAAATTCTGGAAGGAAATATAAATATACATTATCAACTGTTTTCCAATATGTGTTTTTCTGTATCTTCCAATTTTCTCTGCCTGAGCATTTATTAGTTTTTGTCATTTGGAGAAAAAGCAGAGAAAGAGAGAGAGACAGAGGGAGTCAGAGGGAGAGACTCTGTATGCTCCCTTTGGTGAAAACAAACATTTTAACGTTATTTTCAGATGATTGTTTTTGCTTTTGCCTGATATGGATTCATTATCTGTTTTCCTTAGCCTAAAAACAGATAACACGTTTCCACCCCAGCCCCCGAATTCACAGCCGCTCCGAGTTTGGCCTGGTCTGACTGGGGCGCAGACGAATGGATAGGGTTTAGGGGAGCTGCGGCTGAGGATCTGGACTTGTTTACAAACAGCGAGAACAACCACGCAGAAGAGAATGTTCTGGCTTTAATTTCCATGCACAAGGAAGTTGAATTTGTAGGAGCTGCCTGACGTTGGGAGGGTGTAGGTGCAGTGCTCCTGCTCCAAAGCAGGAGGAAGGCCGTGACTGCAACCACTTCAGGAGGCTGACCGTGAAGCTGCATCCGGGCTGTCCAGGCCCCCAGAGAAACGGGCCTGATGAGCTCATGGTTATTTCCCATGGCGCACGCTCCCTGGGACTTGCCCGGTGCGTGTGTAGCTGTGTGTGGCTGGTTCTTTGGCTAGCACTTTCTAGATGGCTCCGAGGGAAAACACGGACTTTGACATTTTATTCTGGGGCATATAAACAAAAACATGTTGGTCTCCCTGTTTATAGGCTTGCTTCAGGAAATAGGATCCAATATAAAAATGGGTTTAAGAAAAAGAAAGTTCTTAAAGAGGCACCCTTGGGCTTTGGGGAACCTCTAGGCCAAGATGCCTTCCCGTGTCAGCGAGGACGCCGGTTCCTGCTCCTCGCCCCATTGCCCCGGGACCCCTCTGGGGCCAGAAGACTTTCCTCTCGGACAAGAATTTTGAAACTTTCTGATGGAAGTGTTGGTGCAATGGAAATTGTCATCTCGCGACCTCAGATTGTTTCCCACTCATGACAAATCACTTTTCTCCAAGTATTGTTTAGCTCCTCTGTAGCAGTAGGTGAGATTGAGAAACAAAAGAAGTGTCACGGATGTGTCAAAATCCGATGGAAAGTTCCAGGCACTCGAAGAGAGCAGGATGGGAGGAGAACCAAAACAGAATGTCAGGGTCTCAGGGTGCCCAGCTTAGAATAGTGCCCTCTGGGACTCGCTGCTTCCACCTGTCACTGGGTCCAGAAACACCCGTCTTGCTTCACTCACCCGGGCTGGGAAAGCTAACATTGTTTGGCTTCTCTGGCTTTGCATTTATGGTCTTATTGTCACGCAGGGCTCTATCTTCACCAACCACCCCCTTCCACGGACTCGGTGGGCTTCTAGGACTACCGGGGACTGCTTAGAAAGGAAAACCCACGACACCACAGCCCTCAAGAAGGGACACCTGACACCTCAGTTTCACTGACCACATCCCTTGGTTTTCTGGGCTATGTGTCCTTTTGAACATCGCAATCCCACTTTTAGGTAATCTATCGAATCCACAAGTATTGCCTGAGGTCCTGGAATGCTCAGTGCACCAGCGCGGCACCTTCGGAGCAGATCAAGATTTCTGAGCAAGGTTGAGGTGTGCAGCAGACTCCTTAGGAAGACGGAGGGCGTCTGAGACGAGGGACACACAAGCTGGCCTTCGGTAAAGAAGTCCACCGTGTGGAGTAGACAAAGGTGCAATGAGAGGCAAGGTAGGTTCCAGGCTTCCCGAAGCTTTGCCGACTGGGGACGGGAGAGCAGAACTGGAGCTAGACCCCAGAAGATAGGCAAAACTAGCTAGCTATTGCTAGCTAAAGAGATGTACTGCATGGGGACAAAGAATAAAGACGGAGCAGGTAATGGGGTGAGTTTACAGGTTTGGCCAAGGATCTCTGGAGGGAGACATGATAGAAGAGAGTAGAGAGGTAGGATTGGGCTGGAATTGGAAGGTCTTTTTTTTTTTT
>NW_022103915.1:36876896-36899700 GCF_000313985.2 Echinops telfairi
ACAGAGGCGAAGGGTAGAGAGTTCAAAGGGAAGCTTGGCCTTGTCCTGAAACAGTAAGTCGTTTGTGAAGGGGTGAGAGGAGACCCTGCTGCTGGGGAGGAGGGGCCACAGAGATGGGGACTGTGACCACCGTGCTGGAACGGGATCTGCGCCCCTGTCCTCCTTCCTGTCTGCTCCATGAAAGCATGAGGCCAAGAAGCAATGGAAGGGAAGAAGGGGTTCTCTGCAGAAAACGTGCCACCAAGGGACACCCTCGTGCAAGCAAGAGCACCAGGGGGGACACTTGCCATGCCACCCAGCCCCAGACGCACGGCTTTCTCAGCCAAAGGCTGTCCATCTTTCCAGCTGCCCCACCAAGCCCCAGAGAGCCATGCGGGCTTCCTTTGGAAGAGCACCAGCTCCCAGGGTAACCTCGGCAGCAGCCGGGCCCACAGACAGCTCCCATGCCAGACTCCCTGCTGTAAGCAAGGGTGGGCCTGGCCTGCGGACGTCAAAATAGCACAGAGCGGTTTCCGAGCGTGAGCCCTGAATGCAGTTACTGGATGGTGCCCTCGGCAGCGTGTCTAATCGACCCTGGCTGCCTTTCGGGGGCCTCGGCTCCCAATCCATTTTGGTCTCTCTCTTCTTTGACTCCTTCTGGAACTTCTGTGCCATAAATCTGAGTGCCCCCCCCCCGCCCCCCTGCTTCCCCACTGCCTCCCAAGGTCTGGTCCCACCAGCAGGCAGACAATTCAAAATTAGCCACAGTCATGGTTGTCCAAATTGACAGGCAGGGAAACTGAGGCACAGCAGGCTGCAGGGCCTTGTCCGCCCTCCTACAGGGACCCAGCGACACAACTGCCAGCTAGACCCAGGGTTCTGGCGAGGACATTAATTCTGGAGATCTTAGGGATGGCCCAGGGGCCATGTGAACTAGCATAACACACTTCTTGGACCACACGTGGCTAAAAAATCCCAGGACTATGTGGCAAATAAGATTGTGGTGGCAGTGGGTGGGTGAGTGGGAGGAGTATGAGAGAGAGAGAGAGAGAGAGAGAGAGAGAGAGAGAGAGAGAGAGAGAGAGAGAGAGAGAGAGAGAGAGAATGAGAGAGAGAGAGATTTGATGGCGGGGCTTGCGATCTTCTCCAGGCCTGGAATTTGAGAAGCACTGAAAAAGCAGCAGAAAGCTCCAAATAATGGGGGCAAGAGAACTAAGAGTCTTCCCCAAGCCATGGGATCAAACTGTGGGCTAGTGTCTTCCTGTTTGTTATCCACACCCCTGTTCTCAGGCCCAAAGGGCTGGCTGGGCTGGGCTAGATGGCCCAAGATCACCACATCTAAGGGTTCTGGTTGGAGGGACTCCTACCTCCAAATTGTCCTCCTGTCTGACGTCTTCCCGGTGCAGACCCTGTGCTCTGGGGAGGGAGGGTTTTAGACACTTCCCAGGTGCTTCAGGGGACCCACATATTTCCCATGTAAAGTTCACTCTGTTTGCAATTAGGTCTCTCTTCTCTGCTTATTTTGGGAGAGATTAAAAGTAGCGAGATCGGTTTAATCTGGGAGACGCCGAGATCCACAAAGCCGTATGAAGATACCAAGCAGTCCCAGCCGCACCCATGGGTCACAAAGAGTGGCCAGGAGGGACTCATCGTTGTGTGGATCCTCAGATAAGACTGTTCGGGGATTCCGGTGAGGAGGTCTTCATTTCAACTTCAGCAAAAGCAGAAAAAGTCCAGCACGGTTTGGGGCCTGGATTCCTTTCTTCCTTTCCTTCTAAGTGGGGCGGGGTGGTGGCGGGGTGGTGGTGTCAAGGCGTTCGAAGGCCTTTCAGAAAATCCCACTGCCCCAGGCTCTGGGCACAGAGGGGATCCTGGGTCGCGTTGACTCCCAGGGTGCTGCTCCTGTCATCACCAGAGGAGCCTGCACCTGTGGTTCTTCCGTCAGAGGTGGGACAGATGCCACTGACCGTCCCCAATCCTAGGGAGGAACAGTCTCCTTCTGTGAGATGGCAGATTGTGCTGAGGAGGCCAGGCACGGCATGGGCTAGATGGCAATCCCCTTTCTGCTCTGCACTAGCCACCATGGGGAGGGCTATGGTGCTGTGACAAAGAAACCCCAAATCTCAGTGTTACACCCTCTGAGGCGTGCTGGGGTGGTGCGCATCACTAAAATGCTGGGCTGCTACCTGAAAGGCTAGAAATGTTAAGTCCACCCCAGAGGTACCTTGGAAGAAAGTCCTGGGGATCCTTGGAAAAGCAGGGAGCAGATTTCTACTCTGACATACGGAGGGTTGCCAGGAGCTGACTCAACCTGAGGGCAAGTGGCTGTGCCCTCTGGAACATGTGGCTGTAGGAGTGCTCGAGGCAGGGAAGGAGGCTGTCTGGGATGCTTCTAAGGGCCACCGCCACCAGGGGCAGACATCATTTCACTGAGGGCCCATGGCCTCACCCTCACCACAGTAAGGGAGGCTGGGGGAAATGTGGGGGACATGCGCGTCTTTGGTGAGTGGGGATCATCAGAGGCCTTGACCTGCTGGCATTCGAATCAGCCCAGGCACCAGAGCCCGACAATCACAGCTAGGAAAACCCTCCTCTGGGCTTCAGGCAGGGTGGGGCGTGAACTGATGATTTGCCCACCTGCCATGCCCTCACGGCATGGGGGCTTCAAGGAGTGTCTTGGGAAGTCACCTACGGACCAGAGAAGGAGTCCCCCATTCTCACTTCTAAGGAGCATGCTGGCTGGACGTCTTCCAAGACTGATTTGTTTTTTCTCCTGGCAGTCCATGACACTTGCAATATTCTTTGCAACAGCATAACTCCAAAGTGTCGATTCTGCAATCTTCCTCGTTCACTGGCCAACTCTCATGTGCATATGAGGCCGTTTGAAACACCACCACTGCTAGGCCAGGGCCCCCTTAGTCCTCAAAGTGACACTTTGTTCTTACGCACCTTAGGGAGGTCCTGTGCAGCAGACTTGCCTGGTGCCATCTGTTGCTTGACTTCTCAACCACTGCTTTCAGGAGAGCAGCTTGTGGCTCCAACAAGATGAAATCCTTGTTCATTTATCACGATCGTGTCTTTTGGTCCAAAGGAGCTCTGGGGGTATAGTGGGTTATGAGTTGGACTACTAGGCACAGGGTCAGTGGTTCAAACCCACCAGCCTCTCTGAGGGAGAAAGATGAGGCTTTCTGCTCCCATAAACATTTACAGCCTCAGAAACCCAAGGGGGCAGTTTGATTCTGTCCTAGAACGGACTCCATGGCACTGTTTTGTCTATTGGTGGTCATGAGGGTTTAAAGTTTCTTTACAATGAGTTGCAATCCATACTGAAGGCTGCAATCCTTGATCATCAGCAAGGGCTTCAAGTCCTCCTCACTTTCAGCAAGCGAGGTTGTGCCAATTACATATCACAGGTTCCTCTGATGCTGATGTTTTGTTTTTCATATGTTTCAGCTTCTCTGCTGAGCAGACAAATGGAATAAATATGGTGAAAGGATAGAATGCTGACACCACCTTTCCTGATTTTAAACCACACAGAATTCTCTTTTTCTGTTTGAATGCCTGCCTCTTGGTTGATGTATAAGCCCCACACGAGCACAGTGAAGTGTTCTGGATTTTCCATTCTTCTCAATGTTATTCATAGCTTGTTATGATCCATACAGTTGAACGCCTTTGTGTCATCAGTAAAACACAGGTAAACATCTTTCTGGTATTCTCTGCTTTCAGCCAAGATCTATCTAATGCTAGCAATGACCTCCCTCAGTCCACATCCTCTTCTGAATCTGGCTTGAATTTCCGGCTGCTCCCTGTCTATGTACTATTGCAATTGATTTTGAATTATCTTCAGCAGAATTTTACTTGTCTACAAAGTAATGATATTGTTGGCTAATTTCTGTATATTCTATTGGGTCACTGTTCTCTATTGGGCATGGGTGTAAATATGATCGGATCTCTCCTGGTTGGTTGACCCAGTAGAGGTCTTCCAAATTTCTTGGCATAGATGAGTGAGTGCTTTCAGTGTTCTAGCTGAGCTTGTTGAAACATTTTAATTGATATCCTGTTATTTCCAGGAGACTTGTGTTGTTGCTAATAATTTCAGTGCAGTTTGCACTTCTTCCTGAAATACTATTCGTTCTTGATCATAGGCTGCCTCCTGCAATGGTTGTGGTTCGGCCGATACTTTAAGGTACAACGATTCTGTGTATCCTTCCATTTTGTTTGATGATCCCTGCATCATTCCATATTTTGCCCTTACGTCCGACCTTAAATTGGGAACACCTGGTTTGCAGGAGGCTCTGGATGATAGTGGAAGCCCAAAATCCATTTGCAGGGTCCACATGTGGATTAAGTTTCTGGTGAATCCCTTCTGATGATAGGTGAGGGATGTGACTAGCCCTGCTATCAGAGAGAGAGTATTGTAAAGTTGATTATGGGCTACGTAGTTAGGTCAAAATGTAATATCTTATTTAATCTCCCTTTTGACTAATTTTAAAGCTGCGTCAGTTAAAAAAAGAAGTGAAAGAGAACTACATGTTGTGATAGTTAAGGTTTGTTGTGCCAACCTGGCAGATAAATACATGTGGGATTAATTGAAGGACGGAGAGCTAAATGGCTTGGTGAGCCTCGCCTTTCTTGTTCTCTGGTCTCTGTTCTCTGATGGTCAGACCAGTTGCAGCTGCCTTAGCTAGTTCTTTGCCTCAGCTGGCAAGGCTCACTTCCTGTGAGACATCCCTGATGAGAAGCCACATGGGCCTACCCCGGAGCAGCTGCGTGGAGAGCCCTGCCAGTGCTGAGATGCTTACACGCTCACTGATTTGGCTTTCCTCCTGCATTTGGCATTATTGGATGTGTTTTGTGAGTTTAAGGAAGACTTTGTAAATCGGTGTCAGACATATGGGCTAATGTTGGACTTATGGGCTTGGACTGGACTGGGTTGCGATGCTTTCTTAATGTACACTTATCTTTTATATGAAACTCTCTCATATACATATGAGTTTCTATGGATTTGTTTCTCTAATCTACCCAGACTAACACACACATGGATTAATCCCCTGGTGAATCCTGTCAGACCATGGACCAGGGCGGTGAACAGCCTTGATAACATGCAGGATGCATTAGAAAGTGGATTGTTGCAGATGCAATTAGGTTAAAATTTATCACCCTATCATTTGATCTCCCTTATGATCCATTTAAATTTTCCCTAGTTTTTAATATTTTCTGCTTTTTTTTAAGATTGAGGTTTTACTCTGTTTTACTTTGTTATTCTTGTTTGTTTCTTAATTTTTTTTTTGTATGTGAAATCCAGGTTAGGTAAAGATATAGAGACAGTAACTGGATTAACGGTTCCTTGGGGGTGTGGTAGAGGAGACGTGGGGGATGGAGAGCTAATAATGATGAGTACAAGATTGAAGAAAACATTTTACACTGAGTGAGATGATGATGATACAACTCTTCTTGATGAGACTGAATTATTGAGTTGTATGATATGTGAATCATATGCCAATCAAACTGTTGAAAAAAAGGATTTTGCCCTTAGTCTTCTCCAATATGGCAACTTGAGGGCTAGGTTGTTTCTTGAGTTCTTTGCACTTGAGATCTTTTGAGCACGTTCTTCCCTTTTGGCTCCCTAACTCTGGGTCTTTGGACATTTCATTATAACCCTTGACATTGTCTTCGTGAGCTGCCCTGTGAAATATTCCTCTTAGCTCTTTGACATTGCCATTTCTTCCATTTGCTTTAACTACTCTGTGTTCAAAAGCAAGTTTCCAAGTCTCTTCCGACATCCATTTTGATCTTTTCTTTCTTTCCTATCTTTTAAGGGATCTTTTGTTTTCTTCACGTATTCTGTTCTTGATGTCATCCCACAATGCATCCCATCTTCCTTGGTCACGAGTGTTCAAGTGTCCCACCTGCTCTTGAGATGCTCTCTAAATTCAGGCGGGATAGACTCACGGTTGTATTTTGGCTTTCATGGACTTGCTTCAATTCTCTCTCGATTCAACTTGCACTTAGATGGTTGGCCGCTGTCCTTATTTTGGGTGACAATATTGTTCGTCCCTATAGTCTCTCCCCACAGATGTAGTCCATTAGGTTCCTGTGTATTCTGTCTGGTGAGGACCACAGGTAGAGTTGCCATTATGTTGTTGGAAAAAGAGATTTACGATGAAAGAGTTCATTGGTCTTGAAAAATTCTATCATGTGATCTCTAGCTTCATTTCTCTCACCAAGGCCCATATTTTCCAATCACTGATCCTTCTTTTTGGTTTTCCCAGGGGCAGTTGTGGTGCAATGGCAGCGTTTTCAACATCCATGTAGGAAAACCAGGTTCGATGTCCAGTCATGTCCAGTCACCACCCGTCTATCAAGAGAGACTCCAGGATGGCTGTGACACTGAATAAGTTTCATCGGCACTAAGATGAAGTAGGACTGGCAATTTACTTCCAAAAATCAGCCATGAAAACTGTGTGGGGTTTCCGCCGCCAATCCTAGGAAGGCACAGGGCCAGTCTGCCATGGTCCATGGGGTTGCCACGAGAACAGCACCTGTTGGTCAGCATGTCGCAACAGATGTCTTCCCAGAGTCTCAGAGGGCAGCTCGAGGGCCTTTGGTGGGTGCCCCAGGGACTCACAATGTTTACTCTTCTTTGGGCCCCAGGTCAGATTCCCTAACCAGTCTCCCGTTGGTTGAAATATTGACTTGATCTCCGTTTTCAAGGATCTCCTAAGCAGCACCCTGGGACACCCAACATCCTGACACACCAGTCTAGAACCAGACACCCTGCAGACAAATGCTATCTTCTCCTGGTGGTACCTCCCACCCACCACCCCAAACTGCTCTCCCTGCAAGAAGGATAGCGTGGACACAGTCCCACTCACTGGGGACCAGGGGTCAGGCCTGAAGTGCTGTGAGGGGGTACTGCCAACAGTTAAACATCAGCCAAGGGAATTGAATACATATGAGTCCATTTACCCACTTCTCCAGTGAGAGAATAATCAATCATTCCATCCAGATTGAATGAGGGGATCACCACGGACCGTCTCCCATCTTTGGAACTAGCAGAAGTATCTCAAGGGACGTTGTGTATAGCAGCCACCTTCGTTTTGGCCCAAGAGCCCTAAACTGGACCCTCACTAATACGTGGAGAGCAGGTAGCAGTGTTGGCTGAAGCGGGGGAAGCGCAGAATAACTGAGAGGAGGCCATTTCACGATGAATGGGCATTTAAATTAATTCAGAGTGAAAGAGAATGTGCCGTAAGGAGATCTAAGCTGTAATAGGCAGTTACACCCCCGCAGTGATATTTAGTCTTACATTCAATCCACACACTAAGAACAAAGACTGAACTCAACTGCAATGGTCTGGTCGGTTAGAATTTCAGTTCTGGAAAGGAAATGTTTGCTAGTAGAATTTCCTGTCTAGGGTCTCCCGACCACCTGGTATGGCTCCCCTCATAATAAAAGTGTACAATATGCCTCTGTCTTTGCACCTGGGTGGGAGAAAGACCAGGCTTTCTACTCCCATAAAGAGTCACGGTCTCAGAAACCCGCAGGGGCAGCTCTGCCCTGCCCCACAAGGCCACCGTGAGTCGGCAATGACTGAATGGCGGTGAGCGAGTGAGGCACCTGTGTAGCAGGCTGTGCTTGCAAATGATGAGCCTAGTACTGGCTGTGCCTCCTTTCTCTGAACGTCAATGAAATCGGATATGAGCATAAGTTCAAACGTACTGCTACCAAATCATAGGGCCTGGTATTAAACAAAGCTATCAGGATGTGGAGTGATGGTTTTGTGGGACATAGAAGCCTCCATCTAGCTCTGTCCACTCCGACAGGGAGCATGTCCATCCTTATCCTTCTAACCTTTCCCCAGAGAATCCGGCACTCTCCCGTTGACACCATGGCAAAAAGCTTGGCTTTCTCAGGGACTGAAAGTCTGTCCCTTTTCAGGGTTCTCTGAGCTTGAGGAATGAACAGATTTCTGAAGGGGTAAGGTCAGGCTGTCAGGTGGATAGGGTAAGGTTTTCTGATGGCATTCTTACAGGACAGCCCTCACTACCGTTGAGCAAGCAGGCGCATTGTTGTGATGGGAAAAAAAAACACTTTGGTACAACTTTCCTGGAATTTCCTTCAATGCAATTTTCAACGAAAAACCTTTAAAAAGGTTTTTTGGGGATCCCAAGACACCGTTGCCACACCCCTCTGAGCTGACTTCTTTGCTTTGCACTTAATGGCCCAGGACATTCCCTCAGAAGCCACCGTTTTGATTGGATGTTTGTTTTTTTAAAAGATACCCTGGCAAGGCTGAGACAAATCTATGACTGAGAGATCTAGTCTGTAGCCAGCCTCTGATCACAGAGACATGCTCAAACACGTCTTGTTTGGAATCAATGTGTGCATGGATGAACTGGAGTCATAGTAGCAATCCTTCCCAATGCATCCTGATGCATGGTCTTCTCCGCCTCCCACAGCCTCCTCTCTGCCCCTGGTAAACACGGGTCTACTTGTATTTCTAGGCATTTGTCCTTTCTAGGTACTCCATATAAGTGGGAATCATACAATGTTTTGTCTGGCGAATTCTACTTAGCTTGCGAGATTCATCCATGCTGTACCATGTATCAGAATTTTGTTTCTCGTGATAGCTGAATATTATTTCATTGTACGGATTTATCCATTCATCCATCGGTGGACACTTGAATCATTTCCACTTGGTGGAAACAATGCTGAATAACAAATAGTGTTGCAATGAACATTGAGGCCCAAGTATCTGCCGAGTCTCAGTTTTTGATGCTTAGGGAGTATATTCCTAGGCGGAGAATTGCGGGGGTACAAGACAATTCTATCTTTGAGCTTTTAAAAAAATCATTTTATTGGGTGTTTGTACAGCTCTTATCACAATCCATCCATCCATCCATTGTCTATATGTTGCCATCATCATTTTCAAAACATTTTCTTTTGACTCGAGTCCTTGGTATCAGCTCCTCATTTGTCCCTGCCTCTTTCACCCTCCCTTTCTCACGAACCCTTGATCATTTATAAATTATTATTATTTGTTCATGTCTTTCACTGACTGATGTCTCCCTTCACACGCTTTTCTGTTGTCCATAACCCTGGGAAGGGATTATATGTAGATCATTGTGATCAGTTCCCCCTTTCTCACTCCAACTTCCCCTTCCCCTATGGTATCAACTTCCCCTTCCCCTCCTGGTATCTGTATTCTCATTATTCCCCTTCCCCTCCTGGTATCTCTATTCTCATTGGTCCTGAGGGGGTTATCTGTCCTGGATTCCCTGTGTTGCGAGCTCTTATCTGTGCCCATGTATATGTACCTGTGCACATGCTCTGGTCTAGCTGGATTTGTCAGGTAGAATTGGGGCCATAATAGTGGGGGGGGGGGCGCACTCAAGAACTAGAGGAAAGTTGTACGTTTCCTCGGTGCTCTCCTGCAGCCTGCCTGCCTCATCTCTTCCTTGTGACCCTTCTCATTTGAACGTTTTGAGGACCCGCCACCCTGTTCTCCACAGCAGCAGGCGCACCATCCTACACCCCCAGCAGACACACACCAGTGTGCTTATTTCCCCACATCCTTCCCAGCACGTCTTTCTTAGGAATTTTTTAATAAAAGTCCGTCCTAGTGGGTATAAAACATATGTGTACTTTTAAAAAATTGCTTTAACCACAAATTAAATGAGGGCCCTGTCTTTGCCATGGACAGATCAACCAGCCTCCATCTGCTTTAGCCAAAGGGAAACTTAATGGCCCATGCAACGGAAAGATCCAGGATTAGGTCTCGCCTCAGACAGAACTGGATTCGGGGCTAAAATAGTAGGTTTCTAGCACTCTTCCATTCTCAACTCTGCCTTGTGTTAGCTTGGCTTCAGACACAAGTTTCCTGGGACAGCAAAATGGGGGCAGTTCCAGGCCCTGTACTTTCCAGACCTGAGACTCACTTTTTCCCAGAAGCCCTGGGGAAGCCTCAAGGTATCTCCTAGCTCGGACTGATCAGCTGGCCATTCCCTGAACCAATCACAATGGCCAGGAGCATACCAGGCATGGATTGGGTAAGGGCCGGTCACATGCTTTTCCTTGGGGCGTTGCCGGTTACACTGGAGTCTCCTGGACTGAGAGCAGAGGACAGTGTGGGATTCCCCAGGAAGAAAGTGGACATTAACGCGTAACAACTAACCCTAAACGTAAGGAATCTAACACGCTTCTGGATGCCGTGTCTAGGTGAAGTTGGCTCACCCTTTGGCCATTGCCCCAGGATCCCTCTACATGTGCTTGGACCCGGGTTGGTGTAAGTTAGGAGTGGGGACCCTTTCTCTGCCAGAGGCCATGCGGAGATTTATAACATCATTCGCAGCCGTGCTAATGCACTCACCTCTACCGCGATGGCTGGAACTGCTCTTCGCTGAGTGTGTGACATGAGCTGGTATAGACGATTTCTCGGGCATGACATGGCCCGTGAGCGAGGTGTTCCTCATCCTGTGTAGGTTCCATTAGTAAAGTCGCCTTCCCCTCGAGCCCTCTCTCAGCACCCACTGCTGTTACCAGCATCTTCCACCCAGGATCTGGTTGGAGACACAGTTGGGGATGGGGTGCAGGGGGCATGTTGCTGCTCATCCCACCCGGCAAACGACGTTTCCATTTCACACGTATGATGAATCAAGGGCTTAGCCAGGAGTCACTACTCATGCCATTTTGGAAACCCCGCCCTGAGCCATAAATCACAAACAGAGCCTCAATCCATATCCTTTAACTTACACTCCAGTCCCATCTGTCCAATACCTCGCCGAGGAGCGCGGCAGCGGAGTCTCTGCTGGTGTCTCCTCTCGGAGACTCTCCACGTGAGAGGGGAGAGGGCACCTTCCCATGGCGTCTCCCTCGGCAGCCATCTGGGGCCAGGCGGACCCGCTGAGCTTGGCCCCTCACCACCTTCCCCTGGCGTCCTTGCCAATACAGGCCTTGAAAGTCGCGGAAACATCTCTGGCTTTCCAACGCAGAGGATTCCAGCCAAGGGGTCAGAGGGTAGAGGGTAGCAGTATGCGGAGGGCAGCTCTCTCTGGGTGGGCGATTCTTCCCCTGGGCGGGAGGCCTCGGAGCTGCCAGGAGAGGGAAGCGGGAGGAGAAGGTCTTGCGAAGAGGCTGGGAAAGAAAGTTGGTCTGGGTTGGTCCTCCCAGAGCGCGTTGTCACGCATTCTTGTCAGGACAGGAAAAAAAAAAAAAATCAATAAAACCAGTTGCTGCCAAGTTGACTCCTCCTCCTCCTGGCGACCCCCACAGAGGCCAGAGTGGAACTGTGTTGTGTAGAGTTTCCAGTGACTGAGTTTTCCAGAAGTAGATCACCAGATCTTTCTTCCTAAGCACCTCTGGGTGTATTCGAACCTCCAACCTTTCAGCCAGCAGCTGAGCATGTTGACCATTTGTACTGCCCAGGGACTCCATGAGAACAGATATCCAGAATGGTGACAGATGCCCAGAGAATGAGCTGACACATCGATAATGCAGCAGTAGAGACTCACTAGCAAAGGGGGGAGGGGTGGGAGCAGCAAATAAGGAAACCAACCAGGGGTGATCAAATGCAAATGAGGCAGGGCAGGGGGAGGAGTCATTGGCAGCAGATGAATGCCCCGGGTGGGTGAAGGACGGACTTGTTCTCCCTCTTCCTGCAGGAGTAGCGCTATTCCTCCATCTTGGTACCATTTCCAATGTTTGCAGGGCTCAGATCTTTGGGGAACCTTCGTTTGCCCTATACCAGCTACAAATAGTCTAGTGAGACCAGAGAACCTTGGCTTTCCTTTGGATCTGGTTTTTGGACAAAGTTAAGAGACTCTCTTCTCAGTCTTATTTTGGTCAGAATACCACCTGAGCGAGCGGGTGGGCTGGGAGAAGACTCTCAGGACAAGCTGAAAGCACATGTTTGTCACGTAAAGAGCGGTGCATCAGGCCTTGTGCCTGGAGGACAGGTGTGTCAGGGCTGGCCTGTGGCCCCTCCCAGCAAAAGTTCCAGCAGAGACTCAGAAGAACTTTGAGAGGTCGAGCTTGTCTATTTGCTGAAGGAGTAGCTCATACCTGGGATAGCAGACTGGACTCCTCAAAGATGCCAACATATGGAGGAGTGGTGGCGAGTCTAACAAATCAGAGGGTACATATATCTGTAAAATTGGTGGAATATGGGGAAACAGGATGGGTGGGGGGGTTGATGCTAAACTTGATAGGAGTCAACATACCTGGTTACAAAAACAATAGTGTGCTTTAGGTGATATCACTTGAAGAATAATCTTGAGGGGTGAGAACTGCAGAATAGTTCTCCAAAACTCTCATTGCCATCGAGTTGATTCCGGCTCATTGCCGCTCTATAGAGCAGAGTAGAAGTGTCCCAGTGGGTCTTTGAGACTGGGCCATGGGAGTAGAAAGCCTCGTCTTCTTCCTGAGGAGAGGCTGGTGGTTTTGAACTGCTGACCTTGCAGTTAGCAGCCCAACTCACAACCCACTACGCCATCAGGGCTCCTTTGAAGAAAAATCCTAGGTGACCTAGAACCCTGAGGACCAGAGAACTCCTCTTGCTGGACTGTTTACCGGCTTGTCTCACCTGGAAAACCGCAGCACCGCCTTTAGAAGGGAGACCAAAAGAAGTGGGACACGTTGGAAAGAGGCAGGAGGAGGGCGTGAGAGGTTTGAAAGTCTGTCACCTGGGGAGCATGTAGAAGAAAAGCAGACCCAGGGGCGAGGAGGGGGCAGTAGAAGTGGTTATGTCCACGAGCTTTGTCTCTGTAGCACTCAAAGACAGCACAAAGAGCAACTAAAAACACCAAAAACCAAAAAACTCACTGCCACGGAGTCGGTGGCGACTCATAGTGGCACCCTAGGGCAGGGTAGAACCGCCCCTGTGAGTTTCTGAGACTAACTCTTTACAGGAGTAGAAAGTCTCATTTTTCTCCCCTGGAGCTGGCTGGTGGTTTGAAGTGCTGACCTTGCGAATCTTGGCCCAATGCGGAACCCCTATGCCACCAGGGCTCCCAGAGAACAACTGGTGCAGGCTAACCCAGAGAGCTGCCACTGAGCCAACTTCAAGTGGACCTCACAGACAACAGAACCAAATGCTGCCTGGTCTTGCGTCGTTCTCAGAACTGCCGGCGTGGTCGAGTCTGCCATTATGGATTCTGTGCCTGATCCATCTCACGGACTCCGCTGAGGTCCTGCTTCCTGCCCACTGCAGGCCTGGCTGCCAGAGCTGTCTGCCCACCCTTCCTTTTCCTCTCTGCCTCTGCACTTTACCAGATGTGTGATCTTCTTCTAGCAAGTGATTCTTCCTGACGAGGCGAGCCAAACCAAGTGAGTCTAACCATGTCTTGATGTGATCCATTGGGTTTTCATGGGCTGATTTTCAGAAGGAGATCACCAGGCCTTTCTTCCTAGTCTGCCTTGGTCTGGAAGCTCTGCTGACATTTGTCCACCTGCTGGCATCTGCCATACCTATGCATGGCGGAGCCTCCAGCATCGCAGAACTGTGCAAGCTACCACAGCACAGCTGATTGACAGACGGGTGTGGGAAGGCTGCAGAGAGGCAGGTATCAGCTCTGCTGGCAGCTGGGACAGGCTGTGAGGCCTGAGTCTGCTCTCCTGGAAGGTATTTGAGCCCAGGACTGTTGGCGCCGAGCCTGAGGGATTGAGTGAGAAATGGCGCTATAGTGCTTCAAAGGATCTCACGGGTCACGTGTGCACACTTGTACCTCATGTACACTAGCAATTCACCAGCTGTCTGGCTGAGGACTGAGCACACTCAGCTACTCTTCTTCAGCACGTGGGGCACTGGGCTCTCTGAGAAGGGATTTCTGGCCTCTGTGACCTTGAGTAACCTTGGGAAGAGCGTTTCCTCCCACACAATGGCGAAGCCTGGACTCTGGGGGGGGGCGTCAGGGAGGCCTGGGTTTGAATCCCCTCTGGGCCACTCCTTGACATGACATCTCAGGCAAATCGCTTCGTGTCTGGCATCCCTTAGCTCTCTGCAGACACCAGACTGTGAAAGTGAGCAGACAGATACTGCTCCTGTCCTCAGAGAGTGAACATTCTTGACCCTGGTCTCTGTTCAGGAAAAGAGAAAAACTATTAACTGCCCTACGGTATGTTATGAGGTACACATGGACTAGTAGTAGATCAGAAGCCCAAGGTCAACCCAGAGTTGGTTCCTTTCCAATCTCTTCATAGTAAGGAGCTCAAAGCTACGGGCCTGCCTAGGAATCAATCCACAGTGCCCAAATCCTTGTGGGCCTTTGTGTGGAATCTGTCACCGTCTTTCTCTTCAAAGCTGAGCATTGGGCCCACTTGTCTCTCCTTCCTAAACAGTGGCTCTTCTTCATGGCTCCCAGTCTGTTCATGTGACCCACTTTTCCTTGGATACCCAACACACACTTTGGTGGCAGTGGGGGTTGTGTTAGGCAGGGTTCTTTATAGAAACAAAACCAGGAGACTTAGGATTAGACAGATGGATAGATAGACAGATTTATTCAGTGAGAAGGAATATAACAGCTAATTGGCCCACGCAGCAGTACAGTGGGCTCAGTTCAACCCACTTTCGTTGAACAGTTAAAATATTGGAAGTCCTTTAACTCATGTGGCTTCAACTCCAGGGTCAAGGAAGCAGACAGCAGAGTCCTCCCTCAGGCAAGGCAGGCAGAGTCTTCCCACAGGCAGCCAACAGCAGGGTAAGTCAGCAACAATCAGTAGCTCGGGAGCTTATCGAAGCAGGCCCAGATGGGATATTGAACTCAAGCAATGCAAGGCAACAGGATCCATCAGCCTCAAGCTGAAATTATATATATATGCACCAGCAACGTTGGGGAAGCAGGTCTCAAAGGAGCCTCAAGCTCTAGCAAAAGGATCCACAGGTGGCCTGGCCCACAGGTAGTGTAGCACACAGGTTGAGGCAGAGAACTAGCTACAGCAGCAGCATGCTGGTCTGATCACCAGAGAGCAAGAGAGAGGGAGGGCGGGCCTTGCAGAGACATTTATCTCTTTGTCCTCCAATCAAACTGACCTGATTGGTCCCACATATTCCTATTGGCCAGGTTGGCACAATACACCTAACTATCACAGGAGTGGACTGGCAGTGTGGGGAAGTTGGTAGCAGGAAGTTTCTGGGTCCTGGGCCCTGATTCCAGAGTTCTCTGTCCTGGGTTGGATGAGAAACCTTCCAATTTCTGAATTCATCCGTCTGACAAGGGTGTCCCCTTACTCAATTTTCAAGGCTCAGGCCAAGCTGTGTCTCTCCTGGGAAGCATTGCCTGGCTTCTCACTTCCCCCTGAACATCCTGACCACAAAGGCAAGCAGAATTGAGGGTTTGTCTCTAATCATTTCCTACATGAATCTTGGTCTCTCCAACTCGAGGGCAGAGGACAGGTCTGAGTCTCTGGACCTGCCCAATGTTCAACTCCATTTTGGGGACACAGTTGCTGTTAACTGGTGTCAAGTCAGCCCCAACACGTGGGGACCCCATGCACAACTTCACAAAATGCTGCCCAGTCCTGTGCCGCCACTGTGGTTAGTTGCTGTGAGCCATAGGACTTCCGGTGGCTGGTTTTTCAGCCGTGGGTTGTCAGGCCTTTCTTCCTTATCCCTCTTAATCTGGAAGCTCAGCTGGAGTTTATTCACCATCATAGCAGCGTGGAAGCTAACACTGTCAGACGCCAGAGGCTCTTGCTGGGATTGACTTGAGGCCCTCTCCCCTGGAAGGCGAGGAGGGAACCCCCTAAGAGGTTGGATTCCCTTTCAACGTGCGTCTCACAGGCCTCTTCATGAAGTGGGGCGCGGGAGGCCATGCACACAGAGTTAGCATCCATCCAGGCAGCGCCCATGTCACAAATGCCTCACGTTCGTGATTGACGGACTAATACCTGTCCACAGACGGAATGATACCTGTCCACAGGACTCTACAGGGCTTTTGATTTTAATTAAAAAAAAAAAAGATAGGAGATTTTCATGGAAAAAAAAATCTGGATTTCTGGGCTCTCTTAAAAAACTGGCTAAAACTGAATGGTAGCTGACCCCTTTAGATAGGCCTTTCATTTCCTGCTCACTGTGGACCCCACACAGCCAGGTCCTCTCATTTGGGGAACTGCCAGTTCCCAAAGGCATTGGGGTTTCCAATGCATGGCTCATTCTTTGAAGAGCTACTGACTCTAACAGGAAACACGATGCCCCAGGCTTATTTCTTGACCCACTGTGGGGTTTGCGCCTCCAGCCCCAGGACTGTCCATTCCCAGGGAGCAAACAAATCCCAAGGCCCATTGTGGGTTCAGGACCTCCTGTGGGTCTCCTGGTAGCAGCCTGACCCCAGGCCTTGTTCGGCTAGCAGAGAGAACTCAACCAGGCAGGTGTGTGCCCCCGCAGACACCACTCCAGGTTGAGCCCAGAAGGCCCCGCACCTGCTCCTCACGTGTTGTTCTCCAGGCCGAGGTTGGCCATCTGGGGAGACCGCCCATTCAAAGGCTGGCCCACTTCTCTAGGACTTCCTTTCAAAGATAGGTCAGCCTGGTGCAGTGACCTGAGGTTGCCCACGCTCTCAGGGCAGTAGGGACTGGGCTGGGGTCCTGCTTCCTGCCCTCTGCAGGCCCGGATTTCAAAGCTGTCCTGTCCACCCTTCCTTCTCTGGCCTGCCTCCCGCCCACCTCTCCTCCCCAACACTCTGCTTCTTGTTTCTATTGCAGAAAACATCTGTGCGAGTAAATGGCTGAGATGAAAGGTCTTGGCAAAGGGCGATTTTTCTTTGCCTTAAAGGCGGTCAGATGAAGACTTCAGCCTCACCCTCACCTTCTGCAGCGGGATGCCCGCCCCCACCTCCCAGGGAGGAGAGAAAGGGGACCTGAGAGAAGATGACCGGAAGGTGGCCCATCCAGCCCCGGTGCCCAGACAGGGGAGTCTGTTTTTCCAGCAGAACAGGCTAGCCTAGAAAAAACAAAACACCTGCACGGAGGGTGGGGGAGTCCAGTTTGCAGTGTTTCTGCAGCTGGGTGGGCCAGTGTCCTTTTGGCCTGAAAAGCCTCTGCGCCCGTCTCTCCCACTGTTGTCTGTCCTCTGCCCTCTCTGCAGGCCCTCGGCTCTGGGCTCATCCCCTCTCCTCTCGCCAGCCTTCCCTCCCGTGTGCTGTTCAGGGAGTGACGGCAGCCCGTGCGCCAAACCTTCTTTCTCTTCTCAAAGCGGCTGTGTGGAGGTGGCCAACACAGTAACTCCTTCCGACCCTCCGTTTTCCTGCCTGTGAAATGGGACAGGAGAGCGAAGAAGGATGGATGCATTTGAATCACGGTGCCAACGAAGACTATTGACAGTACCGTGATCTGCTACGAGGACAAAAGGCTCTATCTTGGAAGAGGTCCAGCCTCAGAGGCGAGGAGGGTGAGCCTTTGCCTGTTGTCAGGAGAGCCCAGTCCCTCCCTGGAGAAGGACGTCATGCTCGGTCAAGTATTAGGGCCGCGACAGAGAGGCAGCTCTCAAGGAGATGGGTTGACACGGTGGTCCCAAGCATAGGAACAATAGTGAGGAAGACACGGGGCGTCAGGGTTTCGCTCTGTTGTGCAGAGTCCCTCTGGGGCAGAAGTGACTGGATGGCATCTAACACCAAGAGCAAAATGGGACAACCCTTACCTCACAGAGTTGCAACTAGGACAAAATGGTGTGTCGAAGCCCCCCAACTGGGCATGTAATAAAGACATCATGGATGGCGCCGATGGTGGTGGCGATGAGGACAATGAAGGTCTGATAGCTGTGGGGAGGAGAGAGGGAATCCCGAGTCTCCGCCCATGATTTGTATGTCCCATCTGCCTCTCTGAACCTCCGCCTCCCCCTCGGTTGGTGCCCTAAGCTCTCCTTCCCTTCTCCTTCCTTGTCAGGGGGTTGTGACGTAGCTCGGGGTGTCTGTGGTGAGGGATGATGTGGAAAGCAGGGTCCATCACCCTTGGCCCCATGAGGCGGTTTGCTTTATTCCGCATCGGTCGACTCCCCCACATTTACCAGTTCTCCCCCAGGGCAGGGAGGCCAGTGACCCCTCCCGCCCCCCCAATCCATATGCTGAAATCCTAACCTCTGTACTAGAGAATACGACCTGTTTAGAGATAAGGCCTTGGATGGCGCTATCAACGAAGTTAGCGCAGTCATATCCTACTTGAGTGGGGTCCTTGGAACAGAGGAGAAGAGACATAGAGACCCAGGAGAAGAATTCTGGGGTGCTGCCCCTGCAGGCCAAGGGGTCCCTGAGCCACCGGAGGTTCCAGAGACACATTCTCCCTCAGAGTACTCGCCGGAATCAACCCTGCGTACTCGGCACTCTGCCCTCTGACCTTCAGCCTCTGGAACTATGCGGCCCTGGATTCCCGTTCTCCTAAGCCACCCACGTTGTGGTCCTTTGTTCCGGCAGCCATGTGGCTTTGTCATCGAGATGCACCCCTGGAACCATGGCCAGGCCGCCCATCCACAGGGGCTGGGCTGAGTGCCATGGGCTGGGCTGCCAGGTCCCTCAGACTCCTAATCCAGGGGTGACCACTCACACGGCATGTCCCCCAGGACAAAGGTAAAGGACGGACATAGCTGCACCCAGAAAACCCGCATGGGCCGCTCTGTTCACCCCCTCGCAGCTGCTCACCGGGTCCTGAAGCCCGCTTCTCTTCATGTTGTCTGCCATTCCTCCTGTTGAGGTGCTGCAAGAGCTATGGGCTATTCGGGGTGGGGTGGGGGGGCAGATCTTAGGAGGCCATCAGCCCCCAGGACCATGGCAGGGCAGTTGTCACTTGGGGGCAGGGGCAGATAAGCTTTGGTTCAGGTACAGGAAGCAGAACGTTGAGAACATGGCCCAGGGTCAGAATCGCCCCTCTGCTCAATTGTCTCCAGGCCTGTCAACCAAACTCGGGAACATCTGCTTCTAGAAGATGGTGCTGGCAGACACGAAACAAGGCCCAAGCCCGGACACCCATCTGGTGGTTCTCACACCCGCCCCGTTGACTCTGCCCACACACAGGCCTCCCTCTTTGGAGAAGTACAAGCCTCACAGGAGAAAGGCTGTGTCTCCTTTTCCCAAACTCAGAAGCCCGATGCCTCCCCCAGACTGATCTTTGCAGAGGAAGGGGCCGGAGGCGCCGCGGCTGAGGAGCGGTGGCAGGATGAACCATGAGCACATCTCTGTGGCTAGGAGCTGGGCCCCGAGGGCTTGGCCAGGGTTGCCAGGCTCACACACTATTCTTATTCAACCGTGTATGCGATCACGGAGACACTGGGTTCTGAGAAGTATGAATTGGAGGGTTGTGGTTTCATCTCCTTAGGGTTCCTTGTCCACTAGACCTTGCAAGATGAACACCATTAGCTACAAACCTGTCTTATAAGGAGTACAGCCACAAGGCTCCTTAGAGGCAAGAATGGAGAGACCTGGTCTCACATACTTTGGACCTGTTGCCAGATGAGACCCGTCCCTGGAGAAGGACATCATGCTTGGTAAATAGAAGGGCAGTGAAGAGGTGAAGGCCCTTGATGAGCTGGATTAACACAGTGGCTGCAACAATGGGCTTAAACATCAGACCATAAGAACAGTGGTGAGGACGGCACAGAACCAGGCAGCGTTCTGTTCTGTTGCGCATGGGGCCCAGACGACTCAACGTCGCCCAACAACAACCCAGCCCCACATGGCTCCTTAACCTTAATTAAAATTAAAGAGCCATTTCCTTAGTTGCACCATATACATTTCAGTGCAATCTCCACGGATGGCACATTACTATGTGACCCAGCAATTCGACTGGATCTATGCTTGAAAGCAGGGATTCAAACACGTA
This sequence comes from Echinops telfairi, assembly GCF_000313985.2. Lineage (NCBI taxonomy): Eukaryota > Metazoa > Chordata > Mammalia > Afrosoricida > Tenrecidae > Echinops > Echinops telfairi. Next base: position 36,896,679 of record NW_022103915.1, read on the forward strand.
CACCCATGTTGACCTCAGCACCAGTCACAGCGACCATAAGGTAGAGCCAACGCAAATGTCCATCAGCAGAGGAACGGATCCGCAAACGGTGGTGTATACATACAGCAGCATAGTATTCAGTCATAAAGAGAAACAAAGTCCTGGTATGTGCCACAAACTTTATAAACAATATGCTGAGTGAAAAAAGTCAGACGTGAGAGGACAAATATTGTATGATCCCACTTAAGCGAATGAAATATCCAGGCTAGAACAATGCGCAGAGATGAAAGAAGCAGGTTAGTGGGCGCTGGTGCAGGGCATCGGCAACTATAAACGGTAATACAGGAAGTACACACAGCAGAAGACAAAGTAGATGACTGGGACCTACTAAAAATAAGATACGTTCTATCAAGAGACTTCCTCAAAAGAGTAAAATGAGAACCCACGGACTGGGGAAAAAAGTCTCCAGCCATAACCCAAGGGAGTAATGTCTAAAATCTAGAGACCACTGTGATACCTCAATAAGGAAAGAAAATAACAATCCAGTTAAAAGTGGGTAAAAGATATGAACAGACAAGTTTACTAACAATGACATTCCAATGGCCAACAAACACATGGAGAAAATGGTGATGTCTCTCGTCATCTGGGAGATGACGATCAAAACAAAGATGAGATAGCACTTCACAGTGGCATTGACGGCCCAATTAGAAAACAACAACAACAGAAGTCAACAATATAGGACCAGAAGTGGGAGGACTGGATGCCTCCTACACGGCTGGTGGGTCTGTGATTGCGTACAACCTCTGTGGAAAGCGACACAAGACCACCTCAAACAACCGGGAAGAGAAGTCCCGACAACCCAGCGATAGCTCTGCTTACTCTGTACCCTGAAGAAGTAAGCGACGTAACACGAACAGACGCATGGGCTCCCCTGCTCAAGCCAGCATCTTCCCAATAGCAAGAAGCTGCAAGCAGCCCCCAAGCCCATCACTGGGAGGATGGACAGAGGACCTCTGGTACACACGCCCCGGGTGTGGACTGCCAGGCATCTCTGAAAGACCAGGATGAAACCACGAAGCACCTCAGGACACGGATGGGCCTGGAGAACATTATGCTGAGCCACGTGAGTCAATCACAAAAGGACACGCATTGTATGAGGCCATGGCGATAAGGAGGGTCAACAGTAAGACAAAGGTTGGCAGATCCCAGGGAACTGACTTTAAGGGGGGGCGTGGGAGGGAAGAGGAAGCAATGGGCTGCAAGGTTGACCAGGACAGACTTGGGAATAAAGTAGGAAGGAAGCCCCGAAGAGGGAGGTGGGATGGGATAGAATATGGGCAGTTGATGAGTGATTTGAACTGTTGAATTCAGAGCTGATTGCCTGAAATGTCAACTCCCCCCTAATAATAAAAAATTTAAAAGACTATAGAAATAGAATGTTTGGAAACGGAGTGTGGTAGTAAATGTACAACTTTGCTGGACGTGATTGAACTGTGGAATATTTGATATATGTATTAATCCCAATTAATTTAATTTAAAAAAGGTAGATTAGTGATTACAGGGTGGCAGCTGGGAGATGGAAATCGGGAGTTAGTGCTTATGGGGTGCTGAGTTTCTTTTTGGGGTGATGAGAGAAAGTTTGTCATTGTTAGGTGCCATCCAGTTGGCTCCAACCCATAGCGACCTTATACAATGGAACGAAACACTGCACAGTCCTGCGCCAGCCCTACCATTGTTCCTCTGCCCAAGCCCATTGATGCAGCCACCATGCCAGTCCATCTCATTAAGGGCCTTTCTCTTTTTGGCAAACATGATGTCCACTTTACCAAACGTGATGTCCTTCGCCAGGGACTGGTCTCACCTGACAACGTGTCCAAAGTATGGGAGACGATGTCTTGCCATCCTTGCTTCCAAGGAGCATTCTGGTCTTACTTCTACCAATATAGAAGTCCTTTTAGCAGTCCGTGGTACTTTCAATATTTTTCTCCAGCACCACAATTCAATTGTGTCAACTTTGCCATGGGCTTCCTTATTCATTGTCCAACTTTCACATGCATATGGGGAAATGGAGAATACCATGGCTTGGGTCAGGCACACCTCAGTCCTCAATGTAACATCCTTGCTCTTCAATACTCTAAAGAGGTCTTGTGTAGCAGATTGACCTAATGCTATACATCTTTTGATCTCCTGACTGCTGCTTCCATGAGTCTTATCAAGTAAGACAGATTCCTTGACCACTTCAACCTTTTCTCCATTTCTCATGATGTGACCTACTGGTCCAGTTGTGAGGATTTTGGTCTTCTTTATGTTGAGTTGTAATCCATACTGAAGGCTACCATCCTTCATCCTCATCAGCAAGGGCTTCAATTCCCGCTCACTTTCTGCAAGCCAGGTTGTGTTATCTGCAGACCGCAGGTTGTTACTAAGCCTTTCTCCAACCCTGGTGCCACATTCTTTTTCATATAATCCAGCTTCTCTGATGCTTTGCACAGAATGCAGATTTAACAAGTATGCTGAGAGGATTCAACCCTGATGTTAAATCATGCAGCATTTCCTTGCTCTGTTTGCACAACTGCCTCTTGATCCAATACAAGTTCATAATGAACACAATGACGTGTTCTGGAATTCCCATTCTTCTCAAGGTTGTCCGCAGTTTATTATGGTCCACCCAGTCAATAAAACACAAGCAAGCATCTTTCTGGTGTTCTCTGCTTTGAGCCAAAAATCCATCTGACATCAGCAATGACATCCCTTGTTCCACGTCCTCTTGTGAATCCGGCCTGAACTTCTGGCAGTGTCAACGTACTGTGACAACTGTTGTTGGGTGATCTTCAGCAAAGATTTTACTTGTGTGCAATATCAATGATATCATTCTATAATGTGAGTATTCTGTTGGGTCATCTTTCTTTGGAAAGGGCACAAAGATGAATTTCTTCCAGTCAGTTGGTCAAGTAGCTGTCTTCCAAAACAGCTTAGGGAGTGGATAGTGACAATTGCACAACACGGTAAATGTAATTCATGTCACTGAACTGTACACATCACA
>NW_022103915.1:36900509-36903957 GCF_000313985.2 Echinops telfairi
GAGAGAGAGAGAGAGAGAGAGAGACCTTACCCCAGTTACTACACCGAGAAGAAGAGGGAAGAAGAATCTTAGAACAAGACAAGGCTGCCTACTGTGCAGATAACTGTCTACACAGTCTTGCTCCTCATAGCAGCCCTGGGAGGCAGGTAGGGCACCGATGACCATCCCGTTGGCAAGTGAGATGGCAGGGACACAGAGAGAGACTTTCCCCAGATCACCCAACTAGCCAGTGGCCAAGAAGAGGTTGCCTAAAAGCAGGCTATTGGTCTATCCTTGGGCTCACCCTGCTGGAGTGTCCCTCAAACTGTGTGGTCCACCCTTGCCTCTGTTGGAGCATCCGCTGACTAGGGCTTCCGGAGGGCAATGCCCTTGGCCTTCGATGATGCCTGCGACATAGAGGGCCCTGGACAGCCATGGAGTGGATGGGTGATCTGCCCGGTGTTGAATATGGGCAGAGTGCTGTCCTGTGGGGACAGTCCTGTCGCCTGACTCTTTTCTGCTGTGATCAGATGGCCAGGCTGGGGAAAGCGACGGCCCCAGCCCATCCTCCTCCAGCCATGAGGATCAGAGAGAAGAGCAGTGACTCAAACCGAGATGAGCCCTGCACGTCACAATGCTGCTGAGAATCGAGGACGGCGAGAGAGGCGTTGTCTGCCCTATTTTGGACCCGTTCTCGGGAGAGCCAATCCCTGGAGAAAGACATTAGGTTTGGTAAACTAGAAGTCCGAGAAAAAGAGGAAGGAGCCGGATCCACACCATGGCTGCAGCAGTGGGCTCAGGCATAACAATTGTGAGGCTGGTGCGGGACCAGCTGGTGTTTCATTCTGTTGGCCATTGGAGGGCTACAAGTTGGAGCTGGCCCTTAACTACAACAGGTCCCAGTGGATGCTTCCCCAAGGCCCCAATCCTAGGGGAAGTTTCCTGGTGCTCACTCCTCCCCTTGGCCTGGGTGCTGCCACCCAGAGTCTGTGCAACAGCTGACTTCCCGTGTGTGTAGGGTGCCTACAGGTATCCCTGGCAGGCCAGCTGGGCGGAGACTGTGTAACTAGAGCGAGAGGTGTGTGTCAGAGGGGACTGGGCTGCACAGGAAGACCTGAGCCAGGATGAAATACATCTGCCCATCTACCCCCTACTCGCCTGCCCTCTCCCCCGACCTGCACAGGTCTGCAATTCATCCGCCGTCCTCAGATGCTGTTTGGCTATCAAATGATGAAAATGGAGATTTGTCTTGAAGAAAGAAAGAAGTAGCTCACTTCACCCCTTTCTGGTCCATTTGCGCTCCCTCCCTCCCTCCCCCATCACCATGTGTTCCTGAAACCTGGGGCTGCGCCAAGCCCTAAATGTGCTGGAAAGCATATCCCTGAGCAGCTGTGAACCTGCTCAGGCTGCCGGGGCTGGGGGTGAATCAGAAACCAAGAGATAGCTGCCTAACAATGCAGCCCCTTGTTCCTGTGTTGCGCGAGAGCTCACCAATCCCGCAGAGGCTCCTGGGAGTGAGGGGCTGTGAGCAACACAGTTCTCTCTCACATCCTCAAATGCTCACACTCGGACACCCATGCTCACGCACACTCGTAGACATTCACACCCACCCCAGGGTGCTCACATTCACACTCAGAGAACCATTCCCACACAAACCCACACAGCCTTCTGTAGGCCCACCCTCATGCTCCTACGCACACCTGCAGGCGCACTCAGACCTATTGTCTCCCTGCGGCCGGCCCGGCACAGTGCTAGCTAGCAGGCCTGGGACCATAGTGACTGGCCAGCTGGGCTAGCTTCTCTCTGTCTCTGTCTCTGCTGTGTGCTCTTACCCGACCTCCCCCCATCCCCCTGCTCTCTAACCTCGCCGAGGAGGCAGGGAAGGGAGCTGCATGGGAGGGTTTCCATGAAGCCACAGGGAACAGGAATGCTCCAAGACTTCTCGGGTTGCGTGTGGGATGTTGAAGGATGGAGCGATGCACAGTTAAGGGAGTTTTTTGGGAGCCTGACAAAGTTTTGGGAAGCTGGTTTGCAGGAACCAGACATTCTGAAAAAAACGAATCTGCAGCCAAGTCTCAAAGCAGTCCTGGTCATAGACTTGGCCGCGGCTCAAGGGCAGGCTGGAGTCAGGGGCCTTCCCATCAGGCCTGATTACAGCCACTGTGAAGCCTGGCCAGCTGCAGGCATGTCGTGGTGCCAAGTACCTGCAGGGCTCCCCACCACACACAGACACTGCCCTAATCAGGCCTACTGTATCCTAAAGAGAGGGGGCCACTTTTCTCCGATCGTGGAGGGGCAAACCGAGGTGCCGTGCTCCTTGACCGCCAGGGGCTGGCATGACCACGCTGGAGGCTCAGATTTTGAACCCAATCCCTCAGAGTTGGGCTCTTTCCAAGGTCCCCTGGTGGTACAAATCACTCACTGTCAGCCACTAACTGCAGGGTTGCCGGTTCAAACCCACCCAGGGGTGCCGCAGAAGACAGGTCTGGCGATCTACTTCCACAGAGATCACCATCTCTGGAATCCCACGGAGTTCGTTTATATTCCTCACACACAGCATTGCCACGGGGGAGAAGTGGTTTGATGAAAGCAAGCGTGGTTTGCTCTTTCAGGCTCTTTCCCCCAGATGCGTCCGATGAGACTCATGTAAAGGTGTGCCAAGAGGAAGCATCGCCATCAGCAGTCTGGGGTAAACCTACTCCGCAGCCCATGGGCCACCTTCTCCCCCTGCCAGGTGGCCAGAATGCTTCTAGGACAGACAAAGGCATCCAGCCCAAGACTGATACCTTCCTGCAGGACTTCCGCAGCTCTGAAGCAAGGGGGTCACCTTCAACTCTGCTCTCAACTCAACTCTCTCTCTTGGTCCTCCCATTCAATATGCTGGAGCCCAGTGTAGTCTTGCTCAGCTACAATGTTCGAATCCTGCCGTCTTCGTTCCCTTCGTTCGGTGCCTATAGCATCTCAGTCACCCAGCCCTTCCTGCCCTGGGGCCAATCGGAATCCAGCCTCATCTCCTCCTCAGGCCCCAGGCCCACCCTGCCAGGCACATTGAACTGTTTCTTGGCACCTCAGTACCTTTGTACATGCTGTTCCCTCGGCCTAGAATATCCTCCTCTGCCTCATCCCCCAACCTTGTCTCCACTTGGAAAATTGTATTCAGAATGTAGTTCAAATACCCTGACTTCATGAATAATCTTGTGTTCATGCTTCTATTATACAACTTTTTTGGTGGGGGGGGGGTTATAATTTTTTATTGTAAACAGGATTTTTAAAAAATCATTTTATTGGGGGCTCATACAACTCTTATCATAATCCATACATATATCCATTGTGTCAAGCACATTTGTACATTCGTTGCCCTCATCATTCTCAAAACATTTGCTCTCCACGTAAGCCCTTGGCATTAGCTCCTCATTTTCCCCCTCCCTTCCTGTTTCCCCCTCCCTCATGAACCCTTGATGATTTATAA
>NW_022103915.1:36904057-36905547 GCF_000313985.2 Echinops telfairi
CCACGTAAGCCCTTGGCATTAGCTCCTCATTTTCCCCCTCCCTTCCTGTTTCCCCCTCCCTCATGAACCCTTGATGATTTATAAATTATTATTTTGTCATATCTTGCCCTGTCCGACGTCTCCCTTCACCCATTTTTCTGTTGTCCATCCCCCAGGGAGGAAGTTATATGTAGATCACTGTAATCGGTTCCCCCTTTCCACCATCCCCTCCCTCCATCCTCCCGGTATCGCCACTCTCAACACTGATCCTGAAGGGATCATCCGTCCTGGATGCCCTGGGTTTCCAGCTCCTATCTGTACCAGTGTACATCCTCTGGTCTAGCTGCATTTGTAAGGTAGAATTGGGATCATGATAGTGGTGGTGGTGGGAGAACTTTTTTAAAATGTAAGGATCAGTTACATAATTATCCATCCCATGAGGCCACTGATTTAAGACTAGGTTAACGTTGACTCTCCAGGGCATGTCTAGTAGCCCTGGTGGCACAGTAGTTATGTGTCAGGCTGCTAACTGTAAATTTAACAGTTGGAAGCCACCAGTTGCTGAAAGGGAGGAGCAGGGGGCTTTCTCCTCCCGTTAACAGCTACAGTCTCAGAAACTCACTGGGCGGTTCTGCCCTGGCGGGTAGGGTCACTATGAGTCAGCATCCACTCCATGGCAGTGAGTTAGGTTGTTGGTTTGTTTTTCATTGAGGGGACATCTGACCATGTCTTGAGACATGGTCACAGCTTAGACGTGTGTGCACTGCTGGTGTCTAGGGAGTTAGAGGTCAGGGATGCCGTTAAACATCTTAGATAGCATGGGCCAGTCCCCACGACAAAGACGTATCCGGCCCCTAGTGCCAATCGCCTTGAGGCTGAGCAACCCTGAGCTAGGATCTGCCTCCCTTGAGGCAAAGGTTTTATGTGTTGCAACGCCAGTGCTGGCGGACGGAACAGGTCCTCAATAACCATGTTTTCTGGTTTTCTGAATAAATGAAGGAGAAAACTCATTTATTAGCTGTAGTTTCCATGTCTCTGGGTCCCTTTAAGATTGCCAAGTTAGGACTTCAGAAAGCGGATGGAGGCTGGACTGCTGGAGTGAGGGATGTAGGTGAACCATGCGGGCGTGGCACCCGCAGGACCCGAGGGTCTTTAACTGAGTCATGGAAGCGAGCTGCTCTGTTCTTACCCCGGTGTATCATCCGTGTGGCTCTCACGTGGGGCAGGAGCCACGGTGTCTCTGCAGCACTGCTCTTATGACCAGGTAGAGGCCTGAATGAAGAGACATCAGGCAAAGCCCCCAATGCATGTCCTCCCTCGGGGCCAGTCCACCCTTATTGGGCAGAGGACGGGCGAAGCAGACGCATCTTTCTGGGGCGTGGCCAGGTTGGAGCCGGTACAGAGAGCACCAATGGCATTGAGAAAAGCACTGGAAACCAAACCCGATGAGGAGAGGCGAAAGGAATGGACATCGTTTCACCCCAGGGACTGGTGTGGCTGACTTGTGCCCC
>NW_022103915.1:36905677-36917273 GCF_000313985.2 Echinops telfairi
CTGACCGACTGGGGAACGGGTCCCTGATTTCATGCCTGTGCCACCACTGGCATTGATGGGGAGCTGGGAAGGGGCACCGGGTTGGCTTCACCAACACCCCCTGACCCCACCCCCTGGAACTTGCCTTTGAAGGGGAAGGGCAGGAAAGATAAGAGGAGCCTGGGAGGCCCAGGGCAGGGCTGTGGGGGGGAGGGGGGGGAGGAGAGCGAGGGAGGAGGCAGTTGGAAAGACATAAGGAAAAAGTCGAGGCGTGACGGCGAGGCCTCCGCATCTGGAAAACAGACAGCAGGGTATATTTAGCCCGCCATGACTTGCAATAATTTGTGTGAGAAGGAAAATGTGCAGTCGGCGTCCTTGTGGGGCGGGGAGGGGAAGGGGTTGGAGGAGAGGTGCGGAAGAAGGGCTTGGAGCATCGGTCCGCGGCCTCTGAGGCTGTCCAGTGTGAGTGATGGTGTTTACTGAGCTTCATCCGGGCCCAGGGCTCCCTATCGAGAATGCGGGGTGCATTCCTGGGCATGCCAGGGGCCCCACCTCCATGCACCCAGGTCATTCCGGATGCTATCTGGAGAGAGGCAGGCCTGGATGGGGCCTCAGGACTGTGAGCCGCACTCTGTAAATTCTAGGAATTTGTACACATTGCGAGGTCTCTCTCCAGTTGGATTATAAATAGAGGATTAGTTCAAAGGCAGGCAGCCTTTTAAAGAGACAGTGCCAAGCAAAGCCTGCTAACCAAATACAGTAAAACCTCCTTAAGCCCCCGTTGGTTGATTCCAAACAGCATATAAGTCAAAGCAACAGCATTTTCCTGGCTGACTAGCTGCTCTAACGGGGAGGGGTGATTTATTATTACCCCATCCCGCCCCCACCCCTCCTCGATTCAGGGTGACCCAGGGGAGGGGAACTGAGCCCCATAGGGTTTTCAATTGCGAAGTGTCTCAGATGTAGGTCACCAGGGCTTTCTTCTGACGGGTCTTAGGGGAGACCCTGAGTTCCCAAACATTTGGGCTATTACCCCCACCACCCGACCTTTTAAAAAGTTTTATTGGCATATACTTGACACGTCATCCGCTTTAATCATGAATTCCTATTACGATTTGTGCAATCGATTTCAGAACATTTTCTTCTCGTCCTCCTTGTTGTCAGCTCCCCATGCCCCCCCCCCGTTCCCCCCACCCTCGTCCCCCCCCCACCCCCCATCCCGGCAGGCCCCTAGGCGATTATCAATCCAGATGCCTCTACAGGTCAACCTACACTGGGTTTCACGTACAGGAAACGGTACAAAACACAGACATGAAGAAAACAAACAAACAACATTCCCAACGACAATGACTAGACAAAATGTAGGAAAAGCTCCATGAAAAAAGAAAGCAGAGGGGGAGGGAGAGGGGAAAAGGAGTTGATACCAAGGGCTCAAGTGGAAAGAGATTATTTTGGAAATGTTGATGGCAACCTATGGATAAGTGTGCTTCATACTATTGAATGATGGACTGTTACAAGATTTGTAAGAACCCCCTCCCCCAATAAAATGATTAATTAAAACTAAGCAGAATCTATTAAAAACAGAAACGACTCAAAAATGGGTCAAGCAGGAGAACAAATGATAAGGTATTACGTTTTAACCTAACGACACCTGCCACCGTCTACTTTTCAATGTTCTCTCTGGAAGCAAGGCTGTTCACATGTCTTGCCTATGGTCACAGGGAATTCACGGGAGGCTGAATCCATGCTATTACCCTCTTTTCAGAAAAAAAATTACCCAGCCCCTCCCCCACCCCTTGGCAATGAAAAGCATGTGCACTATAGCCCATAATCCAGGATAAAGTGTGGGCATCTGCTTTCGCACCCCCACCCCCCCAATCATTCCAGTGCTCTGCAGAGGAAGTATTGCCCACTTTGGCCATAGGCTCAAAGCTTCCACTTTTTTGGTTAGCAGTTGAGCGCACTAACCTTTTAAAAGTACAACTTGGGCATCCCCTGAGGGATGACAGCTAGCTATAGTAAGAATCCAGCGATCCAGAAGGAAACAAATCGTTCTGGACTGCTGGCATGGGTTGGCCTCTATTTTAGGTATCCTATCTAAAGTGTTTAATCGTTTTGGATGTAAGTCTTTCTAAAAAGAGCCACACATATCCCTGGTTTTAAAATAGAATATACTGATCTGAACTTAACATTTTTGTTCTGCTTTGAGTCACGTCTAGAAATGTGAGTAACTCCACTGTGAGCCGCCCAGTTGTGCCCCAACCTTGGGCAGCCATTTGTCTCTCCTCCAGGTCATTGCACCATGCGGTGGGCTTGGGGCTCGTGGACCTACCATTTAAGATGGCTTTTCTCTTTCTCCTCTTGTTCCCAGGTTTGCATTCGCCTTTGTTACAGCGAGAGCTACTTGGAACAACCTCATAACCGGGCCACCCTCCTTCTTTTAGCCGATTTGACTCCTTTCAATCTTTTCCAGGTGAGAAGTGCAAACTTGTTCATACTCGGTGTCAGCAAAAAGGGACTAGATTATGAGTGATCTTCGTTGTTCCTTTTCTGGTAGGATTTACCCTTTTTTTTTTAAGGGTCAGAGATTAGTGAACCTCCCTCCCCACCCAAACCCCACCAGATGTAATTGCTTTCAATTATATGCTACCTAAAAAAAATCAATCTGCGACTGTGCAGATTGGGCTACTTCGATGACTTGGTACATCGCCAGGTTCTAGAGGGTGAGGTCCTTGGGCACTGTGTTTTGGGTAGATGTCGCCTTATTCCTTCAAATCTGAAGGCGATGTTCTGAAGCCCTTGCATTTGAGCTAATTTTGTTTGTTTGGTGACTGCCTTTAATATTTGAAGCTAGTGTGTGATGAAGCCCAGCACAAGGAATGGACCACGAACAATCACTCTGCACACATACTCACTAGGGTCTCGTTTTCTATGTTCTGGAAGATGATGAAGCTCTCTGGGCAAGGCATTAAGCGGGAGAGCCAGGCAGAGCTGCAGCGAATGCGAAGAAGTGGTTCCGAGCCATTGGGTTGCTATACGTTGGTTAAGAGAAGCAGGTAGAAACTAGATATTCAAAATGGGTTGAAATAGGTCAAGTCAACCCTAAAAGACTTAAAGGTATTTTTCTGGGTTGTTTCTGGTCTCTTCTGGTTCAACAGTGAAACTCTTTCTGTGGTTAGTCCGACCTGGTGCTTTTTACGGGTCTTAAAAATTAGCTGGCCTCTCACCAGCAAAGATCAACTGTTATTGATGGAGAGATTAAGCCAAGAGTGGGGGGAGGGAGAGGATGTCTTTATAGTCTTTATGACCAATGGACCAGAAGATGACTCCAAAGCTCAGACCACAGCCTCAAGGCAGCTCTCTGCTGATATTCCTGAGGGGCAAAAGGAGCCCTCCAGTATCTGTCCCCAAGTGCTAGTCCAGTTACAGACATCTGTCTCAGATATAAACATCAGACTTATTTGGTGCTCATGCCAATATCAGAATAAAAGGTAGCTGGGCTCTGTGTTGAAGATATTCGCTCCAGCCAGACTTCCCACATGCTATTCTGAGGAAATCTGTCCCAAAGAGCCCCAAAGAGCTCCCCTCTTCACATATGAGGGGGCTCCAGAAGGCTCATGGAAAATTGGACTAGAAAAAAGAATGGATTTTCTTTCCATGAAAAATTTGAAGCCTCCTGATATGAATGGACCAGAGGTACATACTTGGCTCAAAGAAGACCCATCTACTGAGTAGCTGAAGATAGCCACTGATTGGTGTGGCCCTGCTCAAATAGATGGGCTCCGGTAAAGACACTCTTTTAAGAAGGACCTAGGTTAGAAATGGAAGGACTGGGCTAATTGACCAAGGGCACAGCAGCCCAAATGTCACATAGGTTCTGGAGTGGGGGGGGGGGCATGATGTCCACTTGTATGGAGTGCCAGAGAACAGAGCAGAGGTCAAGAGAAGAGAATGTGCCGAAGGAAAAAATGTAAAGGGCATTCTGAGAGAGAGAGAGAGAGAGAGAGAGAGAGAGAGAGAGAGAGAGAGAGTTGTCTGAATTCCTCCCAGCTTGTCTATTCCTGGGATGCCTGGTCACGTGTGTTCCTGACGTCAGATGTACCTGACCCTCAGAAGATGCTCAAGAAATATTTGTTGAGTACACAATGAACTACAAAGTAGCCTCGTTCTATAATGAATGTAACAAGGTCTGGAGAAGGACCCCTGTCGTCACAATGGTTACGTACTTGGCTGCTAACGGAAAGAGCAGCAGTTCCAATCCACCGGGGCTCCTCAAGAGAGAAGCACTAGAGATCTGTTCCCATAAAACGACCGTCTTCCACTCCATCATGCGGGGTCGCTAGGAGTCAGAATCGGCTCAGTGGCTTAGAGCCACTCCAAGGCTCAGAGAGACTAGATGACTGAATAAAGTCACCTTTAAGGAAAGTAGAGTTTACTTCGTAGACAAGATGAAGATAATACTGAGAAGGGGATAATTTCCTGCAACGAGTAATTGTCCATTAAGAAAACATCCCAGCTCAGTCCAGATCAAGTCCACAAGTCCAATATTAATCCTTATGTCCAGTTCCAGCCTATAAATTCCTCGTCAGGCTCACGCAACACATGCAATAACGCCAAGAGCAGGAAGATCACAGGCTGATGGGTGGAAAGTCTTGTGGATCCAGTGACAGTAGAAGCATCCAGTGCTGGCGTGGGTCTCCACATGGCTCCTCCAGCTCCAAGGCTCTGGCTGCCATCAGCATAGCTCCATGTGTCTTGTCAACAGGAATGTCTTGCAGGGAGTGAGTGTGTGCCCCGCCTCCAGCGAGCTGTTCCTCTCCTTCGCGCCTCCAAGTGAGGTCATCAAGCCGTGACCTGATTGACAGGCTAAGTTCCACCCCTTCACTCTTCATAGTCTCAAGTTGACAACAGATTATGTAACTACCACAAGGGGTAAAGTAATTTAGAAATTCAATCAACAGCATTCTGGGAAAAAGAAAACTGAAAAAAAGTTTCATGGCATTGAAAGAGTCAAATGTGAAAAAAACAAAACACAGATGAAACGAACCGAAACAGATGTCTAGAAGAATTATCTGTGAATCGCTGTCCAATCACTTGAGGAAATAGTCCTTGTGGTGCCACCATGAAGAGCTCCGTTGGTCACTGAAAGGCCCAGGTTTCAAACCCACCAGTAGCTCCCTGGGAAACGAGCCTGATGACCTGCTCCTATAAAGAATATGTATGGCCTTGGGGTCCATCTGGATTACCAAGGGGGCATCCTGTTGCTCTTGTTAGGTGCCAGCTAGTCATTCTGTCTCATAGAGACCCTATGCCCAACAGAACAGAACGCCTGGTCCCGCCTGCCCCATCCCCACGATCACAGCGGTGTTTCAGCCCATTGTTGCAGCCACTGTGTCCGTGTTTCTCCCCAGGCCACTTGCCAATCCATCTCCTTAACAGTCTTCCTCTTTTTCGGTGACCCTCCATGAACCAAGCCTGATGTCCTTTACCAGAGACCCATCTCTCCTGATAACTGGTCCAAAGGACAGGAACTGAAGTCTCACCATCCTCACTTCTAAGGAGGATTCCGGTTGTACTTCTTCCAAGACAGATTGGTTTGCTCTTCTGGCAGTCCCTGATGTTTTCATTATTCTTGACCAATACTGTTTTGTGGGGTCACCATGTGTCAGAATCCACTCCATGGCACAGAAAACCAATTGCTGGAAGAGAGAGGGATCCTGGACTAAAAATAGTGGACACATTACTAAAGACCTAGATAGGGTACTACAGAAAACATTTAAATTTTGATTGAAAATCCCATGTACAAGGACAAGAGCAAACTAGAGGAAGGGGTGAACGAGACACAAAGTGCAGACCCGTGATGTAACTAGAGGGTGCGTGTTGGAGGAGCCAGCAAAGGGGGTGGGCCACACTGGGTGATGCCACCAGTATGACTATCCATGACAATTTTATGCTGTGTTTCAGCAGAAATATATAATTTTTTTTAAATAAAATATCCCTATAATTAGTTATAATGACAAAAACATTTTTTTCATTGACAGATCATTTGATTGCGGGCTCTTACAGGTCTTATAACAAACAGTCCATAGATCAATTGTATCAAGTATATTTGTATATACACAAAAACATATTTCATAAGTCCAATTTACAACTATCAATATGCCTATCCATAAGGCAAAAACTCTATACTAATATGCCTTTTGAACCTTCAAATGCTCGATTTTTACCCCATTACAATGACACTTCCAATCATGTGGTTTCTTTTCCAAGTGCTATAAACACACTTTTGTCCCCACTGTGGGCGATGTTTTTATAGTTACAGATTGTGTCGATCTTTATGATATTTTAGCTTCAACATTGTAGTGATTAGTATTCATGAATCTATATCAATAGCTTTTTTGAGAACAGAGTAGTAAGTAAAGAAAAGGAGAGGAAAAAAGACTTCCACTCCATTACTAATGCTGTTGAAACTAATAATGTGCTAGAAAAGTTTTACAAAGCAATTTTGTTCCTAGTATTCATACAATCTAAGAAATGTTACATTTAAGCAATTTACAACTATACTTACTAACAATTATTCTATGATTAAAATAGATAGTAAACTCATATAGAATAATTATTGATTATGTAACTCTAGTAACTACATAGAAACACTGACATTTTAAAACTAAAAAGGGGAAATGCTATGTTTCCTGATATATGCTTAGGAAAATAACTTAAATCTTAAATTTAGTTTTCTGAAATGTTTAGTCTTAACAAAAAAATTTTTTTTAATCATATGACCGATTTTAAGAAATTTTCAGAGATTTGGGTTTAAAGACAGTGACAGATTAAATTTTACACTTGGCAGAACTGACATATCCAATAGATTTGTGTTTTCTCATTTTCAAATATGGCATATATATTTTGCAATATATAAATCTGTAATGTACATGACACACACATATATATAGTGTGCATGCATGCATGCAGGTGTGTGTCCAGGGAAATCTCATCTTGCCACATGCAGTACATGAAGATCCATCTAAGTGACTGCTAGCAAGGCAAGCATGGCAGGCAAGAATGAAATCACCCAAAAACACTTGCTGAGTTCATGCTTCAATATGTCAAAAGATCGGCTTATGGCCAGGGTTGGGGCTTACTTATAATATTTTCCAAATGATAATGATGTCTCTAAAGCAAACCAGAGACACATAAACCATAGATATATGAATGGCTTTTGAACTTACACTTAATCATAGTCCTAATCTCAAAATAATTAGGTCTTCTGACATGGCCCTACTCGATATCTACCCTCATGAAGAGATCACTGAAGATATGGGTGCTATAGCGAAGTGTGGTGAAGAAACCAGATGGAACCTGAACGAACAGCATCTGGGGTTTTAACACGAGCAGCCACCTAAGTGAAGTGTCAGCTACGCCTACATGGGAAATGGAGCCTGAAAGTCCGTAGTCAGGAGACATAGCAAAGCACTTCTGTTGCTTTGAACAGAGGAAAATGTTGGCAGCCTGACCAAGGCCCCACAAACCCATAGATGCTGAAACTATTGCTTTGATGAACTTGGAGAAGAACACGTGAAGGGACATTTTCACAGCATCTGGCAGGTCAGGGTCACAAAGAAGATGAATCTTCCTTGGATAAAGGAAACATTCCTGAGATGGTTGACATGCTTTCAACATATGATTCGGGGATGACACTGTACCTAATTAAATGAAACTTAAGGTATTCGTCTCTTCACTTGCACCAAAAACTCAGAACGAGTTTACGAAAGTGTTGGTCAATCATGTGAAGAAGAAGCTTGAAGGTATACAGTCTGGGACATACTTTGGTCAACAGCACGTCTGACATGTCACGTGCTGGCAGGATGCCCAAAGAGATCAGATATGTGAAAATCAACAATATGTCGCTGTTAGGTGTCTTTGAGTCGGTTCCAGCCCACGAGGACCTGATGCACAACAACAGTAAACATGGCCCAGTCTGGTACCATCCTCACGATTGCTCCTGTGGTGGAGCCCATGTGGCAGCCATGGTGTCAGATCATTTGCCTTTCTCTCTTTCACTGCTCCTTGACTCTATCAAACATGACGGCCTTCTTCAAGGACTAGTTTCTTCGAACAGCATGTCCAAAGAGTACATGATGAAGCCTCTCCATCCTTGCCTCTAAGGAGCAGTCCGGGTGTACTTCTTCCAAGATAGATTGGGTTGTCCTTTTGGCAGCCCATGGTATGTTGAGTATTCATCTCCAGTACCACAATGCAAATATATCATTCTTGTTCAGTCTTCCTTATTCAATGCTCAACTTTCACATGAATATGATGCAATTGAAAGTGCCACTGCTTGGGTCAGAGGAACCTTAGTCCTAAAGGTAACATCTGTGCTTTTCAACACTCTAAAGTGGTCTTGTGCCGCAGATTTACCCAACGCTAGACATCTTTTGATCTCTTGACTGCTGCTTCCAGGAGCATTGAGTGTGGATCCAAGTAAGATAGAATCCTGGACAACTTCAACCTTTTCTCCATTTGGTCTTCTTTACAGTGAGTTGCAATCCATACTGAAGGCTACAATCCTTGATCTTCCTCAGCAAGTGCTTCAAGTCCTCTTCACTTTCAGCAAGCAAGGTTGAGTCATCTGCATATCACAGGCTGTTCATAAGCCTTCCTCCAATCCTGATGCCACATTTTTCTTCATCTAATCCAGCTTCTCTGATGATTTTCACAGCATACAGTTTGATCAAGTAAGGTGACAGGATACAACCTTGATGCACATCTTTCCTGATTTTAAACTGTGCAGAATTCCCTGGCTTTTTTTGCACCACTGCCTCTTGATCTGTGTACAAGTTCCAAATGAGCACAATGGAGTGATCTGGAGGTCTCTTTCTTCTCTAGACTAGCCATAATTTGTTATGATCTATACAGTCAAATGCCTTGGCATACTCAATAAAACACAAGTAAACATCTTTCTGGTATTCTCTACTTTCAACAAAGATCCAGCTGACATCAGCAATAATATCCCTTGTCCACATCCTCTTCTGAATCCCTGGCAGCTCCCTGCCAATGTGCTGCTGCAACCACTGTTGGATGATCTTCAACAGAATTGATATTGTCCTATAGTGTGAGCATCCCGTTGGGTTGTCTTTCTTTGGAACGGGTACTACAAATATGGATCTCTTCCAGGCAGGGGACCACATAGCTGTCTTCCATATTTCCTGGCACAGATGAGCGAGTGCTTCCAGTGGTTCATCAGTTTGTTGGAACAATTCCATTGGTATTCCATCACTTCCTGGAGCCTAGTTTTAGGCTAACACTTTCAGTACAGCTTGTACTTCTTCCTTCAGCACCATAGGTTCTTGCTCACATGCAACCTCCTGAAATGGTGGACTGTCGGCTAGTTCTCTTTCTATCTTCTTTTGATGTTTCCTGCATCCTTCGATATGTTGCCCATTGAACCTTTCAAGATCGTAACTGGAGGCTTGAATTTTTTTTCTCTCATTCTTGTAATTTAAGATGTGCTGAGCACGTTCTTCCCCTTTGGCTTTCTAATTCTAGGCCTTTGTACATTTCATTACAATATTCCCTTTGTCTTCTTGAGCTGACCTCTGAAATTTTCTATTCGGTCTTTGACTTCATCCTTTCTTCCATTTGCTGTCGCTAGTCTACGAGTAAGAGCAAGTTTCAATCAACAATAGGAAAGCTGAAGTGAAAGAAGTCTTCCTAGTCTCCTGACCTCAGTTCTGATATTCTTTAAAAAATGAAAAGCGATGGACTGGATATAATTATGTATCACGCGCAAGGTTACGATGATGTGGCCGCCTTGGCTGGAAGCCAGGGAGCCTGTTTAAGCCCTGCTTAAGGAAAAGAACAAATAGATGCTTTTAAGGGATGTTTGGACATTCGCTTCACTTGTGTGGTCAGCACTTTTGTTGTTGTTGTTGTTGCTGAAAATGCTTGGTACCTTTTTGGGAAGCTTTGAGATAACGTTTTCTTTCTCCACTGCTTCTACCTTCGATGTGTTCATTGACTACACAATAGAGTGGCGAGCAGCCCATCCTGCTGTCATCTAGCCAGTTCCTGAGACGGTAAATAAGCTTATGGTGGTGATCAAAGCTCTTTGTGAGCCACATAAAAAGCTGGACACAAGAGGAGTATCAGTGAGCGATTTCACTTGTCTCTGCTGCCCATACTTCTGGTATGATGTCTGTCAGGAAGTTAAGCTTACCTAGCAGTACCTGGAGACTAAAGGCTTGCCTCTTGAGAAGGGGGTGACAAAGTGAGAGGTTACTGAGAATCAATATGGACTGGTGGGGGAGAAGGTGCATGGGGAGCAGGACGGGACATGGGACCTGGGTGGACATGGGATCTGGACTGAAAGTGGGACATGGGTGCATGGGGAGTGGGACCATGTGGTATTGCACTGGATGACACCAACCCTTTGACCTCACTGAACGCTGCCCTGGTCTCCTGTGCTCTCATCAAACTGCTTCCTTTCCAGTTCCTTCTCTGGTTCCTCTTCCTCCTAATTCCTAAATGTAGATACCCTCCCAGCTTCCCCGTGTTGCCAACATGCCCATCCAAATCCATAGTCATTTTCCCCGTCCTTGTGGCAGAGATTCCCACCTGCCCACCTATGGTCGTTATATAATTTTGTGGCAACTTGAAGATATGGAAGTGGAGGGGTGGAGTCTAGCCTGTCAATCAGGTCACAGCTCCATGGTTCCTCTTTGTGGGCATGGCCTTCTCATAAGGAGGGTCCTGGTAACTTACCCCCTCTCACCCTCTCTGCCTTCACCTTCCTGCTGGAGAGCCATTCTGAGATGTACCAGAGCCCTGTGGTGAACTGCATTGTTGGATCCACAGGACTTTGCACCCACCGGTCTGTGATCTTCCTGTATTCTGTATTGCTTGTGGCTGCATGAGTCTGAAGAGGGATTCATGGATTAGTATCAGACTTGGTGACTTGATCTGGACTGGGCTGGCATGTTTTCCTGATATATGATGACTTGTTGATATAATGCTCTCTCTTACACATATATGAGTGTCACTGGATTTGTTTCTCTAGTCAACCCAGCCTAACACACCACCAGACGGTCATACCCCCAGAGATACATGCCCAGCCACTGACAACCTATCCCCACCCTCCACCCTTCTTGTGCTTCTGGGTGAGATCATGAGACTGAGTCTGTCAGTGTGATGTGTAACTTATAAAAACCTCCTGTGAGACACTTCATTTCCTCATGTGCCAGATGAACCTTAATTCCAAGGCAAACACTGACAGTAGCTCCGCCTCCTTCAGTCCGGGTCCTTCCGGCCAGTGCCACGGTGACTCTCTGGGAGCCGTAAACAAGCTTCGGTTCTGTCAAGTCACTGAGATTTGCTGAGGGCACTGAGCATTCATTGTCGTAGCGAACTCAGACCTGTCCTCCCTGTTGCTGGGCTCCCTTCACTCCAAGAAGGTCTGCATTATTCTCTACTCCCTGCCTTTTTAGCTAATTAATGTCCCTTCCACCCATCAGGTCCACGTCGCTAAGTGTCCTTCCAACTCTGCACATGGCTCCCCTTTATGCACGGACTCAAGGACAAGCTTCTGAGAGAGCAACAGAGACTTTGGGCTCCAAACCCC
>NW_022103915.1:36917373-36922271 GCF_000313985.2 Echinops telfairi
TACTCCTTTCTCCTCACACCGCCAGTTGGATGGATCCCTGCAGGTCCCACCTGCCTCCTGCCCACTCCCGTGTGCTTCCTGATGCTTTCTCGGTTTCTCTGTCCCTTACAATCTGGCCCGCCCTGAGAAGCTCATCTCAAAGCCCCCCAGTCACATGACATTGCTCCTCTCCGACTGGGCACAGCCCTCTGCTTGTCTTGCACATGGGACCTCTGAGACATTGCATCGCACTGCAGAGATTGGAGTGTTTGCTCAGCATTCTTTCTGTTCTACTAGATTCTTGGGGTCTTCCAGGCTCCCCTGAGCCAAGGTAGAGCCCCAAGTCTACAGGATTAGCTCTCCTCCCCCACCACGCAGCTCTCCCTCCTCCCTCTTCCTCCAGGGCGAGGCCAGGGGACTGCACAGTGTACACAACCAGCTCATCCATCTCCCTCCTCCCAGCGCACTTTGAGGGCGCGTAGCGTGACCTTTTGCATCTGCGGATTCCTCGGGCGCGCTCTCTCTTTTCTGTGTAAGTGCAAGGTCCTGGAGCTAGCTCAGAAGCCTGACCTGGCTGGGGAGAAGTTGGCCGCCCGGATATATTTAGGCTAGCAGAGCCATCAATCTAAGGCTCTTTAAAAATAAAGTCCGGTTTCAGCTGGATCCCCAAGCATATCTCCACCCACTCCTGACAAGAAGTTCCATTTGTCTCCCCAGGCCCCTCGCCTCCATGACGTATCCTTCACGTGGCCCACACATGTGTGAGCGTGTGAGTTAGGACGTCGGCTCACACTTGCCCTCCCTGGCCCAGTCCGGAGGAAGCTCTTTCTCCTGTCCTCGGCTTTTCCTCTGCTGGGGTTTTTCTCTCCTTTCTTCCCAGGAGATCTGTGACCTTCCCGAAGGCCTCCTCCGTCCCCAGGCTGGCCAGAGCCATCGGTGTTACTGAAGAGCATCCTGCCTCCTCCGAAGGTGGTGGGCCCTGCCATGCCCTTACCCGCCAGAGGCAAGCAGAAGACAAAATGGAAGGCGGGCACAGAAAGTGGGGCTCCTCGCTGGGCTGGAGTGTGTGATGGGGACCCTGGGATGTAGGCGCCAACTTCTGAGGCAGGACTCTGAGGGTGCGTGAGAAGCCGCCCACCTTAGCGTCGGGGCTGACCCTGCTCACTCCTTCACTTGGCTACCAGAGCCCTGGTTCTTTTCCATTTCCACTGATGAAACACTTCTTTATGTCTTATCCACATCCTGTCTTGACTCCCACAATTGTCTCCTGGCCGGGCCCACATGTCTCTCGTCACCAAGGGGATCCAAATGTTGCTGACAAAATAATCTCGCTGCCTTTGTGCTAGAATCGCATTCCTCTACTTTTTGCAAATTCTTCTCGGTCTCCCCATTCTGAAGGGAGTCACACACACAGACCCCCGCCTCTCTCTGCTTCTTCATCTCCCAACCCTCCCTTACCGCCATCGCCACCCTCATCCTTCTCTGCTCTTCCTGCTGGCTGATCCATCGTCTCAGCGTCTAAGAGCACAGCCGTGCCAGGCCTGCCCAGGGTTCCTCGTACTGTCATCTTCACATGATTTCTTCAGTCAATGAGTGCTTCCTGAGAGGGGTGGGTAGTCTTCAAGGCTCTAGGTATTTAGCAAGAAGCAACACGGAGGGGTTCTTCTCTCTTGGACCTTACAATGTCATGGGGAACATAGATGAAAAGCAAGTAAAAAGACAGCAGAGTGCTAAGTGATCGAAGGTGCTCTGAAAAAAAGATACTAAACCAGAGAGGTGATAGAGAGAAACGTGGGAGGCCCGCCCTCTCCTTGGAGACCGGAACCCTGTAGCATCTTTGGGTAGGGCTGGGCTCTGTCATACCCAACCCTGCTTCGCTGGGAGGAGCCCTGGAGGTGTAGTTGGTTGTGCTGCTAACCACAAGGTTGGCAGTCTGAAACGACTAGTCGCCCCGTGAGAGAAAAATGAGGCTTTCTGCTCTGTAAAGATTGGCAGCGTCAGAAGCCCCTAAGGGCTGCTCTCCTCTGTCCTGTCAGGTGCCTGTGAGTTGGAATTGACTCGATGGCAGTGTTTGCTTTTGGTTCGGCTTCTTTGGAGGATGCCCCTCACTTCCCTCTCTTTGCCCATCTTGATGTTCACCTTGACCTAAGATCAAGGGAGAGGCCCTGGGCCTAAATTGACTTCAGCAAGAGACCTGTAGCATTATTAGGAATGATTCACTGCGGTCAAAAGATGAGTCAGTGGGGCTTAAGTGGTAGAATGCTCACCTTCCGTGAACTAGATCCCAGTGCCATTCCCAGCCCGTGGGCCTCTAGCGCAGCCACCACCCATTTCTCAGGGGAGGCGTGGGTGTTGGCTGATGCTACAAAGGTTTCAATGGACTTGCCAGACTAAGAGGGATGAGGAAGAAAGGGCTGGTGGTCTACTTTTGGAAAGTAGCCGATAATAATTTATAAATTATCAAGGGCTCAGGAGGGAGGGGGAGCGGGCAGGGAGGGGAAAAATGAGGACCTAATGCTGGGGGCTTAAGTGGAGAGGAAATGTTTTGAGAATGATGAGGGCAATGTATGTACAAATGCGCTTTACACAATTGATGTATGTATGGGTTGCGATGAGCGTTGTAGGAGCCGCTAATAAAATGATTTAAAAAAACAAACAAACTTAAAAACATAATCAGACATAAGACTGAATACATGAATTTTATGAAGATTAAGGCAGAGATATATGTATCATATGCCCCATAGGGATGATTGATAATATTCCCCAATAAAATGGTAATGATAGCTCTTAAAAAAAAAAAGAAAAGTCTATGGATCCCACGGGTTTAATCCATAACTGATCGCGAGGGGCTGTTTCAGGGCTGGGCATTTGGTTCCATTGGCAGCTGCCAACAAGAAGGTGGTCAACAGAAACCAAGGATACACACACAAATCACAAAACACACTCCATTCTTGCCCGTTTTCCTACCTAGAATGGGGGTCATTTACATATGGTGTCGGGCTGGCTAGTGGAATCCCGAGGGTCCTATCAGTGTCTCCATTGTGTCTCTCCTTTCGTGGGATCAGGGGCCTTAGATTGGCACTGGCGACCCCAAGCTGGGTCTCTCTAGCCCAGATCGACTTCCCTCTTCAGAGAAGGAGCAGCGGTGCCCCTTGCGGATGGTTCATGGGGACCGATGCCGTCTTCACTTTCAAACGGACTATGGGAGAAGGTCTGCAGCGATGGTGCCTCAACAAACACCTTTCTTCGCAGGTGAAATCTCACATGAAATCAGCGGCGATAAAGGTGGCTGCTGTGTGCACGTGCGGGCTTTCCTTCTTGGTAGCAGAGAGGCTGGGCAGCATGGGAAGGTGAAGGCTGGCTCTGGCTTTGGGTCGGGCAGGGCCACGGTTGTTGCCCAGGTTCTCCTAGATCAGGGGTAGTGGTGGTGGGGGGCGCTCTATTCGGCCAACGGCCATTTGGATATTTGTAACATCCTTTGTGGGCCATCCAAAAGGATCAACTTAAACATTAGTCTTCAGTATTTGGTGGCTGACTGAACTCACCCCCCCTGTGAGGGCTGGGGGGCTTCTCTTCGGTGAGGCTGTGATGTGTGATTGGGCGCGGGTGATGATTTCTCGGGCCTTAGATGGCCCGAGGGCCTGGTGATCCCCACCCCTGTCCTCCTGTGAGAGCCATTCTGCTGATCACAGACTCTCCTTGCCCTAGATTTCAAAACTTGGTTTCCACATTGAGATCTTCTCTGTGAACAACAGCTGGGAGCCCCAGGTGGCCAGTGTCCTTGCGAGGCAGACAGTCCCCATGGATCTGTACGTATAAAATGCACACTGGGGTTTGAAGAGGAATCGAGCACCTCATCTGTCAGTTTTATATCATTACATGTTGATGTCATAGTTGGAGGCTGAAAAAATGTATTCTTAACATCACTTTCTCGTTTTTCACCCTTATCCTGCGGTTATTGGGAGTGCCCGGGGGTTGCCCATGGTTAACAGATTTGCCTGCTAACTGGAAGCTTGGCGGTTTTAGTCCACTCAGAAGCATGTCAGAAGAAAGGCCCGGAGATCCACTTCTGAAGGACCAGCCACTTGAAACCGTGTGGGGCAGGGTGACGCTACACACACAGATGGCCTGATGTTTCTTGGGGAAAGAGCTGGCTTAATATTAGAGCTTGGCTTTATAATATTTTTCAAAGCTGTTACATGATCCCCCCGTGCCCCCATGGAAATCCTACACAGCCGTGCACTACGGAAGGCAGACAAAGTGGGGGTGCCTGGGCTGGAGAGGGGGCTGTCATGGGGAGGAAGCTAGGGTGCATGGAGGGGGCTGGCAATGAGGGAGGACCCCTATTCATCATGGAGCAGAGTCCAGCACATCAATGATTGGATTGGACGGCTCAGTCATTTGAAATGGTGGGGGGATGCTCTAGGAGGCCCACATTCAATCCCCTTAAGTGGAATCTGATCCTTATCTTGGGATAAACATTCCAAATGAAAGGTGAGTGCTGGGAGATAAGGAAACCATATGGCCCTGTCATGGGAGCCTCTCGGGGCCTTCTTCTCCAAAGGATTGATGACTCCAAAGGGGGATCGTGGCCGTTGTTTCTCAAGGAGACTGAAGCCCCGCAGCCCTCAGTAAGGGCCAGAGGACCAAGACTCAGGATGCATTGTTCCCCCTCCCTGACCTGGGTCTTCTCCCCACCCCGTCCCCCCAGTAAAGCCATGGGACCTCCAATCTGTAATGACACCAAGTTTGGCTCTGGGTCTCCGTCCCCCAACCTCTTGAGCTGGCGGAATTTCTAGAGACTCTAGCTAGCCATCCCCACCCACCTTCCTGTCATGGCTGCCCTACGCAGAGGCATTTCCAGGCTGGGTAGGCAGCTCATTGGGCCTGCTCAGGGCAAGGCAGGCAGCTGGGGGGGG
>NW_022103915.1:36922379-36927314 GCF_000313985.2 Echinops telfairi
GGGGGGGAGGGAGACAGAAGCCAAGGGCTTGGAGCCCGTTCTTCCCTCTGGACTTCAGGAGGTGCCCCATCCCTTATCCCTATGGCACAGCTGCCCTTGTGCCCCGCACCTGGAGACTGTCAACTGCCTTTGGTACAGGTGCAAAAGTGAATGCACTAACCAGAAAGGGTGGTTATGGGAGGTGTGACAGTGCTCGTCGCTCATAACCATAACCAGCACACTACAAGGCATATCCGGTATTTAGTAAGGGCTCACTTTGAACCAGTGCTCCACAGAGCTTTCGTGGTAGCTCTGTGAAGGAGTGCTGCTTTACCAAGGGGGCCACTGAGGCTCAGAGAAGCTCAGTCAGTTGCCCAAGGTCGCACAGCGATTAAGTGCTGGAGTCAGGAGTCACACCCCAGCTCCACCCCAGCCCAAGTTCTTGACGAGCTTGTTATAACTCGCTTGATAGGCTGGAATAACCAAGAAAGAGCAGCAACCCTGGTCTGTGACCAGCCATTACTTAGTTGCCCAGAGATCCAGGCCCCCAGGTTGGGAAGCCCAAGGTTCCTTGGCAGTTGGTTGCACCAGGCTGCCAATCAAGGGAGCCTGAGCTGTGGTCTTACACCCCGCTTGGCGGAACAACCTAAGCCCACTGTTGTTGAAACAGCAGTCTTGGCAGGAAAGACCCCCCCCAGCGTGGTCACATCTTAGGGAGAAGCGAGGCAGGAAGGAGTCCCAGCCGCAGGCTTCCCGGCCTCAGCTTGCCCTGGCTGATGGCCTGGGTTCGGGGCTTTTCTGTGCTCTGAGCACATCTAAACATTTGGAGAAAAACAAGAAGGCCAACAATAGCCGCTTGTGGGCTGGAGAACAGGGCCGGCTTCCCCTGGGACTCCGGCACTGTTCATAAACCACGCCAGCTGCACTCTCACGGTCAGTCAGGGTGTCACTGGAGCCTCGCTGAATTACAGCCTTGTCCTCGCTGGGGGCGGGACCCGCTCCTTTTATATCTCTTTGCGGGATGGCCGCGTCGGTAGGGGCGGGGGAGGGAGGACTGGCCCTTCAGGGGGAGGGCGCTTTTCCCTGCAACACATACACACACACACACACACACACACACACACACACACACCCCAAGCCTGGCATTGTAGCTTTGCCGAGTCACCCATTGTCACATCAGGCATGTCCCCATCAGAGCTGTTTGCTCCTTAGAAAAAGGGTCGACTTTCTACCCAGTGGACCTTGGGCACAGCCCCAGAGAGCTCTTGGGCCCAGGGCGACGGAAAGCAAGCTGAGCTAGCTTGCGCTGAGGGGGTTCAGCTTCAAGGCGATGGCGTCTGTCTCCAAGGAGCCCACTTGTCTGCACGCCATGCAGGCTGGGACAGGTGGGCTCCTCTGGGCTGACCCCCTCAAATTTTCCAGAGAGTTGTTCCTGATGGTCACAGCGGAGAGACAGCAGGGGCTGGTGCTCGGTTAACAACAACAACGCAAGCAATAGGCGGTCCCCAATGGAGCTTGACCCCCTTCTTATTCATAGCGGACTCAGTGGAGCCAACCAAGGCTCACCAGGGCTAAATATATCATCGGTGCTCCCCACATGGGCCCCAGGGCCCCCAGACAATGGCAAGGGGCTGAGGAGAGTGTCCCTGTCTGGGTGGCATCCCCGGAAAAGGCTGGGGTTTCTAAAGTGGCTGTTTAGACATCAGACAGCGGCTCTTGCACGCACTTGGCTGCCCTCCCTCAGAAGTGCTTTGGTTCGGAGACGCTTGTGAGGAACGCAGTAAGGATTCGGTGAGACGCCTGTGGTTGAAGAGTCCGTGGATTCATTTGCTAAAAGCAGTAGGTAAGAGCTGTCTCGGGGCTCTGAAGGAAGGACACTGCGTTGGGACACCTCTGTCTGGAGCCACTTAGTATGGGCAAGGAAGCCTCCAGACAAGGGGACCTCTGGGCAGAGAGAGAGAGAGGAGTTTAGAAACAGATGGTTTGGATTTGGGGAAGAAAGAAAGTTTATTTTTTTTAATGTTTTTTATTTTAGTGACCTTGTTGTTGTTAGTTGCCAACTCATGGTGATCCCATGTATGATAGGAACAACCTGTTAGGACCCATGGGGTTTCTAGTCTGTCTTCATCTGGAAGCTCCACTTGTTAGAGTCACAGAGATACATCAGCCACGACTGACAAAACTGAAAAAAAAAACCAACCCCAAATGCAAAGTCACTGTCATTGGGTCCATTCCAACTCACAGTCACCCTGCGGGGCAGGGTAGACCTGCCCCTGTGGATTTCCAAGAGTGTAACTCCCATGGAGTGGCTGGTGGTTTCAAACCGCTAACCTTTTGATTAGCAGCCCAACGTGTAACCACTGAGCTACCAGGGCTCCTCGCTCCTAACAGGTGGGTGGTAATTGTGCTTCGGAATGAAACCTGTGGTTCCTCCATGGGATGTGAGATTTCTACCACTGTGTGTGTGTGTGTGTGTGTGTGTGTGAGCAGGGATTCAAAGATCAATTGTTTGGGGTTGAAGATTTCTTCCTGGGAGTGTACCATTTCCTCTTCCACTTAGTGAAAACCTGCTGAGCGCTACTGAGTGGTGGTGTCGAAGGCCCAAAGCTCTCACTGGTGACTCAATGCTAGTGGCATGGTGCAAGCAGCCAGGAGAGAGGCAGGTAGAGTGTGGGCAGAGCCTGGGAAGGCTCCTCAGGATATAAGCAGGAGCTCGTCCTGTAAGGAGGAGCCAGGGATTAGCATGAAGGCCAGAACAGGTGATCCAGGCAGAGGGAACAGAGTGCTCAGAGGCTGCGAGTCTCTCTCGCCCAGTAAGAGCTGGGACAATGGCTATAAAAGGAGTCAGTGGCCTGAGAGGAATAAGGCAAGCCCTACATTCTTGGCTTTCGGCTCTGGTGATTCTTTACAAGCCAGGCCCAGGGGGGCGGTGAATGTTTTCTGGCAGGAGGACCTTTGTTCAGTCAAACTCAGCATCCTGGCCTTGGTGCCATGGTGACCCCCGTGGAGGGTGTGCCCACATCGCTCCCTTTCATAGCTCAAGCGATGCTGACAATCTGCTCATCTAGTGTTTGCTTATGAGGCAAGCAACAGACGTGCAGGCTGTAAGAAAAGGTTCTGTACCCACAAAACTAAACAGTTATTATCACCGTATTGGTTAAACTTCCAGTCTCATAGCATCTCTGCTTCACTCCCCACTTCCTTTACTGGGGAGGGTGGGGCGGCAACCCTAAAATACTGTTATTAAATCAATGCAGCCTAGAACTGAGGAGATATGGGCGCTCCGCCCTGATGATACCCCCACCACGCAGACAAAACCCTGGATGGCGTATGTCCAGCCTTTTATATTTGCTCTCGAGTTTGACTCTTTTCCTTCATAATTGAACAGCTAACTGGCCTCCATCCAGCTAGAGCGAGGTGAATATTTCCCCACTCTGGCACCGCTAATGATTTCCATCTTTTGTTGCAATGATCCGGGGTTTCTGAGACCTGCCCCTCTTATCGATTGCCTGCATCAGCGCTTCATTGCCCCCTTGATCCACCCATTTTTATTTCATAATAAGGTCGAAATGCAATAAAACATCCAAATACTTGCACAAACACAGTGGGCTGTTCAAAAGGTGACGCTGACGAAATAGAACTGTGGGCAGCCAGCCAGTGTGGCCACGTGACAGCTTGCAATGCAAGTCCGTCCGTTGGGCTGTGAGAGCCTGACGTTGGTGACTGGTTCAGGGGGTCAGTGCACCAGACCCAAACCAAACCAGTTGCCATCAAATGGGTTCTGACTCCTGGCGATCCCACGTGTGTCAGCATAGAATTGTCCCCCTCCCTCTGGCGGTCAATGGTTGAGTTTTTTTGGAAGTCTTATCTCCAGGTCTTTCTTCTGAGGTACCCCTGGGTGGGGTCAGACCGCCAACCGTTGAGTTAGTCGTTGAGTGCTGAACCAGTTCCAACACTCAAAGGCCCCAGGTCAGAGCAGAATGTATTTGGAGGGTGAGCAGGCATTGGATGGAAAGTCAAGGGCAAGCTGAGCCTTCTGAAATGATCCCCCTCTGAGGTCGTACTGAGAAGACATCCTACCACGTCCTAACCAGAGGAGCATGCATTGCTAGGTCATGAGGCTGCTGGTAAAAGCTTCTCCTTGGAGCGTGTGCACGGCCTCACAGATGTGTGCCCGTGAACTTTCCAGTGGACCAGGGGGAGAAGCGTGCGGAGACCGCGGCCCTGCCCGAGCCGTCCATTACAACGCGAGGTCAAGCTCCCGGTGACATTTTCCCATCAACGTGGCTCCAGGCTGATCTGCTGGCTGGCAGTGGGGCGGCGGGGGCTGCTATCATCTCAGAGAGAGGGGGCTGACTGGCCAACAGAGTGGTGAAAGGACACTTCGTGCTGCTTGAAGAAATTCCTCAGATGGCTCAAGAGTGCCTGGAAACAGCCAGCGGGGATTTCTCTGCCACTTAGCAACGCGCACGGTAGAATGTGACTTACAGCTTAGTCTCTAAGCTTGCAGCCCTCTGAAGGCCCCTGCCAAAGGGACACAGCAGTACTATGGCGGAGTAGAGACTTGTCATCCGCAAGGCAACCCCAATCCAAGGACCTTTCCTCCAAGTTTCTGACTCTGACGTCAGAATCCCTCAGGTGGGAAGGAGTGGGTGAGGCAGTGGTGAGTCAAAGCCCGGTTTTTTCAATGACCGACTGACTGGGATACGTCTGAGGGGAAAGAGCCTGTTTATGGGGTTGGAGGACCTGGCATCCTGGCTCACCTCCGACACAGCGTGCTGAGCGACTCGGGGCAATCCACAAGGAGTCCTGCTGTCACAGAGGGTTACATTCGGCTGCTAACCACAAGGTCAACAGTGCAAAACCACTAGCTGTTCTTCTGGAGAAAGATGAGGCTTTCTACTCCCATAAAGAGTCACTTACAATCGGTCAATGTAAGACATGAAGGAAATAATC
>NW_022103915.1:36928226-36934957 GCF_000313985.2 Echinops telfairi
GGCGCAGGGGAGGCGAGCTCTCCTGGGAGCTGAGAACCTACTTTTGTTTAAACCGAGTCCCAATCGTCACCTAGCCTCGGGTGGGGGGGCAGATGGACCCTCCCTGGGGCGTGGGGGTGGCAAAGTCCTCAAACGAAGACGAGGGTACAGCTTGGCTAGGACGCTGGTGGCTGCAAGGAATCTTCGGCGGCCCTTTCTGCAGCGCCTTTTGGGAGCGAGCTTGGAGCCAGGAGGCTCCCCCACCGCCACCCCCACCGGACATCGTTCGGGTTGGTTTGCGCAGGAATGCCAGGCTTTTCAAAGTGTCCTCGTGATGGGCACTTTCTAAATATGCACAGCCATGGGCTGATAAGACACCCAGCGTCTGGCTTCGAGGGTTAGTGGCCCGAAGCCGCGGGTGGGAGGCGCGGGCAGAGGGCAAGGGGGGGGGGTGTCCGCTCGCGGCCACGCGGTTTGAAACCTCCTGAGCGGCCTTGTTGGGAATGGCTCTGTTCACTCCGGGTCCCCCATTTCCAAGTCTTGCTTCTGGAACTGAAAACGATAAGAACTGTCCCCCCCTTTTCCCCCTCCGCACCCGCATCTCCAACAGGGCAGCGGCCCGGGTGACCCCCGCGGCTGCGTCCTCGAACGAAATGGGAGCGTCCCCAACGGACCGGCCGCCCCCAGCTCCCTCCACCCCTCGCTGGGCCCCACAATGCGCCCTTGTGCCGCCTGCAGCCAGGCCGGGGGATTGGGCGCAGGGGCGGGGGTGTTCGTCAGATATTTAAAGCAGAGCCGCGAGAACAAAGCCCGGCTTTGTGCTCCCCGGAGCCTGGGAGCGCGGAGCCGCTGGCGACCCGCGCGGAGAGCTCCCGGCGCGCATGCGCCAGGCGGCCGCGCAGCGTGCGGGCCGGCGATCCCCGCCCCCCACCCCGTTAACCCCTTCTGGGCTCCCTTCCCTAGGCAGGGCCGAGAGAGAAAGCCGCCTTTCATCTCAGGGCCATTACAGGTTTAATTGAAAAAAAAGAGAGAGCTGGTCACTTTCCATGTTTCTGTAGGAAGCACAGGCCATTAAAATGAAAGGATCTACCAATTAGGAATCCCGGTTGTAAATGACCAGGATTGATAGGACACTTGGGCCATGTAAAACTCAAGACATGGCGAAAAGAGGCCTTCTACGCATGTTAGAAGGGACGGCCTCTTCAAGTTTCCGCCATGATCTATGGGTTGGCGGACTACTCGGTTTCCCCTTGGGCCTTTGGAAGATGCTCAGGTTTACTGACTAACTAGGTGGTGGCTTCTGTGTGGGGCTATGAGCTTCAGGGTGCTTATTTATGCGTCAAAAAAGAAGTTAACTACTTGTCCATAGGGCAAATATGAACCGAAGAGGGTAATCCATCCGTGTGTACGCACCGGAGTTTCCCATAGCAAGGGCGCAAGAAGAAAAAGAAAGAAGGCAGTGGTGACGACCCGCATTTTGTTGTTGCTGGGGGTGGAGATGACACAAATCTCTCCTTGGGAGTGACTAGGCACAGCCAGGGGTGGTGGGGATGTGCACAGCACTCTTCATACTGGTACTAATTGCCCCGGAATATGTAAGGGAGGCAGTGACAAGCGGAGGCTGGGCGAAGTCCGCTTCTGGCTTTTGGCAGAAGTGAGTTATTCCTCTCCAGGTGGATGGAAGGGCAGTCTCAAACTGCTAGATGATCGGCTGGCTTTCCAACAAGGCGTGGGGGCCCAAGTGCACAACCTCCTGCGGAGCAAGTAAAGGGAGCTGAGGCACTAGAGGCTCAGCTCACCGCTTGTGTGCTGCTCTGTGCACCAGCGCGCTCTGCTTGGCCTGCGTGCATGCGTACATTTAGGGGATGGTCGACTTTCTCCTCTCATCCCAGCTCAATTACCAGGTGGTCACAAGGAAGCAGAGGGATTTTTGTGTGAGGTCTTCTTGGCAGTAACTAACTCCCTTACCATCATCCTTGACCTCTAGGTCTCCAGGGCAATGGCAGGGACTTCATTCGTGCCAGATCAGGTCCCTTAAAAGCCACCCTCCAGCAAGCTCAGATAAACGAGTTCGAGGCAACAGTCACGTAGCAAACTCATTCTCAGATGTGGGCTGGCCGGTTAGGATTACGAAAGTGTGCTTCCCCCCCTTTCTCCCACATTCTGCTTTCAGAAGTCTGGGGCTGGGGCAAAGTATAGGATTGCACCTTAAGATGTTGGCTAAGAGAACGTGTGGGATGAGTCTTGAAGAAGTCCTACTTCTAGGCAGGGACAAAGGTCTATGTCCTCTTGGCTTCCCCAGCCCAAAGCTCATTCTCTCTCTCTCTCTCTCTCTCTCTCTCTCTCTCTCTCTCTCTCTCTCTCGCGCGCGCGCGCGCTCTCTCGCTCTCTCAGCTCAATAGAGTAATTTTATCTTTTTAAGAAGTTGCAGTTGACAGTGTCCAAGATGGTAACCCTCAATTTGTTTTCTCCACGTATGCCTATCTGCTTCTCACCTCTTGAACCTGAACTTGGGCTGGCCACAGTGACTTAGTGGGCAACAGAATATAGGGACAGTGATTCCCTGGACTTTGCAAGGCTGGGCTATGGAAAGCCTTATGCCTGGGTCAGAAATCCGCCATTATCCTATAAGATGTGCAAACCACAGAGAGAGGCCAGAAATCAGTGCTCCTGTCAATAACCTCAGCTGAACTCAGCCAACAGTTAGCCTGACTGCAACCACAGGGGATTCTGGGTAAGAACCAGCTAGCTGAACCCAACCAACAAAGGTATAAGAAAAATAATTATCTACTTTTAATTAATTAAAAATTTGGTGGTCTAATTAATTAAACCACCAAGTTTTAGTGTGGACTGTTTTGTAGCAAGAGTTCATCAATAAGAAGGAAATGCTGGACAATGAGTGGAAAGCAGGGAGAGACTCTTGATATCTCAACGACTTGGAAGAGTTCTGTTCCTCTGTCTTTTCTACCCCGGCATCCCTCTCCTCCTCAACCCCCACTGCCAGTGGGTTTGATGAGCGGGACAACCCGTTAACAGGTTAACACATTGGGCTGCTAACCAAACGCTTGGGTGGTCACGTCTACCCTGAGCCACTTCAGACTAAACCCTGGCACACGGTTCTACTCTGACACCACGAATCGGAGTTGACTTGATGGCTTGTAGGGTATCACTCCGTCCCATTTCTCCTTTCTGAGCAATGCCTGGCATGGCACTACCACACACGCCTTGTATTGCTCACGCATTGCTTCTGGGTGTGACGGTGGGCACCTTGAGCGCAGGGCCATTTCATGTGATTCCTCTACTTCTCAGCACTAACAGATTATTCGAATGGTTCTAGTAGATAAATATGCAGAATAACAGCTGGAACAGCATTTCAAGGCCCTTCAGGGCTTTCTGAGCTTTGATATTAGATACTTATATCATCTCTCGCTGAGCCCACCCAGCAGCAAGCCACACTCTGGGGGAATCTAAATTCCACCAACACTGTGACTGCGCAGGGGACGCAGATGGGGACCAGAGACCCAGGTCTCAATCTCCTGCTTGGATGTAGCCTCACTGGGGCTTGAGAATCAGGGAGAGGACACATGTGACAGCTCTGGAAACCCCATAGGGGTTAAAACTGTGGAGGGGAAAGTCTCATTAAGGGGTGTGCTCTCACGACTCACTCGGGAAGCACTAGAAAGAGGTGAGAGCCCATCTTGGGAAGGACAGACACTTCGCCTTGCTTGAGCCTCCTCCAACATCTACGGACGTGTGTGTTCCGGCCCTATCAGGAACAGAAGTGGGGACACAAATCAGCTGGTGCAGAACCTGGCCTGCTCAGAGGTCCTGCTGAGCTCAGTGCATGCTCAGCACTGGGCAGGGATGGGAGGAGTCAAGCAGGATGAGGGTCTAGGGAGGACCTCCTTTCTTCCTTCACTAACTGTTTACTCGTGGCCTGGCTTCTGGCACTGGACCTACAGCTGGGAATAATACAGGTAGTCGGATAGTCCTTGCCTTTGGGGAAAGTTGTTGCTGATAGACCTCTCACTCAAGTGGGAAGAGCATGGCTCACTAGGGGAGTTGGTGGAGCGGTGATCTTCTCTTGTGACACCACAGCCTTCCACCTTCATTAAAGACCTACAACTTCCTGGTCTGCAGTGGTCATGAGTGGGGGTGCTAGAGCCACTAGATGATTTGGGTTCAAGTCTTGGTTCTACTACTTACTGACCCTGGGCAAGTTACTTAATATTTCTGGTCTTCAGTTCTTCATCGACACAAATAAGAATAGTAATAGTATTCCTTCATAGGCCTGTGCAAGGCGCGCACTTAGCTCTGTGTCTGCCACCTGTAGCTGTTCAAGAATTACTGGCTTGTATCCATGAACTTCCTATAAGGCTTGGGTAAGTTCTGCATATGAAACTATCAGCAAGATCTGGACTGAAGTCGTATGGGTAGCTTCTCCTTCGAATAAACAAAATGGATAACAAAGGAGGAGGGGGGAAGGGGGGCCTCACTTAGGAATGAAATTGTCCAGAGTCCAGGCTGCTCTGGTCATTTATTTTCTGAGAGGATCAAACAGAACCCAACAGACCCAGGTCTGATTTTTCTGGCCAAGATGTTCCCATAGAACCACTACCAATAACTGCCCCGCGTCCCCTGCATTTCACACCACACACCGCATTGAGAGTCTAGGCTCCTCTTTCTCAAACTCCAGGTTGTCTGGACCTCAGACCAACGAGGATGGTATGAGGGAGGGAGCAAAGGTGGAGAGGGCTTCGGAGGGGTCGCCGGGAGTTGGAGAGTGGCGGGGGGGATGTATCATGAGAAGAGAGAACTGAGGTTCCATCCTCACCCTGAGGTTCCGTTCCTTCACCCTGCTGCTTCTTTTTACTTTTAAGTACTTCTCCCTTTTAATTTCGCCTTTTTAAAGAGCTTTTTATTGTGAATTGGGTGAAGGTTTATAGTGCAGATCAGTTTTCCATTCAGCAACTCATACAGATTTGTTTCGGCTCATCGATGGCAATCCCCACAAGGTCACATAGCATCACGTATTCCACGGCCCCTCTGCATTTGCTATTTCCACGTCTCCTCCTTTCCTAACCATTTCGGACTTTGTCCTTGGGTAAATACTGCTCTTCTGATCTCAAATGGTTGATTATTATTCTCAGGTGTGTGTACTTCACTAGTGTTAACGATCCCTTTATAAAGCTGCCTATTGTTTGAAAATTGCCCCATGAGGGTAAATTTATGTTCAGACCTGAGCAGTGATGTCAGACCATGTTTTTGGTGGGTTCCATTAGTCTCTATCTGAACAGAAATCCTGGTTTTTTTTTTTTTTTTTTAAATGACTTTTAGTTTTATTCCACATTTTTCTTCTACTCTATCCAGGACCTTTTAAAAATTATGATTATTAATCATTTTATTGGTGGGCTCTTACAAATCTTATAACAATCCATCATTCAATTGTATTAAGCACACTTGTACATATGTTGCCATCAACATTTTCAAAACATTGTCTTTCGACTTAAGGCCTTGGTATCAGTTTCTCTTTTTTCCCTCCCTTCCCCACCCTACCACCCTCACGAATCCTTGATCAGTTATATATTATTGGTGTTATTTCATGTCTTATACTGCCTGTTGTCTCCCTTCACCCACGTTTCTGTTATTCGTCCTCCTGGGGGGTGGGCTGTATATCCAAACTTGTGATAGTTCCCCCTATCCCGGACCTTCTACTGTGGTCTTTTTCAGAGCAGTTGATAATGGTAGCTGGGCACTATCTAGTTCTTCTGGTCTCAGGGTTGTGGAGCCTGATGTTTACATAGCCCATTGGAGTAATTGTTTCCATATATCTTTGATTTTCTTTACTCTTCTCTCATGGAGGGAGGGACCAATTATCATGAGTTTTGAAGACAACAATCACTACTCATCTAAGTAGGATGTAGATCATTATCATTGTGGGCAATGTTATGTCAATAGACCTTGGTGTCCCCAAGATTATCCTGTGGCCTAGTGACTCATTCCCTCAAAGTGACTGGCTATGTCTAAAAGGTTTTAATAACTTAGTTCCCCCCCCCCCAATTCTACCATAGCCATGGATATAGTTACAGCAATATCTATATACAAATAGTCCCTGTCAAACCTATGTATATTCCTGGCTATCCTCCCACTCCCCCTTCAGTACCCATTTAGCCTGTGTATCTACTCAGGCATCTCCAAATAGACGCTGTGCCTTTCCTCCACTTCAAATTCTGATGTAGGAGAGCTGTGACTAACAGGCCCTATTTCCTTCCCATCAATCTCTCTCCACGATCACTTTCCTGCACCTTTAAAGTGAGCAGAATGCACACCATCTTTGGACTTTGAGGGGACTAGGCCAGGTGGATGGATCACAAACGATGTTAGGCTGGGGAAGCTGTTCTGAGAGGAGACAGCTGTCCCTGCCCAAGTGTACGGCTGCCGTTGCCAAAGGACCCCACAATGTGAGGCAATCAGCAAGGGGGACCACAGCCCTTTCTCCTGTGGCCAGTACGTGTTTGCTGGACTCACAATTCCTTTTCCAAGGCACGCGTCCCTGTTGCGCCACCATTCAGAAAGCACAGTGGGCCCAATCATTCTGACGATGGAAGGTGTTCTCTGGGCTGCAGCCTGGACCTCCACAAAGAGGGCCAATTTCCTGAGATGAAGCCCGCTTTACGGCATGTGTTAGGATCTAGCTGGGGGAAGGGACCCATATGACTAGTCAGTGAAGCTAGAAGTATCTGGGACAGGTC
>NW_022103915.1:36936112-36938044 GCF_000313985.2 Echinops telfairi
ACATTCTGTTTCTCTCTAAGAAGCCTGATTTATTAGCATAGCTGATCACTTTAGAAACATCTGGTTAAGATGCGTCAGCAGTGGCAAGGGAGTGATTGGCCTTGTTTCCTCCCCAGATGTAATTCTTTGCACTCTCCACCCAGAGTCACTACTAGTCCATGGGGCACCTATGTCCAAATTAGCAAGAGTCACGCCTCTGGAAGGAGCCCCAGGGCAGAGTGGGTACCTGGTGGACTGCTATAACCTCAAGGTCATCCATTTGAAGCCACCAGCTGTTCTGGGGGTGAAAGATGAGCCTTTCTACTCCCCTTAAGAGTTACAGTCTTAGAAATCCACAGGGGAAGTTCTTCTCTCTACCATACATCACTAGGAGTCAGAATGGACTCAGTGGCAGTGAGTTTTAGAGACACAGCCTGACCAGGGAGCATCACCTGGCACAAGAGTGCAGGCTGGATTTCAGCCTCTGATCTTGACTTTGTTTGGGGTGATCGTGTGCAGTGAAACAGCCTCTACAGCTCAATCTGATGACCCTGCCTCGCCCATTTCACAAGCTCCAGTCCCTCTGTGTGGAGGATTTCTGTGGCTGTGTTTTAGAGACGGGTGCCTGGAGGCCCCGTAGCAACACCTGCATGTGGGCTTGTGTTGAAGACTGAGAGTGTGTTCAGGGCATCTCACAGTCAGACCCACTTTCCTTGGGGCTGAGAACTGGGTCTTGAAAATGAAGATTGTCCTGAAGGATGGAACAGCTGGTCAGTCAGCCCATGATCTTGCCTGGCAACCTGACAGCAAGTGGCTCTGGATTCGCTCATGTGGGGCTTTAAGGGAATTTCCCCAAACCCTTTGCCCTCTTCAGAGGAAGAAAGGGAAGGTTCATGTCACCGCTCTCCTCTTGCCTCCTCTTAAATTTGGTTTGTGGTTAGGACATCTGGGTGCAGGGAGGTTTAACCCATCTCTGCTTTCAGATCTAAATCCAATCACCTGTCAAGGGGCTTGCCTTCCTGGCTTTGATGTATCCAGTTAAGGAGTTCTC
This sequence comes from Echinops telfairi, assembly GCF_000313985.2. Classification (NCBI taxonomy): domain Eukaryota; kingdom Metazoa; phylum Chordata; class Mammalia; order Afrosoricida; family Tenrecidae; genus Echinops; species Echinops telfairi. The sequence goes on from NW_022103915.1 coordinate 36,937,143, forward strand.
TGTGGCGTGGTGGGCGGGGGGGTAAGTCCGGAAGACTCCCTGTGGGATCTCAGGAGTATCATCTTCCTGGGATGACCCAGGATCCTCACCTCCAGACCAGAATGAATAGCACAGGAGAGCCCTCACGAAGAGTCAGGACATGAAGTGTCATTGGGCTTTTTGTCAATGGATGCATTAATAGAACCAGCCTTGAGTCTTCTCAGTGACCGAGGGCTTTTAGGAAATACAGAGATGCTTGTTCATTCCCTCCTTCATTCAAAGAACATTTACTGAATGCCTACTGTGGGCCCGTCCTGGCTGCATCTGGGTGCAGAGGCAAGCGAAAGGAATACGCTTCTGCCTGCAACTTCTCCACCACTTGCTTGGACTTTTCCTGGCCCCCCCTGCCCCAAACTTAGATGCGCCAGCTCTGTGTACCCCCTCTTGGTAAAACAGCCTCATGATTTCATTACTTGCTCCCTGCCCGCTGTCCCCCTAGCCTCAGCTTGAGGAAAAGAGGAGCCATGCCCACAGTCATCAAAAGCAGTCCACTCCAGGGTGCCAGTCCTGGCCCATAGGACCGTGAGTAACCTGGATTGACTGAGGCAGCTTTCCCCCCACCCACCTACTGCCCAGCCCTTCTGACGGGCCACTATGAGCAGGGGTCAACTCGACTGGATGGCACTGCATTGTGTTGTGTCTAGTTTTAGTTCTGGAGGGCCAGGCTTCCTATGAGGATTTAGCTAGCAACGAGTGAGGGTCAGGAGTCAGGGTGGAGCAGTGGGTTCCAAGTTGGGTGGCTAATTGCGAGGTCGGCAGTTTGAAACTACCGGTTGCTCTGTGGGAGAAAGGTGAGGCTTTCTACTCCCCTAAAGAGGGACGTCTCAGAGACCACAGGGGCAGTTCCCTTGTGTCTGCGTGGG
>NW_022103915.1:36939152-36941186 GCF_000313985.2 Echinops telfairi
GGGACAAATTGTTAAACATTGGGACTGTCCCGCCCAAAGCGGGACATCTGGTCACCTTACTCTTGTGGGCAGGCCAAAGGCAGAGCAAGAGGAGGCAACACCAGGAGAGGGATTAAAGGAGAGGGAAACGGAAAAGAACGTAAGAGTAGAAGAGAGAGACAGGGAAAGGTGTCTTAGGGAAGGACCGTGTCAGAATCGACAGCCCGAGACATCCCTTGAGCTATGAAGCTGATGTAGAATGACCCTGACCAGCCTGAATGGAAAGCATGGGGTTTTTTTCTGACAGGGCGCCTCTGTTTCCCCCTGGGAAGGAGTGGCCCTAATGGTGGGTGAATGAGTGAGCAAGTGAATGGGACAAAGACCAGTGAGCTGGGCTGTGCCAGGGATTGAGTAACAAGTGAAAGCTGATGGAATTGGATAAGGGGGGTGTTCAATCCTTGCAAACAAGGGTTGTTAGTTACAACGTTGGTGCCGAGGGGTGGTTTGGGAGGGCCTTGCTCTTTCCCAAACTCTCCTCTAGTCAATTTCCATGGGCTTCCTGCAAAGCTCACTGAAGTATACACATCATCTAAGTGAAAAAAGGAGATTGTTTGCCCGTGTATCACCAACTTGTCATCTCTAGGGGACCCCCTTTGTAGAAACTCCAGGGCTGTTGCTGGTCCACTGCGAGGCATTGTGATGTGTCTTGCTTTCTTCAAACTCCTTCCCTGATCAAATAAATGCAGGCTGTGGACAAACAGGGGAGGGCCTGAAACGTGACTAGAGGAGGCAGGGAAAATAGGCTTCCGATTAATTGGCAACTAGGAAGAGTTCAAGGGCCTTAACCCCCTCAGGCACTCCCACTTGGGGATTTGAGGTATTAATTACTCTAACAATAGTCAAATCATTGGGAGGATTGCTTCCTCTCTCTCTTATTCATCCCTCCGCCCAATAAAAACAACAAAACCTTAGGTATAGTTTTATTCTAAGGAAAGTCTCAGTAGGAATAGTCCCTGGGAGTCCAGGGCTAGGGGGTCAAAGGGTTTCACCCACGAGCCTTGAACCAATAGCATGGGTGGCCGGCGCAGCAGTTGAGGGAAGCTATTCTTTCATGGCAGGCTTCTTAGTATTAGAAACTAGAGCTACACAGAGGGACCCAGGAAGTCAACAGCTTCGCATGGTGGGGACGGGTCAGAAGGGGTAGAGTAGCGGCGGTAGGGAAACGGTTTCACTCTTAGGCACCTGCTATTTCAGAGGCTTGCTGACTCACTTGGGAAGCCCAGGCCTCGGGCAGATCCAGCCCAACAGCATGCGTGGGTGCGTCTTCAGTTCAGTCTAGGTTGTCTTTACTATGAACACAGAGCAGGAAAACTCTTGTGTTTCCCCAAAACAAGGCCATACAGTCATGTTCATGCCTATGTAAGAGGAAGCAAGGAGGTCTGATGCCTAGAGAAGCACACATCTTATCTGAGATCTTGGGGGCTTCTTGGGGGAAGAGGGAGGAGAGGGGGAGAAAGGGGGCTGATCCAGATGGTTCTGGTCACGTGTAGAGGAGGGTGCCTCATATTGGGAGCAAAGGGCAGATGGAATTCTGGGAAATGGACGACTCTGCAGAGTTCATAGGACTGCACATTGAAACCTACGAAGGCCCCATAATGCCCATTTCCTTAAAGAGGAGACACGAAAAATATGTAGAAATAACTTCCTCAGGAAGGATAGAAGGACGGATGATCATTTCATCCAGAACAGCCCTCTGGAGACCCTTGACCAAGACGTTCAAAGTCTGCGTGTGTGGCGTGGCTGCATCCTCATGTCTTTCAGAGGAGCTGGTCTCGGACGCCCTGGCTTCTGCTACCTACGGGTCCTTTCCACCCTAACTCCAGCTTCCAGTTCTAAGTGTGCTTCAGCCCGAGGTGCCATGACCAAATTCACGTGCTTTCTTGAGCTCAGGACCAACTTTTCAATAGGCCTAACCTTTGAGAAGGACCCCTGATGGTGTAGTGGTTATGAGTCGGACTGCTAAGGGCAGCAGTTCAAAACCACTTAGCCAGCGCT
>NW_022103915.1:36941999-36942876 GCF_000313985.2 Echinops telfairi
GTCTTTCTAGTGAACACGTAGAGAGGGTGAGCCCGTGTTGCTCTTTATGTGTTAGGCGAGGCTAAATGCCGAATGACTCGTATGCACTTGACCTAGACTCATATCAGCTAATGAGGGCTGTGTGGCATGATGGTCTTCCTCCCTTCACAGTTCGGTCACCCAACAAAGGAGAGTGGCATGCCAAGGTGGAAATAGGAGCAGACAAAGAGAGCAGGGGTGAACAGGAGGCATGTCTGGCCCCGAGGTGCTGGCTGGGGCACAATCTTTTGGGTCTGAGCTGGAGAATGCCCCCAGTCATCGGGGCTGGGCTGTGGAGAAATGAGCTGGACTCAGGAGCCTGAAGACCAGACAAGCAGTGCAAAGTAGATACTGCCTATGTGGGTGCAGCACGAATCGCTCTGTTCAATCAATCAGGGGCCTGGTGGGGAAAAGAGGGGAATTTAATGAAGGGACTAGTGATTAAAATACGGCAGGGTTTAGGGAAAGGACCAAGAGATAATGCAATACCCCAGGTTGAATAATACCGCGGAGGAATTACCAGCCCAAGTCATCCCTAATGCTAGAGGAAGGGATAGATACCAGGACCCAGCGAAAGTACCTAAGAGGAAAGGGCTGCCAGACAGGAGCTAGAGCCCTTGGTAGAGGGAAAAAGTCAATGTACAATGTTATGGAAGGAGAGAAACTAGGGGCAATAACTATGAGGGGGCTGCCCCTCTCCCCAGAAGAATTGATTTCAAAGGACGGCATTGAATCTGCATCTCCGGGAGAGGGACCTATCTGATCGGAGCACACGGGCGCAGATGAAGGGGGAGGAGGAGAGAGTGGAGCACATCCAGGCCCACCAGGCCGTGAGGACGATGTTCCCAATTAGAGCAGC
>NW_022103915.1:36944656-36945799 GCF_000313985.2 Echinops telfairi
AATTGATGTATGTATGGATTGTGATAAGAGTTGTATGAGCCCCTAATAAAACGATTAAAACAAACTATGAGGGGGTTTGCAAAAGTTTGTGGAAAAAAATGAAACAAAAAGGTAATGGATATTTTCCATGAACTTTCTGAAACCCCTCACACACTAACCTTCTGTTCCTTCTATTGTCTATAATTTCCTGCCAGTTCCTCTCTCTGGTTGAGCACCACTAGGGATAAGATGAAGGGTGGATGGAGAGAGCATCCGGAGAAGACACTCGTCCGTCACCTGGGAGCACAGTTGAGATTTGTTGTTCACAAACGCTAAACTTTTTGCTTTGTCATCCTTGCTTCCCCGTGGTTTGCAGATGGCAGTGTTTTTCTGTGGCTTCCCTGTGCCCTGGGACCCACAGCAAGATCATCAGCATCTAGTTCTTCTTTCTCCCTCTGTCACCTATTTTCTTTTTTTTAAGTAAGAAATCTTAAGGTTTCTGCTCGTGGTCATAGCAGAGTGTAGTGCTTAATACTCTGTCAATGTAGCTAGCCTGTGGTCCTCAGTGGTTTGGTAAACATGATGTACTCATCCTCCGTTATAATCTTTGGACTGGATATAAAGATGGATCTCTTCCATTTGGTTGGTCAGGCAGATGTCTTCCAAATGTCTTGAACTAGATGAATGAATGCTTCCAATGGATCATCACATTTTGAAACATTTCAATTGGTATCCTGTCAACTTCTTGTTTTTCATTAATGCCTTCAGTACAGCTTGGACTTCCTCCTTCAAAACCCTTGGTTCTTGATCACATGCTACCTCTTGAAATGGTTGAACATTGACCTATCATTCTTTTTGAAACAGTGACTGCATTCCTTCTGTGGTAGTTACAGAATCTGTTGTCAATTTGAGATTTTAAGAGTGAAGGGGTGGAGTTTAGCCTATTAATCAGGTCGCAGCTTGATGACCTCATTTGGAGGCATTAAGGAGATAAATAGCTCGATGGAGGTGGGGCACAAGCTCACTCCCTGTGAAACATTCCTGTTGAGAAGACACATGGATATGTGGACAACTGGATATCCCTTGCAGAGGGGTAGTGGGGAGGCGATGAGTCGCTCAGGGTGCAGTATAGCATTGATGAAACTCACAACTTTCCTCTAGTTC
>NW_022103915.1:36946473-36948481 GCF_000313985.2 Echinops telfairi
AAGACTTCCCACCCACTGGCCTGTGATCTTCCTGCATTTGGCATCATTGCATGTGTTTCATGAGTCTGAAGAGGACTTTTTAGATTTGTATCGGACACATGGGCTAATATTGGACTTATGGACTTGATCTGGACTGAGCTGGGATGTTTTCTCAATATTCAGTTGCTCTTGTATATAAACCTCTTTCTTATACACATGTGAGTGTCTGTGCATTTGTTTCTCTAGTCTACCCAGCCTGACACACCTTTCATCTTCTTTTGATGATTCCTTCTTGTTCAATATTTTGCCCCTGGGAATCCTTCAACATTTCAACCTGAGGCTTGCATGTTTTCCTTCAGTTCTTTCGGCCTGAGATAAGCTGCGTCTGTTCTTCTCTTTTGGTTTTCTACCTCCAGGTCTTTGCACATTTCATTCTAATACTTCTCTTTGTTTTCTTGAACTGTCCTTTGAAGATTTCTGTTCAGCTCTTTCTGTCTTTCTTTCTTAATTTGTTTCAGCTACTGTGTGTTCCAGAGCAAGTCTCGGAGTTTATTTTCATTTTCACCTTGGTCTTCCCTTTCTTTCTTGTCTTTTAAGTGAACGTTTGTTGTCTTCACGTATATTATTCTTGATGCCAGCTACAACTCATCAGGTCTTCCCTCATCAGTATTTAACGTGGCATCTCTGTTTTTGAAATTCAAAGGAGGTGTAGTCCAGTTGGTATTTTGGCTCTTGTGGACTTGTTTTAATTTTCTGTAGCTTCAACCTGATCTTGAATGTGAGCACTCATGATTGAAGGCCCCTGCCTTGTTTGGGCTGGTGACATTGAGTTTTTCCATCATCTCTTTTCACCGATACCGTTTTGATTCCCACTTGTTCCACCTGGTGAGGCCCATATGTCCAATCACTCGATATGTTGTTGAAAAAAGTTACTTGTCATGAAGAGGTTGTTGGTTTTGCAAAATTCTATCATATGATCTCCAGCTTTCTATCACCAAGGCCATATTTTCCTATTACTAGTCTTTCCTCAGGCACCTTGGTGGTGTAGTGGATTAGGTACTGGGCTGCTAACTGCAAGATCAGCAGTTAAAAACCACCAGCTGTTACATGGGAGAAAGATAGGGATTTCTACTCCTGTATTGAGGTACCGTCTGGGAAACCCACAAAGGCAGTTCTATCCTGTCCCACAGGGTTGCTATGAATCAGTCTGGACTTGATGGCATCGAGTCACTTTGTTGTTGTTCTTGCCTCTTTTTTTTCAGCGTCCGCATCCCAATTGCTAATAATTACACTGAATCTTGATGACACGTTTGGTCAATTTCAGACTGAAGAATTAGATGGTATTGTTAAGTTTTTTCACCATCAAGTTTAGAGGTTGGTGTGTGGATTTGAATAATGCATACATTGGTCTTTCTTGTAGGTAAGAATGAGTAATATCTTATCACTGCCAGTATTATTCTCCAGGATAGCTCTTGAAATGTTCTTTGTCATGCCCAACATAATAAACCATATGATTTTCTGACTCATAATGATCATTACCAGTCCTTATCAGTCCACTAATGTCTGGAATATTAATCTGCATATATTCCATTTCATTTTTAATGATTTCCAATTTTTCTAGATTCACAATTTGCACATTCCATGTTCTGATTATTAATGGATATTTAGAGCTATTTCTTCTCATGCTCCATCAGTAAATTAATGTCCCCAAATCTTCACGCCCGCCATGTCATGTAAGTGGACTCTCCTTTGAGGGCACAGCTCTTCCCCAGTGGTACTTTTAATGCACTTTTAATGAGGGGCGCATCTTCCAACACTATATCTGACAGTGTTCCACTTCTATCCTTAACATTTTCAGCTGTGCATTCCCTTAATACAAGAGCACCTTGCTCAGCTAAACGGTCATTTCATGATCCCACCTTCCCGACATAATCGCTGAAGACAGACGTGTGCATAAGCAAATGTGGTGAAGAAAGCTGATGGTGCCCGGCTATCAAAAGATATAGCATCTGGGGTCTTAAAGGTTTGA
>NW_022103915.1:36949463-36959697 GCF_000313985.2 Echinops telfairi
AAAAAAAGTTTTCAGCTGCAAATGTTAGGGGCTTCCAAATATTCATAGGAAAAAATGGAATAAAAAAGGCAGTGTAATTTTTCCATGAACTTCTGATGCCATTTCTTCTATCAATGACCATGATAGATCATGCAGGGGCAAAGGTATTAAAACATAGTGTGTTAGTCTGGGTTGACTAAAGAAACAAATCCAGAGGCATTCTTATGTGTGCAAGAGAGAACGTTATATCAAAGAGCAATTGTACATTAGGAAAACATCCCAACCCAGTTCAGTTCAAGTCCATAAGTCCAATAGTAGCCTATATATCTGCCACCAGTCCATAAATTCTTTAGACTCACGCAGCCATGCAATGCTGTTGAATGCAGAAAGATCACGGGTCAGTGGGTGGCAAGTCTCAAGAATGCAGTGGTGGTGGAAACTTCTCAGTGCTGGCATGGGCCTCTGTGGGGCTCCTCCAGCTCCAGGGCTCTGGTTCCTTCAAGGGTCTCCATGTAGCTTGTCAGCAGAAAGACAAGCAGAGTGTCCCTGTGTCCTGCCTCCAACGAGCTATTTATCTCTGCAGTGCCTCCAAATGAGGTCATCAAGCTGCGACCTGATTGATAGGCTTAACTCCACCCCATTCACTCTTAATAGTCTTAAGTTGGCACCAGGTTATGTAACTACCACACTTAGCCTAACCAAACTCCTTGGAGGAATGGGACACTGGGCCTGGGGACTCAGGACCCTACTCTTGGGGAATAGCAAGGTCAATTAGCATCACATTGTCCACAATAACACCAGGGAGGCATAAAACCCTAGAACAATTAACCATCCCCAACCTAAAGGATAGCCTTTGCCCAGGGTTAAAGTTTAGAAGGCAGGAAAGGATAGGAAAGGAGGATAACTAAAAATGGGAAGCACAGAAAGGAAATGAAAAGAGTGCTAGTCCATTGTGGGGATTTTGAACAGAAGGCCGCTTTGCTCTCCAAATCACAATTTACAAATAGAGAGAAATACTATTCGAGTGGTTCTAGGAACAGCAGACAACGAAGACAAAGACAAAGAATATTGCCGGAGACAATGGAGGAACCGGTACAAGGAAAGAAAAGGGAAACTTGTTCGAGTCCTAACAACTCTAGACGAATATGCAGCTGGGAACAGAGCTTCATAAGCCATAAAGAAAATCCTGATAAAGCTGAAGACGGACTAGACAAACCCACAATTACTGTTTCGTATTCCACCCCTCCTCTCTCAGGAGCCGAGAGGACAAACAGGAAGCGAGAAGAAGATGAATGAAGATATAGAAGACTTTAACAGCACTGCTAACAAGATTTGTTTATAGTTTATTCGACCAAAAAGCCAAATGCATGTCTTTTCAAGATTCAAGAAACATGACTAAATCCACTTTAACATATTGAAATCAGATAGAGTATATGCTTTATTCACAGAACAATTAAATTAGAAATGACAGAAAGATGTTTGGGAAGTACTCAATTATTTGAAAATCAAACATCACATTTTAAGTAACTCATAGGTCAAAGAAGAAAGCACAAGGATAATACAAATCTTTTTCATTGAATAAAAATGTCAAAATTTTGAGTGGTGCTAAAACACTTTTGATGAAATTAAATTTAAAAACATTTTTTTCAGCTTCAATTTGAACTTGCATATGAGCAATCGAGGATCTGTTCGTAAAACTTTCCTCTGGTCTTGTTCTGTCTGATGATATTGAACTTTCCTCTCAGATGCAATAGATTTTATTTCTGTGGATTCCATCTTGTGAAGTCCATAAGAATGAGGGTAAGCCAAAAATTATTGTTACAGAATCATAGAAAATTTTATTTAAAAAAATCGGAATGTGAAGCTACTGTTTCTTCAGACCTCCTCCATCTGGCCTATGCACTTCTGAATGCAGCATGGCCATCTCTCTAGCCCTTCCCTGAAAAATGCTGTGGGTTCTAGTTTACACCATGTCAAAACGGCACCCTTGAGTGACTCAAATAATATTCCTTCTCAAATTCTTTGTGTTTGGAGACCAGAAAGAAGCCTGATTGGACAAGATTCGGGCTAGAGGGTGGATGGGGTGTGGTTTCCCAACAAAGCTCTCCCAGCCCTTGCTGCCCTTGGACAATGAGCAGGGGCACTGCTGTGATGGAAAACAATTCTTCAATGCAACTTCTTTAGCTTTTTTTCACCAATGTAATTTTCAATTTTCTTAACATTTTATCCTATTAAGGCCCCGTGGTTGTCCCATGTCCTTTAAGAACATTTATCAAGATTACCCCTTTGGAGTTCCTTGAATCAGTCTCCATAAAATTAAGAGCTGACTTCTTGCCTTGACTTTAACTTGGAAGTCACTGTTTATTGGGCCCTTTTTGGGGGGTAGGGTGGAGAGGGACAAGGAACTCTGATGAGACAAAGACAAATGTTTTACTGAAAAGCCTTGCCTATAGCCGTCCACTGATCACAGGAAATGTTTAAACACATTTTGTTTGTATATTTACGAACTCAAACTTAGTAGTAATACTTTTTGACATTTCCTCACATAAACTCCAAAAACCTATTGCCATAGTCACTGTTTGTGTTGGTGAAAAAGCTATTTACAGGGAAGAAGCTGGTGGTGGTCTGGCAAAATCCTATCATGTGATGTGTGTGTTGTTTCCATCACCAAGGTCATATTTTTAAACGACTGCTCCTACTTATTTGTTTGTAATTTTTGCATTGCAAGCGCTGGTAATTATAAATGCATCTTGATTGCATGTTTGATAAATTTCAGACTGTAGAAGTTGGTAAAAATATTCACCTTCTTGATCTTTGATTTTAGTGGTTGGCACGCAAATTGAATAGTAAATACAGTTGCTGGTCTTCCTTGTAGGGGACCCTCTCACGGACAGCACTGCACTTTATGAGAGATATGGAAATGTTCTTTTGGATGATGAATGTGTTGCCACTACTCTTTAATTTATAATTCCTGGTATGATGCACTCTATGATTGTCACATTCAAAATGGTCCTCCCAGCTCACTAATGCCCAGGATTACTAATCTTGATGTGTTTCATTTAATTTTTGACAATTTCCAATTTTCCTAGATTCATACTTCATATATTTTATGTTCCTCTTATTCATGAATGCCTGCGGCTGTGTTTTCCTTCTTTTGAGTGTCGCACTACATCATCAAGTGAAGGCCATGAAAACTTTACTCCATCCATGGCATCAAAATGGACTTTATTTGTGGGAGGCAGGTCTTCTCAGTAGTCTTTTGAGTGTCTCCAAATCTGAAGGGCTCATCTTCTGGCACTATATCAGACAACGTTCCACTACTATTTATCAGGTTTTAATTGGCCTTTTTATTTTTCTGGAAGTAGATCACCAGGTCCTCCTTTCTAATCTGCCGGAGTCTGCAAGCTCCACTGAAAGCTGTTGCACATGGGTGACTGTTGGTGTTTGCTGAACGTGAAGAGGGCTGGAAACACGTACGAAACCATCACAGTCCATCCATCCAACCATTGTGCCAAGCACATTTGTACATATGCTGCCGCTATCATTTTCAAACATTTTCTTTCCACTTGAGCCCTTGGTCTCAGCTCATTTCCCCCCTCCTCCCCGCTCCCTCCCTCATAAACCCTTGATAATTTATAAATTATTATTTTTTTCATGTCTTACACTGACCGATGTCTTCCTTTACCCACTTTTCTGTTGCTCGTCCCCCTGGGAAGGGGTTATATGTCGATCATTGTGTTCAGTTCCCTCTTTCTCCCCCCACCTTCCCCTCCCCCTCCTGGTATCACTACTCTCATTATTGGTCCTGAGGGGGTTATCGTCCCTGTATTGTGAGCTCTTATCTCAACCAGTGTACATGTTCTAGTCTACCTGGATTTGTGAGGTAGAATTTGGTTCATGATGAGGGGTTGGGAGAGGAAGCATTAAAGAACTAGAGGAAAGTTTTATGTTTCATCATTGCTACACTGAACCTTGACTGGCTCATCTTCTTCCTGTGACCCTTGTGTAAGGGGACGTCCAGCTGCCTACATATGGGCTTTGGGTCTCCACTCCGCACTCCTCCTCATTCACATTGATATGAATTTTTGTTCCAGGTCTTTGATGCCTGATACCTGATCCCATTGACACCTCATGATCGCACAGGCTGGTCTGCTTCTTCCATGTGAATTTTGCTGCTTCTCAGACAGATGGCTGCTTGTTTATCTTCAAGCCTTTAGTTGGGATGTATTTTGTACTGCTGTACACAGGGTTGCTTTGAATAGGAACTGTCTTGACAGCACCTATAAACAATAACTGACAGAATATAGAGTCCACCTGTTTTCAGTGTATAGTTAGATAATTTATAATAAATGTTCACAACCATGTAACCCAATTGGGATTCTCTTCTGATAACTGCTCAGATATGGCTGTTTGGCAAGTGCAGTGAAAGTGCCATGGTCAACTCTGCTACTTGCTCATGCCTCCAGCTCTTAGTAAAAATTGAAAAACTGAGTAGTAATTCACAGCCCTTAAACTTCACCACTGAAAGTGCACCCTTTCATGGTTTGTAGTGTATTCACTGTCTTGTACATCATCACCACTGTTAATTCCAGCCCATTCTCATGATCTGAAAATGACACCTTGCATCTTTTATCAATCAGTCCCAACTTCCAACTCCTCAAATTCTCTAGCAATGAGTAATATATTTTCTTTCTCTATGCCTTTGCCTATGTTGTGCATTTGTATTTGAATGGAATTCAATAATATGTGGCCCTTTGTGTCTGGTTCCTCATATTGAGTATTTGGATGCAATATATTAGCTTTAATTGCTAATATTAGAATAGAGGAAACACCCATGTTTGGCACAGGTGTAAAGAAAGTCAGTAAGGAAAGCATAGTTTTGTTTTGTTTTCTTTTATTTGTTTTTGTTTTGAAAACAGTGCTGCGACACTGGCTACCTATATGCAGAAGAATAAAATTAGACACATACCTCATATCATTGACAAAAATGAACTCCAAATGTATCAGTGACCAGAAAGTAAGAACTATATAAAATATAAAACTCATAGAAGAAAACATAGACATAAATTTTCATGGACTTGGATTAAGCCATTTTTAAAGTATGACACTGACAGCACCACTAACAAAGGAAAGCATGATTAATTTGGACAAAATCAAAATTTAAAACTTTGATGTGGCAAACAAAGGGCACTATCAAGACAATAAAGAGACAACATAAGCAATGGAAGGAAACATTGGGAAATCACAGATCTGTTAAAGACCTAGTATCCAGAGTATATGAAGAGTGTTTACAACACAGCATTCCATACAAGAAAACCTAAAATAAAATTAAAAGGAGCAAAGATTTGTGTAGCTATCTCTCCAGAGACGATATATACATGGCAAGTGTGTCCATGAGAAGATGCTCAACATCATTAGTCATTAGGGAAATGCAAGCCAAAACTATAATGAGGTGACCACTGCCCACTTACTAGGATGGCTATACAAAAACAAGCAGGCAAACCAGCACAAACTAAAACAATCCCGGAAAATCACAAGTGTTGGCAAGGATGTGGAGAAATTGGAACTCTCAGCCATTGCTGGTAAATTGTACAAGGGTTCAGCTACCCTGGAAAACAGCTGAGTGGTCCCTCCAAGAGTTAAACTGAGTTGCCATGTGACTCAGCAATCTCACCTAGGTGTATACCCAAGGGAATGGAAAACATACGCTCATACCCAAAACTCCCGAAAACCTTGTATGGGAATGTTCATAGCAGCATGATTCAGAATAGCCCCAAAGTGAAAACAGCCCATTGCGCATCCGTTGATGGGTGACCACGCTGTGGCATGCCACATGCAATCGAGGATTATTCCTCCGGATAAAGAAAGAAGCTCTGAGACAGCCACAGCACGGATGGCCCTTGGAAACATGTGAGGGGAAAGAAGCCAGGCACGTGTGGGCTGATGATATTTATGTCCACAAATCCATAGAGGCGGGCAGTGTATTTCAGGGGATGCAGGTTGTAGAGAGTAAAGGAGTTACTTTTGGGCGTCATGTCCTGAATTCAAGTAGTGGAGAGTGTTTAACTACACTGCAAGTGTAGTTAAAATGACCGAATGATACACGTGCACAAGATGAATTGGATGGTATATCAATGACCCCAACAACCACAAACACAACGGATGTGGTGAGAAGAACTTTACCTCCCCGTCGTGATGAAGGACTATAGATCCCATCTGACACTCTTTTCAGGAGTAGTGTGCCTCCCAAATGGGAAGAATCCTCTAACACTCTTCAGGTGGCGTTTGATGTTTTGTGACCCATGCTGACTTTCCTACCGTCTGAGTTCTGGAAAGCCTTGTACTCCCCTGTTCAACAACCGGGTCCAATGGACAGGGTCCAAAGGCAGCAAGGTGCTTCCCAGTTTGGAAAGGGTCACTTTACATTCTCCACTGCTTTGATCGCAGACACTTACGTTTAAATGGGAGCATGATGGTCCACAGCCAGAAAGTGGGAGGCCTTGAACATTAGGTCCAAAAATCCAGTCTTGCTTAGAACAACGGAAAAGCATTTGTGAACAGGGCCCGGAGAAGAGGCCTCCTCTCCATCCTTCCACGGGTATTCTGAAGGGTCTGGGGCCTTTCAAGGACAGCTGCCCTTGAAGATCTTGTATCAGTGCATCAGTCTGTGGGACGCATAAGGATCTCTTCGATGAGCGATGGAGAGTTTGACACAGTATGCCCACCATCTGGAGCATGTTGTCTGTGGATCCATTTGTCTCCTGCAGGGCCACATATAACACATACAACACGTATGCACATGTAACAAGCAGCTGCACACACATGCTCTAGGCACAAACAGCTACCCTTCCTTTTGACTGGGGATTTCGAAGAAGCTGGCTGCCTTTTCCCAACAGTATGGTGCTCGGGTCTGAAATTTCCACTGGTATTTTTTTTTTAATTCTTTAAGTTTTACTTTATTCCAACAGTTTTATTGACATATAAGTCATATATCCATATAATTCAATAGTTCAGTCACACAAACATCAAGAAGAGTTGTACAAACATCACTGCAACCAGTGTTGGAACATTTTCTTCATTACTGTACTCATTGTTACCAGCTTCCATTTCCCACCAGCCCCCTCTGCCAGGCCCTCAAGAAACTATTAATCCAGTTACGGTCTCTATGGATTTACTTATCCTGGATTGTATACCCAGGAAAACATTAAAAAAACAAAAACCAATAGCCAACACCAATAACAAAGTAAAACAGATAAAAGCCTCAATAAAAAAGAAATCATAAAATATTAAAAACTAGAAGAAATTTAAATGGATCATAAGGGAGATAAAATGATAGGGTGCTAAACTTTACCTAACTGCATCTGCAACACTCCACTTTCCAATGCGTTCTGCATGTTAGCAAGGCTATTCACATCCCTGTTCCATGTCCAGACAGGATTGACTGGGGGCTTAACCCACGGGTATTTCCCCTTCGAAAAACACAAAACCAAAACCAAAACTGAAACAACTTAAAAATGGGTTTAAAGAGAGATCAAATGATAAGCTATTGCATTTGCCATAATCCACTTTACAATGCTCTCTGTCTGATGACAGGGCTATTCACATCCCTCAATTATGATCAGAGGGAGCTCACCAGAGGTTTAATCCATGCGTGGACCATGTAAATAGATTTTAGGTTTCTATTGTCATCCATAGCCTTCTGAAAACCAGATGTTCACAATTTAAGCTCTGATACCACTCCCTCCTCTAAGTTTGGATCATATTATTTACAATCCTTGGAGCATACAAGTTGGTGTACTTCTTTCATGTGGACCGTTGACACCTCAATTAGATGGCTGCTTGTTTGAAAAAAAAAAAAAGCCCTTAAGACCTCCGACTATTCTTTCTGATAGCTGGGAACCATCTAGTTTCTTCATCACACTTGGCTATTGCACCCATATCTTCAGTGATCTCTTCATGAGGGTGAGCATCAAGCAGGGCCATGCCATAAGAACTAATTAGTCTTAGATTGGGGCTAGAATTAAGAGCGGCCCAAATCCGTTCACTCATCGATGGCTTATGTATATCTCTGGTTCACCTTAGAGACATCATTGTCATTTTGTTAGAGAACAGGATTGATCACCTCACTGGAACATCATTTCCACAGCCATCAAGTCAATGTTGGTTTCTAGCGACCCTAAAGGGTAGGTGGAACTGCCCCTGTGCGTTTCTTCACAGGACTACAAAGCCTTGCCTCTCTTCTGTGGAGCTGGCTGGTAGTTTCGAACCATTGATCCTCTGGTTAGCAGCCCAGTGGGTGACCACTGATGGTGTCATTAGTTTAGCCAATGGCATAGAATTTATTTATTTAATAAATCATTTTATTGGGGGCTCGTACAACTCTTATCACAATCCATCCATCCATCCAACCATGGTGTCAAGCACATTTGTACATTTGTTGCATCATCATATTCAAAACATTTTCTTTCTACTTGAGCCCTTATTTAAAATTTTCTTCTTTCTTTTTTGATTGAGGTGTTTAAAGAGACCATTCCTGCCTCTTTCGAACCAAGGACCTTCCGTGTATGAGGCGGACGTGAGAGCCACTACACTACAGAAACCAGACGCTGGCATAGAATTGAAAACACTTTCGAGAAAAGGAAATTATACAAGTATAAGTCAGCTTTGAACTGCGATACATGAATTGTTGACCGATACAGATTTAAACTCTTCAGTGACTGGACCCTCATTGCACAGACAATGGGGGTTGGTGATAGGGCAAATCTTCCAGTAATATTTGTTCATAGCAGCAGCAGACCCATGCCTACCAGATGAATGCATGGCTCATGTATTCATTAATAATGAAGCAAGGTGGGCATTAAACATAGTAAGGCATCCTGAAGGCAAGAGATTTGAACCAAAGCCCCATGTCAGCCAGTCTGTGCCTTGGGGCTAGCCGTCATCTGCTTCTTCTCACACTTTCTTGACGGCAAAGGGCCACGTGGTTCCCGCGTGGGCCATGGGACCAGGTGACGGCTGTGGCGGTCAGCTCAGGAGGAGTGATTATAGAGTTTGGGGCAGGAAAATGTCCTCCGTCAGAAGCGGAAGCGCTTTCCTCACCCCAGCGACAGCTGGAAATTCTTTCGTCTGGTCTGCAAGTTGGGTGTTACAAACAAGAGATTTTTCAAGCCCAATCTCAAACACAGGACTTCTCTTCTCGCCAGTCTGTCTCCTGGGCCGCATGGAAACAGCTGGACTTGCCACGCAAGCTGTGAGTGCCCCTTCCGGGGTCCCCCTGCTCCGCTCACTCTGGAAGGAAAGCACAAATGCCTTTAAAACAGCCCCTTTTGCTGCTGTAAGTTGTAGAGAACACAAAGTGGGTCATTTGCCAAATGTCCATTTCTGTCTGCTAGGAATGGAACCTAGAGCCCTGGTGGCATAGTGCGCTACAGGTTGGGCTGCTAACCTCAAGGGCAACGCTTTGAAACCACCAGCCACTCCAGGGCAGAAAGAGGAGGCTTTCTATTCCCATTAAGAGTTCCAGTCTTAGACACCCACCGGGGCAGTTCTGTGCTGTCCTAGAGGGTGGCTAAGAGTTGGCATGGACTCGATGGCAGTGAGTTTGGGTTTTGAGAGGCCATCGCAGATTGGCGGGACAACTGTATTGACTTAGCCAGTGTTTTAAAATTCATGCAGAACCCTCTGCTGACTTTTGTGGAAATGAATGAATTACTAAAAAAGAAAACCCTTCCTGCAGATGAAACTCTCGGGACAAGGTTAGACTGCAAGAGAGGAGGCTGGACAATGAAGGTGGAGCAAGCAGGTTCCATGACGTCCCAGACCAAATCTGGTGGCAGAAGGCTGGGCACAGTTCCTGTTGTGGTTAGGGGCGACCCTATGTGCACAGATTGGAATGTTGCCCTGTCCTGTGCCATGCTCAAAGTCATTCCCAGGCTTGAGCCCATGGTTGTCGTCACTGTGTCCATCCATCTTGTCAAGGGCCTTGACAAGGCCTCTCTCTTTCACTGTCCACTGTGTCCATGATGCCCTTTTTCAGGGGCTGGTCTCTCAGGACGTGTCCAGAGTATGTGAGACAAAGTCTCAATATCCTTGCCTCTAAGGAGCCTCCTGGCTGTACTTCTTCCAAGACAGTTGGGTTGGTTCTTTTAGCTCTTTCCACTTCCACAGAAGACTCAGCTGGAAGAAATGAGATACCGTGCTGACATCAGGGATTGGAGCAGAGGAAAAAGGTGTGTGGGAGCCTGAGACTATTTAT
>NW_022103915.1:36960651-36962936 GCF_000313985.2 Echinops telfairi
GATAAGAGCTGTACGAGCCCCTAATAAAACGATAAAAAAAAAGAAATTTGGACATTGAGTAAGGCAGGCTGCAGAAGAACCGATGCATCTGAAGTATGGAATCGGTGAAGAATATTAGAGTAGTTCATTTGGACTTCCAAAAGAACAAATAAATCCGTGTTGGAAGAAGTACAGTCAGAACGCTCCTTAGAAGAGAAGATGGCAAGACTTCCTATCACTGACTTTGGACTTGTCATCAGGAGAGCCCGGTCCCTTGAGAAGGACATCATTCTTGGTAAGGCGAGGGGCAGTGCAAAAGAGGAAGGCCCTCAACAAGACGGATGGACACGGCGGCTGAACATTGGTCTCAAGCAGAAGGACAATTGTGAGGCTGATCCGGGATGGGGGAGTGACTCTTTCTGGTGTACACAGTGTTGCTATGAATCAGAACTACTGGCTAGCACTCAATAACACGAGCACCCAGAAAGACAGATGAGATTAGCCCGTGTTCATCACAATCTTTGGGCAGCAGATTCAAGGATGTTTTAGGAAGGACTCGGGACGGATTCAAATGCAACTTCCTCTCAGTAAGTAGGTGTAGGACACAAAGTTTACCTAGACTTATTTGTTGGGCTGCAGGGCCATACAACCAGTGGTCACACACACACACACACACACACACACACAGAGAGAAAGTTATAATAGGGTAACTGAGAACCTTCCAAAGGAGAATGGGAGAGGAGAGCGATTGATTTGATGCTCAGCTTCCTGCAGAAGGGAGGCCAGGAGGCTGGCCTGGAGTATGGTTGACCCAAACTCCAGTAGGAAACGTCCCTCGGTGGGTTTTCAGTAAATACCAGCATAACACGGGAGGAGAGGATGGGGCTGGGAAGGTAGGCTGGGCCATCTCCTCAGCAGTGGACTGAGGAGCAGAGTGGAGTGCACCGTGGCCACTGAAAGGAGACCCACTCTGAGGACTCTGTGTCGGTGGTGATGTCCAGGGAAACCAGACTGGGGAGAGCCAAAGGTAAGAGAAATGGTTCAGGAGAGAGAATGTCTAAGCTTCAGATATAGATCACAACTTTGGATAAATATAGAAAGTAGTGCAGAAGAAGGTTCTGTTGCCCTCTGGAAGCTGAACGGAGAGAACGAAGAAGGAGGCAAAAAGAATTGCGAAGCATTCGAGTCTGGGCAGTGAGAAAGGTGAGGCTTCATCAACAGAGACCAGCAACCTCAGGAAGAGGGATGGGTTGAAGGAGGAGATGGTTGGATTTGTGCAGAAAGGTTTTGGGATGCCTGCAGGGGTCCTAGTGGTACAAATGACTAGTGTCAAGGTTTGAGCCCACCCAGGGGTCCCTCGGAAGAAATTCAATTCCTTGGCAATCTAATTCTGAAAAAAACAGTAGCCATTGAAAATCTCCTGTTCTATAAGGACACACTCGGGTCACCGTGAATCAAGATCAACATGACTACAAATATTGTTTCTTTTCATGATGTAGATTTGGTGTGACGCTGTCCTCAGAGCAGGTTGAAATGTGGAAATTTCAGTGACCAGAGGTTTGGGGGCTCATGGACTGGGAAGAAATGGTTGATGATGGGGATGAGAAGATTCCAGGGTGAGCAAAGGAGCACTTGGATGGAGCACTCCAGGACAGTAACCAGGAGAACCCAAAGAAGGCATCAACAGGTGTGTAGGCAGCTGAGGAAATGTGTGTAGGGGCCACAGATCGGTGCCCAAGTCACCATTGGGAGGAAGGCTTGAGAGAATGTCCCCAGGGTAGTATCAAAGTTGTGAGGATGGAGGATGAAAAAGTGAAAGCACAAGGGGTAAACATAACAAAGCAAAATACACACTGTTGTGTGGATTCCAACGCGGAACAACCTTAAAGGGCAGGTTAGAATGCCCGGAGAGTTTCCGAGCCTGTGAATCATCTGGCAAGCAGACAGCTACAACTTTCTCCCACAGTGTGTTGGTCTGGGTAGATTAGAGAATCAAATCCATGGACACACATATGTGTAAAAGAAAGAGTTTTATATACAGGAGGAATTGAACATTGAGAAAACATCCCAACCCAGTCCAGTCCAAGGCTATAAGTCCGACATTAGCTCATATGTCCGATATCAATCTATAAAGTCCTCTTCAGACTCATGAAACACATGCAATGATGCCAAATGCAGGATGATCACAGGCCAGTGGGTAGAAAGTCTCTGGGTCCAGTGGCATTGTAAGCATCTGTGGCTTCTCCGGCTTCAGAGGTCTGGTTGCATCTATGTGGCTTGTCTTCTGCAATGTCTCCCAGGGAGTG
>NW_022103915.1:36963036-36987823 GCF_000313985.2 Echinops telfairi
TGTCTTCCGCCTCCAAGGAGGAAGTACCAGATTTCCCAGAATTCTCAGGAGAAGGCCATGCCCACAGACGTCTCATTGGCTATCTCCAGATTGACAGCCTAGACTCCACCCTATACTCTTCATCCTTCAATTGACACCAGATTAGGTGACTACCACACACGGAGTGGCTGGTGTGTTTGAAGTGCCAATCAATTGCCTAGCACTTCAAACAAAGCAACATGGCAACAGGAGGGCATCTCAGGGACCCTTTAAAGAAGTTTGCAATCAAGGGAGCTTTTTTACAAAGATGAGAAAAAGAAGGTGCTATCAGAGCAAACAGGGCCGAGGGACGGGACGACCTCCCAGGGCAGGGGGGATACGAATGCACTCCGGCTCCCTGTTCCTCAGATGGGAACTGGAATCACGGAGATCCCGTGAGCATGTGGCTCAGCAGCATGGAAGAGCCACAGGCTGATGTCCTCAAGGATCTAGTTCGAGAAGTTGGTATTTTCAAAGGAGGCAGCCATATTGGTTGACCTCTGACTAGCGGGAATGAAAGAGAAAGGGTGGTGATGGGAAGGGAACTTAAGAGGGAGAAGGACAGGAGTTGTGAGGTAGAAAGAACTGGGTCTCCTCAGTCAGGTGGGTGGGGAGGAAGCCTGCAGAGAGAGGGCAGAGGAGGAGTTGGTGGGGGGGTGGGGGGGCGGGCAGTAGGCTCTCAGGACAGCTGCCTGGCTGACTTGTGGGCACAGGAAGTGAGTTGGGACGTGCTGAGCTGGTGAGTATGTGCTGTGGCATCTGCAGGTTTGGCCCAGGGCCCTAGGGCAGGTCCAGGAAAAGTCAGGGGTTGAGGGCACCAGGGTGCAGATGGAGGTGTGGTTCAAGGGCCTGGTCAGGGAGTCCAGATGGATGCTTGGCTGGATATAGCTGGTAGAGGGCCCAGGGAAGCTCCACTGGGGGATGAGGGAAGGATGAGCCCCCAGAGACAAGCTGAGAAAGGACAGCAAGAGGAAAGAAGGGGATGGACATGGGGAGAGGAGGAGGCTGTGTTCCACGTGGTGTCTTAAGGACCCAGGCAGGCAAGTGACCAGCATGGTGGCTGGTGAGACACGGAGGGCTGGAGGGACCAGCCTCAGAAAGGGAAGCAGGCTCGGTGGCAGCGTTGGTGAGCGATTCAAGAACCAGGGTCCACAGCGGCTGAAGGATGGAGCCAGGCCCCTGATGGTGACATGGCGTTCATTCTATAGGAAGTCATCTTACTCACTAAACAACAGCTCCTGCTTAGAAGTGAGGATGGATCTCAGGCAAGAAGGCCTGCCCCACTTATATCCACTCAGCCCCCCGTTTCTGCAAGCTTCGTGAGCAAGGTGGTGGGCCCACTCGCTGGGCATGCATGTCATCCCCGGGGCTGCCACGCTGGGAGCAGGGTGTGGAAGGTGACTCCTTCAGCTGCTGCCCCCTGCCCTGCAGCCTGCGCAGGGGCCCTCTGCCACCTGTAGCTGCTCTCCTGCCCCCCCACCCCCACCCCCGTGCTGGGGTCAGGCCCTTCGGTGCTGCGAATCCAGCACCCTCCGGGGCTCCAGGAGAGCCACGAAGCCCAGTCCTGGACTCCAGGTGTGTCTCGTACACATGTTGGCACCAGGGACTCCTACCAGGCCTGGAGGGGCACTGCCTACCTGCCGGGGCCTGGCTAGAGGCACAGCCGGGCAGCCCATTCTCAGTGTGTTCATGCCTTGTGGTGACCGCTTTTCACCGGCTGTTTAGGGAAGCATTGGAGTTTGGGGAGGGCCCCGGAAACCTCAACCTGAGAGGCTGGGTGGGTGCTTCCTGGGCCACCTCCACTGAGGGTGGTCAGCCTGCAGTTGTGCCCCTGCCCAGTCCAGACGCCTGCCACCCTTTGCCCACAGCTTTGCCCACAGCTAGGCCCCTTCGGGTGGCTGACCCCCTGCCCTCCCTCCCAATCAGAGGGCTGCCTGTCTTCATTCTCTCTCCCCTCCCCGCTCTGGGGTCTCTTTGCTTCTCCGCTGCCTCCTCCTCCTCCTGGAGGCCTTGGCAAGGAGCAGACCAGGGGGGGGCAGCTGGCCTTCGTTGGGCCTTGTCCTCCCGGGGTGACCCGCAGCCTCTCCTCAGCCTCTGGTCTGTCTGCGTGCTCCTCCTCTGAGCCGGGGTGCTCCCTGTCCCTTCTCACGTCCCTGAGCGTCTGTCCACAGCTGGGGAGGGAAGCCCGAAAGCCCAGGCAGGGACCCTGGGCAGAGAAGATAAATGGAATTTGCCATAAATCCAGGAGCAAAGTTGTAACTTGACTTAAAAACAAACAGAAGGGCCAGCACTGCACTTAAGCCCAGCAGAGGCTCCTCTCGCAGTGTAAACAAAAAAGCCAGGGGCGTGGGCGCAGAGGCCTTGCACAGGCTGGGGCAGAGGGAGGGCCGTGGAGCAGGCACCCCGCCTGCTGCCCTGCCGACTTCCTCTGGGAGGGGTGGGTGGCGGGGGAAGGTCTCCCTGACCTCGTTAGAGGAGAAAGACGATGCTGGCGCGGCTGTTGTTTGCTGGTCATTTTTCCATGACCGAACTCTTTCTGGAAAAGGAGGGTAGTTTGGGGGGTGGTGGGAAACACTGCCTCAGCCTGTTGCTGTGACTGGGGTCAGCCAGATAGCAACTTGGAGTGATGAGGAGGAATCTAAGTCTGGTCCTTAATCTCTCCAGCACTGGGGCTTTAGGACACTCACGTGGCCTCTGGACAGGCTCCCAGGCCAGGGGCCTCCTCCTGGTTGTCCTTCGGACAATGGCTCTCCGCTATAAGCTGAGGGTGCGGGGAGTGCGAGGCTGAAAGGAATGGCAATGATGGCAGCAATTCTGCCTTTACACCAGCCCAGGTGGCGTCGTGGTTACAAGTTGGACTGCTCACCTTGAGGTCGGCAGTTCAAAACCACCAGCCGCTCCTTGGGAGAAAGAGGAGCTCTCTGCCCCCATAAAGAGTCCCGGTCTCAGAAATCCATAGGGGGCAGTTCAGCCCTGCCCTATAGGAGTGCTGTGATTCGGAATCGACTCCGTGACTGCTATGCTGAGCTCTGTTCCGTGTTGTTGTTGTTGCCTTTACATAGGAAGCACCATCGATTTTAAAGCTGCCAAACAAACCCCCTCGTCTGAGCCTCTCCAACTGCTCTCTGAATTCAGTGCAACAGGTATTATTACCAATTGATGGGCAGATAACCTGACACAGAGAGGTAAAGAGAGTTATCGAAGGTCACACAGCAGACCAGCAATTGACTTAGGCCCACCAGGACCCATGACTTCCGCGCTGATTCTGACTCATAGTGACCCTACAGGACGTAGCAGAGCTGTCCCACGGGGTTACCTGGGATGCCGTCTTTACAAAATCAGACTGCTGCACCTTTGACTTGCTGAGTGAATGGGTGGCTGGTGGGATCGAACAGGTGGCTTTTCTGTTCATTGCTGAGCATTTAACTGCTGCGCCACCAGGGCTCCTTCAAGTTAGGTCCACTGCCGAAGCCAGTGCCATCGAGTTGATTCTGACTCACAGTGGCCCTTCGCAGGCTTCCGGAGGCTGGAAATCTTTCCAGAAACAGAGAACCTCGTCTTTCTACCATGAAGCGGCTGGTAGGTTTGAACCGTGCGGCTAGTAGCCCGGTGCTTATTGAAAGCTCCTGTGACTTAGGTCAGTGCTTTCGAAAAGGTAGCTCAAGAGCCTTGAGCTATGTGATCTTGGGTAAGTGACTTCAGCGCTCTGGCTTTTGTCCATAAGAGAGGCTCCTTCCAAAGATGAACCGGGTCAGCAGCTGGCCCCTCGAGCCCTCTGTAGCCTGGCTTTTCTACATTCAGAAGCCGAGTGCTGGGTCAGGGGCTGCAAAGTTCACTTTAAAACAGCACACCTTTCTGGGGTCTCAGTAATACACTTGGGTTTTCTGGAGGCATGGGGGACTTCAAAGCCCTTTCTTTTAAATTTATTTCTCTTAAATAAATGCAAAGTTCAACATTGAAAAGCAAGGCAGCAAGGTTTCAGGACTTGCTGTGCTGTGGTTCTCAGCTCCAGTCCCCCAAAGTGCACATTCACCCCACCACCCCCACCCCCGTCCCGGCGAGCCCAGTGGGAGGGGTTGGGAAATGTTCTTGGGGACCCAGACCAGGGCAGGCAGTTCAAAGCATGGCCTGCTGAGCTGACTGGCCGGCCGGCCTAGGGACTTGGCACCCTCAAGAACGGCTCTCTTCTCTGATGGGCGCTCGGAACCTGCGAGGTAGTGATCTGCAGACACCACTGAGGGTCTCCTGGGGGAGACAGGAGGGCGGCCTTCCCAGAGAGAGAAATGTCTCAAAGCACCATCCCCAGCGAGTGACCTGGAGTCCCTGGGAGCGTGGTGAGGGCTCAGTGCTTTTTAAAGGCTGAGTGCTTTGAGGCTGCTAACCACAAGGTCAGCAGTTCAAACGGACCAATCACTCGGCAAGAGAAAGCGGAGATTGTCTGCTCCCATAAAGTTTTAGTCTCTGAAGTCCCAGGGGGCAGTTTTGCTCAGTCGTTAGGAGTTGGAATTGACTTCACGCCTATCGGCGGTGGTGGTAGTGGAGGGTGACTACAATATGCAGCTTGATGTGGCACAGTAGCCTCTACGTCAGACTTCAGAGCTAAAGGCTGAGGATAGGGGTCCGGAGTGTTCATGTCCACGGGGAGAAAAATGATACACACAGACAGTCCCCTATCCTTAGCCTTTTAACTACTATTAGACCCATGAGCAAACGAAACTGCTTCCAGAAGCCCATGTCCCCAACTACCAGTTAAGGGTGGGGAGGGTAGGAGGACCTGAGAGATCTTTGTTGGGGGGGCCAGGGAAGCTGCTGTTAGTAAGTCCTGGCTCTAGCTGCCTACCCTCTCCTCCCCCTCACTTTGATCCTTGAGAGAGAGACCACAGTCCCCATGCCAAACCTCCTGGGTGGGCATCCAGGAGTGCACTGTGCAGTGTGATTGACTTGAGGCTGCAGGTTCTGGGAGGATAGGAGGGAACAAAGCTTTATGGGCTCATCTTCCTGAAAACCTGCGGGGACAGAGTAACATGCTACCCATCCACGGTGTCACTCTCTGAAGATAAGAGGAGACCTGCTTCTCCGCTCATTCCTTCTCTCTCTCACCACGGATGCCCAGAGCAGCCCTGAATGCCCCGTGCCCCGCAGGGGTGCCAACAGCCAGAGTGCTTAGCTGCTAGTCAGACGGGTAGAAGCTTGCACCCAGGTCGTCCAGAAGAGGGGCCGGGGCACCTGCTACTGCTGCTCAGTGCTGTCCAGTCAGTTCCAAGTCACAGGGACCTCTGCCAGCAGAAGGACACGCTGCCCGGTCCTTGCCCAGCCTCCTAATGGTTCCGTTTGAGCCCGCTGTGCCCATCCAGCTTGTTGAGGGCCTCCCTCTTGATCGCTGCTCCCCTACTTCACCCAGCTTGAGGTCCTGCTCCGGGGACCGGTCTCTCCTGACAATATGCCCAAAGGACACGAGCAGAAGTCTCACCCTGCCTGCTTCTAACGAGCACTCTGGCTTCACTTCTCCCGAGACGGGTGAACTACTCCTGAGAACCACTCCAGCCATGCAGCAAGGGTCTGTCCTGGGTCACCTGGGGTTGCCATGGCTTGGAGGGAAGGGCTACTGGCTTTTCTTTCTCTGTCTTTCTTTTTACTGTATGCACCAGTGCCTGGAGGGGGGGGGGGGGCGCAGACACACAACAACAACCCTGGCCTCAGGCAACTCGAGTCCCAGGAGTGCCCTTCTGATCCATGAGGCATTGGGTGGATGAGCAGTAAGATTTCTAACCAGCCCTGACATTTGGGGGCCGTACGGGGAGCCAGGAGGCAGCACCAACCATGGAAGGGCTGTAAAGACTCAGCACTGGGCCCCCCCGTGCCCGCCGCTCTCCTCTGCAGTCACAGGTGGTGATGGTCACGTACCAAATTGGCCACAGACCACTGCTGGCCCTGCTCGGGCAGAACAGCCACGACAGGGCCCCTTCAGGAAGCGAGACAGGCCACCACGAGATGTGCAAAACGGAGACCGGCTGGAAACGTTTCAGCCTGTTTGCACTTATCAAATGTCGCACTGGAAACCCCAGCCATTTGCCTAGGACCCTTTCCAAGAGAAGGGGGATTTCACAAGCGTGGCCTGGAGCAAGCTGAGTTTCTTGGAATTTCAGCCCGGGAGCTGGCGGGCTTCCTGTGGGAAGGTCCACGCCACCTTCTCATGCTCAGTCCAGCCCCTCTCTTGGACACCTGGCCGCCCTGTGGCAGGCTCTCTAGACAGACGGCCCAACCACAAGATGTCTGCGTTCCTTGGGCTTTTTGGTTTCCCCTGCTCGCTGCTGGCAGTTACGTGACACTCAGCTGTCAGTGATCCTGGCAGCCTGCGAGAGCCACCTCGCAGGACTCCAGGCCGCTGCGGCCTCCACTGCGGTTTTCCTGAGGCTCCGTTTCCTTTAGGCTAGAGGGGAACGCCTCCCTCCGGAGACCCCAGCAGGCGGGGTCTGAAGCAACGTTCAAGGAACATTCGCTTCCACCATGGCTGGGTGGTGTCCGTCCGGCTGGGAGGCAGCCTGACAACAGGCTGACAGGCGGCCTCCGGGCGGCCCCGGGGCTGCCCTGCGAAGGAGTGACCTGGGGACACAAGGGACAGAAGCTCCTTCCTAGGGCCAGCGATGTCACCACCACCGCTCCAAATGCTCTTATCGCATGGCCTGCAAACAGAATACACACGCGCCATTAGCTCGCCCTTCAACGGACGCACAGGCTTTATAAAGAAGGCCCAGAACACCTCTTAGCTAGAGGACCCGAGGTGGGCCGAGGGCCCCAAGAAACCGCTGAGATCAGAACTCGGAATCTCGCAGGCCTCATAACAGAGCAGATGAAAGAAAAGCCATTTCCTGGTGGGGTTCTTTTTCCGTTGTTGTTGTTGTTTTTCTTTGAATGATTATAAAAGGCACAGAGGACAGTCTGGAACACAGAAAGTCTCAACATGAAAACAGAACCATCCCCAGTCCCACCACAGAGGCCCGGTTCACGTGGCTGGTATACGCTGATGATGGAAATCTCTCAAAATCGGTACCGTCAACATGGAAGTGCAAACAGATCTTGGAACAACAATTCCTCGCTTCGTGAATGAGGCCCTAAAACCTTGCATAAGTCAGGCACATTTAAGAGACCCACTGCCCTGGAGCCGATTTTAACCCAGAGCGACCCTGTAAGACAGAGTAGAACTGCTCCCCAGGGTTTGCCAGGCTATCAGTGTTTATGGGAGCGGGGCAGCCCATTTCTCTCCTTTCAGTTATCTTCCCAGTTCTTAACTCACTGCACCAGCATGGCTCCTGAATGTCACACAGGGGTGTGATTAATAAAGACAATAACCTGTTGAGGGCCCGCTCTACGGAACATACTCTATGGAGCTCTATGAGGGGTTGTTAACTGCTGCCAAGTTGACCCACCACCTGGAGACCCTTTGCACCATGGAATGAAAGCAATGTCTAGGTCTCCATTATGCCCAGGCTTGGCTATAGATTGGACCATTAAGCTCCATAGGGTTCTCATTGGTTGATTTTCAGAAGTAGATGGCCAGGCTTTCCTTCCTCATCTGTCTTAGGCTGGAAATGCTGCTAAAACCTGTTCGGTGTCATAGCAACGCACACACCTTTTGCTGACCAACAGGTGGTGGCTGTCCCTGAGATGCACCGACTAGGAATAGGACCCAGGTCTCCTGCATGGAAGGCAAGCACTCTACCGCGGTGGTAGTTCCATAATTTCCTGCCACCTTGAAGTGTAGGGGTGGAGTCTAGCCTGTCAATCAGGTCACAGCCTGATGGTGCCTCCCTGTGGGCATGACCTCCTCATAAGGAGGGTCCTGGGAACTTCCCCCCTTCTCTCTGCCTTCATCTTCCTGCTGTTGAGTGCCAGAGATACCACCAGTGGATCCACACCACTCTGCACCCACCAACCTGTGATCTCCCTGCATTCTGCATCATTGCATGTGGCTGTGTGAGTCTGGAGAGGGACTTATGGACTAGTATCAGACTTAAGGACTTGCTCTGGACTGGGCTGAGATGTTTGCTTGCTATAGTTACCTCTTGATGTAAAGCTCTCTCTTACACATATATGAATGTCACTGAATTGGTCTCTCCAGGCAACCTGGCCTAACACAACCACTAAACGACCCTGGGATGGCTGCTGTGAAGATTACCCCCAGTTGCCATTGAGTGGGCTCAGATCCACAGTGCGTGTCGGAGTAGAAGCATGCTCCTGGGGTTGATTGGCTGGTTTTTCAGAAGCAGATCGCCAGGCATTATTTCTGAGGGGCCTCTGGGTGGATCCGAGCCTACAAATTCCCAGTGGGCAGCCAAGTGCACAATGCATTTGCACTGCCCAGGGCTTCCTGGGTATTAAAGACACCCGAAGCATGACCCTCAGCCTCAGGAGGCTAGAGGGAAGTGAGCAACGCACACTGATGGAGTTTTCATCCTCACAGGTAGCAAGCAGAGCCCGTCACGAGGCTCCCATTATTCACTTCACTCTGCAAATATTCACCTAATAACTACTGTGGTCAGGAGCCCTGGTGGTATAGTGGTTATACATTGGGTTGGCAACCTCAAGGTCAGCAGTTCAAAACCAGCAGCCACTCCATGGGAGAAAAGACCAGGCTTTCTACTCCCATAAAGACTTACAGTCTTGGGATCATGATGGTAGAGGGGAGGAAGCATTACAAATCCGGCTAGACCAGAGGTCTGTTCGGATAGGAACAGATAGGAACATATAGGCCTGGTACAGAGAGGAACTGGAAACACAGAGAATACAGGACAGATGAATCCCTCAGGACTAGTGGTGAGAGTGGCGATACCGGAAGGGTGGAGGGAAGATGGGGTAGAAAGGGGGAACAGATCACAAGGATCTACCTATAACCCCCTCCCTGGGGGACGGACAACAGAAAAGTGGGTGAAGGGAGACATTGGATAGAGTAAGACATAACAAAATAATAATAATTTATAAATTATCAAGGGTTCATGAGGGAGAGGGGAGGGAGAGGGAGGGGGAAAAATGAGGAGCTGATACCAAGGGCTCAAGTAGAAAGAAAATGTTTTGAGAATGATGAGGGCAACAAATGTACAAATGTGCTTGACACAATGGATGGATAGATGGATTGTGATAAGAGTTGTGTGAACCCCCAATAAAATGATTTTTTTTAAAAAAGTGAACATCTTGGAAACCTGAAGGACCAGTTCTACCCTGTCCTGTAGGGTCATTATGAGCGGGCATTGACTCCATGGCAGGCGGGTTTGTTGTTGCTCCGTGTTCAGGCCCTGGGCCCGAGGATCCCCAGCGTAGGTGACCACGATGTGGAGAAATGGGCATCTCCAAGGGGTCAGCGGAGGGGCAGCTCCTCTCCGAGGAGGGCCAGGAAAGGGAGCCTGGAGGGCTGAGGGCCGACAGTGGGCAGGGCAGAGGGGAGCAGCTGAGGCAGCAGGAGAGCCCCGAGAAGAGGATTGGGGGAGTGGGTCCAGGTGGACAGGGCCGTGTGCAGAAGTAGGCGGCGTCAGGGTCGAGAAGGTGCTCGGAGCTGAGAAGCCGAAGGTGGGTAAGCTTTCCAGCAGAAGGTGTTGTGATGAGAGCAGCATTTTAGGAGGTTTCTGTGGGTTGCGGTTTGTGTAGGTGTCTGTCCACCTGTGTGTACGTGCCTGTTTCTATGGTTTTGAGAGCGTATCCGGATGTGTGTACCTTTCATGTCAGTACATGTCCATGTGTCTAGGTGAGTCTGTGTGTCTCTATTCATATCCCTGTCTGTGTGCTGTGTATGCCTTCATGAATGTGGGCTTAGGGGTGCACATCTGTGTATCAGGGTCTCTATCTCTCTCTGTGTGTTTGCTTATGTGCATTTCTGGGTGTGTGTGTATTGACAGAAGTGCGTATGTATGTCCATGCGTCTGCACCATGGTACCTTAGGGAAGGATGTCTCTGAGTGGCCTTTCAGTCCATCCAGGTGGCTTGCTGGGAAGGAGAGTATAAGCCAGGTCTGGGAACCAAGCAGGAGTTGGGGCCAGCAGCACAGCAGGACCCCAGGGAATCCAGCGGGAGCAGTCATGGGAAAGGGGCAGGAGGCTGGGGTAGGTTGGAGAACAGGTTGGCCAGAGGTCAAAGGTGAAGCAGAAAGGTCTTCAGGGCAGCTTAGGGACACAGGTTTCATGGCCAGGGGACAGGTCTTCAAGGGATCCCAGATGAAGGAATTAGGGTCTGAACAGAGGAGGGGCAATGGGGAGAGAGCTCTGGAGACTGGAGCCTGACAAAATGGTAAAGAGAATCAGGGAGCTGGTTTGGGTAAGACCATTACTCTAGTTTAGACATGTCGGGGTTGTGGAAACCATCAAAGAAGAGGCATTCGAGTGTGTGGAGTAGGGTGTGACAATACCATGCTCTAGAGAGGACAGGGAGAGGGAGGAATGAGAAAGGCCATTGGTGAGCCAACTAGGCAGTCTTGGTGTGCTCCGTGGAGGGGACAGAAGTGAGCGCAGCGAGTATACAGGGTAGGAGGAGCAGATTAGTGAGAGCCATGCTACAGTAGGGTCACATGGAGAAGAAGAGCAAGTGCACTAACAATATGAGCGAGTGGGTAGCAGAGTTGAGGGATGGGAGCCCGGTCCATATTTGAATAACAAATGAAACTCAGTCATCAAGATATTCAGCCTGATCCCATTAAGTACTTCCTCTGAGAGTGAGCAAACTGATATCCTTTAATCATGCTTTATATTTATAAAGGCCTGTCTCCAAAGGACTGCAAGTGCCCAATAAACATGGATTAATTCACTCGCATGGTCTCCCTTGAGGAAAGGCTGATGGCACCGATCACAGTTGAGTTTATAGGCACAAAAACCGTGGCAGCGATAAGAATGACGCCGCCAAGGTCACCAAGCAAGCGGGTGGTGGAAGGTGGTATACCTGGCCTTCTTCCTTCTGCTGCCCGAGCACCCCGAAAGCACCCCCTCTTTCCCGGATCCCCCAGTGACTGTGAGATGTGGCTGTGAGACCAAATTCAGGCTTGTTAGCTGTCGGCTGTGCCCTTGGATGGTCCCAGAGGGATCCAAGTGTCAAGTGTGAGGTTTGGGGCGCGATCTGTTTTCTGCTCCTGCATCAACCCCATGGGACCAAAGCAGCTTACTTCCATGGAGACCTAAAGAGGTCACGAGCCCCCGATGAGAGCAAGCAGCAGCATTTCAAAGCAAAGAAAGTAGGTGGTAGTTCGGCTTGTGTTTCATAGGTGGGCCAGTCGGCAACGTCATGATAAATGGAGAAAGGATTGAAGTTGTGAAACCTTCCGTCTTGCTTGGATTCATAAGCAGGGCTTGTGGAAGCAGTTGTCAAGAGACCAAAGGATGCGTCGCATTGGGTAACTCTGCTGCACAAGACCTTTCTGAGTACTGGAAAACGAGGATGTGACTTTGAGGACTAAGGTGTGCCTGACCCAAGCCAGGGTATTCTCCATTGCCTGCTCTGCCTGTGACAGTTGGATATCGATTCAGGAAGACCAAAGACCTGATATGTTTAAATCATGGTGCTGGCGAAGCATCTTGAAAGTCCCACGGACTGCCACAGGCACACATGGCTCGGGCTTAGAAGGACAGCCAGAATACTCTTGGGAGGTCGGGGTGGCGTGATTGCTCCTCAGATACTTCTGGACAGGCCAAGAGTGACGAGTCCCTGGAGAAGGACATCCTATTTGGTAAAGTAGGGAGGTAGCGAAAAAGAGTAAGGCCCTCGGCGAGACGGATTGGCACGTGGATACAGCAACGGCTCACACACAGGCACCATGAGTCAGGATGGGGCAGGACTGGGCGGTGTTTCTTTCTGTTATACACAGGTCCCTATGAGTCAGCACCAACTCAACAGCACTTAACACCAACAATAACACGCTTGGAAAAAAGCTTCTACGAGGAAGTCTCTCGTGCCATTAAGTATGGGAATTCTGGTTCTTGGGTTTGGACCGTGCGAGGTTTTCATGGGCTTGGAAGCAAAGCACGCTTTACCTGCAAAGACGAATCAGGGCCAGCCCATTCAGAAGTTATTCGGGTTACCTCAGAGAGTGAGCTTGGAGTTTTGTTTAGTTTTATCTTCAGATTTTATTATGAGTTTTTAAAATGTATCATTCATTGGGCGTTTCATTGGGACGTGAAAGGTGGTGAATCCCTACAATGGAGACTGTCTGCAAAGTCTTTCCAGCTGTGGCCTTGCAAAATACAGATCTCAGGACCATTCTGTGAAAACAACCCTGTCCTTCCCCGGGCTGGGCCTGTTGACACCTGCCCGAGGCCTGTGAACCGGCGATATGCAATCTCCTCCCAAAAGGGTTGGGCTCATGCTGGATCAGCTAAGTGCTCTCTGCTTCCCGTCCAGTGTTTATGACACTTGAGTGGACCTGGGAAATGGAAGGGACCACCAGCATGCTGGCCCGAAGCCAATAGCTTCATCTTGCCACAAATCTCCAGAGATTCCACTAGGAGCTGTGGCCTCCCTGGGGCCAGCCGAGGGAGAAGCCTCTCCACGATCATCTGAACGGGCTGCTTTTGAGTTTTCTCTCCGACGCTTCGTTTTTCGGAGGCATTGCTTGTCAGCGTAAATCATGGATCAACTGCTCTGCAAACCAGAGACCCAGGGCTGCCAGGAGAAGTGTCGCTTCCCTGGCTGTCATGCGTTGGGGTGGTTTCCCACCTCGAGAAGATAGGTTAGCACGAGTGAACATTCATTTTAAAATTCCTGTTGAGGAATGCTTGGTATGGAGTCAGGAATCACCCAAAATATATCTTGCTCAGGAAAGGGAACGAGGCGGGTTGTCTTATTTGAGTTAGTAGACCCAGAAAACCCCATTTCCTGCAGAACCAGAGTCGGGCCCTGCAAACCAAGGCCTAATCTTCAGGGACCAGTAAGTAGACCCCTGGGAAGAAAGAGAATTATCTTAGTTCCCTAGTGGTGCTCTCACACCCATGGAAGTCAGGGGTTTGAAAGAACAGGAACGAGCTTTCTCACATTTCTGGATCTGAAAGTGTCCATCAGAACCACAGTCCTGCCCGGTCCTTCCTTGGTGGGTCTGGGCATTCCTCACTCACCCACTTTTTTTTTCTTCTGATCCTCACCTGACAGCTATTTCTCCCCAGTTTCTGTAAGTCTTGATGTCGAATCTTCTCTTTATGCCAATGGAAGTGGTTAGGGTTATGATCGACACGCCATTGGACTGCGTTGTGGTAGATGATGACATCATATTGCAGTAGAGTCTCAGGTATAGTGGTTAGAATACCAGCATGTTTTCAGGGGACACCATTCAATCTGTAACAAGGGTAATATGGAGTTGCTCTGATGGGAAGGATTGGGACTTTGGGGGGAATGTTTATCTTCTTCCTTTCCTCTTCCTACTCTTGGCCGGATAGCAGAGATACCCCGCTTCTTGTAATGACGGTGAAGAGAGCCCACATCAGAGTGGTCCATCTAAGGGCAGATTTGCCGCATGGTCTGGGTGGCTGTGGTGAGATTAATGTTCCCATACAGGTGCAAGTTTGATATAGGTGAGGCAGAAGTGGTGGAAGGTTATGGGAAGAGAACTTCAAAGTCTTATCTTTCTCCAAATTTCTTTTTTCCTCGAAAGGGAACCAACCCAATCCAACCCACTGCCCTCGAGGCCATTTTGAGATTACAGGTTAAATTTTCAGGACTGGAAAGTCAGTTGGCATGAGTTTTTGCTGTAAAAGGATGTTACTTAGACACCTGGTCCCCAACCCATCTGGGGAGCCTACGGGCCTCGTGGATCTTCTGCTTGCCCTGAGGTCAATGGGTTTCCCAAAGGGAACAGGGCAGGAGTTCTTCCTTGTGGTCCTTTCCTTCTGTGGCAGCCCAGGAAGTAGCACGCCAGACTCCCGGGTGTTTATGAAATGAGTTATGATCTATAATGTTAAAACAGCATCTGGCAGCACATTAAGTTCTATATGTGAGCCGTCGTCACCAGGGCTGCTATGTTCAGCCTGGGGCTTGGCTGGATATGGAGATCGGACTGCACCGCCACCACCTCTGGCAACCTTCCTGTGTTTCAAGAGTGTGGGAACAGGGCACTGGCCTGCGTCCGATGGTCAGCACCGCAGTGGGTCGTAAAACAGCGGCGAAGGGAGTGGCCAGCTGGGCTCGGGCGCTGCAGATGAAAGCCGGCTTTGCTTTCCTTTCCAGAGTGCTGCGGTGTTCCTGGAGGGCTGCTGCTTCCTCTGCCCTGCAGAGGCGGGGTCCCCCCCACCCCCAGTTCCTCCCAGTGATATCTTAAGGGGCAAACTTCCAGCACTAACAGGAGGTCTTTTGTTCTCCTTTGCTCCAAGTGGACTTTAACCCAGTTACTGAGTCACTGTGCAAACAAACAAAGCATAATATTCCATTTTCTTAAAGGCTCTTCCAGGCCTGCGGACAGAAGAAGGGGGACTTGACCTGGTGCTGGCTCCACAGAGCTCTTCTCCACCCCACTTTGGGACTTTGGGGGGAATGTTTATCTTCTTCCTTTCCTCTTCCCACTCTCGGCCGTATAGCAGAGACACCCCGCTTCTTGTAATGACGGTGAAGTGAGCCAACATCAGAGTGGTCCAGAGAACCCTCCAGAACATGCTGGAGCCCAATGCCGGCCATGGAGCTCTTCTTCGGGGCTCCGGCCTGTTTGGAATTGCTTCTAATGTGGGGTGGCCCGTGCTATTTGGAAAAAGCCAAGTTCCAAGGAATTTTGGTCTCAGCGCAGCCCAAGCTGAGGAGTACTTGTGACCCGCCTGGAGGCAACACAAGCTCACTGCTGGTCTTGCCTCTCTTCTCCACACTTAACCATCTTTATTAGACAGCCTTCGGTTTTATCAAGAAGGACTTTGTAATCACAACATCTTCCGGCTCTGTTAGAAAGGAACCCTGGCGGTGCAGTGGACGACACGTCGGGCTGCTAACTGCCAAGCGAGGTCAGCAGTCCGAACCTGTCAACTGCTTTGGAGGAGAAAAGACGAGGCAGGCTCTCTGCTCAGGAAAGATTTAGATGCGCAAACTCATAGGGGCAGGTCTGCTCTGTCCTATGAGTTGGAATTGACGCAGTACCAGGGAGGTTTGCTTTTTTGTTTGGGTTCTTGCCCAGGATGCCCAGGGCAGTGAAGTGGACACAGGTCGCCTGTGTCCATTCCACAAAGGTATCCGTGGGCCCTTAGTTGCACTGGGGTGGGAGAGATGAGAAAGAAAGAAACGTGTTTCCTGCCCTGAGGGAGGCAGGCAGAGATGTGTGGTACAGGTCGGATGGGACTACTGCTGAAGATGGAGATGGCCATCCTACCTGGCGCACTGGGAGTCTCCTTAGGGAAAAATGAACAGCAGCCACATACTGCCGTTGGCTCCATCCTGACTCATAGCAACGCGTGGGGCAGAATACACGTGCTCTTTGGGGATTCTGGGGCTGTAGGTCTTTGTCGGAGCAGAATCCCAATTGTTCTCTCATGGGGCACCTGGGGAGTTCGAACTGCAGACCTGTGGTTAGCTACCCAAGGCATAACCCACTATGCCACCAGGACTCCTACTGCCCCTAAAGGAGATGGCACCAGATGCTCAGGGGCGAGGTGGGGGTGCGAGGGGGTGGAGGGGGGGTGGCACGGGAGTAGGTTGGGGAGACAGAGGAAGTTTGGGGCATGCACAAATTCCTGAGGCATGAGCTCCCATGGCATATTTGGATGGACCTTTTGTGTAAGTCTGATCCGATCTTGGCCCAGATGTTTCTTGGGTTTGCAGCTTAAGTAGAGCTGAACTCTCATTTTCCTGAAAAGGAGTAGCCCTGCGTGACCATGCCATTGACATCAGGACTCTGGTCCCAGACTTTCCACCCCCACTCCACCCCCCACCCCCCACCCCCGCTGGCTTCAGCAAACATCAAGCCTCACTTTGGGCCGCTGGTTCTTTGAACTCACTGGCGAAGAACACAGGGCATGGCTCCTCATGGGTGACGCTAGGACAGAAACTTGTCACCCACTGTGTTCCTGATGGCCTTAAAGGCAGAGTGAAACACACTCAATCTACCATGAAAACGCCACTCCGATTACCTGCAAACTCCTAGCCAACTCCCCCCCCCCCCCTTCCAAGTCTCCTTCACCGAGACCCGCGCCCCTGGAGCCCTGGGTGGTGTTAGCAGCGTTCTGCTTTGTGCCTGTTTTGTGCCCAGTGGCTCCTTCTTATCTTGGTTTCAGCCCCAGCACCATTTTACTTTCATCCCTCAGTTTCCAGAGTTTCCCCTTCTGGGCTGTAGGAGGGCCACAGCAGAGGCATTCCTGAATCCCCAATCTTCAGTGTGGCCTTTTGGGTTCATTTACCTGCAAGGAGTCCTGTCGGTGTTTGCTAAATGAACGAATGAATGAATGAATGAACAAGAGCTGAGCTGGTGTGTTTTGCACAGTCTAGCACAGGAACAGGAAGCTTCACCTTCCACATCCTTGATAACAAAACTGCGAGGCCTAACTACGGATTTCCGACCGATAGAGCTGTTTTGTCCCCCCCCCCCGCGGATCTCTCTCTGAGAAGCTACATGCATTTGAGAAAGTGGGACGGAGCCCACCCTGGAATGCGACCCCCAAGGCGGCCCTTGTCTATCTGCTCAAGCTGACTTGCTCACTTTAGAAAACCCCAGGAGCCCGAGTAGAGAGGATTTTCCCTGAACTTCGCTGGGTCCGTGCCTTCTGGGAACGCCATTCTTCACTTTGCCCTGCCAATCATCTAACAAGTGAACATCTTCCCATCTTTTGATCTTGTAGGGATAAAGCAGACTTCCTTCCACCAGGGTCAATCGGTCTGTCAATCTCCTTTCTTTGAGGAGTCTTATCACAGAGGGCAGGGGTGGTAAGAGCCTCACACCACAGGGACATACCCCTCTGCTGGCCCTCCCTTCTCCACTCTCTATTTTGCCATACTCAGCTCTCCCCCAGCTGCCAGGAAGTAGCTGCCAATAGACCCTTTCGCTGTGGGCTTGAGTGGACATCTCCCAAGCTGGCACAGGGGATAGGCCTGGCTCACCACAGCTTATCTCTGGGTCTGGTTTGCTCTTTTTATAACTCAGAAGTGATTCCATGTCTCTGCTTTGGGAGAACACTGGTTCCTGCCTTAGACCTCATTTCCAGGGAGCTGGATTATGGGTTTAAGAGGATGAGTGAAAAATTCCAGGAACAGGCTTGGTCTCAAGGACAGTGGCTGGTTCATTTCTTCTGAGAACATGGAAACCTTTGCCTCCTGATGTGTACCATGACAGGCATAAGAGGAATTTTCCAATACAACAAGGGAATGAGTTTCCGGGGACAGGCTGACCAAGAAAAGCCACCATCTGACCTTGCACTGGAGTTGGGTAATGTGGCAGCCCTGGAGATGCATAAGCCAACCAGATGGAATAGAGAACGGAAGGACAAACATACTCCTTTAGGTCCCTGGCCTACGGACTGGATTCGGAATGTCAGGAGACCTGGAATAATTGTAGGACTGTTTCCTGGTGGTAAGAAGTGAGAATATCATGGCTATTACAATGGATTACATTATGCCCCCTCAAATATGTGCTCTCCCACCCATCTATCAACTTGGTTGAATAGTGGTACACTCTGATGCTGGAAGCAATGCCATCGGTTTCCCCCAATACCAGCAAGGTCCTTCACGGTGGACAGGTTGCAGCCAAGTTTCTGGAAACATGGCCTGGTGATCTAGTACCCAAACTTAGTCAATGACAACCATGTGGCTCCAAACAGAACATTGTTTGCCTGGCTTCTTTGAGACATGTCATCAAAGAGGGTTTAATTGAAGGAGGACATGGTATGTGATAGAGTCAGGACCAGCAAGCATGATCGAGACCCTCTATGAGTGGGACTGGCCCCACACCCCCAGTGATGGACTCAAACATGCTGGCCATCATGAGACTGATGTAGGACCAGGGATGTTTTGTTTTATACCAGTGGTTCTCAACCCATGGGCCGAGACCCCTTTGGGGGCCGAATGACCTTTTCACAGGGGTTGCCCGATTCATAACAGTAGCAAAACAACAGTGATGAAGTAGCAATGAAAATCATTTTATGGCCGGGGGGTCACCACCACATGAGGAACTGTATGAGATGGTCGTGGCACTAGGAAGGTTGAGAACCACTGTTTTATCCGATCATGCATAAGGGTGCCATGAGTTGGAATGGACTTAATGGCAGTTATTTTATCTATCTCTAAAATGTGTGTAAGAGTCCTAACCCCCATATCTTTAGATGTCACACTGTTTGGAAACAGAGTTTTCTTTGTTAAGTTAATTAGGTCATGCACAAGTAGAGTGGGTTCTAAATCTAATCACTTACGAGTTCGAAAAAGAGCAGAAGGAGCCCTGGCTTGCATTGTGGGGTACATGTTCAACTGTTAACCACAAGATCAGCAGTTCAAACTCACCAGCCACTCCATAGGAGGAAAATGAGGCTAAATGTTCCCACAAAGATTTACAAAGCCTCACTGAATCCAAAACAAGGTAGCGTCACTGTGGATCAAAAACAAGCCAGTGGCTATGGGAGACACATGGAGGAAGGTGGGTGGAAGGAGACAGATACTGTGCGAGAAGTGTCTACACACCAAGAAGCCAAGGAACAGCCTGCACTGCCTACAAGGAAGGATCCACATGGCTGAGACCCTTATTTGGACTTTTAGCCTCTAACACTGCATGGAGTAGACTTCTGTTCTTCAAAGGCACTTACTGCGGTGGTGTAGGGAGTACGCAGTGGACTTCGATCTACAAGGTTGGCAGCTCAAAACCACCAGCCGTTCCATGGGCAACCGACTGGGCTGTTTGCGCCTGTAAAACGGTTACGGTCTTGGAAACTCGCAGGCATGTTTTAGCCTGTCCTGTAAGGTCACTAAGAGTCAGCGTCAACTTGATGGCAGCGGGTTTGTTTTGTTGTTTGTCGTGCTGCGGAATTTCTGTGCCAGCTGCCTCAGGGGAACAGAAACGACTATTCTCTTCAGAAGGAGGTAGTGACAGAGAGCAGCTGAAAGCTAGCCTGAGCCTTTCCAATTGGTCACCAAAGTTGTGTCCACCCAGGCCTAACAGACTTTTACAGTCAACGCATTGTTTGCTTCTATGAACCCACTAGTCACTCCCTCTGTCACATTGCTCCATGTGGGACAGCATCCGATGGACTGGACAAATCAGGCGGCCTTGTCTCCATCGCTCACTTCTGTTCTCTTCAATCCCCTGCATCGTCCTTCCACCAAAGGGGCCGGGCCACTGCTTTCCTCGGGCCCCTTCGTCCTCACTCTGGCTGAGGATCTTTGCAACCCGGAGGGCTTGGGTGCTGCCCACAGGCCTGGGGACGGTGATGTGTCATCTTTATGATTGAAAACCACCATGCAGCTGTTGAGCTTTATATTCACCCGACGTGAGCTCATGGGCACTTTCGTAGAAAAACAACAACAAAGGTTTTGCTACAACGAATTGCCCGAGCCAAGCAAAAACAGAACCCTTCCAAAGCTATGAATGGTGGTGAAAAATCTAACTTTTTGTTCTTTTAAATCATTTTATTGAGGGCTCGTACAGCTCTTATCACAATCCATACATCTATCCACTGTGTCCAGCACAGTTGGACAGAGTTGGACACAGTTGCTATCATCATTTTCAAAACAGTTTCTCTCTACTTGAGTCCTTGGTATCAGCTTTAAAAAATATCATTTTACTGGGGGCTCTTAGAGAATCTAACTTGATGATGTTGTTTAGGATGCCAACCACTCTCACTCTGAGCACATGGAACCGGAATCTCTACAATCAATCGGGAAATGACATGGAATGAGAGATAGGACATTTACATCTGCCGCTCTGTCTGAATCATGCCTGCTCATGAGAGAGAATCTGAAATAAAATATACAGGCCAATTCCACCTCAAAGTCAAGCATGATCTTCTCAGAGATCGCACTTTCATCATTTTTAATGCAGACGCTTGTAGCTAGAAATAAAAGATGCATAATACGTGTTCTTGCAAAACTGCCGCCTTCTCTCTCGAGTCTTTTGTCATCGGCCGTTTCCTTTCATTGATGCTTTGTGAATATTTTCCCATGAGATGAAGCCCTCGCCCAGCACCTCATTCTAGTGACTGCCTCGTCTGCCATCACAGAGGTGCTTATTTAACTAATCCCCGACGGCGGGACAGTCAGGCCGTGTCCCTTTTGTGTGTTTGGTTTTGCTGTTGTAAAGAACACGGTAAGAACATTCGAGAGACTGACTCAGGCTATCTCCATTGTCCTGATCATCAGGCCACTTAGGCCTTCTGCTAAAGCCATTGATTTCTTTGTGGACCAGAAAAACTGCATCACGTTCACCTTCGTGACTCTTGCTCGGAGCATAGGAACAATCTACTCAGGCCCACTGCAGCCTAAAAGTTGTCTTAAAAAAAAATCATTTTATTGGGGCTCGTAACAACTCTTATCACACAATCCGTACATATGTCCATTGTGTCAAGCACATTTTCACATTTGTTGCCATCATCATTCTCAAAATATTTTCTTTTTACTTGAGCCCTTGGTATCAGCTCCTCATTTTTCCTCCATCCTCTCCCCCCTCCCCCACCCCGAACTCTTGATAATTTATAAATCATTATCTTGTCATGTCTTACATGACCTAAAAGTTGTCTTGATTCTACAGAAGCACTCACCAGCATTAAAAAAAAGATTGAAATAAAAAAGTAAAAACCAAACTTGCTACCATTGAGATGGTTCTGACGCATGGAGACCCGCCATAGAGTTTCTGGACGTTACACCTTTAGGGGGGCCAAAAGCCTCATTTCCCCCCCCCCCCCCCACCTAGGAGTGGCTGGTGGGTTTGAACACCTGCCCTTTTGGCTAAGCCGCCCAGTGCCTAATGCACAGGGCAACTGGGACTCCTTGTTTAAAAAAAACAAAAAAGATAGTCATTCTCAATTCATGTATTTCCAGATGTATTATTTCAGACAACACGGGGTCTCATGACTGGTTTTACCCATGACCCTGGCCACCATCTCCTTCGGGGAAGAGTGACTGATTGCTTTAGCTGTGGACGCGAACGCCATTTAGCGAGGTGCTTTTGTACAGGCAACGTGAGCTGCGCATTCCAGAGTGAATCATGCATTCGTTTTGACTCATCCATCAGGCTTAGAATTTTCCGCGTCACCGCTGTGCTCTGTCTAAGTAGATAATCATGAGGAAAACAGAATAAAAGACTCATGGCTCTGAGCAGGCCAGCGAGTTAACCAAACACCTTGATGTCCTGGGCGGAACGGGGAGGCGTGGACTCAGAGAGCACGCCCCAAATCCGGGACAAAATCTAGGCCGCCTGCTCCCAGTACAGCTGAACCTCCAGAAAGTCCATCTGCCACAGGGGTATGCCTTAGGGTACCTGGAGTTTTCACGGCCCTGGCACGTTAGCCTGGCAGGAAGCCAGGGAGGACAAGTGCTCCGAGGTGGGGGAAGGGACCCTGCAGGACTGAGAGGTGGGGTCTGGTGGGGACAGAGCCTGGACTCATTCCCATTAGCATCTCCCCTTTCCTTCTCGTTCGTCCTGCTGACTCTACACTCATCTGCAGTGGTCATCGGGTGAGCTCTGAGGGTACCATCCCTTGGAGGCCCGTCGGCTTCTAGAAGGGGTTGGTAGCAGATTTAACCCAGAGAACGAGCTCAAACAGGGTGGCACGGGGAGGCACCAGGTGGTAGCAACGAACAAAGAGGTACGAGAGATGAAAAATAGGTGGGAAAAGAATACTGTGCACAGCCCCGTTCACAAACACTTACAGTCTAGTGGTGTCTCTGAGAGAGGACAGGATGCTCCTAAATGCTTCTGAAAAGTGCCTTGCCCCGGAGGGAGTTCTCCAAAGACAGCGTGTGCACGCGTGGTGGGGAACGAGGGGAATCGCAGGAGTCCCCTTAGGCAAACATTTTCTTTTTTTGTCCCACCTCCAAAAGGTCCTCCTCTCTTGTCAGCTGCTCTGATATGTCACCCAACACCCCGGCCGGCCTGACAGTCCCATGTACACAAAGCGCTCCTGTGAGCCATTTCTTTCCCAAGCTGCCCAGGGGTCTTCTGGGGGTTGGGAAGGACTCCTTCTGAGCTGCTCTGGCTCTGGCTGATGTGCTCAGAGCACGCCTCTCCTCAGAAAGCAGGCAGGGCTTCTAGGAAACATTTACTGCAACAGGACCGGGCTGTCTGCCACCACCCCCACCCCTGCCTCCTTTCTTCCCAGCCAGAGACAGAGGTGGGGACAGTTTCTGAGGGACGATGGGAAAGATCAGCATTTCTGCTCTGGGTGATTAGGGATCTGTGAAGGGCAGTGGATGCCTCTCTTTGGGTTCATACTTGGACAACTGAGGTGTCCAAAGACATTCCCTTCTCCCAGCCTGCTTAGGCGTCTGGCCCCTGAATCTTGGCAGGTTTCTTCTGCCTACCGCTGGGGGCATAGCCTCTTCCCAAGGACCCAACATAATGATGGGCTGAGGAGAGTTTGAGAGCTGGCTCAAAGCTCCATCGTAGGCCTGGTCCTGTTCTAAGGGCTTCTAAGATAGGGATTCCTTTGGCCTTCTTTGACACGATGACCGTGTAATTAAGACCCCTGGGGTTGCTACTATTCCCTTTGGCGCGTGAAGCCCTGAAGATCATTCATTTCCTCTCCTGATCCTGAGTGGAAACGATATCACAGCCATCTTAAGCGAATGTATTGGCCTGACCCTTCAGGAATTGGACCTTCGGAACACAGAGTGTGTGAGTGAACCTTCCCTTGGACCAACGGCGAATCCCTTGCCGCCTGAATCTATGCCTGGCTCTATGCAGTCCTCAATTGTGAGGCAA
This sequence comes from Echinops telfairi, assembly GCF_000313985.2. Classification (NCBI taxonomy): domain Eukaryota; kingdom Metazoa; phylum Chordata; class Mammalia; order Afrosoricida; family Tenrecidae; genus Echinops; species Echinops telfairi. The sequence goes on from NW_022103915.1 coordinate 36,985,883, forward strand.
CTCCCAGCGTTCTGTCCTGCCAGCAGAACCAGCAGTGAAAAGCAAGAAGAGGGAGTGGCAGTAAGACTTTGTTGGGCACTCAGGTGACTGGACGATCCCTTCCACATCCCAGGGGCCCAGCCTTGTGTGTTCAGTGGCAATTCTGGGTGACTTAGACAACGCCAGAGCTCCAGCCGGCAAGTGACAAAGTCAGATCTACTTGCTACGGCTGGTAGGAAGAACCCTAACGAGCAGCAAAAATCAGACAAGTGACCCATTGCCCCTGGCCTGTACATACACAAAGGAACTAGCACTGATCGGGGTAATGGCCAGGGAAGAGATTCAGACCCATCAAGCCCTTCGTGCTGATTTGACTTTAATCATCAGAAGGATCTCGGACTAAGCTATAACCACAGAGAACATTCTGGGGAAGTCGTCACGTGGAAGCCATGTCCCGGAAGGGCTTGCTGATGGAAAAACCAAGGAGTCAGCTTCCTTCTTCAGTAGCATCAACCCCTTACCGTGTAACAAGTGAAACACACAGAAAAGGCGCTCGCTCCACAGCACTCCATACCAAGAGGGTGGCTGTCCCGTGTCCTCGGCAGACCTAGCATGGAGGATAGTCATCCTGTGTGCTCTGACGTCTGGGTCTTCCATTGTTTCCCCTGGTCTCGGCCTGTGCCCTGGGGCTACTGGGACTCCAAGCTCACTCTACTGCCGCTGATTTCCTCCAGGCAGCCCCCCTGAATCCACTGAGGGAGAATGTCATAACTCAGCCTTCAAAATAAACAAACAGGAGCCAGGATTGGAACTGGTTCCAAGGGAGAGAAGACTCAGGGGCAGAGCCAATAAAATGAGGATGGAGAAAGGAGAGGTGGCCACCTGGCCCACCTCAGGAGGAGGCAATCTGCTAGGAAGAACTTCATGTTACTCAGCTCAGCCCTACTCCCACTAGCCCTTGGGTAAGCCCCGCCCCGTGGTGAGAGTGTTGAAAATGGGATGTTCTACAGATGTCAACCCCCCCAGATGGCCAGCATCAGGGTGGATCATGCTAATCTGGAATAGTTGACAGCTCAATTATGAAAATGCCCTGAGAGGTTAATCATGATACGTGCAGGTAAAAAGGCTGCAGAGACATGGGGAAATTGAGATTGAATAGCTCCTGATAGACAACGGATTAAACCCAAAGTGAGGCAGCTAGAAGGGTTGATATTTAGATCTCCAGCTGCATGCTTATACCCTTGTAAGGAGTCCAGGGGAGAAACTGGGGCTTCTCAGTCTTGAGAGGCAAGGCCAGACCACTCTTAAGTCTCAAGAGGTGTTAGGAGACCTTAGCTCGGAAGCATCTGACATGGACAGGCCTTACGACGGTTAAGAACCATTTCAGAGATTGCCTGGTTATCTCTACTCTGGAAACTGGACTCAGGAGCCAGGCTACCCCAGACCCGCAGGGGAGTGGGTGGGAACACCCTGCCACCCCAGCAAACTGAGTGGAATTATAGGTGTTGATCTGAGGAGCAGCCAGACTGGTTCCAAGTCTGCGACCTGTCTGTGGAAAACTGGTTCCATTATTTAACAACTGTCAGCTTGGCCCCACCTGGACCAGGGCAGACGGGCTAGCCAGTCAAGTTTGAAGAGATGGGTGGTAATCTTCGCTCTCACGCAGCCAGTCTGACAGATCGCAAGGTTCTGCACGTCAGCAGAATGGACAAGCTGAGGTTGGGGCCAGCACCAGCTTCCAGAATTTGCAACTGGGAAGACACACCAATGGGCTGCGCGTGCGCACACACCCACACCCACACCCCACACCCAGTGTGGGGATGGATGTGTAGTGGGGGTGGGAGCAGGGAGGGAGGCTTTGAAATGTGGCTGTGTCTGCCGTGAAAATAAATGCTGGTGCAACATTACCAAATAGATGCACACAAATCGAATGCACATGGGATGTGTGTGTGTGTGTGTGTG
>NW_022103915.1:36988932-36994935 GCF_000313985.2 Echinops telfairi
TGTGTGTGTGTGTGTGTGTGGTTATGTATCGATCGTTGTGATCAGTTCCCCCTTCTTCCCCTCCTCTCCCCACTTTCCTCCTACCCTTCTGGTATTGATATCCCCATTCCTGTTCCTGGATTCCATGTGCCATGAGCTCTGATCTGTACCTGTGCACATGCTCCGGTCTAGCCCGCAGTGAGCGGCAGGACTGGGGTCATGATAGTGGGGGTGAGGAAGCCTCAAGGAACCAGAGGAATATTGTGTGTTTCACTGGTGCTTTACTGCACCCTGATTGACTCATCCCTTCCTTGTGACCCCTCTGTGAGGGGATGTCCCATTGGCTCTGGGTCTCTGCTCCGACCCCACCCTTGTTCTCAGCAATATGGTTTGTTTGTTTGTTATGGGTCTTCTGATGCCTGTTACTCCATCCTGGCGACACCTCATTATTGCACAGGCTGGTGTGCTTCTTCCATGTAGGCTTGTTGCTTCTCTGCTAGATGGCCGCTTGTCTAGCTTCATGCCTTTAAGGCTCAGATGCTATATCTTTTGTTAGCTGGGCACCATCAGCTTTCTTCAGCACATTTGCTTGTGCACCCCTTGTGTCTTTGGCGATCATGCTTGGAGGGTGAGCATCACAGAATGCCAGTTTGTTGGAGCAAAATGTTCTTGCATTGAGAGAGGGTATGGACAGAGAGAGGCCCAAAGTGCATCCACTGCCTCAGTGTATTGCCATATAAATATATGTACATAGGCCAATACCTCTATTTTTATGAATTGATGTATTTACATATGGACACACCGTGCTTATACGTCCATCCATAGCTTTGCTTCCTAGATCTTTCCTGTTTCCTTTTACCTTCCTCCTGCCCCACCATCACGTTCCATAATTACTTGGTGGTGGTTGGAAATTCAACACTAAAGGTGGGTAGGGAGAGGCTGGAGAAGGACACAAGGGAAGCGCATAGTGGATGACAGAGGGAGGCAGGCTGGGTAGTGACATTACTAGAAGAATTCTGCTGTGCGGACCACCCTGGGTGGCACTGTGACAGGGAGTGACAACACACCAAAATGTCTGTGACATTTTTGTGTAGCTTTGCAGCAGAAACTCACTGGGTTTCCTTCTTTTTAAATAAAAATACTTCTGTCATTAGTTATGACAATAACACTTCTTCTTCTAGAAACTCACTGGGTTTCCTTCTTTTTAAATAAAAATACTTCTGTCATTAGTTATGACAATAACTCTTCTTCTCCTCTCCTTCTCCTTCTTCTTGAAAGACTTTATTGAGGCAGGGAAAGAACTCCTGGGAGGGAAGGGAGAGCAGAGAAGGGGACAGGGGGCATGAGCCTCCGGGCGGTTCCGAGATCCAACGAGTTAGGTGAGTGAGGTCAGGGACTCGCTAATAACACCTGTTCATGAACTCAGCTGATAATAATGCGCCCCTTCTGCTATTGAGCTGTGACACACGGGGACCGTCTGGTTTTCCGAGGCTGCGAGTCTATGGAGCAAAAAGCCTCATTTTCCCCCCACGGAGCAGCCCTTGTGGACAGCAGCCCAGGGTGCCAGGCACTGCCCTCGCAGAGCTCCTCAGCTCTCATGTGTAAAGGCCAAAATGCTGTGCTCATTGGCTTTTTAAGCATCCTGCCTTACTCAGGTGAGGGCTGTCATTATGACCCGGTTGCATTGATGCTTTGACTCACCTGGTTTTGTCTGCACAGGCTAACAGCTGCCCTTATTAATATTATTATATTTTTAAGTTGTATTGGCACAAAGTCCACATAGCATACAATCGATTGTTCGATCACAGCAAGAAGAGTTCAACAATCAATCACCACAATCCATTTTAAAACATTTGTGTCTTTCCTGTATCCTTGTTATTAGCACCCCATTTTCTCTCTATCTCCTCTGCCCTACCCCAAGAAATCATTAATCCAGTTACTGTTTCTATAGATTCACCCATCCTGGATTTTATATACTCCCAAATATACAAAAACAAAAAACAAAAAAGCTGACGACAATAACAGAATAAAATGGAGATACACCTCAACAGTAAAGAAAGCAGAAAGCATTGAACACTAGAATAATTTAAAATGGGTCCAAGAGGAGATCAAATGATAAGGCATTGAATTTTAGCGTAGCGATATCTGCAGTAACCCACCTTCCCCTGCACTCTGCATGATAGCAAGGCCCTCCCAGCCCTCGGCTCTGGCTCGGTCCGAGAGCATCGCCGGCCGCGGCTTTAGCCCGTGTGTGGACCCTCACGTGCAGTGTGGGTTTCCACTGTCATCCATCACCTTCTGCAAGCTGGGTGTTCGCAATTTCAGCTCTGATACCATTCCCGCCTTTGGATTTGGATCCTATTATTTGCAGTCTTCGGATCACACAGGCTGGTGGGCTTCGTCCATGTGGATTTAGTTGACGCCTCCCTTAGATGGCTGCTCATGACCTTATTTTCATAGCTGCACGTTTTGTGGCATGATATGGCGTTTTAGCAACGGTACTGCCATAAGCAGCCTTTGTGAACTTACATCAACAACTTTTTTTCTTTTGAGAAGGAAGTAGTAATCACAGCCGTGGAAGGGAAGTAGTTAAAAAAAAACTTCAGTTACTAAAAATGTCTTAACCAGATTTTATAAGATTTTTTGTTGTTAGTATTCATATAATTTAAGAAATACTATATTTAAGCAATTCCCAACTCTCCTGATCACATGCTATCTTACAATTAAATTAATAATAACCAATACTAAGGAGTTTGTCCACTCTGGTACAGAAGGAGGTCTCTGGGTTGGGAGATGCCAAGAGTTAAAGCACTCGGTGACATCAACCCAAGTGGTCTTAGAGGCAGGGATAGGACTTTAATATGATTCTGTATCTGGAGGGATCAATATGACAGACTGCCCCTACGGTGGCCTCTTACACAAGCTGACGGGGAAATTCCTGCTCAGGAACTAGGCTAGGCATTCAGTGGGGAAAGGGTTGCATTTGGCTGAGTCCAAAGGACTTGGGTTCTTGGTTCTGCTCCATCTGCAGCTGTGGGAGCCCAAGATTGCTTCTACGCTTCACTCAGCCTCCTACCCCCACCCTGGAGCTTGCTGGAGAGCTGGGAGAACAAACCTTCCAGAAGGGTTAGGGTGCTCTGCATTCCACAGAAAGGAGGGGCTGGGAGAGGCTGGGGTTTGTTAGCTAAGGGGCACCAAGTTAGGCAAGACAATCTCACCCCAGCCCCAGGCCCCCTGACACCTGCTGTGGAGTTGACCTGACAGAGCAGTTCCCTCCTCTCCCCAGAAAGAACTCAGGGTGCCCACTTGGAGGGCCTGTGCGCAATGTCCGAGTCCTGCACAGCACAGGGCAGGACTCCCTGGTGGCTGGCCCCGTGGACTTCCCGAGGAGAGGGGGCTAACTTTTAAGTGGGTAGCTGGAGCTGCGTGGGGTAAATGAGTGGAAGGAGACGATCTTCAGTTGCCTACTCAGGACACACAGCTTCTACACGGCCTGTCAATCATGCAGCCTGCCTCTCTTTTTCTCCACGTTGAAATCATCACCTCTTTGAGTCAGCTCCCTTCCCCTCCCCCTCGCCCTGCCTTGCAAACACCGCTCTCCCTTGCCCCTGGCCAGCCTTCACCTCCCTGACACACCACCCCTGTAGAACCCAATGAATACTTTGGGGAAAAACCAGTGACCCAACTGGCTGGCACTGCGGCCATGAGCACCCAGAACTTCATCCGCCCGATGACTGGCGGGGTCACTTGTGATGTCTATGCAAATGTCTGCTCTGGTCATGGAGAAGGAGAGCGAGAGAGGGAGTGTGTGTGTGTAAGGTCAGGTCAGATGAGAGGAGACAGGGGGCCTGGGTGGACGTGTGCCGCAGAAGAGGAGCGCTGAGTGGAACTAGTCCCTCCCCCCTCCCTGGGACCAGGGCAGCTCGGGTCTCTCCACGTCAGCTTTACAGAGACTTCTGAGGGTGGTTCCCACCCCCCTCTAATGATCTTCTCCTCCAACAGCCCAGGAGGTGATGAGGGTGGGGGGCATCTTTGAAGGAAGACGGATTGCGGCAGCGTCGCTAGGAAATGAGCGGCCTAACGTGCTGCGGGGCGGAGGCTTTGCAGGGGCGTGATGGGATCTGCAGCAGACGAACCGGTTGCCTTGGTGACACTAATGAAAAGCAGGCCTCAGAGAGGTCCAAGGGGCCCCGTGGGTTGAGTTATCTCCCCCTTCCGCAGCTCTTCTCACCTCCCCACCACCAGCCTCAGATAAACTCCCCGAATATTTATAAAACCTCTACCAGAAACAGAGAAAGCCAGTCTCCCGGCCAGGGATCTGTCCACGTCCTTCCGGAGCTGCTCCGGTGACACTCCGACGTGGCTCGTGGTTCTGTTTTGCTCCCTTGCAGCTCGCAGGAGGACCCGAGAGGGAGGGAGGAGGGAAATGCTTGCTCTGCCCTGTTAGGGCTGATTTTAAGTCAGCGAGTTTCCTTGGAGTTTAGGCACCTTGTTTGGGGCAGGTCATCCTGTCCCTCACCACACCCTGCTCTTCTGTCCCCAGTTTCTGTCCCCGTGGTTCTGTTTTTTGTTATGGAGCCTTGGTGGCATGGTGGTTAAGCACTAGGGTGAGATCAGAAAGTTCAGCAGTTCAAAACCACCAGTCATCCCATGGGAGAAAAATGGGGCTCTCTACTCCCGTAAAAAGTGACAGCCTGTTCTATAGGGTCACTATGAGTCGGATGGCAGTGAGTGAGTTAGTGTTCTGTTAAAGCAGGGCTCAACTTGACTTCTTCACTCCCATGATGCCTTGCTTGCTGGCTAACTTATTTAGCTCCCTTCCTACCATATTGCACTAGTCTCCTGCTTGGAGGTTCTTGGGGGGGAAACTTGCTAAGATGCTCTCTGTGCCTCCAATCTGAACATGCAAGGAGTTCTGGGAATTGTCAGCAAGAGGGATGAGACCCCAGCCACGGGGGAATCAAGAATTGGATTTATGTCCTCTGAAGAAAACGAAGTTGCTGAAATTCCCCATGGGAGACAGCAGGGAATCAGAACTGGTCTGAGAAAATCTAGGTGACCTCTGTTAATCACTTTTTGCCTGGTGATTATTAAAATGGATAGCAGAGAAGTAAAACAAACAAACAAACAAACAAAACAGTGCTTTAGAAGTGGGCTGCAGCTCTGGGCTTTGTCCTGCCAATAAATGGAGACTCACCATTTGTCCAGTTGATAAGCATATCATGTGATTGCCCTCCATGACCTCCTCGTCCTATGGGTGACACAAGATTTGCATGTAGAGCCACAGCAGGGTTTTGTGGGAAAGTCCTGATGGGGTCAAAGGGGTGGAGTGTAATTTGAGTGTAATTCCCAGCTCTGCCAAATCCAGCAGGTCCATCCTGGGTGAGTTACACAACCTTGCCCTGTTTCTGTCCCTCTGTTTCCTCACCTTGAAAGAACGAGGATTAGACCAGGTGGTCTTTAATAACTGTTCTAATTTCATGATTTTTTTTAATGGAGCGATGAAAGAGTAGTAATTTACCTGACACAAAATGCTAACATGAGTCTGACCGTGGGCCAGCTAAGGGTCTAGGTGCTAAACAATCCGGATGAAGAAAGATGAAGGCCCACCCCGGTAAGCTTCATGAAGGTGACACTGGAAAGGGACCTTGCAGGATGGAGAAGATTTGGACAGGAGTGAGGACAGGCGAGCTGAGGCAGCAGGAGCTGATGTTGAGAGGAGGGAAGAAGTATTTGGGGGACGTGAGCTGGCAGGGGTCGAGACAGAGATTGGGAAGCATTAGAAGCTAAGATTTAGGAAAGAAAACTGGCCCAGGCATTTGGGAGGAACAGGAGGGTCAGAGAGAAGAAACCAGGCTACTTAAAAACGTGTCACAGGCATCCCCTTACGGAGGGCTTGCAGGGAGGAGGCCAGCCAGTCAGGGTGCGGTGTAGCAATGATGAAACATACAACTTTCCTCTAGCTCCTAAATGCTTCCTATCACCCCACCCCCCCGCCCACCCCCCAAACTATCATGATCCCAA
>NW_022103915.1:36995318-37006466 GCF_000313985.2 Echinops telfairi
GAGGGTAACGAATGTACAAATGTGCTTTATACAATTGATGTATGTATAGATTGTGCTAAGAGTTGTATGAGGCCCCAATAAAATGATTTTTTTTTAAAGTGCCACAGCTCTGGTTTCTGTTGTTGTGAGGTGCAATTGGGTCGGTTCTGACTCAGAAAGACCCTGAGCACAGCACAAGGAAACACGGCACTCTCTTCCAGCATATTCCCTCTGATTTCTTCACGGCACTGTGCTATCGCACCACAGGCTCACTGACCCCTACGTTTCCAGCAGGGTGATTGTTCTCAAGTCAGGGCTTCCGGTACGTTTGAGTTAGATATCCATGAGCATTTCTGAGGTTTATATATATTCCTGTGCCACATTATCGACTTTTGGAGAGCTCACAGAACAAACCTCTATGGGACCTTAATTCTATTAATAGTATCATTAAACTAGCCCACAGAATAGAATTTGATATACTATTGCGACAAGGGGAGGCTTTTTTTATATAGGAAAGCCTTTCAGACTAAAACATATGGGATGTTCACGTAGACATACTTACAATTTCACGTGACCGACGCTTGCTCAAGAAAGCAACATGGATGAGAAATACAGACCACAAAACTCCCTAACACGCATTCATGACAGTGGAACCACTGCTGCTGTCAGAAGAAGCTAAGAAAACACGAAAGTGGCAAATATCTGGAAGCCTTAAGTTGTCTATTGCTGAGCAACTTCACAAGCAAGACGTTTGAACTGAGGTCCAGAGACTTCCCAATCCGAGACTTAGGGGTAGCTGACCTCTTCTTCTCTCCCTGGAGCACCACAGCTTTAAACCCACAAAAGATAGAAACACCTTTAATAATATGCAGCAGGTGTGTTTAAGGTTCAGTCCTGTTCACTTGATGGGTTTCCCAACTCAATCCTTACGATGCGGCCAATTCTGCGCACTGTGCGAAGACAACTTCTCAAATTTAGATGGCCTACAGCATGGGACTTAGGTCAGCCCGGTCTGAGAAGAGTCTGGATTAAGTGTCTGATGAGCCATACCATACAGGGTGGCTTAATAGGGATGCCATAAAGGGGGCATTCTCTTTGATCTTTTCATTCTTTCCTGTCGTTTTAATGACCGTTTGCTTTCGTCGTGTCTGACGTTCTTGATGTCGTTCCACAGCTTGTCAGGTCTTTGATGTTCAGGGCGTCAAATCTGTTCTGGAGATGGTCTTGAAATTCAAGTGCGATCTGCACAAGGCCCTATTCGGTTTCTCTTCGCCTCCCCTCTACCCTCCGTCTGTGAAGGAGCACTGACGGGCTGCTCCATCGGCCCCTGGCTGAGGACGCTGCGTGTCTCCCTCGTCTCTTCCCACAGGTGTAGTCAATTTGATTCCTGTGCACGCCATCTGGCGAGGTCCGCAGGCACGGTCACCATTTGTGTTATTGGAAAGAGGTGTTTGCCATGAAGAAACCATTGATCTTCGTTGGTCTTGCAAACTTCTATCGTGTGAGAGGCAGCTTTGATTCTATCGCTAAGATCGTATCTTCCACCTACTCTTCCTTCCTCTTTGGCTACAACTTTTGCATCCTAATCGCCATAAATTATCCATTCATTTTGATCGCCTGTTTGATCAATGTCAGACCAAAGAAGTTTATAGAATTCTTCAGTTTATCACTAGTTTTGGTAAGTGGTGCATACATTTGAGTGATATTAACAGGTCTTCCTTGTAGGGGGATAGATATTGTCCAATCACAGAAAGCATTGTTCTTGAAGATGGATCTTGAAATACTCTATTTGATGATGAACATGAGGCCATTTCTCTAGGATGGGTTATTTCCAGCATCAGAAACAGTATGATTGTTGGACTAAAAATGGTCAATATTAGTCCATCTAAATTCACGCATACCTAGGATATCGATCTTTCTGTGTTTCTGTTAATACACCTGCTCCGATTAATACACCTGCTCCGAGCAATTTCTACCATCACACTGTGCATGGAAACCAGGTTTGTCACTGGAAATTGGGACCCTCAGTAACTGGTTCACATGGCCCTTCGCAAGCTTCAGGCTCCAGTTGAGGGGTCTAATTCTTCAAGGACAGATTCCATTGTCATCCTCCTGCCAAAGAGGCCGGTCAAGTGTGGCACCAGGATTAAAGCCAGGGAGGATAGGAAGCAGAAAACCAGTTCCCTGCTACTCTGGGGGGCTTGAAAGAGTGCTGTGCTTAGGTAGACACCTAGCCTAGGCCACGCAGGGCCTGGGCATCCTGAGGTATTTTATAGAAAAAAACCAAGCTCTTCCTCCAAGTTGCTATGGTCTAATGTTCCTCTTATGTACAGTCCAAATCCTAGTCTGGGGCTTGGGCCAGAATGGCACATGCCGTGCCGGGGATGGCCTGGCTCTTCTTCAGTCACCGCCCAGCTGCAGACTGGAGGGTATCCCCGGGCTCAAGGAGCTTGGCCACACGCTCTGTTGACGAATCATGCTCCGCGAGTTCATGCCCAACCCTGAACTCCAGGGTGTGGGCCTCTCTCCTAGGTCTCTCCTTCAAACGAGGGGCTGTGCCATTGTTGTGACGCTGTAGGCCTTAAGTTATGATTCACAGCCGAATGGGGTAGATGTGGACTGTGTATCTATCCACACAAGGCCCTTCATAGTGTCAGAAGGATCTGAGGTAGGAAGCCCCCCAGTGCTAGCTTTTCTTATGTCACCACATTCTAGTGTGGATCCCTGAGGAGTCTTTGAAATGTAAGTTGGCCTGCAGGATATCATGGGAAGAGGGGTGATGTGGTTAGGTGCCATTGAGGCCACTCTGACCCATAGAGACTCTACAGACAGCAGAAGAGAACACTGCCTAGTCCTGCACCCTCCTGACAGCTGTAGCTATGTTTGAACTCGTTTTTGCAGCCATCGCTGCTCCATCAGGTTTTGGGCAGCTAATCCCCCTGAAGTGCTTCACCTACTCCTTCTTCCTAGCTTGTGCATAGTCTGAAAACTCCACTGAAACCTGTCCACTCTGGGGTAACCCTGCTGTTGTTTGAAACACCGCTGGCATCGTTTCCAGACTCACTGAAGCATGCGAGCACCAGAGGACAGCACATGGATAGATGGGGTTTTCAATGCCCATAAAGATTTGCAGTCTTGGAAACCCACAGGGGCAGTTCTACCTTTGCCCTGTAGGGTCTCTGTGAGTCAGAATTTACTGGATGGCAGGGAGTGCAGTTCAGAGCTCCACACCGGATCTCTCCTAGGGTTCTGGACTTCACTCCTGTCGGCAGCCTCCTCCAGGGCAATTGGTTTCGAAGAAATCCTTCTCAGGTTCTTGTGCTCTTGCCTCATCCAGGAGAAAAAGGGAGGGAGAAGGGGATGGGAATTGGGAACAGTCAGTGCGGCCCATGTAGCGAGCCCAGCTCCATCCTGACTGCCTTGGGAGCTGCTGGTGTTTGGAAATTGTGCAGTGTTGCCAGTAAAAATACAGAAGGCCCATTTAAATGTGAATTTCCCATAAACAAACACTTTTTTTTAGTGTAATTATGTCTCACATGTGTATGGTACATCCTTATATGAAGAAACAGGATTGTTTACCAGAAATTCAAATTTAACTGTGAAATCCGGCACTCTTAGCCACAGCACAAACACCCCCGTCTGGTTCCCTGGCCTCTCAGGATTCAAGTCAGAGAGAGACCCAGGCTGGTGGATTAACCAACATGCAAGTGATAGGCTAAAACACACATGAAATGGTTCACTGCAGATTAGTAAACACAAATAAACCTGCGCTTACCTTCTTTACCGGTACTCCATCCAGGTCAGGGACTGTAGCTTTGAAAAAAGACTGTGATTCGGCAGGGAGGTGCTACAGGATTGGAAGAGAGACAGATGCTATTAGTGGCGGCTGCTTTGATGTAGTAGAAAAATGTGAAGTTGTTCACGAGAAATTAGAAAGTAAGCACAAGTAAGCCTCTGCTTACTTTGTTTATTGGGTAATCTGACACTCGCTCTGCCTTTGATTTTGCCCACCTTGGGTTAAGCCCTTATGCTCGAGAAAGAAAAGAAGTCTCCGGGCTGCCTGGACTCCTTGTCTGAGAAGCTCATGTACCAAGGTAAGAGGTCTCTCTGGGGAGCCCTGGGGCGGGACCTTAGATCTCCATGGTGGCAGACTGGCGCTTTGGAGGCAGCTGCAGGAACTTGAGACAGAAGACTAGCGGCTGATTCCTTGAGTGGGAGGTGCAGGAATGGCTCCTCTTCAGACCCGGGATACTCTGAGTTAAGCAAGGCCATCCATGCCAAGGGAGATGGACAATGGGGTCTTTCCCACATGGAGATGTCCAGCACGAGTGACTGCTGGGACACACGCTGGGCTTGGTTTTGTGTCCTACCTTTGACTCTTCACCATCCGGGCCATTGAGGCTACAAGGGGCCACAGAAAAGATCGCTATGGCTGATGAAGTCCAGCAAATCGCCCAGGTTCTAGCACTTAAGCTAGAGAGGAAGCCAGGCTTACCACCACGATCCCTAGACACCAGATACTTGATCCATTCACAAGTAGGAGACCCTCTGAGGCAAGGACAACATAGGTACCTTGGGTGTGGCTAACACATGGAGCTGATCGTGAGCTGGTGCTAGGCTCTTGGACTTTGTGATTCAGGCATATGGAGAGGACCAAGCAGTGTCGGACAAAGCGGGTCTCAAGTGGTTGCATGAGCTTGGTGGGAGGTGCCGTAAGGAAAAGTGTAGAACAGGTGAGAGACGGCAGAGAGGAATCTTTCCGTAGAGCGGCTCTGCAGCCAGACCTGAGTTTAACTCCTTGGGCAAGTTCCTTCAGCATGCTGTAAATAAAGAACAAACACCTCCCAGGGCACCAATGTAGTCCTCTTGACAGAGTGCCCTGACCGAGCAGCTTCCACTCAGAAGATTCAGCTAAAGGGCTTGGTGCATAACCCATGCCCCATAAAGGCATCACTGGTTACTAACCAAGGCCCTCTCCGTGGCTTCCCATTAGAGAAGGGCTCATTCGAGAGAAGCTTCCTGGAAGGCAAGATCATTTTTGTCTTTAGCAAAAACTTACTAAGGCAACCAGAAAATCGAAGGCCTGGTTGAGTTTGTTTCTTTTCTTCAGCTTCAGAGTGGATTCCAAGAAGAGCTGTTCCCCATCCCCTGTTTCTTGTCCTCTGGCCCTTTTCTCCAAGCCCTCCACGTCCAGCAACATGTGCTGATAACTTCCTGCAAAATTGGCAGGTTTTCACCCGTCTCCCAGGACTCATGGGATTGACCAATGAGGTTTCCACAGTGGCTACCTTGTCGTCAGCCATGAAAATATTAAAACAAACTCTTCTCTGTTGGAAAATGGTAAGGGAGGGACTGGAGTGCAGTAATTAAACAACAACAACAACAACAATGTATGGCCCTTCTATCCATGATCTTTCTGGTGTCCACTAAATGTCTGGGCGGGACTATGCATATGTGAGGTGTTCCTGGCCCCCCCAAGGGGATTGGACAGCTTGCTAATAATGGAAATAGGCTCATGGGGGTGGGACCATGCAAATAGAGAGGGCTGGAACTCTCATGTGAGGATTGGTAAATGAGACTTAAATTAAGTCATTCCAGAGGCAGAAAGTGGGATCTCACTACCAACAAGAAGTAAGAACCCCAGGAGTAGAAGCAAGTCCTTTGTAGAAGCAAGATCCCTGTATGGAACCCCCTCAATCCAGGAGAAAGAGCTGTGACAACAGAGACAGCGAGGGACAGGGACCAAGAGCAGCAGAGAGACAGTGGCAGCAAAGGCAGAACTACGAGACAGGCATGAGACGGAGCTGTAGGCCTCCTGGTCTGTGGGATAAGAAAGCTGAGTGCTTTTGTGCAAGAGGTTTGCTAGCAGAGTGCAGCACCTCCAGGCACTTGTCTGGGGAGCTAGGTGTTTTGACCCATGGAGTTGAGTGCCTTTGAACCAGCGCTTACTGGTGGAGCAGTGCCTTTGGTCAATCAATTGACAGAGTTAAGCGAGTTTCGTAACACTTGCCCAAACAGGGCATAGGTATGGCTGCTAGGTTGAAGGCCAGAGAGAGGCATGCCTGTGGGTATAGCTAAGAAGAAGCTGCTCTGATTGAATAGCTCTATCCTGAGTCATTCCTGATTCTGAAATGGAACATGTTACTTCCCTAATAAACCTGTGTTAGTCTGGGTTGACTCGAGAAACAACTCCAGGGACACCCATATATGTATAAGAGAGGGCTTTTGTATATTGTATATCAAAGAGCAATTGTATATTGAGCAAACATCTCAGCCCAGTCCAGATCAAGTCCATAAGTCTGATATTAGCCCATATGTCCAATACTAGTCTATAAATTCCTCTTCAGACAGACTCATGTAGCCGTTTGCAATGATGCTGAATGCAGGAGGATCACAGGCTGGTGGGTGAAAAATCTTATGGATCCAATGCCGGTGGAAGCATCTCAGCACTGGTGCAGCACTGGCGCAGGGTCTCTACATGGCACCTCCAGCTCTCTGAGTGTGGCTCCCCCACGTGACTCCATATGGCTTGTTAACAGGAGGCTGAAAGCATACAGTGAGTGTAGTCCTCCTCCAGGGCGAAAGAGAGGAAGTTCCCAGAATCCTCACGAGAAGGTCACACCCACCAGGAGGCATCGTCAGGCTGTGGACTGATCCACAGGCTAAACTCCGCCCCTTCATTCTCTTTATCAAGTTGATATGAAATTATGTAACGTCTGCAAACCCCATAATGATGAATAATGTCTGTGAATTATTCCACGGGGGCCACTGCAATGAATCAGTGGAGCCAGCAGAGGAGAGAGTGCTGAAGGAGCACAATGGGCGTCAATCAGTTTGAAGGGCGGAAGCACGTCTAACCTCTGCCTTCTAAGAATTGGCCCTGGATGGCTGATACTAGTGATCTTGATTCTCCTCCTCCCCACTTGTGAAGTTAGAGAAGGTAAGCCCTGGGCCCTCACACCATTTCCCCAGGGGCACACATGCCCAGAGCCTGCTTCTGAAGTCATTTCAAGCCACAGGGCTCTTTTGTACGCCTGACGGATTCCACATGGAAGTTCGGACAGTCTGGACTGTTGCTGGCAACCCTCGGGGTGCCATCCACATAGCATGCTGAGCTATTGGGTGTGAGGGTTGCAGCTCTCTTTTGGGAGAGACCAACAGAGATTTCTCAGCTTTATTCTTTTAAAAATTGTCCATTTTGAAGGCTGAGAGGTAAGATCTGTGTGGTCAGTAGTGTGGCTACTGAAAACATAGCTGCTTCTTATCTGCTTGTTGGAATAGCTGGGAAGAGGATGTGAAGAGAGCTTTGGACTCCTTTCAGTAGGTGAGTTCACACACACACACACACACACACAGCAGTCCATGAGAATGGAAAATTTAGTTCAGCGCAGAAATGCATGCTGCCTGTTCTTCTTTGCTAAGCAATGTGGAAGGAACTGAGCATTAGTGTAAAATTGGTATTGATCTATGAACTGAATGGAAGATCCTATAACTGTTGACTCAGGCACAGGAAAACAAGGGGCATCCAAAAAACACCTGGAAAAAGGCTCCACCGGGCAGAGCTTTCATGGTATTCATTTTCCCTACTCAGTGAGCATTGAGCAACTCGCTCTGAGTTAGCGCACCCAGTGGCCTTGCCTGGGAAGGTTCTCTCTGGTCACAGTGAATTTTTCCTAAAAGCAGTTTCGTTCGAACCTCGGGTTTTTGTTTGTTTGTTTGTCTGTTTGTTTTTGTGATGGCCGATTTATGAGAACAAACAGCATGTGGCTGTGAAATTCTGTTTCCTGCTCAGGAAGAATGCCGCAAAAACTGTTGTGATGTTGAATACAGCTTATGAGGACAGCACTATAGGAAAAAAAATCAAGTGTATGAGTGGTTTTCTCGGTGCAAAAAAGGTGAAGTGCTAATTGATGACAAACCTCATTCTGGGCATCCATCAATTTCCCGACTTGTAGTGCATTTGGAGTGCATCCCACCAGATCAGACTGTTAATCAAGCTTTCTATTTAGAGGTTCTGAAAAGATTACATAACAGTGTGTGACAAAAAAGGCCTGAATTGTGGCAGATGGGGGACTGAGTTTTCCACCATGACAATGCGCCTGCTCACCCAGCCATCTCAGTGCACCAGTTTTTGGCAAAATCCAGCATGCCTCTCTTGCCCCACACACTTTCCTCACCTGACCTTGCTCCATGTGACTTCTTTTTGTTTCCTTTAATGAAGAGGGACATGAAAGGACAGCAATTTGATGATGTTGAAGAGGTGCAGAAAAAATGAGGGAGGTGCTGTCAGCCATCCAAATAAATGAGTTTGAAAAATGTTTCCAAAAATGGAGTCGCAGATTTGACAAATGTATTATATGTAATGGAGAGTACTTTGAAGGTGAAAAGGTTGTTCTGTAAAAATATTTAAATACGTACTTTTGAAAATAAATTCTGCTTTTTTGAGGTGGAGGGCACCTCGCAGGTGTGACCTGGGATCTGGATAATAGCGGCTTCCTTGACACCTGAGGTTCCAGGGGTAACCATGACATTTTGTTCATTCATTCAACAAATACCTGCTAGGTCCTGGGGCACAGCAGTGAATAAAGGCTCAGTCCTCCTGGGTCTTTATTCTCAGTGAAAGAGACAGGAAACAAACATACTTCACCTGTTATGAGATGACAAACTTAAGGAGAAAAATCAAGCTGAGTGTTAGGGAATGAACTGTATCCGTCGAAAGGCGAATGTGACCTTCTTTGAAAATACAGTCTTGGAATATCTTACCAGTGTGCAGGAGGTCATACTGGAGTAGAACTGACCCGAATCTAACCTGGTTGTTGTTGCTAGGTGTCACTCATAGTCACCCTGTGTGGACTCAAACGATACACCGACAGGTCCAGCACCATCCCCACAAGTAGCCCTATGGTTGAGCCCATGTCGCAGCCACTGTGCCAAGCCATCTCCTTGCACGTCCTCGTTTCTACTGACCCTCTGTTTCACCGAGCATGAGAGTCTCCTCCAGGGCCTGGTCCTCCCTAAGAACGTGTCTAAAGTACCTGAGATGAAAGGTAGCCATCTTTACCTCTAAGGTGTATTCTGGCTCTGCTCCTTCCAGGACAGATTGGGTGGTTCTCTTGGCAGTAAGTACATTGTATAGTTAATATTAATTACCAACCCCATCATTCCAAGGTATTCATTCTTCAATATTCATTCGTTGTCTACCTCTTACCTATATATATGAGGCGGTTGAAAGTACCCTGGCTTGGATTAAGTGCACCTTAGTCCTCAAAGCGACATGGATGCATTTCAACACTTTCAAGAAGTGTTTTGTAGCAGAGTGTCCCAATGCAATTCATTGTTTGATTCCTCGACCACAATTTTTAATGGGTGTAGACTGTGGATCTAAGTTAAATGAAATTCTTCGTAATGTTAGCGTTTTTTTCTGTTTATCATAAAATTACTGATTGCTTCAATTGTGAAATTTTCTATATTCTTTATATTGAGGTTTAATTCTTACTGAAGGCATCATCTTTGACCGTTATCAGTAAGTACTTCAAGTTGCCTTTGCTTTCAGTAAGTAAGGTTGTATCATCTGTACATCGTAGGATGCTAATAAATCTCCCTCCAATTCTGATGTGTTGTTCTTCATACAGTTCGACTTAAAGGTTTATTTGATGAAAGGAGAGACCCAGATGCACACCAAAACCATGCATTGTCCCCTTGTTCTGTGTGAATGACGGCCTCAGAGTCTATGTACAGGTTCAGCATTAGCACGTTTAAGTGGCTGGAATTCCCTTCTTTATAATACGATCTATAGTTTGTTATGATCCACACATTTGAATGCCTTCGCAACCACTCTTCTATCAGTTCGTTGCACTGTGGTAGTTTGCATGTTGCTGTGATACTGGAAACTATGCCATTAGTATATCAAATACCAGCAGGGTCAGCCATAGTGGACAAGTTCCAGCAAAGCTTCTAGAAGCAGACAGGCTAGGAAGTAGGACCTGACAATGCACTTCTTAAAAAATCGGTCAGTGAAAACGGTATGCATAGCATCAGGACAGGGTCTATTCTAGGCCTGGAAGATGAGCCCCTCAGGTTGCAAAGTGTTCAAAATACGACTGGAGAAGAGCTGCCTCCTCAAAGTAGAGCTGACCTTAATGAAAGGAATGGAGTGAAGCTTTCAGACCCTTCATTTACTGATGTAGCATGACTCAAAATGTGAAAAAACAAACAGCTGCAAGCATCCATTAATAATATATAAACTATGAATTGGAAGTTACCTATAATGAAAGGCAATGCAAAAGGATAGATATTCCAGGCATTAGGGAACTGATATGGATTGGTAATGACCATTTTTAATTGAGCAAAGCCCTAGTGGCGTAGTGGTTATGCATTGGGCTGCTAACCACATGGTCAGCAGTTCAAAATCACTAGCCTCTCCATGGTGAAAGAAGGGGTTCTCAACTCCTGTAAAGAGGTATAGTCTCATAAATTTTCAGGAGTAATTCTACCTTTTCTAATAGGGTCACTGTGAGTCGGCATCAAATTGATGGCAGTGACATTGCTTTGAGTGTGGAAGTCTATTGTCTACTGTTGCAGGAATGACAAACTGAAGAGGAGTGGCATTGCATTGTTCATCAGAAAGAACATTTCAAGAGCTATCCTGAAGAACAATACACTCAGTGCTATGATGATAACCATACTCCTATAAGGAATTTATTACGAATAGGATTCAAATTTATACATCAACCGCTAATGCCAGAGATGAAACAATGAAGATTTTTATCAATTTCTGAAGTCTGAGACTAATGAAATATTGCAATCAAAATGCATCAATAAGTACTGGGATTGGAATGCAAGAGTTGGACGTCCATAAGAAGGCCTGGGAGTTGGAAAATATGCCCTGGGAAATAGAAATGGCATTAAAGATTGCATGATAGAATTTTGCAAGACCTTAAATAAGAAAGTATTTTAGAAGACGAATAACAATCATTTCAAATATCCCCCTGTGTCAGTCTGGGTACTTTACAGAAACAAATCCACAGAAACTCATGTATAAGAGAGAGTTTTATATAAAGGTTAAGTGCGCATCAAGAAAACATCCCAACCCAGTGCTGTCCTAGCCCACAAGTCCAACATTAACCCATTAACCCATATGTCCAACACCAATCCACAAAGTCCTCCTCC
>NW_022103915.1:37010070-37034466 GCF_000313985.2 Echinops telfairi
AGAGGGAGGAACAAGAGCCAGTAGAAGATGCATCTACTGGTCAAGAATGCCTGAGGCTACCCTCAACTGGAAGAAAAAGAGACACTCTTCCCCAGAGTCTTTGGAGCGAGGATCTTCAGGCCAATACTTTGATTGGGATTTAAATGTTCATTAGTGAAAGCTACCAGTTTATGGTAATTTGTTACTGTTGTCCTAATCTGTAGGAAAGTTATACAGTGGGTAAGGGGGGGTGGCGACGTCATCCAGAGGGTCAGCAGAGATCTAGCTCAGAAGGAAAAGAGCCAAGCAGATACGAGGGCTAATAGCCATCCAGGCAGAGGGGAGAGCACGCACAAAAATACGGAAGCAGAGAGATGTCTCAGCTTCCTGGAGGAGAAGCAGGAAGCCTTATGGCTGGAGGGAGGGTGTGGGGCGGGGTGAGAGGGCAGCAGGGGATGAGAGCAGAGGGAGCAAATTCAGATCAAGCGGCCCTTGTTGGCCACTGTGAGGCCTTGGACTTACTGCGTAATATGGGAGCCACTGAAAGATTCTGAACTGAGTGGGATGTGATCCATGTGCCAGGTCATGCTGGTTGCTGAGAGTTGACCACAAGCAACATTACGCAGGACTAGGAAACTCTAGAAGTAATCCCGGTGTGGGGTTATGAGCCTCGGGTTTGAGTGCTGGCTCTCTCACACAGGTCTATATCGTGTTGGGTCATCATTTCATCGCTCTGGGCTTTTATCTTCTCGCCTGTGAAACAGGCTAGTACTCATCATTCACAGGGTTCTGCATGGGATTATTGTGAGGATTAGATGAGCTAATAGATGCACCATATATAGGAAGGGCTGCATTGAACATTAGCTATTATGCTGCGGTTGCTCATTTTAAGTAGGCAACTTCGAGACAGGACGTCCAGGGCTGCTGGAGCAAAGAGGTATCAAGATTGCAGTCACCTATCGAGAGGTCAGTCACAGCAGTCAAGTCCACTGGGAGGTCAGGAGAAGTTGTGAATCATGGGTGAGTGGCCAGTCCAAGAAGAGGGAGCAGCCCGGCTCATGGAGAACTCCCCTAGAGTCCACGTGAGCATATGCAGGTGGGCAGTGGGGGCACCCAGGAGTGATCTGGACGGATGACTGGAATCGGGACTCGAGACAGAACAAGAAGAAAGGGTTCAACCAAGTGGTCGGATGGAGGCAAGCAGTTGTGGGACTATAGCAAAAGCAGCTGGGAGCAAACGACCCATCGTCACATCTTAGAGCCTAAGGTTTCATGGGCTTCTTGAGGAGAAAGCTTCAGCTTCTAACAAGGAAGGAAACAGGACGATTCCTGACACAGCCTATGTGGCAAGATATAACAGCCTGAGAGGCGGCTGGAGAAGATCATGGAGGCAGAGCTGGGGCTGATGTGGGTGAGCAAGACTTAGCCCCACTATGGGTTTGAGAGGCTTTAGGTGCCCAACGGACGCTTAACAGAACTCTCCATTGGGTTTGGATTAGAGATCAAATCTCAAAACTTTGGCCAGACTTGTAAAAATGGATCACAAACAACACGAGACAGACACTGATGACTCAAGGCCAAGGTTTTTGCATGAATTATAAAATAGATATGCACTGGAATCTGTGCGTGCTGTAGTTCTTGGGATCGTGCTTTATAGATTCATTCTAGTAAATAATGCGTCAAATCGGTGTTCATTTCCTTTGTCTGCTTCTGGCAGCCCCATCTTCCCCTCAGAGTCTGTCCACTCCATTTCCCCTTGTTATTCAAATATCCGCATTTGGGGTGAGAAGGTGAAGGGGCTCTCTTAAAAACAACCAATCAGCACCTCACCAATCACCCAGACAACCAACCGACTACCAATTAATCAGCCAACTGACCAACCAACCAAGTAACCAAGTAACCAGCCCACCAATTTCTAACCAACCAACCAACCAACCAACCAACCAACCAACCAACCAACCCACTGGTCTCTCTATCTGCGCAGTGTAAGCACATGCTCAGCCCTCGGCCTTGCTTGCCAGTCTTCGCTTGTATCATCTCCTGCCAGGCAACCAGGCACATTTGTTGCTTACTTGGTGTCCCTGACGCTCACCTCTACTAATTCTTGAGCCTCCGTCTGGGAGGATTGTTAGAATATTTTACATTTGCACAGAACCGTGAGGCTTTGAGACAGAATTGACTCCAGGGTGGTGAATTTTTTGAGTTGGGGCTCAGGCTCATCACCAGTCACTGGGTGGTGTCCGGTTGAAAAGAAATGATGTGTGTGCTATTGTTTGCAAGCTGGAAAGCTAATACGTATTATGAAGTACTATGTGATTTTATAGTGGGTGTGTGTGTGTGGTGGGGGGGAACTCTCCCCTGAGGAGTCTTTGAAGCTGCGGCCTCTGGATGTCCTTAGGACTCCTCCTCTTAGGGCGTTTATCCCAGTGCTTTGTCATTTTAATATGCAAAACATATTCTCTCATTCTCTCTCTCTCTCTCTCTCTCTCTCTTTGAGAGACGGGCTCTACATTGGAGTGGTTTATCTTGGTAACCTCCACAGTGAGAAGCTTGTTGTCGTTGGTAGGTGCCATTGAATTGATTCTAAGTCACAGCGGCCCAATGTAGCAAAGACCGAAACACTGCCCAGTCCTGTGCCACTCTCAAAACTGCTCTGAGAGTTGAGCAGTTGACATAGTGAGAGGCTAAGCCGGGGGTAAAGGTGGGAACGGGGGATGGGGGGTGGTGGGGTGGGGTGTGAAAGCAAGAGGATCAGGCAGTTGCCAAAAGCTCCGGTCCCACTTCCTGGCTCAGGCCAGGCCCCAAACATAGACAGCCTGGTGATTGGACCTGGCCTTGCTGTGTCCCACCTTGAACTAGGACAGGGCGCTGAGGAAACCGTTGCTGTAAGTGTGCTTTCTTCCCGGATTTGTTCAGGTCCCACTCTCGCCTCCCTTGATCCCTGCCTTCCCCTGGGCTGTGCTATGCACCGTGGCTAGACCATGGCCTCACAGCTCTGTGTTCTGCCAGACCTTCCTACCATAAAGTCAAGGACCTCTGGAGAGTCTTCATTCTGGACTCTCTCCACCCTGGTCCTGCCTGTCCTGTGCTCTGTTCGAGGAGGGACATGCCTGTGAAAACTCCCTGTTCCACAGGGACAGGGCAAAGAGGGCAGGGCAGAGGGACCTGGGTATGTGCACCCAGCAGTGTCCAGGGGCAGGCTCATTCTTCCCTCTCACTGGCACGGCCTCTCCGGTCACTCTGGACCACTTTAGGGAAACGGAAAATCAAAGAACGTGTATCTGCTGCAAAAGGCACCCGTCAGGAAAGAAGTGTCATTGCCAAGTGTTTGCAGAGGGCAAGACAAACAAAGAAGGTAAAAACCCATCTTCCACATCAGGCCCCAGGTCCCAGCCACGGCTTGGTAGCCTTTCTGCAAGTCAAGGCCTGACATCTCTCCAAGAGGTACCCCCTTTCTGCCCACCCCTCTTCACTTTTCAGGGGTTAGCTTGGCCTATTTCTTCAGTCTTGATTTGGGGGCTGAACAGCCAGTGTGGGGCAGAGGCTGCTAGGATTCAGGCTGCTTGGGACGGAGGGGGACTGTGCTATGGCAAATCAAACAGCCCAGGGCAGTGTCGGCTACTGGCCCTGCCCTTCAGCAGTGGCATTCCCATCTCCAAGGAGGCGGTCACATCAACAGAGGGCACTCGGCATCTTGCCCTCTCGCCGGCCGGGCAGAGGTGTCCCATGGCAACTGGAGCTGTGATCTGCATATGACAGCACATTGCATCTATTCAAGACTTTTTTTCCCCTTACTGTCTTTGAAACAGACTTGCCCTATATCCAAGTTCCCTATGAGGCCTATACAATGAAAACAGCAGTTGACAGGTTCCCTGTACCTCGGTGAAATCTGAGTGCAATCAGGGGAGAAAGAGAGCGCTCATTACTGAAACACAAAACGAGCCCCTTTCAGGGCACAGCTAGCTGGCCCTTCAGTTTGCTGCTGCTGACCCCGCTGCCCTTCCGAACACAATAAGCAGAGGGAGGAGAGGGGGAGAGGGGGCTTTGCTCCTTAAGTTGCCAATTGATCACCCTCCTAACCCCTATGGGGACTTCTTCGCCCAAACAATTCGGGTGACAGAGGTCAGGGCTCCAGCCCATGCCTCTGGGGAGATCTTAACTCTGCCTGCAGGGACTTTCCAGGTCAAAGAAAGACAAACTCTAGAAGCTTCGCTAAACCTGCTCCCGCTGTTGAGACAGAAGGGGAACCGAGAAAAGGGAAATTGGAGGTGCCCAGAACCACAACATCGGGGCCCGGCCCTTTCATCCAGCCAGACTTCAACAGCCTTTCCACCTTCTGGGATCAGATCTTGCATTGCCGAAGCCCAGCCAAGTCCAAGAGCTCAAATGGTGGTCAAGGACCACCTGGCAAGTGGGTTGGCGAGAGGAAACCAAAAGGGAGCAGAAACTCCCCTTCGGTGTTTGCCTAACTGGCTTTTGACAGATTAACCAGATTTCTGACACTCCGAACATCAGAAGAAGGGAGAGAAGAGGGAGAGAAGAAGAGCTGCACAAGGTGAGCCCCCAAACTGGTGCAAGCTTCCCAGGAAGGCATGTGGAGATGTGCTGTCCACTCCTGGGGAGGCCCAGGGAGGACTTCAGAGGGATCCGACTCCATCACTGGAAGGATACATCCTGTTGTGCACAAAGCAGCACAAGGTAGTGTAAATCCAAAATAATAATAATATTACCCTTTGGGCTCTAGAGTTCACCCTTACCCAGTTCTCCGAAGAGCATGGGATGGTCAAGCCAATAGGGCTCTATTTTTCTTTCATTTCTGATTTCAAGAGCAGTGAGGGAGATCCCATTGTGCCCATGGCCCAGTGTCAGTATACTTGGGGACCACATGCCATCACTTATCCTTTGAGCCTCAGGTTTTATCGTCAGGACATGAACCGCACCCCTAGCGAGTCTCTCGATATGTCCCGAGCCTTCGTTTCCTCCTGCATCTGCCTATGTTGGCACTTCTTGCGAGATGGTCTCCACCTACTTAGCTATCTGACATCTTCCTGCGGATGCTTCAAATGTCAAATAGTTCATAGTGCTCTTTTTAAAAGTGCTTTGCACACTGATTATGAATGTTATCTGACATTTAGTTCACCTACATTACGGAAGTCTGTCGTTTCGGTTGCTATCGGAGGCCATCGAGTCTGCTCTGACCCACACGACTGTACGTGGATCAGAAGGGACAGCGCCTCGTCCTGCGCCAGCCTCTCGGCTGTTCCTATGCTTCAGCCCCGAGGGGCAGCCACTGTGCCAAATGCATCTCGCCAAGGGCCTTCCTCTCTGCCGCTGCCCTCTGCTTTCCCAAGCACGATGCCCTGCTCCAGGGCCTGGCCTCTCCTGGTAACATGTCCAAGCTACGTAAGACAAAGTCTCACCATTCTTACCTCCAAGGAGCACGCTGGCTGTACTTCTTCCAACACAGATTTGGGTTTGTTTTTGTTTTTTCCTTTTGACAGTCCCTGGTACTTTCAATATTCTTCATGCGCACCGTAATTCCAATGCGTCAATTCTTCTTCAGTCTTCCACATTCCATGTCCAATTTTTACATGCACACGAGGTGTTTAAAATACCATCGCTTGGGCCAGACCCACCTTAGTCCTTGCAGTGTCGCTTTTCAATACCCTAAAGAGACCGTGTGCAGCAGATTTACCCAATGTAATGTGTGCTTTGAGGCATTGCATGGAAGCATTGTAAGGGTCTACTTCTTTTTTAAAAATGTCTATGCCACAGGCTGCCATGACTTTGAAGACCGACCACACGCACTGCCATCCAGTCGATGCTGAGTCATAGAGACCTTAAGGGACAGGGCAGAACTGCCCCTGTGAGTTTCCAAGACTGTAGCCCTTTATGCAAGTAGAAAACCCAGATCTGAGCGAGGCTGCTGCGGGGTAGCTGCTCTCAAGCTTCGAGATGCCGCCCAAGGACGACAAGAAGAAGGATGCCGGGAAGTCGGCCAGGAAGGACAAAGACCCAGCGAACAACTCTGGGGCCAGGCCCAGAAGAAGAAGTGGTCCACAGGCAGAGTTCGGGACAAGCTCAGTAACCTGGGCTTGTCTGACAAAGCCACGGATGACAAGCTCTGTCAAGAAGTTCCCAGCTGTAAGCTGGTCACCCCAGCTGGTGTCTCTGAGAGACTGAAGATTCGTGGTTCCCTGGCCAGGGTAGCCCTCCAGGAGCTGCTGGGTAAAGAACTCATCAAGCTGGTTTCAAAACACAGAGCTCAAGTAATGTACACCAGGACCACCAAGGGTGGAGACGCCCCAGCAGCCAGTGAAGATGCATGTGCAGGTCTAACCAACTCTGTATTTTGAACAATAAAATTTTATTAGCTCAAAAGAAAAAAAAGAAAAGAAAGCCCAGTGTGTCCCCCATGGAGTAGCGGGTGGTTTTGGACCGCTGACCTTGAGGTTAGCAGCCCAACACAAAACCACTATGCCAGCACGGCTCCTTTTAAAAAGTCTCTCTCTTGATATATATTTATTTTAATAAATCATTTTATTGGGGGCTCTTACAGCTCTTATAACAATCCATACATTAATTGCATCAAGCACATTTGTACATATGTTGCCACCATCGTTTCCAAAACATTTTCCTTCTACTTGAGCCCTTAGAATCAGCTCCTCATTTTACCCTCCCTGTTCCTCCCTCCCACCTTCACGAACCCTTGATAATTTATAAATTACTTTTATTTTCTGTTGTTCAACCCTCCCGGGGGTGGTGGCGGTATTATACATCGATCATTGTGATCGGTTTCCCCTTTCTTCCCCTTCACCTCCCACCTTCCCAGTAGGGGTTCTTCTTTGAGGATAGGATTGACCATTTCTGAGTGTTGTTGGGTGTTAACATATGAGGGGGTACCCCGCAAGAACCAGAAAAAAAGCTCCACCTTTGTAGCACGCATCCCTACCCCGCCCCACCCACCCCTCAAAGCTAGCATCAAGCAACTTGCTCTGAGTTAGTGCACCCAGTGGCATCACCTGGGAAGATTCTCTCTGGTCACAGTGAATTTTTTTTTTGAGCAGTTTTGAGCACTTTCGCTCAAATCTCACTTTTTGTGATGGCTGATTTAAGAGAAGAGCATTTGGTTGGGAAATTTTGTTTCCTGCTCAGGAAAACTGCCACAGAAACTGTTGTGCTGTTGAACATAGCTTACAAGGACAGCGCTATGGGAAAAACTCGTGTACATGTCAAGTGTCAGTTGATGACAAACCTCATTCTGGTGGTAAGGTTGTTTTGTAAAAAAAATTAAATACATAACTGAAAAAAATCTGTTTTTTTTAATACCCCTCATATAATAACTATTGAATAATCAACTGAAGGATGCTTGAAGCCATGATAAGGATAATTACTTCTTCTTCAGGTCCTAGACTGAGTTTTATTCCATTACAATGGCTGGGTGAGCGGGGGCTATGACATTGCATACTGTCACAAGTGTGAAAGGGCCACGGGGCGTTATGCAATGTGATCACCCTTCCTTTGGAACTCCTGCTTTGGGTTAGGAGGATCCCAGTTGGCTGCTAACTGAAAGGCCGGCAGTTAAAACTCCCCGGTTCCTCTGGGGGAGAAAGCTGTGACAGCCTGTGTCCCTTCAGATTTACGGTCCTGGAAACCCCAAGGGGCAGTTCTGCTCTGTTCTATAGGGCTGCTAAGAATTGGAAGTGACTTGATGGTGCCCAGTAACTACCTTGTGTCGGGCACAATAAGGGGATTCAATTACTAGGGGCTGACACACTAGTTTCAGAGCTAAAGCTGACCTGGAAGGAAGCAATCAGGGCACAGCCGGGATGGCCCCATGTATGGGAGGCTTCAGAGGAGGGCTGGCCTTGCACTCTTCATGAAAATTGAGACAGAACCTAGAGTGATGAAGAGAAGGTATAATAAGCCTGTTTGGGATATTAGCAAAAGCAATGGATAGTAACAGAAAGATTGGGTGCTCCACACCAGTGATGTTTATATTTGTATATATGCAACTAGGCTTATATCAAGGCAATAACTCACGCAGTTGTAGAAGGAAATTCCATGACTGTGGGTCAGATGCCAGATTGGGAGCTTCTCCTGATATTAGTCCCTGCTGCTTCAGGGGGCAGGGTGCTGGCTGCAGAGATAAATGAATCCAAAATCCGTAGGTAAGATGGCAAGTTGCTGCAGACTCCCAAGTTCAGCAGGCAATGCAGCAAGTCCAAAGATGCCTGATGCAGAATGCAGACCTCGCAAAAAGTAAACATGCTTTCCACAGCAGACCACACCCCAGAGGAGATGTCCATCATCCAGAATTACTATATCTTACCTGCCTACACCAGTGAAAATCCTGGCCCAGCCAAGTTGACACAAAACCTTAACTCTCTCAACAGGCCTACTGAGAGAGGAACTAGCAGGACACAAAGGGAAGATAACAAATACGGTGGCTGGGTTGGATTGGCAAGGTGGGGATCAGGTCATGAAGCATCTTAGAAGCCAAGAAGAAAAGTTGGGATTTAATGTAGGAGGGTACCAGAAGATCTGATGGACGCTAGAACACAAGTGCTAAAGGGACAACAGTGACTTCAGAGAGGAGTGACTAGGATAGGCCCACAGTCGTCCAGGCACCAACTCCGCAGGGGTAAGCTATGGTTCCATGGCTCTGTAGGAGTAGTTGATCTGGCAGCAGCAGGTAAGAGTGTGCACTGCTTTCTGGATCAAGATCACATGATCAGGAAAATTGGTGTATTGAGGGATAGGAGACAGGTGTACTCAAAGCCTGAGGAGCTGGTCGGGCTTTGCTGCCTACTTGTTTGACATTAGGCTGCCCCTGGGCTTCTTACCCACCTAACGAGGATGATGTGTACAGACTGTTAGGTGGAGAAAAAGCCAGCCTCAGTCTCTTACTTATCCTCTGAATTTTCAGCGTGCGTGTCAGAGCGAAGCTGTAGTTTCCTTTATGAGCTGCATTTTGAGAACCAACCGTTCAACAAAGTGGTAGATGCTGATGATACGGCAGCAAAGAAAACAGCCCAAACCCCTGCCTCCATGGAGCTAACATTCTAAGAAGAAACCATATGAAGTGTGTTTCCCACTAGGTCCAGAGAAGCGTGAGTCCTGGAGCTGTGTAATTTGAGGAAGGCAGAACAAAGAGGGAGGCGGTGGGGAAAGCATGCGAATGGGAGCGGTGGGCATCAAGAAGAGGAGGCAAGCCACCTTCCTCAAGAAAAGAATTCCCCCACCTTTGCCATCCCCGTGGACCCGAGGAAGAGAAATAGACACACTGCCCTCAGGAAATATGGCCTGTGACAAGAATGGTGCTGAGGAGGGTTGGGGGAGGCAAGAGCGCCAGGAACACCCGCCCTCTCCTCCCCCTGCTGCATTCAGACAACTTGATGGAATGAGAAACGGAAGGGAGTGGTTGTTTCCCCCAAGCAGATCCTCCAAAAATAACATCTTTCAAATAATTGTCAAGATTTGACGTGAAGACACATACTCACGGTACCAAGAAGAGCGAGTTGACATTCGGTCATTTCAAGACACAGGGTCAAGAACCAAAGGTACTGGAGGAAGAAGCCCTAGTGCACTGAAGGCACTAGACCCTGGACCCCGCCCTCCCCCAAAAAAAAAAAAAAAGCTATAGGAATTTTGGGAATACCAAGGGAAGTTTCCAACAAGCTGATAAAGCACTGGAGGCACTCACTCGTCTAGGCTAAGTAACTTGAAGACAGCTCTCTGGCCGACGGACTGGAAGAGACCCATATTTGTACCCCTTCCAAAGAAAGGTGGCCCAACAGAACGTACAAATTATAGAACGATCTCATTGATATCACGTTCAAGTACAATTTTGTGGAAGATCGTTTAACAACGGTTTCAGTAGTACGTGAACAGAACTGCCAGAGGTTTGGGCTGGAATCCGAAGAGGACACGGACCAAGTGATATCGTTGCTGATGGATCTCGGCTGAAAGCAGAGAAAGTTGTTTGCTTGTATGTTATTGACTCTGTGGATCAGAACAAACTGTGGATAACCTTTAGAAGACCGTTGATTCCAGAACACTACATTGTGCTCATGTAGAGCCTGTACCTGGATCAAGAGGCAGTGGTGCAAACAGAACAAGGGAATAATACTGCATGATATAAAATCAGGAAAGGTGTATGCCAGGGCTGTACTCCCATACCATACTTACTCAATATGTATGCCGAGCAAATCATTCTGGAAGTTGCATAAAATAGAGAAGAATTCCGCATCAAGATGGGAGGAAATCTTATTAGCAACCTTCAATATACAGATGACCCAACCTTGATTCCTGAAAGTGCGGGGGACTTGAAGCACTTGCTGAAAAGCTCAAGGATTGCAGTGCGATTACAAATCAATGTAAAGACAGCCCACATCTTCACAGGTGGACCACCAGGTAAAGCATGATCAGTGGAGGAAAGGTTGAAGTTGGTAAGGATTTCACCTTGCTTGGATCCACAAACAAAGCTCAGAGGAGGCGCAGTCAAGCGATCAAGTGATGCACTGCGTTGAGTGAATCTGCTGCCTGCACAAGGCCCCTTTCAAGTGCTGGAGAGCCAGGGTGCTACTTTGAGGACTAGGGTGGGCCCGACCCAAACCATGGGCTCAGATGCATGTGAAAGTTGGCCATTGTATAAGGAAGACGGAAGAAGAATCGATGCCTTTGTACTAAGGTACTGACAAAGAATATTGACAGTCCCATGGACTGCCAAAAGAGCAAACAAGTCTGTCTTAGAACAAGTCAAGCCAGAATCCTCCAGGGCCTGGAGAAGGACGACGTGCTTGGTGAAGTAGAGGGGCAGCGAACAAGAGGAAGGCCCTTGGCAAGACATATTATAACCAGTGGGTGCAGCAAGGGGCCAGAACAAAGCAAAACAACACGAAATGCAGCCATTGTGAAGATGGGGCAGGACTGGTCAGTGTTTGGTCCTGGTGGGCGTGGGCTGCTCTGGCATCTAACAACTACAACGATGACAACAAGACAGTGACTGGAGAGATTAAAGCCATGAAAATACAGGAGAGAAAGAAGGGCCAAAGCAAGCGTTAGTCCGTGCAATCTGTAATCAGAACATACGTGATCAGACCATGACATGTAGAAAGTAGGAAGGGCGAGGGAGACGGCCTTCTTTTCGTGCCTCCTCTGCCTAGCGTTGGAACCTGACTACCATTCTGCTCACCTCTTGAGAAGAATTGACGAATCAGGGCAATGGATTAAAGTCATAAAGTAGCAGGTTCCATCTCAACATAAAAAAGAATGAATAGTTTCAGATAATGCATCTGACTTCTTCACAAAGTGGTGAGTACCCCATCTTGGAACCTTTCACACCCCAGAATGGTCACCAGTTGGCACATCCTGTAATGTGGGGGATGTGAACTCCACAATCCACCCAAACCTCCAATCCTCTGAAGCTCACAATCTGGAAATCGAAGGCAGCAATCTGAAGACTCACCTCCCACCCTCACCACTCACAGCCCAGGAGGGAACCTTCCAGCAACACTCAAAGGCTTCCAGCAGCTGGCTGTGAAAACTGATTGTCAATAGAAGTAATTCCCTGCCAGATCTTAATTGCCAATTGCTTGACAACATTCTCCTGAACCGTTATCTTGGGTGTGTGTGTGTGTGTGTGTGTGTGTGTGTATCTTGGGGCTGTGTGTGTGTGTGTGTGTGTGTGTGTGTGTGTTGGGGCCGGAAGGGGGCCGGGAGGAGGCATGGTACATTTTTATTGTGCTAAAATATACATAACATAGAATTTGCCATTTTAAGTATAATTACTTGCATGAATGCAATTAACAAAGTGGCATTAATGATCGTCACAAGGTCGTGCAACCATTGCCACCATCCATTTCTGAGACGTTCTCATCTCCCCGAACAGGAACCCCACACCTCATTAAGCAGCCACTCACGATTCCTTCTCTCAGCCCAGGCTGTTGGAACCACTAATCGATCGCCTTTGGTCTCTTTGACTTTGCCTATTCTAGATAATTCGTATGTGAGATCATACAATGTTTGTGCTTTGGGGTTGGATCTAATTCACTCAGGGCAACAATTTAAAGGTTCATCCATGTCATCGCTTCAAACTTGATTCCTCTTTATGTATTATAACGAAATAATCCATTTATATGGATATCCCATGTCTTGTTTATCCATTCATCTGTTGATAGACACTTGGAGTGCTTCCACCTTTTGGCTATTGTGAACAATGTTACAATGGACATTGATGTACAAGTATTTGGATCCTTTCTTTCATTTCTCCAGGCTGTCTAACTGGGGCTGGAATGGCTGGATCAGATAGTCGTTGTATGTTTAATTTTTTGAGGCATCATCAACTTGTTTTCCACAGAGGCTGCACAATTTTATCTTCCGATCGGCAATGGATGAGGGTCCCAGTTTTCTAGGGGCCCTTCCACGACGGCTGAAACTGAGAACGTGAGGAGCCTCCTTCCTGGAAGAGCTTTGCCTGGAATTGGGATGCAGGAAGGGTTGCTCTCCAGCGGTTGGGCAGAAACTCCGAAGCAGACAGGCCTGCCACTGACGGACTCAGATCTCGCTTGCCCCTGGACTATCATGAGTCTCCTCGGATTATTGAACAAACTGTTCAAAATCACTGTTGGCCAGAGGAAGTATGGTCCTCACGGAATGACATTGGATTGGCCCCTGAGGAGGCAGTGTCCCATCTGGCTCTCCATCTACACCCTCACATCTGGGCCTGCTGGGGTTTCTGCTGACTTCAAAGGTACACTTCCCTTGGATCCACATCAAGGTCTAGAACGAGACAAGCGTCCTCTGACCTTATAACAGTGAGGGATGGGCCCACCTTTGGCCGTGTGTGTGGGGGGGTGGGGGTGTATTTCCTGTTGCTATTGTGCTTTCATGCACTGAATATAGAATATTCGAAAACAATCCTCGGAAACCGAGTCTTTCACCTAAGGCCAGAGCTTGGAACCTGGCCCAGCTGGCGGAGAGGCTGTTGGCGCGAGTGAATGACCTCACCAGGGTGATGGACTGGGTCACCCCACACACTGCTGCTCTCGGCTTTTCCCCACTGACAAAGCCGCCATCTGTGATCGGAACTCCTGCCCACCTAGTTCTCTCGAGGGCAGCTGTCCGCCCAGAGGCCAAACCTCATCCTCAAACCCACAATCTGCCTTGTGTTTGAAAGCTCTCCACTTTAGTTTCAGCCCAACCTGGTAATCAAGACCATCCCACGCCTGAAACCTAGCCCTCTCAGGGCTTGGGATGGTGCCTGGTGGTAGTGGTAAGTCATGTGGGGAGACAGTAGGATTTCCACCCATCCTGAGGTTAAGGCTGCTGGGTGCTGGTGGTGGGAAGCTGACGAACTTGGAGTCAGAAGTAAGGGGTAGGAAGCGCCTCCGACCCAAATGTCCCTCCCTTGGGCCCGGGCCCGTCCCCCTCCCTGGGAAAAGAGGAGACTTTCTTCACACACCCTCTCCCAGGCCTGTCTGGAGATGGTTCTTCCCGCTCCAGAGGCCTCCTGTTAACAGAGTGCCACAGCCTTGCTAACACAGGCCGTCCAGGCCTCTGCGGTGTGACCTCTCCTGAGAGGAGCCCGCCAAGCGTGGGCCAGGACCTACGGGCTGAAAGGCGACAGGGAATGTTGACGAGGGAGCATAGGGGAAGCATGACGGTTTGGACAGAGGGACATTGGCCGCAGAGCTCCGACTTCCTGTCCGCCTTTCTCAGCCGTGCTCCACGAGCCCTGCGGCTTCCAGGGTCCACTAAAGTCACATCGGGCTCCCAAAGGATCGCGGCCCAGCTTCTCGAAAAAAGACTCACATTGCCCCTTTCTTGCCCCAAACGCCAGGCAGGCAAGCGCTATTAATAACCTGGCCTCTCCGCAGTCCAGGCAGGGTGGGCAGGGCCGGGGCCTGTTCCTGCAACAACACAGCCAGCTGTTCCGAAACAGGTTTGGGAAAGTGATTTGGGGGCACTTAATGAAAAGTGTGTGTGTGTGTGTGTGTTTACCCAACAGTGCTCTCATCAGGGCCAGTGTTCTTAATGGGCAAGAGCCCGCCTGTGGCTGCGACTCCCGGCCGGCGCAGAGCAGAGATTCGCCTGAGAACGGAAACCTCTTCCAGAGGAGGTAAGAAAGCCCAGGCCAAGGACAGCCTGTGAGGGAGCTGCCTTTTCTGATGGAAAATCAAGTGATGTTTCCGAGTTTATAGGCTCCTCTCCCCAGCCCCTCACCCTCGCTCTGCCCCATTTGTGACGAGAACGGTGAATTTGAGCAAGCTGGGAATTCTGGTTTCTGCCCTCCTCCTCCCAAAGCATGACTGATGGCCCATTTTCAAGCCAGCTCTCACCCCTGGCAGGCAGCTGTCAGGAAACCACAGAAGGTGCTGGAAGGAGGGCAAGACATAGCTGGTTCTAATCTGGAGGTAAAAAAGTGAATTCACAAGGCAGCTACTTATGGAAGAATGTTTTCTTTTCTTCAGGCCCGGCCTGCATATTTTCACAGCATGTGTACTCTGTTACCTTGTCGCTTCCCTGTTTTCTTTGGGTAAATAAGTGGGCTCTGGGCTTGGGGGGTGGGGGAAGAGGGGGTAGAAAGAAAGAAAGAGCAGCCTGGAGTGTCGTTCGGCCGGCGTGCCTGCGCTGGGAGGAAGAGGGAGCATGCTCTGGGAGCAAACAGACCCGTTTCAAACCAAGCTTGGCCTGTTCTGGATGAGGCTTTTCAGTGAACTCTCCAGGTCATGGTGTGGGAGGCAGAGAAGGGACGAAGCCAACGGCTCCACTCAGCCTTGGGTTTGGCAGGCCCTGAGGCAGGGGGAAATAAAGACCTTTTCTCCTCCGCCAAGTCAAATGTGAACCCCTCTCTCAACCTGACAGAGTCAACAAGGTACACGGTCGCTGTTCTTTTGCATTCTGTCTGCCTACTGGCCAGGAGGCAGCCCTCGGGGAGAGAGGTCCGGTCACATGGGGCCCAGCTCTGCACTCCAGCTGGGACCAGGTGGTTCCAGGGAGTCCAGGGGTGGGGGTTTCTTTGCAGTGATCCCTGGGAAGTGTTTGGGTTTGGGGGCTATAGGCTCCATCTAGAAAATGTCCCAAGGTTTGGGGGTCACAGTCTTCAAGAAGGATTATTTAGTCCTCTTTTCTTTTTTTAAAAAAAACAGTTGTCTTGGCATCTCATTCAATTATCATACAATTCCACAGTTTGATCGTATTGAAAAGAATTGTACAATCATTGCTGCAATTTTAATACTTGTTCACATCTCTTAGGATACTCGCTTGGCATTCTCCGTGCCATGTCTCGGAGAAGCAGTTCACCGCCTTGTCTTCATTACCAGGATACCTTTGAGAAGTATGGCGTGGGGGTTACGAGTTAGGCTGCTAACGGCAAGATCAGCAGTTTGAAACCACCAACTGCTCCGCTGGAGAAAGAGGAGGATTTCCACTCCTGTAAAGACTTATAGCTATAGTCTCAGAAACCCACAGAGGGAGCGCTCCCCTGCCCTCTGGGGTCCCTAGGAGCCCTGTGGACTCATGGAAGTGAGTGAGGGCACAGGACAGTGCCTGGGCTGTGGGGCAGCGTGACCACTTGAGGCCTTTTATGATGAAGCGACTTGCTGACTTGCTGTTGTTGTTAGCTGCTGTGAAGATGGTGCTGACTCGGGGGTCACTGCCTGCAACCGAACAAAACGCTGCCTGGTCCTCCATCATCCTCATTGTGGGGCCTATCCACCCCACCCCCAGCGTCTTCCAGGCCCCGGGGGGCCCTCTGCCTGATGCTGAGGTCCTCTTCTGCTCAGGGACCTCTCCTCAGGGCGTTCCCCAGGCAGTGAGACAGGCAAGGCTCTAAAAGTCAGGTTATCTGCCCCGCTGGTGCTTCAATCAATTCTGACTCACAGCGACCCCACTCGATAGCGTAGAATGGCTTCAGAGGGTTCCCCAGCCTGTCAGCTTTATTGTCTACCGCCCAAAGAGCGCTTGGTGGGTTTGAACTGCAGACCTTTGGGTTAGCAGATAACTGAGCCATTGGTCCACCAGCACGTTAGAGCAGCTCTTAAGGAAGGCTGGCGAACTGCTTTTAAGGAAGCTATTGAACTGCTTCCAGCCAGGTCAGGGGTTCAAGCACACCAGCCGCCCACTGGAAGAAGTCTGAAGCGGTCTGCTCCCATAACGCTTTGCAGTCTCAGAAACGCTACCTCAGGTTACGATGAGTAGGACTCATGTAATGGCAGAGGACTTGAGATATAGCAATTCTTATGGGCGTAGATTTCTCGCAGGTGATCATTAAAACAGAAAACGAATATATTCAGTATTGCCTAGGACATAAAAAAGAATTTGTTTCCTGTGCTATACAGAATTCCCAGGGGTATGGTTCCACTCTGTCTGGGGAAACTGAGGCAGGGGAATGTACTCAGAAGCTGACGCCTGCCCCTAAACCCCACAAGTAATGTGTGAAGGTGGGGTTAATTGGATGATCTCCGAGCCTCCGTGTGTGCATAGCCTTTCTCCGTCTGCTCAGAAGTCGTGGATGACAACCTTGATCTCTCATCTCACCTTGTAGATCACTCAGTCTTCATCAGGCAGGGACTTGGAGTCCCAAACCTGAGGCTTCTGGCCCCCATCTGTCAAGCAATTCTTTCAGTCTCACTCAGCGGAAGGGCCGCACATGTTCTGGGAGGTGGGGTCCCCTGGGAAGCAAGGGCAGCGGTGCTGTCATGTTGGCTGGTTTGTTTGGGTCCTTGCAGAACGTCGAGGTCTTTCAGGAGTCGAAGGAGGAATGCCAAGCTTCCTGGAGGCAATGAGACCAGGCCATTCATGCACTCCCCAGATGATTCACCTGGTCAGAACAGACTCGATGGCACTGAGGGTGAGTCCTGGCAAGACCGCTTGAGCGATGTGCTGAGGGGCAGATGGAAGCAGCTCCGGGGACAAAGCTGACCACTCACGGTCACAGAGCATCACTGCTCTCAAGGGTATTTTGAGTACTTGGCCCGTATCACCTCATTTCATCTTCTCAACAATCCGCTGAGGTGGGTCCTGTTAGCCTACTTTCCTTAACGAGGATACCGAGGCACAGAGAAAGCAATGACCTTGCTTCAGGTCACCCAGAGAAACCAACCAAGTCAAGACCCAAATCCAGACCCTGTGGTTCAAACACCATGCATCCCCGAGGAGGAGGCTGAAGGCATTCTCTCCTCACAATTACAGAATGTAAGAGCCGTCTCTCTCTCTCTCTCTGGCTGCACTGCCTGCCCCCAGACGCAGGGCTAGGGTCTACCAACACTGATTCTGATAGCTGAAGATTTAAAGGTCTCTCAGATCACAGTCACTGCAGTGTTTCCACAGCAATGCGGTCCCTGAGCGGTCAGCGCACGGACTCACCCTCCTTTGCCTCCGCACCAGGCCCAAAGTCACGGTGCCTGCTTTGTTCTTGCTCCTAAGCCTGCACATTGGGTCTTTGTTTCCTCTCATGATTCTGAAAGGAGCCCTTGTGACTTAATAGCTTATCTGTTGGGCTGCCAACCCCAAGGTCAGCAGTTCAAAACCGCTAACTGCTTTGAGAGAAAAGGATGAGGCTTCCTACCCTGTAGAGAGGGACAGTCTCAGAAATCAATGAAGAGTGGTCCACCCTGTTCTGTAGGGTCGCTATGAGTCAGAATTGGCATGATGGTAATGCGTTTGGGGTTTGCTTCTCAAGTTCCTTGGGTATTTTGGAGCTCCCAGGCCCTCTACAGCTGTGAAGGTTTCTTTCTCCAAGGGTGGCCTCTAGATTGTCCTTAGAATCATCTCACGTGCTTCAAGAGGGTGACACCCCCCCCCCCCCCCCCCGGGATTCTAATGCAGCCTCAAGTTTTAGACCCACTGTCCAGGTGGTGGAACAAAAGCCAGACGTGGCCAAAGAGAAATCTGCCAGTCTCACTCCTCTTGTCTTTGGGGGCAGTGAGAGGGACACATTGGGGTGTAGCAAGGGGGTCCTCAAATGGGAGTGCTGGGGTGAAAAGTGGTGAGAGTGGCAGAGCTTCTGGGCGTCCTGAATGGGCGAAAGCCCTGGAAAAGCATTCTCCAGCAGAGGTTCCAGGCAGAACGCCTCCAGACCCCCACGCTAACAGGCCTTTCTGTGCCTGCCCACTTCCTGCCAGCCACCAGGATGGAGGGAGGCTGGTGGCCTCGGGCTTTCAGCAGGAAATCACGCAGGTTTGGGAAGTGAAGGGATCAGAGTGGGGGTGGAGAGGCAGGCAAGCTGGGGGGGGAGGGGGCCAGAGTCCTCAAGGACATCTGAAGGTCACTTACCAAGAGGCTGAGGGGAAAGACATCCCTGCGAGGCCCAGTCCCCAGACTCAAAACAAAAGACATCCCAGGGAGACCACTGAGACCAGAAGATGAGGTGAAATGTTTGGCCAGTCATCATGGTGGTTGAGACAATGAAAAGGAATAAATCACTAAAAAAACATTTCCCCCCCGCTAAGAGTGAAAAAGGAAGGCTTGCTTCTCCCCACCCCCAATCTTAACAACAACTCCAAGACTACGGAACACAAAGGACTTTAAACTTGGCCTGCGGTAAGACCTCCCTGAAAATACTCCCTCAGCTAGAAGGGGGAAATAGTGCTATTTCTGTGACCACCGAGACTACATGGACATGCTCAGCAGAAGCAACACACAAAACAACAATCTGATTATTAGTGAGGCAGAGACAGAGAGGAGGGAAGTGGGCTGGGGAGGGAGTCTTTCTGGAGTGCAGGCAGGTGAGATTTCTCCTTTGAGAACTGTTGGTGTAGACTTGGGCAAGTCAGCTTCCTGATTCTGCTCCTTGGTTTTCTCATCCAGAGCAAGGTCAGGGAGAACTCTTTGAGGAACAGTTCTGTGGAGCTGGGGACATCTGGAGCAATTCACATGGCCTCTGCCCACTCTGTGTGCTTGAGATGTTCCCCCCAAGGGTTTAACCTGTGGCCAAAGGAGCCCTGGTAGCGCACTGGTTAAGCACTTGGCTATGACCTGAAAGGTCAGAGCTCTCAGTCTACTGGCTGCTACTCAGGAGACTTGGCAGTCTGCTCTGGGCACGTTCAGAAAACCCCACGAGGCAATTGCACTCTGTCATCAACTCAACTCAATCCATTGCCATCCAGTCGATTTTGACTCACAGCAACCCTATAGGACAGGCTAGAACTGCTCCCGGGGATTTCCAACACTGTCACTCTTTATGGGAATCGAGAGCCCCATCTTTCTCCCTCTGAGCAGCTGGTGGTTTCAAACTGCTAATCTTGTGGTTAGCAGCCCAAAGCATAACCCACCAGGGCTCCAGCCAGAGCACACAACAGTGTGTGGGATTAAGGGCATTTGGTGACACTGTTCGGTATTCAGTTGCTAATCGAACCCACCCACAGGCACCTTGGAAGAAAGGCCTGGCGATCTATTTTTGAAACATCAGCGATGGAAAACGCTATGGGAAGGAACGCTGGGGAGGCAATGGTCAAGTGCTCAGTGGCAAACCAAAAGATTTCATCCTGCTGGTGACTTCTCGGGAGCGAAGACCTGGCAATGTGCTCTCAGATTGACAGCCTGGGAACCCTATGAGGTTGTTTCAGTTCTGTCCTGTAGGGTCACTAAGCGTTGGGATTGACTCCATGGTCCACGGAGCAACAGAAACAGGGAAAAGTGTCTAAGAGCAACACTGTGGAGCACAGCTCGATTCTGACAC
Organism: Echinops telfairi; assembly: GCF_000313985.2. NCBI lineage: Eukaryota > Metazoa > Chordata > Mammalia > Afrosoricida > Tenrecidae > Echinops > Echinops telfairi. The sequence goes on from NW_022103915.1 coordinate 37,029,734, forward strand.
ACATGCGAAGTTGTCATGAGTGGGTGGCAAAGCCACGGTTAGCCTGGGTCAAAGACAGACATTTCCCATCACCTCTTTGTGGGAAAACCAAAGCTCTGCTGCCTTGCTCCTCAGAGTAATAAAATCAGACCACTAGTCAGGATTGCTCCTGTGATAGCCCCGTTTGACGATAATTTAGTGTGTTAATGTCTACGCGGGTTAAATAACCTAAGGCTCCCCATTTGGAGGTCAGAAATAATTGAGCCGTTGACAACAATGAAGCGTTCTACTCTCATAAAGGTCCACTGTCTGGAAACCCAGAGGGAAATTCGACTTTGTCCTATCGTGTTGCTACGTGCCCGATGGTTTTGAAGAGAGTGGAGGGGGAAGAGCATCTTCGTGGAGAGTCAGGTTGCAACAGTCTGAGCACCTAGTTCTTTTTGTTTTTCTTCCTCCCAACAGTTTTATTGGCATAGAATTCACAGATCATACAATTCAGTAGCTCAGTCACATCAAGAAGAGCTGTACAGCCATCACCACGATCCGTTTTAGAACAGATTTCTAGATTCTGGTACTCATTCTGGCACTTTCTTCCTTCTGGTACTCATTGTTATTAGCTGCCGATTTCTCCCAAAGCTCCCCTGCCATACTCCCAGGGAACCAAAAACCCAGTTGCTGTCTCTATAGATTTATCTATCCTGGATTTCATTTATAGAAAAACATCACAATTTAAAAAACTAACAACAATAACAAAATAAAACATATAAACATCAATCAACTGTCTTATCTATTTGCCCATCCTGTGCTTCATCTGCTAAAAAACATACAAAACCAGCAATTGTATAAAAATAAGTAAGAAAGAAAAGATTACCAATATCATTAAAAATAAACCAGAGGTGGGGTGGGGGGTGGAGAAAAAAGCAAAAATATTAAAAACTAGAACAAATTTAAAACGGGACAAAGGGAGGTCAGATAATCAGGTATTACATCTTAACCTAATTACATCTGCCATAATTGAGTTTAGAATAGTCTCTGCTAGCAAGATTATTCTCATCCCTCAGCTATGGGCAGAGAGGATTCACCAGGGGCTTAATCCATGTTGGGGCCCTGCAAATGGATTTTGGGCTCCCACTATCATCCATAGCCTTCTGAAAATCGGGTGCTCACAGTGCCCATTACCATTACCTATTACCCAATACCATTCCCTCCTTTGGACTTGGATTTTATTATTGATCCTTCCTGGACCACACAGACTGGTGTGTATCTTCCATGTGGACCTAGCTGAGGCCACACTTAGATGGCTGCTTGTTTAAAGACCCAAGATGCCATTCTTTTTGAAAGCTGAGAACCATCTGCTTTCTTCACTACACTTTGCGGTAGCACACATGTCTTCAGGGATCTGTTCATGGAGCAAACATCAAGTAGCATCAAGTCATAAGCACTAATTGCTTATATTGAGAGTAGCCATACCAGGAGGGTAAGGGGAGGGTGGGGGGAGAAAGGGGAAACCGATCACAATGATCTACCTATAACCCCCTCCCAGGGGGATAGACAACAGACAGTGCAAGACATGAAAAAATAATAATAATTTATAAATTATCAGGGGTTCATGAGGGAGAGAGGGGAAAACGAGGAGCTGATACCAAGTGCTCAAGTAGAAAGAAAATGCTTTGAAAATGATGATGGCAGCATATGTTCAAATGTGCTTGGCACAATGGATGGATGGATGGATGGACTGTGATAAGAGTTGTACGAGCCCCCAATAAAATGATTTTTTAAAAACCTGGGGAAAAAAAAGAACTGATTGTTCTTGTTTGGGGGCTAGAATTAAGTGCAAGTCCCAAATCTATTCACATATCTATGGTTTATGTACATCACTGGTTTACTTTAGAGGCCTCATTATTATTTTATGATGAGATTATCAATCATCCCCTTTGGGCATAAAGGAATTCTACTGATGGTGCCATTAATTTGTCCAATGGTATAGACTTTAGCGTCAGGTTGAGAAAAGGAAGTTGAATAGAAATCCATGAGTTGTGGCTTTATATAGCTTTACCTCTTCTTACCTGATTGAGCACCATTTACCTTGACCAGGGGAGATGGTGATAGGGGTAAATTTCCATTAACAGACATTCCAAGGGCAGAATCTTGCCTATCAAATGAATACATCTCAGTACAGTGAGGAAGACATTAACATAGTAAATGTACGGTGGTTCTGGGCTACCTTTTGGGAGCCCCCAATTCTTGATACTCAGTGGTTTCTCACTGAAACCATACTTCACCTGTGCCACATAGCCACCAGTCTAAGCGCAAGCCTGGTCATCTGAGAATGGAAGCAGGAGAAGCACAGCCTTCTGAGGCATGGCCCTTCCTCCCCATTACAAATGCAAGTGTCTCTGAACTCGGGCTTCCAACCAGCTCACTTTCATTTGACCTCTACTGGGAATTTGCATTTCTACACTAGACATACTGAATCAGAAATCTCCATTTTAGGCAAGTGTATAGAGACTGATGGTGAGTAGTGGTCACCACAGATGTACACAGAGAGGAGAAAAGAGGGACATGCTGACCTTGTGATACGGGTGATGGGAAACTTGGAACCGTATGAAGCCCCCAGGTGACTCTAAGTGAATGTAGATTTTGTTGTTCTTGTTAACATGTAGATTCTGTGACCTAAATATAATAAATGATAATTTACAAGGATATAAATGTAACAATAGAACTAGGAACAATTTTTACTAATCATGAGTGAAATTTCTTGGTTCAAGAAGATAACTTGTGGTTGGGTAAACCTGGGGAAAATGGGGTTCTGTGAAATGAGAAAAAACATGAAAAATAAATGAACTCACCCTCATGTTAGAGTAACTAGCCACCTAAGAGGGAAAGCACAGTCTTTCCCCAAGAACAGCATTCGGAGGGTTAGGAAAAGAAGGAAGGAGCCAGAAACACAGGGAAGATGCAGCATAAACGATGGGCTATTGAGGGGGTTGCGATGGAAGCGTTGAAACACACTGTGTATGAACTGCTGAATGTAAAACTGATGACTGACTGACTTGGTAAACCTTCACTTCCTTCCCAACAAAATGTCTTAATTAAAAAACATATTTTAATGTAGATTTTGATTGAATATATCTGGGCTGGAAATGCCCATTCTCAGCAGAGCGCCAAGCCAGAAGGAACCCCAAGCAGAGTAGAACTTCCCCATAGGGTTTCAAGGCTCTCGATCTATATGCAAGAAGACTGCTGCATGTGGGTCCACACACCAGCCTTTTGGTTAGCTGCAAAGCACTTAACCACTGTGCCACCAGGGTATATACATTGCAGATCGGAGGATGTGACCAACACGTGCATGATGCACTGGGGAGAGGGGCAGCTCAGCATACATTGGCTCTGTGAGCCGGGAGAAGCTACCGAACCACCCACTCCAAGCTCCCATTTGATGGTTAGAATGCCCCTAGATCACTGATAGTTTCCTTTTTTTTTTTAACTTTAATGGCACACAGGAATTCTCCCCTTGAAACACACACACATCTTTTAAACATTTGCACCTTTTTCCAGGCTGGTTTCCAATGGCGAGGGGAAGGTTAGGAAGTGCCCAATAAATCATCCCTCTGTCCTCACTCAATTGAAAGGCAGGAAATGCAGAGAACAGTCCTGTTACCTTTTGCACTTTGCATAAAACCAGAGCAAGCAGGACTTGTTCCTTTGAAGGGCCGGCCACTCTGACTTTAACTCTTCAGGGCCATTGGAGTTTGTTTCCAGGGACCAGACCCGAAGAGAGCAGGCATGTTGGGAATGTCTCCCCCAGCACCTGTGATGGGCAATCACTTCTGGGCTTGCCCTGTGAAGACGAAGCCATCAGCATTGACTTAGGACTCATGGACCTGGCATTGTACTCAATAGTGCAAGATACAAGGAGTTACATACAACAGGGCTACTTTATACGTAAGCATTTGGGGATCTATAAGAATCCCCTGAGCATTTTCTTAAAATATAGATTCTTATTTAGTATCTCTGGGTTGGAAAGGCAAATTCCTAACAGGGCATCCCACTGGAATAAACTGATTTGAAGCCCTGAATTATAATCCACAATCCTTTTCCTTCAGGAGTTTACAATCTAGGTGGAGTAAGAGTTGAGTCACGTACATCAAGATTATACTTCCATCCAAGGAGTGGCTGAGTGGGGTGGGAGGAGCAGAAAGTGCTTTGAGGGGCCCAGTAAAGGTTTGGTGGAAGACAGGAAGACTAAGGGAGTCTGGAGTGGTGGGAGGTTGGGGGGGGAGGTGTAGACAGGGAAAGAAGGAGGAACAACATGGCAGAAGATGCTGGTGACTCCTGAGAGCATCATGATATGGGGGCAGGGGCAAGAGGGGAGGAGAGTTCATGGCTTATTGGGGCCAGCGAGAAACCAGGAGTGTATGGAGAAGGTGGGGGGTCGGGGCAGGAGAAAACAAGCCTGGAAAGGTGAGTAGGGATGTGTAGTGGCGTGAATAGCATCCCTCTAGAATTCATGTCTAACCAGAACCTGTGAGTTAGACCTTATTTGGAAATAGGGGCTTTACAGCTTTCATGAGGGATGTGCTGGATTCGGGTGAGCCCGGCTGTGGTTATAAAAAAAGCCGAGGACACATGGAGACCCAGGGGGGAGAGAAGGCCACGTCAAGGTTGAGATAGAGCCTGGAAAGTTACAAGAAGCCAAGAGATGCAAGAACCACCATAAGCTGGGAGATGCCCCAAAGGGTTCTTCTCTGGAG
>NW_022103915.1:37035692-37062533 GCF_000313985.2 Echinops telfairi
TTATTTTAATTGCTACTTCATCACTGTTATTTTGCAACTGTTATGAATTGGGTGACCCCTGTGAAAGGGCCGTTCGACCCCAGGTTGAGAACTGCTGCTCTAGAGCCTCTAGCGGGAACTCAGGCCAGGAGGTGGGGCTCTGGTATTTGGGGCTGTGAGAGAATAAATATCTGTTGTCTTAAGCCACCAGTTGTGGCCCTTTGTTATGCCAGGCTTGGGGCATTAATATAGGACCTTCTCTGGGACTTCACGATGGAGAATGAGTATTGAAATTGTGCTTGCGATCCAATTAGCTGCCCCTCCCCATAGCACCACTCAGATTTGCATTTAAAGAAACATGTACAACCCCAAATGCCTTGAGACCTAACGTGATGAGTGCTCTAGGCTTTCTTGAAACAAGCCATGCTATAGGGAGTCCTATAGTGTATTTCATAGGAAACCCCCTGGGACATTTTCTCCCGGTTTCATATACTAACACGATCTCTCAATCTCTTTCTTTCTGCCCACCTCCCTTTCTCAGGACCCCCTGACCCCCTCACCCCATCCTCTTCTTGCAAGGATTCCCGCTGCGCTTTGGATTCTCCTTCCGGCCTCTGCACACAGGCTTTTCAGGACAGGCGAGTCTCTCCTCCTCAGGATGTTACAGGAATCAGAGATTATCTTCTGTTGTTTCTGAGTTTCCTCCCCTGACTTACCCTCTGGGTATTTTGGGACTAAATTCCTCTGTCTTGTTGTGGCTTTTGAGAACAATCTGGGAGGAGAGCGATAGGATCTGCAAGGTGGTGACCACTGTTTCTAGGAACTAGGCCGAGCAAAGTCCCAGGGAGAAGGGAGGCAGCCCATTGCTCAGTGAGGCTCTGAGTTGGTGGCATATCCGGATTGAAAACCCCCTTATCTCTGTGGGATACATGATTGTCTTGTTCACCAGTGAGACACTAGGCCCATGGCAGACATTCCATACATAGATACTGAATGAATGAATGTTGGGATGAATGAATGGGTATATAAATGAGTAGCCAGATGATCCCAGACAACGACCTGCCAGCCATTGGATCACCTCTTCTGATCTCCATGAAGATGGGAACTCCAACAGGTGGAACGGAGCGTCCTCATGCTGACTTCTGCTTCCTCTCACACTGATTCTCAGTAAGTTGGCATCCTAGACAGTATGGGAAAGTCCCAGAGATCATGTGTCCCGCCCTTCCCTCCCCCACCCAGCCAAGGACACCATGGATCCGCCACTCTGAGCCTCCCCCTTCTCCTGGGGGCCAGTGTGTTGGTTTGCCCTGAGAGATCGCTTTTGTGGCTAGGATCGTCAAGCTGAATGTGTTACCTCTTCCAGAAATGTTTTTGTTTTATTTTCGTTTTAAAAGAGGATTGCACTGAACAGATAACATTTAACACAAGATGGAGGAAAAGGGGGATTAACCCCTGTTCTGACCCATGCAGTCTGCTGGTGCTTTGAAAACATTTTTTAAAAATTCAAATCTCTACTGCTATTCATTCAACGATTACTTTCTGAGTATCTACCATGTTCCAGGTATGTTTCAGACACAGGGAAACACTAGGGAATGAAACAGACAGAAATCTCTGTTCTTATCCCATGTCTTAGCATACCATCTGGTGCTGCTAAAACAGAAATACCACAAGTGGATGGCTTTAACAAATAGAAATTTATTCTCTTACAGTTTAAGAGGCCAGAAGTCCACAAGCAAGGCACCAATTTTAGACGGTCCCTTTCTGGTGGATCACAGTTTTGGTGGATGGTCCCTGCCTCCTCCAGGATACTTAGGCTTGGTGTTCTTTGGAGATCTCCTGTGTCTTAGTATCAACCTTCCTCTGGGTCTAGGAGGTTCTCAACACAGGGACCCTGGGTCTGGTGGCACTGAGGTCACTCTGCCTCTGCTTACTTCTCTCTCCTTCTGCCTCTTGTAAGACAAATGGGTTCAGGGAGAGCACCACTGAGAAGGTGACACTGAAGCAAAGACGTGAAGAGGTTAGGGAAGGAAATATATCCAAATCTGGGGGAGACATTTCCAGAAGCTTCCACCTACAAATGCCTTCTGGAAGGAATGCACCTGTTCAAAGACGAGCAAGACCAGTCTGGTACACTAGGACCACTCTTCAATGGAAAGAACTGGATTTTCCTGGTAGCCCACTTGGTTAATTCATATTGCTAAGGAGATCCGTTCTTAAGTCTAGGATATATTTGTTTTCTGGCAAACTCACTACTATCTAGCCACTGATGACTCACAGGGAGCCCCCGTGGGTTTCTGAGACTTTAACTGTTTACAGGAGTAGAAAGCCCAGTCTTTCTCCCATGGAGCTGCTGGTGGTTTTGAACTGCCGACGATGCAGATCACAGCCCAAAGCGCAACCACGAACACCACAGTCATCTTATCATGGTAGGAGAGATGTTTATCTCAGATTGGATTCACGATCACAAACCTGTCCTTGAAGACCATCTGGAACCTGATTCCCTTGCTCACTACCTGACATGCAAATCATCCTCTGGGAGCCTCAGGTTTCTCTTCTGAAAAATGGGGACACACCTAGTAACACCTACCCCAGGATCAGTCTGATACATAAAGTACTTTGTAAACTGACATGCTATCTATGCATAGAGGGAAAAGACCAGAAAGGAAAAGGTGATTTTTATTTATGTGTAATAAAATGCCGATACCCCTAATAACACCTCCTGCAGGGAGATGGGTCTACTACATAAAGTACTTTGTAAACTGGCTGCCGTCGAATCGATTCCGAATCACGCTAGAGTAGAACTATGCTCCGTTGGGTTTTCAAGCGCGGAATGTTCTCAGGAGATCACCAGGCATTTCTTCCGAGGCACCTCTGGGTGGCCTGGAAGCTCCAGCCTGTCAGTGAGTTGTTGAGAGTGTCCATCGCTTGGATGACCAGGGAGTCCACCCCGAGCACTTCACTCTAGTCTAAATTGCCTACCCTGAAAATACTGCGCTTTTATAAATAGAACAAAAATAAAGAAATAAAAAGCGATATGATTAACAATATTTCTCTGGTAAGAAGTTGCATCCAATTTGGGACCTCTACTTGTCCCTTTAAGGGCAGCCTTCCCCGGGCTGGTGCCTGGCTGACAGCTGCACAGCGCCTCGCGTGACATGTCGGGATGGGAAGCAAAGCAGAGCATAACCAATGACCATGACAGCAGGAGCCGAGGCATGGAGACTGGGATGGCCTCATCAGGAACGTGCGATTACTAATTTTCTACCCTTCCTCCCACCCCGTCAGGAGACAGGTGTTTAGGGGGAATGTGCTCAATTTGCACCACATAGTTTATCGAAGAAAAAAAAATCTTGCAATTGTTTCATTTCCCTGCCCCTGCTTTAACGTGCGAGCTGTCCAGTTAGGAATGCTGCGTTCCCAATCTGCTGCACTGCACTCGCGGAGGCCCTCTGGGGTGGCAGCTCCCGTGGTCTGAGGGTTCATTGGCCCGTGGTTCCCCGTGGTTCTCAACCGGGGGCGGGCATTGGCACCACCTCATGGGGGCCTTTGGGAGTGTTTGGGATGGTGAAAATGACCAGGGAGGGTCCTACCAACAATTAGTGGGTGGGGGATCAGACTGGCGACACATCCTCCCACAAGTGGGACAGCGTCTTTCTACCCCGATCCCCATGCCCCGATGAGGCCCACAGTGGAGGCCAGAGGAGTTCTGGTCTCTCAGGTAGATGCCTTTCAGCGTGGGCTCCTGCTGAGGGACAGCTGTCCCGGGAGCCCCGCTGAAATGCAGAATTACTGGATCACCCAAGTTTTCCAGCGGAGCCAGAATCTAGATGAGGACATAACAATTTCTGACTTTCAAAAACACTGCCTGAGCCAAACACAGCACAGCTGTGGGCCAGCTTTGGCCAAGGTGCAGTCCTGTCTTCGAGTGAGCTGCAGCCCCTGTGCTGGAGAGGGGAGTCTGAGGGAGCAGCTGGGAGGAGGGCAGGCAGGTTCCAGAGTCGGCCAGCTTCCATCTCTCCGTAAGTGAAGATCCTTGGAACCTCACTTCCCTGCACTACAAAGGGATCGCAGGGCATCACTCACCGGAGCCCATGAAGTTCAGTCCCTGCGGGAGAAATGCCTGGTGTTGGCAGATTGGAATAGCTTAATAAAGTAGACCTATCATTATGATTCTGCCAACCTGCCTGGCAGTTTGCTGTACTGTGGGGTGTTGCCTGTGGCTACCATGCTGCAAGGTATGGGGCTGGCATTTCTAATACCGTCAGGATCGCCTGCGGTGGACAGGTTTCAGTGAGCTTCTGGGCTAAGAGACTAGGAAGAAAGACCTGGTGACGGACTGCCATAAACGACTCCGTGAAAACCCTGTAGACCACAAAAGAATATTGTCTGACAATGTGCTGGAACATGAGCTCCTTGGGCTCGAACGTATTAAAAAGATTCGGTGGCTGCCCTGGTGGTGGCGGGGTTAAGCACTTACTGCTACTGGAAAGGGCCGGGATTTGAACTCGCCAGGCACTCTGCCGGAGAAAGACGACGCAGCCTGTGTCTGTGAAGAGGACAGCCTTGGAAGCGCCGTGGGGCAGTTTGGTGCCACCATGGACTTGAGCTCAGGTCACTGCGAAGATGGTGCAGAAGCAGGCAGGATTCTGTTCCGTGGTCCACGGAGTCACCCCGAGTCGGAGGTGACTTCACAGGAACCGAAACCACCGGTCATGACCGTGATTAAGGAGCACCCGGTCGAGGGTAAGCACCAACTGTGCACAGCATGCCGTAGGCCGTGCCGAAACGTTTGGAGTACGTGTGAGATAAATCCTGGACATTGAGAGGGGAGCTGGTCGGAGGCGTGAGCACGACAGACATCAGGCAGATGAGAGGTGGGCACTTCTCGGACGGTGGCCAGGCCCAGGAGGAGGGAAAGGCAAGTGTAAGGAGAAGCCCACGCCAAGGCAAAACCAAACCACATCCAAACCCAACCCAACCCACTGGTGTTGAGTCGGTTCTAACTCTTAGTGATCCCATCGGTCAGAGCGGAGCCGCTGCCTCTGATTTCCAGTACTGTGCATCTTTAAGGGAGCAGAAAGCCGGCTTTCTCCACCCAGAACAGACGGTTCCCTCTTTCCTCAGTGGAGCTGCTGGGGAATTCAAGTCACCCACCTTGAGCTTACCAACCAGAGCCTGACCACTGCATACTTAACCCCAAAACATGCCACCCAGTTGGTCCTGACTCAGAGACCCTGTAGGGAGGGGTAGAAATGCTGCTGTGGGTTTCCCAGACTAACTCTTCACAGGAATAGAAACCCTGCCTTTCTCCCTCGGAGCGACGGGTGGTTTCCAACTGCTGACTTTGACAGTTAATGTTAAAGCCCAACAGGTAACCACGACACCACCAGGGCACCTTAAGATCATCACTGAGTATGGTAAGCATGCTTCTTTGACCTCTTATATATGGGTGGGGATGGGGGAGAGGGGGGCCAGGCTGGTTAGGTCTCCTGGAGCCAGGCCATGAGAGGTCCTCACTGCCAGGTCAGGGGAATCAGTGGGAAGATGGAAGTAACACAAACAAAGATGGCGCTGGGGTTAAGTACAGGTTGGGGTCGAGGTGCAGAGCCTGGTGGCAGGCCAGCATTGAGGGGACACCAGGAGCAGGGCCTGGGAGTGGGTGGGGAGAACTGGGAAAGATGCTTGAACAGGCTCCTGGACTAACCACAGTTGTCCGGCGGTGGTGGATTCTGGGAATTTTACATGACTTGCATCTAAATCCACTTTCCCCCATGCTTCCAGCTCTACCCGCCCCACCCCTCCACGAGCATGTCACTGTCGGTCTGCTCTTGTCTTTCTAAGTGTCTGCTTATCTACTTTGGAAACTTTTGGAAGCAAGTACTTCTGCCACTGACTTGCTGCTCCTTCCCAATCTTTATACAAAACTGGTAGCCACCCACTCTTCACATCCTCTAGAACCTGCAAGCGTCCCAGACAGGCTGGGGATGGCCACACGTCCGACAGTTGGACCCACTGAGGCTCATCCTGCTTAGCAAACACTGAACCGCTTTCTTTTCAGGGGCAGCTTCTTCATTGGATCGAAGACCCAACCATTTCTCAGCACTCCGGCAACACCTGTTTCCAAACAGGCGACTGCACGCCCCTGTTTTCCCTGAAGGCCGCCGGGCCGTACTCTTCTAGGGAAGGAGGAAGGAGACTCTTATGCCGGGAAAATGTCACCATTCATGCCTTTGTGACCGTAACCTGAATGACTCCAAACTGGTGAACATCACCATGAGGCATCTGGGGTGCGTACAATCCCATAAACCATCACTTCAGATCTCTCTTTCTAACTGCTCTGCCTTCACCACCGATGGGGAACTTGCTCCCCATCGGGGTCATATGCATCTGGATCCCTATTTCCAGGAGGGACAGACGAGCAAAGGACATGTGTGAGGGCAGGGGGCCTCTCACGCCAGAAGGGCCCGTAGGACTTGGGCACAGAGACGCAGCAGAGGGGAACCATCAACCAGAGGCCGGCGCCTGCTGGGAGAGAACAGAGAGGGTTTCTTGGTGCGGCATCCTCTGGAGATGGCCGAGCCTTGCCAGTTGTTTTCTTGCCCTTCCTCAGAACCAGCCCCCACTCCCACCCCCATCTTCCTCCTACGTCCAACCATTGCATTGCTGGTGGTTGGCAGGAACGCTTGCAGTCAAAGGGTATGATCAGACCACAGACGAAGCCAGCCCAAGTTTTAATAGGCAGCCTTGGGGAAGGCATGCTTGCCATCACCAGAGGCAAACCGACCCGGGCTGGGTTTCTAGCATCCAGCGTTGTGGGTGTCAGTTACTTACCATCGAGTGGTTTCCTCCTCAGGTGTGCAGGGCGGTCCCACAGGGTTGTCAAGGTCTTTTGGAAGCAGATCGCCAGGCCTCTCTTCTGAGGTGCCTCTGGGTAGGTTCAGACCTCCAAATTTTCAGCTTACCCATTTGTAGGCTTCTTCCAGGACTCAATAGCAAAGGAAATACCTGTGTGATTCATGCCTCTTTCTCACAGATTCTTCTAGAACCATGTGCTCATGGTGTGGACGAGCTCCAGATATGAAGTAGGGAGCCTGGATGAGCACAAATCACTTCACGCCTGTCAGAGGGGGGTTTGGGCTAAAAGAGATCAGAGTCACCTCCCTGGGCACCGACCTTCCATGACAAGAACTCCAGAGGTCTCGGCACTCGAGAGCGGCTCCAGTACTGGGATGGTTCCACGTCTGACTCCGTCAAGGGCTGCGGAATCCGAGCGGAGCCCGTGAGCAGGGAGGAGAATGCCTGCTGGTGTTGGAAGGACCTAAGCTGCCCAGACTCTTCCAAGCACCTGCACTAGCAGCCTTCTAGTCACTTCCAGGGTCCTGGGATCAAATGCAAATGACACCTTTTTGCACCAAAGGGACTGGACGAGTTGGCTCTGAAGACTGGCAGCCTTTTCCCCCTCCCAGCAAGGAGAGGCCAGGAGAGAAAGGAGAGCAGAAAGATGGGAGGACTCCGAGGGGCCAGAGATTGAGCAGCCATGCTTGTGCCCTGTGCATCTTGAACACACGGCCCTGGGGGTGGGAGTTATCTGCCATGGGCACTGTCTTGGCTCGGTCAGGAGCCACACCACGGAGATCTGGCTGCATTTCTGACCCCTCGGGGCTGTGGCTGCCCTACTCAGTGCTAAGCCAGGGCTCTCTGGGCCCAGTGTCAAGAGAGCCTGCACTGTCCCTCTGGCTTCCTAGCACGGCCAGGCAGAACACAAAGAGGGGGCTTTGGTGGGCCACAGCTTCCCAGGAGAAGAGCGGCACAGAGAGGAACCAAGTCTGCTCCGAAAACTGCTCCAACAGTGTAAATCAAACTGCTCTCCGTCCAAGCCTGCCCAGCAAGCCTTTCCAATCAGGGAGTCTAAAATTACCATACTTACAGCATCTGCAGCCAAGCCAAGCACTAAACAAGATGAATAGCCATGACGCACAAGGCTGAGTAGAAGTATGCAGCTGGGCCGGGCCGGGCACCAAGGCGAGAGCCGCGGAGGAGGGCAAGGACAGTTCCCGGGAGGGGCTCCTGATCGAGAGGCTGGACCCGAGCTAAGAGTGGGCTTGGGCTGGGGTAGTCAGAAACGAGGCAGCCCTAGGCCGTCAGGCGTTTGGAATGAGGGATGGAGACAATGACAGAGCGTGGGGGAAAGAACGAGAATCTGAGAACATGCTGGTAACGTTAGAAAACGTCTCCCTTGCCCTTTCCATGCTTCCAGCGTTTTCCTGTCCTCTTCCCTTTAAATCTTCCAGAACAAAACGGTGGCGATCTCCAACACAGACCTCTCAGACTGGGCTTGCTTGTGTATGGTCGTGGGGAGGGGAAGGGAGGGGACGGGAGGAGAGAGGGTCCCCAGTGGGGTCTTGCTTTGAATGCTTACATTGGGGACAAGCTTGCCTTTTGAGTCCCTTCTTGCCACACCATCAACTCCATCAAAGTCATTTCCGACTCATGTCTCACCGCCATCTGGTTGATGCCAACTCACAGCAACCTTACAGAGCAGGGTGGAACTACTCCTGAGAGTTTCCGAGACCGTAGCTATTTACAGGGGTGGGGGTGGGGTGGGGTGGGGTGGAGAGCCCCATCTTTCTCCTGAGGAGCAGCTGGTGGTTTTGAACTGCAGACCTTGTTGATCACAGCCCAAACTGTAAGCGCTACCCCTCCACACCCGGGGCTCCTACTTTGTGACTTCAAAGAGGATTTGTGAGGCTGTGAATCTTTACAGGAGCAGCAGGGGGATTGGAGCCTCCAACCTTGTGGCTAGCTGTCCTGCCTTCCGGATATGCTAGAGCAAAAAGCCCTGACAAATGGAAAGATGTGTGTCTGTTCTCAGAGTCCCAGAAAAGCCAAGAACCCCCTAGTCCCATGGTAAGAATTGGGAAGAGCAAGTCACCCAAAGATGGTGATTTCTCTTTGCACCAGCCTTTGCCTGTTCTAGATGGGGCTCATCCTCAGGAGTAGCCATGAGCCCCCTACCACTCTCCTCTCCTCTCACCTCTTCACCACTCCACTTTCCCCTTCGTTGGCTCTCACTAAGTGGTGCTTCCCCAGATGTGAGCTGCAGTTTTCTCTTCCAACTCTATCTGCTTTTCTTGAGTAACTGACCCTGTCCTCTGCTGGCCTCATTTATCACGAGAACCCTGTGACCTCAGCCTTGACCATCTTCCTGAATTGCCAACATTTATTTCCCACTGTCTATTGGGCATCTCCAGTTGGACAGTCCATGCTTGCCTCAAAGCACACATGTCCAAAACGGATCTCATTATCCACACCTCCCTGCTTCCCACGACCAGCCGCTCTTCTGTGTTCTGCCTATTTAGTTTCTCTCTCAGTCCACATCATCAGCTCCTCAGAGCTACAAATGGAAGCCTTAAAGCACTTCTGATTCCTCCCTCTCCCTCAGCCAGGCCGGGCAGTGTAACTCCAATGAGTCTTCTATCTATCCCGTCTTACCTCGCTCACTAGTGCCTCAGAGTGCCTCAGTATTGCCTGGGATTACAAATCACCTCTATTTGATCTCCCAGTCTGAGTCCTCTTGTGCTCCAGACCTGAGAAACTGTCTAAAGGTAGATCAGATCATTCATTCAGTAAATATTGGCCAAGGGCCCACTCAATGCCAGATTTTGTACCCAGAGCTGGATGAACAATGGTGAATACGTCTCTATGGTGTTCACACCGCAGCTGAGGAGGCAGACAAGAAATGAGCACTCAATAGCCAAGGGAATAGACTTCCAAGCTGTAACACCCATCTGTCAGGCTGTGGTACTGCCGTGGGCTTACCTGTTGCCATGATGCTGGAAGTTTTGTCCTTGGTCTTTAAAGGCCAGTAGGGGACCTTAGTGCATAGGCTTCAGCAGAGCTTCCAGACTAAGGCAGACTAGGAAGAAAAGCTGGACAATCTATTTCTGAAATTAACCAATGAAAGCTCTGTGGATCACAGCAGAATATACCCAGTGTGGTGCTGGAAGAGGGGCTCCCTCGTTTGGAAGGCATTCAAAATACACAGTGGTGGCACAATGAACGTTCATATGCCAGCAATTGTGAAGATCGCACAGAACAGGCTTCCTTCCGTGGTGCACGGGATCAAGATGAATTGGAACTGATTTGATAGCAACTAAGACCATATCAGAGAAGCCCTGGTGTCACAGTGGTTACCCATTGGGCTGCTAAGCACAAGGTCAGCAGTTTGAAAGCACCAGCCACTCTTTGGGAGAACTATCAGGCTTTCTGCTCCTGCAAAGAGTGGCAATCTGGGAAACCGACAGGGACAGTTCCACCCTGCCCTCGAGGGTTGCTACGAGTCAGAAACGACTAGATGACAGTGATTATTATTTTCTCTAAGACAGCAGTAACAAGCCGTTGCACACGATTTGAGGAGCACTCGTGTTTCAGTGGTATAAGTGATGGCCAGAGTAGCTGTTAGAAACCACCTGCAGCTCCACGGTAGAAAAGAGGTGGCCGTCTGCTCCTGAGAAAGGTAGTCCTGAGACTCTCTGGGAAGGTCTACTCTGATGTATAGGGTCACTATGAGTTGGACTAGATAACCACCGTCCCTGTCGCTGTGCAGGGAATCAATGAGTGGGTGAATAACTGATGAGCAGGGTCCCCTTCATAGGGTATGCCTCCTCCCCTTTCTCAGCCTCGCTCTTAGCTCGTCACTGGTGACTCCATCCCTTGAGTTTCCCACATGGGTTCTGCTTGTGTGAAACACAACATCTTGTTGTCTTCTCTGCCAGGCAAGGGCAGTCTCGTTCCAGTCTGAAAACATGCCTGGCACACAGCAGGTGCCTGAAACATGCCGACTGCGTTGACTGCGAAGGGTGAGGGACTCTTGTTTGTTATAGACAATTTCCCGCTAAAGCCATTCCGGTAGCCAAAGGATTTGGGTGGAAAGAAGAAGCGTGAAGACATCTCCTGGCACGCGGGCGGCCAGAGGCACACACCTCTCCTCGTTCACCCGTAGCTTCCAGAGCCCATCCCGGGCACGCTGCCCTTGCCTTGGAGAATGGTTTTGTGAAACCACAGCAGAAAAACATCAACAGGTCTGCGGCGAGAGGTGCGCAAAGAGCTCCCCTGACCCATCTGAACAGACACTCCTGGGGGCTGGGCGTGGGTTCGTGGGCTCAGCTGACCTCTTGAAACCTCCGTGGAGAGCCTTCCCGTTTCTACCCTAGCAACTGCATCTTTGTTTCTTTCCAAGGAGCTTCAGTGAGCCTGGTTCTCTCCGTGCTTGAGGGAAAAGGGGCTGCTCATGATTTCCTGACGGATCTCAGCCTTTTTTGTGTCGTGTTACCAAGCAGTAACGGATTTCCATGTGTAACTCCTGCCTTAGCACACCATTTATTTCAGCAAGCACCTCTTAATTGATGCCATCTTGGTTCTTTCTTCACCCACCCCCACCCCCGCCCTGAAAACACCAACAGTCGCATTTTCTGTGGCTCCATAGAAACGCACAAAAAATAACAGCAACAAACGAACTCATTTCTGTTGAGTCGATTCCAATCAGAAAAGCCCTCGAGAACAGAGCGGAGCTTCCCCAGATGGTTTCCAAGGCCATACGTCTCCACAGAAGAAGACAGCTGCATGCCGCCGCTGGTGGGTTTGAACATCAGCTTGGTGATTAGCAGTGCAGCGTGTAACCAATGTCCCACCAGGATACATACATTCTAGGGTCTCTGATGCTTTGGGACCCAAAGGCTGACACATGATGTGGCATGGCAAGAAGCACAACTCTATTTACTGGCTCTGTGACCTTTTTGGGAAGCCGTTGAACCACTCCATTTCCATTTTCTAACAGTGTACTAGAGGTCAAAACGTGAGGAAATAACAGGATACTCATAAAGCCTGTGTCTGGCATATAAGGAATGCTTGGTAATGTTAGCGAGAGGGCAATATGAGTTGAAATCGACTCAGTGGCAGTGGGTTTGCTCTGGGTAGTTAGCGACAGGAAGTGCTCAATAAATATGAGCCATCATACAGTGTTTGCACTGTACTAAGCTTATGTCTTTTGACCTCAGTGATGAATAGTTCTGGCTATGGATTACAAATCTTGCTCTCATTTAGGATCGTATCTCTTGCTTTCAGAGCTAGCCGAGGATATACACCTTAGTACACACATCACAACACTCTAGAGTTGATTTCAATTTGGAGCGGCAAACTCAGAAAGCTCGGTGGTTCAGTGAGCAGCCGGCGAGGGGAAGAGCCGGCATTGGCATTTAGACAGTCATGTCTTCATCTTCTCACTCCACCGTGCTTTCCCCCAGGTGAGCGAGGCGGTGACTCCCCTCTGATGGTTGTATTCAATCTAGCTGAGGTTATTCCATCTTTCTGCCAGTACCCTCCGACACACGACAGAGAGAACGGATGCTCTCCATCTCAACCCACTCCTGGCCCAGAGGAGATGGCAGGCCGGGCTCTGAAAATGTGCTCCATCCCTTTACCCTTTTCAGTACTCCTCTGTCCCAGTCTTGGAACTCTCTAATCACCGTGCTGTCGAGCAGAATAACGGAGCACGGGATTTTTGTTGGCAAACACATTGCGAATTTCTGACTCTTATAGCAGGGTGGGAGGGAAGTCGACAGGGAAGTAGGACAGGGAAGTTCCAATAAAAATTCCATGAAAAGTAATGATAAAAAGAAGAGTAGCTTTGGGGGGATTTTTAGCCTTGTTGCTGCTCTCAGAAAGGCAGTGAGCATGTGCTGATTTGTTTCCTTCCCAAATCACGTTGACTCTTGACTTTCACTCATGGTTGCTAGATCTGGTTTCTTTTTTTCAGTCTCCCAAGAAAGCACCCCGCCCTGTCCTGAGAATTTCATTAGCCCTATCTCCACAAGGCCCATTTTAGATTTTTCTTGACAGCCTTATTTTATTCACTCTGGTTCAGTGTTTCCAATTCGAGTGGTCTCAGCCAAGCCTCCAAAGGAAATATAATCCTCTTGCTGCGTCAGATCATTTGGAAATTGATACAATTGGCTCAGAGTCACTCCTTGCAGGGCTGTAAAATTGTTCTCGCCCCTTCTAAGCGGGTTGGGTTAAACCCAAACTGAGGCAAGAGGTTTCCAAGGAATACAGAGCCGAGAGCCGTAGTAAGTGGTGGCGATTTAGTCAGTGGCCCTCTGGCTTCTGAGTCAGTATTAACCTTCCACTGGCATCAAGTCCAGTGTAGGCAGCCTCCACAGTCAAGCAACGCAGTGGGGTTCATGAGACATTTTACAAGAGTAGTGGAGATGCAGGCTTGGTGTGAATCTCTTCATTCAAGCCAAGCCCTTGTCTAAATTTTTGTGTTTCCAAGATAAATGCAGGTTAGTTAAATCAAATTCAAGATTTATGGATCATTGTGCAAAGTTGGCAGGATGTCTACATTCCCATTGGGCCAACTCCACCAAGTACCATTGAAATGCTGACATAGGTCCCGACGTCTCCTTGGAGATTCAAGTGAGGCTAATTTGTCCTTTGACTTAATTTCACATTGTATTCTTTTGTTTTAATTAGTGGAGAGGCTGTCTACTACAATGAAAAGTGCTTTAGAGTGAAAATGAAAGGCCTAGGTTCAAGTCCCAATGGTGTCATTCATTCGCTGACCTTGAGCATGTCATTGGACATGCCTCAGTTGCCTTATCTACAAGATGGCCATGATTCTACCTACTTTGAAAACCTAAAGCACCAAATAAGCACAAGGAAGGTGTGGCCTCAGCAGCGACTGTGTGTGGGAGAATGAAGTTACTCCCCAGGCTTTGCTGGAGCCACAAAAAACCATGCACCCAAAACAAGGTGACAGGGAGATGGACCCGAGTGATCTGATGAGCAGAGACACTGTGAGGAGACCTGATTCCAACTCATATGAAACCTTGTAATATTATTAACTAGCATTTTTAAACTACAGCCTCTGATATGGGAAAAGTCTTAGTGTAGACCATTCAGTATGTATCCAGTGGAATACTTTTTCTCCATTTTCCTACCAAGAGCATCATAATGATGTTTGGTATTTGTGTTAGGGTTTTCTAGGGAAACAAAACCAGAATGCTAATAATTTTATATATATACTATACAGATAGATAGATGTATAACATAAGAAATAATTAAATTATAAAGCAGTACAAATGGCTCAGTGAAACTCACTCCCATGAGACAGTTGTGAGACATTGGCAGTCCTTCAAGTCTTGAGGGCCACTGGGTAGCCCTCTGTAGAGCAATTCAGGCTGTTTGGGCACAGGCAGCAAACAGCAAGCCAGGTCACCAACAGCAGCCAGATGACAGGGTCCAATAGTCCCCAGCTCAAGAGATGTAAATTCCAATGGTTTGGTGAAGCTGGTCTTGAAGGAACCTCAAATTACAGCGACACAGTCCATGGGTTAGGTGTCCCACAGGTAGTGTAGCTTGTAAATTGAGGCACAGAACAAGCATGGCAGCTGCACACTGGTTTGATGATCAAAGAGCAAGAGACAAAACAGGCAAGGCTTGCCGAGCCATTTATCTCTCCGCCCTTCAATTAATCCCACATGTGTTTATCAGCTATGTTGGCACAATAAACTAACTACCTCAATCCACCTCTTGCCAACTTGGCACCTGTACACAATTCTTTAGCCATATATAATTTCCGGACATTAATGAAATCGCACTTATACTTAGCATCAAACATCTATTATACATATAACTGAAAACATACTGAGTCCAATTGTATCTGATATATCATACATGAACAAAGGAAAGATATTCAATAAGCACATATAAAGAAAATACACTACAATTACAAACCTCACTTTTGCAATTGACCACGTGGTTGTAACTGATAGGGTATTCAACAATAAACCTTTACTAAATGGTTTCTAGCTTTTAAGGCTAGAAAGAAAAGTCTCTGACATCAAGGATTGCAACTCTTGGGAGGTGACAAGCTTGTAAACTGACCATCTAACAAAGGGAAAATCTAGGAGGAGGGCAGTAGAGGAATATAATACAGTATAATAACCAGGGGTGCAGTACCCCAAATAAGCCAAGTAAATGCAGGTTTACTGATGCTGACTTACTTACTGCAGTGAGCAATTCTCTACTTTTCACCCCCTCCAAGATTTGACTTCTAGGTGTGGCTGGCATCTGTCTCTCTCTCAGCCCCATAGCACCTTCCAGTAGAATCAAAGCCACTTTTCAAATTGATCATCCCCAACAGGGTGGGATACGCCACAAGTAAAGGAAGCACAGGCTTACTTGTGCTTGCTTCCTAATCTGTCATGAGAAAGTTCACATCTTTGATTTGCTGAAACTCATGTGAAATAGGTCACTCCAGATTAGGAGGTAAGCCCCAGGACACCCACACTCACCTTGCTTAATTGATAACCTGATACTACCGGCAACTCTAGGGCAGGGTGGGCAAACGAGAGTGCAGGGACCCAATGGCCCAATCATCATCAGAGCGCTGACCACCCAGTGCAATTCTGTTCAAAGTGCGCTACAGGCTAAAAACAATGGCCAAAGGTGAGAAGAAGCAAACCAAAGACATTAGAATATTTTAAGAAAATGATAAGACCTCTATCAGTTTTGATAAAGTAGTGGGTCGGTGAGAAGGAGGGCGACCCTCAGGAGCTGGATGGACACAGTGGCTACAAAATGGGCCCCCACACAAGCACAACGTGAGGAGGGCATAAGCCCAGCAGTGTTGTATTCCGTTTGTGTTATAAAGGGTCGCTGTGAGTCAGCACCGGCTCACAGCACTGCACAGCACAATAGCACTAGAAATGGATGTATACCCACCATTTGTTATGATGCACTTTGTCCCACATGGTGTTTGCACATTGAGATACTAGCTAATGATACTCTGAAGCCATCACAATTAGCATTCTTAACCTGTTATTTATGTCGTTCTTCTAAAGTTTGCTTTTGTGTAAGTACATAATATATAGACATACATAGTAATATATTACTGTGATGTATAAAAATAAATTCACACACTATTGTGCAGAAAGTTGCTTAATATGACTCTTTCAGCTATCGTATTTCTGACTCCGTGCAATGGCTAGGTAGGACTATGCAAATAAGATGCTTGCCGCTTGCCAATGGATTGTTTAGTTTGCTAATAATGCAAATATGACACGTGGCACACGCGTGGAGGTGAGATCATGCAAATAAGGTAGGTGGAACCCTAACAAGGGAATGAATCCGTTTTTTCATCCTGCTAGCCTTGAAATGGAAGAAACAATGCATTTGAATTGTGGTGCTGACAAAGAACATTGAAAGTACCATGGAGTGCTAAAAAGACAAACGGATTTGTCTTGGAAGAAGTACGGCCAGAGTATTCTTTAGAGGCAAGGATGGAGACACTTGTCTAACGCACTTGGGACATTGCCAGAAGAGACCAGTGTAGGGGCAAAGGAAAAGAATAAGGCCTCAGTGTGGTGGATTAACACAGTGGCTACAACAATGGGTGCATGCAGAGGAAACTGTGTACGGATGCCACAGGACCGGGCAGTGTTGTGTTCTGTTGTGCACCTAACAACAACAACATTCTTGAAATTAACCACTGCAGGGGCAGACAGAGGGACATCACTACGACTAAGAAAGATGAGCTGGGAGTGGAGTGCATCCTTTGGACCCAGGATATGTGTGCTGAGAACCTCTTAGACCCAGGAGACGAGTGAGAGAGAGAGAGAGAGAGAGCTATAACAACAAGATGGTGAGAAGCAATGGCAGAGAAACATGAAAACATGAACAGCAGAGGTAGCAGAAGCAGGAGAGTGGCCAGAAGTGTGGTGGGCTTCCTGATCCATGGGGTGAGAAAACGGAGCACCTTCGGGTAGGAAGTTTACTGGTGAAATGAGGTACATGACAGAGCTAGGCTCAATGACCTATGAGGTGGGAGAGCTGAGCACCTTCTTTTAGGAGTGGGGTGTCCCTGCGTACTTATCAGAAAGCTCAAGGGATTGGTACTGCTTGCCCACCAGGCTGAGTGGTCGAGGGGTGAAGGTCCAGAGCAAGGCAGTGGAGAAGACTAACTTACTGCTTCCCTCATCAACCCCACAACTGGGAATGTGACCTGTGAGTTATGTGGGTGGCCATCAGTCTATGGGCATTCCAACAAATTAGTGAACCCAGCAGAGAAGTAAGGAGGGCTACGGGGGGAAGGCTGGTGTCAGGATTGATAAGAAGGTTGGAGAGAGGAGGTGCCTCTAAACTCTCCCTCAAAGGAATCAGCCTTGGGCTGTTGATCTTGATTCTCCTTCCCCCTTGTGAAGGTAAAGGTCAGATGACCCTACCATACCGTTTTTTTTTTACACATACATATTTAAAAGTGATTTACTGATGGGGTGTTCAATCACAAACGTTTGGAGATCTGTTCGATAGACAAAGTCATGGAGATTTTTAACAAGGAAGAGCTCAAATTAGGTTTCTGGAGGAAGATCCTGGACAATGTGCCTTTCTTATGCAATGCTTCCATCACAGAAATATCCCAAATGCATGGCTTGAAAGAACAGAAATAATTTTCTTCAAATTCTGGATGCTTAAAGTTCAAATCAGAATCTGGGCTGTGTCAACTGCATCTGTGACTTCTTTTCTAATTTCTGGAGATTGCTGGTCATTCTTGGCCTACCTTAATTTGCAGACAATTTTTACACAATGTCTGTTCCCCCGTGCATCTCTGTGTCTAATTCTGCTTTTTAAATATAAATCGGAAGTGATCAGGTTTAGACCCAACCTACTCTGGTATGGCCTAATTTAAAAAAAAAAAATTCCCATTTCCATACAGGGCCATGTCCACAGGCACAGAGGCCAAGACCTCAATACATATTTGGCGGAAGGTCACAGTTCCATTCAATCCAGAAAGAACGTGTTTTCCTCATAGCTTCAGTCTCTCCAGCTGAAGTCTGAGTTTCTTGGGTGCCCGTGCTAGGCAGAAGGTGGACTGGAGAGGGAGAGGCAGGTCAGCAACATGCCAATTCCAACTGCTTTTCAGTGCCTAGAGCAGAAGTTCTCAACCTTCCTCATGCCGCAGCCCTTTCATACAGTTCCTCATGTGGTGGTGAGCCCCAACCATAAAATTATTTTCATTGCTACATCATCACTGTCATTTTGCTACTGTTATGAATCATCATGTAAATATCTGATATGCAGGATATATTTTCATTGTTAGAAATTGAACATAATTAAAGCATAATGATTCATCACAGAAACAATATGTATCATATATACTTGAGTATAAGCTGACCCGAATATCAGCCGAGGCACCTTATTTTACCACAAAAACTACATTTAAAAATATACTGAAAAACTCGGCTTATACACGAATATATATGGTAATTATATATTGTGAAATATTTATTTCTAATTACAAATCAATGAACTTTTGCCTTGAAGCATAGTGTAGCATGGGTAACAGTCTTCACGCCGGGCACTCATATGTTGGCATATCTGTATGTGGGCAGACCCGCCTGGGGATGGATGAAGGGGTGGTGTCTTGATTCCTAAGACCATCAGAAATATGTGTTTTCCAATGGTCTTAGGCGACCCCTGTGAAAGGGTTGTTCAAAAGGGTCACAACCCACAGGTTCAGAACCGCTGGCCAAGGGATTTGGAACCAAAGGCATAAATACTAAAAGTCTTTACTACAAATTCCACAGTGCCAGATGTCTTTTCTTCAAGAAAGCAGTGATGCTGGGCCCAAGCAAGGCCTCAGAGGCTTCCTGGTTTTGAATCAAGTAGTCAGTTGGGTGACATAAAAGCCCAGAGCAAGCTTCAGAGCTGAGAACACATGCCTTCTGATTACTGCGCAAAATCCAGACTTAATTTCCCTCTCGGACTTACATGGGTCTCCAAGGCCTTGGATTCTTCCGTCAGGAGGGCAGTAGCTTCTGTTTCAGCCAGAGAGGCCGGTCCCACTGAGGACAGGCAGGATGGATGGGTTCTGACAGGCAGCCACATTCTGTCAAGACCGTGTGTATAGAAAGTGCTTCTGGGAAGGACTGTGGCATTTCTCTTTGGAAAAGGGCCAGCGAGGCCAGTCATCTGTTACAGCTAGTTCTCCTGAGCCATCTACTCCTTGCTCCAAAGAGCCCAGTCGCTGGTTTTGAAGAATGTCCCCCAGACCCTGTCATGCTGGTCAGGCACAGAGGAGGCTTGACAGAACTGGTCAGGATCCAGGTCCCTCGGATCCCACAGGGGATGGGGGCCCGGTTATCTCGGAGAAAGTCTCACTGCTGGTCTTGAGCCTAAACTTAGAAGTCTGGGAACACGAAAGACCGTTTTTCTTTTCTGTAATCCACCAAGGAGGACAAACCATCTCCTTTTCTTCTCTGAAGAACTTGGAGGGGAAAACAAACACAAAAGCAACACGGCAGCAACCCCCAGAGAAAAGAGAGAAAGAGAGAAAGAAAAGCAAGCGCTGCCTGGTTTTCACCCTCTGACCCTACCCTGCAGCGACACCGTGCTCCCTAGATGACTTCTCCCCTCCACGAATGTCTGTCTCCCTCTCTCAAGCACACCTTTCAATACCATCCTTGGCTCTTGGTTGAAATTCTTCTCAACTTCAGAGCCCTGACTAGCCTCCATCCCCTTCACGAACCTTCTGGGACTGTTTCGAAGCCCACTTGTCCTAAAGTCACTTCTGCAACTCCCGGCCAGTCCGAGTTTCTCCCGCACCTCAGTGCTCGTCAGAATCCACTCAGCAGCAACGGGCCGGAGCACGTGTTGATCGGGTCATTTCAGCTCTCCTCCAATGACAGCTGGGGTTTTTCGAGGGGCTGTGTCTTTTGATGCTTCCGTAGCCTCCAGAACCGTGCTAAACCCAACTTTTCAAGTACTTAATGTTTGACCGCCCAGCTAGTCCGAAACTAACAAACGCAAATCAAACTTACTGTCATCCATTGATTCCAATTCACAGTGACCCCATAGAGTAGAGCAGTACTGCCCCTGTGGGTTTCCAGGACTTCCGTCTTGACAGAGGTAGACAGCCTCCTCCGTCTCTAGTGGAGTAGCGGGTGGGTTCAAATCTCAGACTTTGCGGTTAGCAGCTGAGGCACATCCCACTTCCACCACTGAATAATGAGTGATCGCATTGGAAAAGAAATAATCCTGTCAAGCTCTTGGGAGGGTGGCGGGCGAGTGAAGCTGAATGAGCGGGAGATGAGTTAGGCGGTGTCACCGTGAACGGAGCTTACTTCGACTTTAGAGCTTCTGGCTTTACTTTCGGGGTGTTGGTCCTGGTGACCCCGACAATGTTGCGATGTGGTTTTCAGCACAGCCTTGGCTCGTGAGCTCCGAACAGGGTACGAGGAAGCCTGAATTCTTCTTCTCTGCTGGCCTGAGCAGAATATGGGCACTGACTAGATGTTATATTTCAAAAACAAGTCGGTGCAGGGCAGGTCACCTCCTGATCTGGAAGGGCGGAGCACAGGATGGCTGTCCAGTGAGTCTGTGGGCCCTTGTGGCTTTGGTACAGCAGCTGGGGAGGGTGCCAAGCGCAGGCCTGCTCTTGAAAAGGGCACAGCCTGCCAGGGTTACGGGCCTAAAGGAAATGCTGGCACACAGGCTCTCTTGACACTCTTTCTTCTTGCCTCTGGGCAAAACCAGGGAGCGCCAGCCCCTTTGCCACCCGCAGCCCGAAGATGTGGGGCCCCATTGAAGGCCACCGTTTAGCATCCTTTCACCCAGCCAAGGGGGAAAGAAGTCCCTCCTTTCTCACCCCTTCCCCCAAATTAAAACAATGGAAATCAGTTCTCATTATCCCAATAATTAAGTCCCATTCAGCCAACTGACAGCGGCCAAAGAATGATTTTTCTGTGCTGCCTTGCGCGGCTGCCCTCCGTGGCCCCATTCATGTGTGCATTTAATCACCCTTAGCTGGGTCGAGCTAATGAAATGCCAGGGCCTTGCCCTGCCCTGACCCTGCTGCTATTTCTATCTGAGCTCAGCACGTCCCTTTCTTGACAGTTGCAACCGAACAAGCAGATTTTTCTCTCCCATCTATGGAGTGCAAAGAGCCTATTTTGGCAGCCTGTGGGGCTGGGGACCCCGCTGGAAGCCCCTGAATGCCTCTGGGGGTTACCAGGCAAAGCTGTTTTCCAGACTGAAAAGAGAAGCCGGGGCGAGGGCAGTCTGTGGGGGACCTCAAAGCTATGTGGCTATGCTGCCCCCAGCCCTCTGAAGGAAGGGCCAGGGGGCTCTTTCCTAGGCTAGGAAGGGAAGATGCGTTTGGAAGAAGCTGGGGGCCCCATGGTGGGTTGCGGTGCTCTGTCTTGATGCATACCTGAACAAAAGCTCTTTGTCCGTTATCAAAGCCCTCCCTGCCTTCCCGGGATGGGGGTGGGGGGGTGTCAACGTGAGAAAACCCATTGCTTTGGGTTTCTAGGTCACATGATGTAGTTAACAGGGGAGGGGGGTCCCCACTGCCCCACGGCTCTTTTGAAATCCTGAGCTCTTGTTTTACTGGTTTAGAAGTTAGGGCATAGGGTGTCAAAACTATAGGCCCTTATTTCTATTGAAATTTAGGGAATGGCACCTGGCAGCGTTTGGAATCAGAACAAACCTGAGGACACCTGAGAACAACAATGGGGGTGGGGGCACGGAGGGGTGGCATTGTTCTTGGCGGGAACTTGGAGAGAACAAGCACAAGAATTTCCTAGATAGCATAGCATGGTGGTGTGCTGCAGAAAGAACCCAGGTCACATGCTCAGTCGCTCAGCGCAATGCAGGCGGTTCAAATCCACCAGCTGAGAATCTGCCCCCGTCATGGTAACAGCCTTGGAAACCCAATGGGGCAGGTCAACTCTGTACTAGGGGTGGTCATGAGTCAGAACCAATTGCGTGGCGCCCAACAACAAGGAAAGCACTAAGTCCGGGATGGCCCGATTCTCTTCCCCCAGGCCCAGGGAGCTTTTCAAAGGAGGGAAGGGTGACATCTGGGAATGGTGGCAAATTCAGGAGCAGAACCCCCTGTCCCAGCCAGAGCCAGCGTTTGCTCTTCGCATCCGCTCCTGGTCACCGTATAGGTAGGTGAGCTGGGAATTACCTGGTTCTCTGGCTTTTGTTATTTTTTAAAAGAGCAACCAGGGATCTGTATTTTTATATGCTATCTCCCATATTTTTACACTAAAAATGAACTCACACGGGTTATTAGTGTGTTCACTGAAACACTCACTCAGGTAGAACTACCTGGTGGGTTTCCAAGACTGTGAATCTTCTTTAAAACACTTCTGTTGGCACTTAATCCACTTATTATATAATTGAATAGTTCAATCACATAAGACTAAGTTTTTATGCAAGTAGAAAGCCTTGCCTTTCTCTCTTGGAATGGCTGGTGGATTTGAACTGCTTACCTTGAGGTTAACAGCCCAAAACATAACCACTGCACCACCAGGACTCCCAAATGGTATGCTAGCCGAATAAACTATACCTGCATGAAGCAAACCCACCCTGGGCCTGGGGCAACCGCACAAATGGAGACCCATGAATCTTATGTCTAAATAGTTATTGGGTATAAATCAAGCATGCGGACTGTTAATCAAGATGTGATCTACCTTTCCACAGTGAAAAACAGTCCGTCTTTTTAGTGACCGGGAAGCCAGGTGGGTATTCAGAGTTGTAGGACACCTTGGAATTCCTCCCAGAACTCATGGAGGGTTGGGGGGAGCTGACTCCGGGCCCCCAGCTCTTCCCTCCCCAACCCCAGCTCTGGCTTCCCACCACCCCGATGGTCAGCTGTCCCTTTGCCTCTGTCTAGGTTAGTGGTGCATCCATCAAGGGTGCAGTCTGCTCAAATGGGCTCGTTGACAATTGTTGCAAATTCCAGGGTTCCGGGGGCTCACCGTGTGGTCTAGAAAGAGGACCATGGGCTCTGAGTGACCAAGTCTCTTTGCCTCATGCAGTTGGAGAAGGACCAGAGGGACTTCTTCAGACTGCCGGTCCAGAACAGCACCCTGTCATCACCCCCTGCTAGACTCAGGGTGGGAGGAACCCCCAGCCACCAACTTGCGATCTCCCCGAACTAATCAATCAAACGCTGAATAGTGAAGTTCTCTTGTTTCTTTCTCTGATTTTATGACTAGCTTTTTGTTACTAGGAAGTGACTGGATAGCCGTGGGTTGGGATTGGGTTTGGATAGGATTTGGGGTAAGTTACTATCTTTTTTATGAATCAGTTGTGTACACAAATGAAATTGTTCTAGCCAATGTGTGATAGAAGTAAAATGAGATTATGCATGTGAACGTATCATTTTTAATGTATAACTAGTGAGAGAAATACAATGTCTGAGTCAGAAAATAATAATAACTGCTATAGACACAAAGAGGATATTCAGATAAATGAAGATCTGACTCAGAGTATCTTATTAAATGTCTGCTTTAAAAAGCATTGCAGCTAGGAGAACTGCTATATTAATACTTCCCTAAAAGATTTGACCTCTTTCCCAATAATCCCTCTGGGTAGGTTTCTCATTAGGCTGATCTTCAAAGGCTCCTGCATTGGAAAAAGTACAATAAAGTGTTCTTTATTTTTTAAAAAAAGCTCCTGCAGAGGTAAATAAAACAAAACTAAACCCCCCTGTAGCCTTCAGTGACACATGACTCCTTCGAAGAGTGTTCCCCGCCCCCCTTGGTCGACATGATGGCAGCATCTTTTCTTAGGGACCCGTGAGCGGCTGTGATGATGGACATTTCAGAAATGGTGGGCCCTGGTTTTTAATGAAAGTAGGTCAATGGGAAAAACAGCAAAGGGGAACAAATCTATTTAAAAGAGGAAGAAAATGCTAATATTTTCCTAACGCTCTGAATCAATAACAAGATAGGCTTTTTCTTTTTAAAGGTAAACAGAATTAACTTAAAACTACAGACATAGATGAAGTTTTGAAAAGGTCACTCCAGCTACCAGGAAATGTTTAGATGATCATCTAAACGTTAAGAGTTCCTCCCGGCTATCAAAAGATATAGTGTCTGGGGTCTTAAAGGCTTGAAGATAAACAAGTGACCATCTAGCTCAGAAGCAACAAAGCACACATGGAAGAAGCACACCAGCTTGTGTGGCCACGAGCTGTCGAAGGGATCAGGTATCAAGCATCAAAGAACAAAAAATCATATCATTGTAAATGTGGGTGAGTGCAGAGTGGAAACTCAAAGCCCATTGGTAGGCAACTGGACACCCCTTTACTGAAGGGTTGTGGGGAGGAGATGAGCCAGTCAGGGTACAGGGTAGCAACGATGAAACATATAACTTTCCTTTAGTTCTTAAATGCTTCCCCCCCACACACACTATCATGATTCCAATTCTACCTTACAAATCTGGCTAGACCAGAGGATGTACACTGGTACAGATAGCAACTGGAAACACAGGGAATCCAGGACAGATGACCCCTTCAGGACCAGTGGTGAGAGTGGCGATGCCTGGAGAGTGGAGAGAATGTGGGGTAGAAAGGGGGAACCGATTACAAGAATCTACGTATAGCCTCCTCCCTGGGGGATGGACAGCAGAAAAGAGGGCGGGGGGGAGATGTGGGACAGTGTAACATATGACAAAATAATAATAATTTATGAATTATGGAGGGTTCATGAGGGAGGGGGGAATGGGGGAAATGAGCAGCCGATATTAAGGGCTCAAGTAGAAGGCAAATGTTTTGAGAATGATGTTGGCAACACATGTACATATGTGCTTGACACAATGGATGGATGTATGGATTGTGATAAGAATTGTACGAGCCCCCAATAAAATGATTTAAAAATAAAATAAATAAATGAGATAAAATCTCCACCAAAAAAAAAATTCCTCCCAAAGAAGTATGGCTTAATATCGATAACTATTTAAAACATAACTGGTTTGGGACGAAAGATAGCTTTTTATTTAGGCAATCCTAGACCTAACTCTGAAAGCAAGGCAGGAGAGAAGATCAGAAGATCTCAAAGTCACCGCCGTGGAGTCGTGTCTGATTGACAGCAACCCTCCAGGATGGGGTAGAGTTGTCCTCGGGGGCCCAGGACGGTAATCTTTACAAGAATAGGAAGCCTCATCTTTCTCTCATGGAGCAGCTGGTGGACTCAAACCACTGACATTGTGGTTAGCAGCCCATTGCACCATCTGCTCCGCCACGGGGGGGATGAATTAGGAAGAAGGGCCCTTCGTTGGATTAGAATGCCCAGCAGCTCTCTCCTCGGGGAGCAGCACCGTGCCTCCGGCTCCTAGTGCCTCTAAGGACAGCTTGGAACTGCCCCTTTGCATTTCTGAAACTCTCTGTCTTGCGGGGAGCAGACAGGTCCAGCGTTCTCCTTCAGAGAGACAGGTGTTCTCAAACAGTGAGTGACCTTGGTGGCTAGCAGTTCGATGTGCAACCCGCTGCACCATCAGGGTCAACACTGACTCTATGGGCGTGAGCTTGGTTTGGGTTCAACAGCACCATGATGTCCCTTGTGGGGATTACGGGATGTCTCCCTCGTGCGATATAAAACTGCACGCTCCCTGCCATCGAGCCGATTGCACGCACAGTCTGTAGCTAAACTCAGTCATCAGCAGGCTTGTGGCCCAGGGGAGGTCCACCAGCGACTCCCTCAGTGGAATGTGAGTTTTGAGCACAGGGCACAAACACACTGCTATTGAGCCGATTCCGACCCATTGCAACCCTGTTGGACAGAATCGAATTGCCTGCCTCGGGGTTCCGCGGCCGTCCGTCTCTACGGAGCAGAGAGACGGCTTGCTCTCACAGAGACCGGTGGGTTTACATTGCTGACCTTGCGAGTGACATTCCAACTTGTCACCCACTTGCCACCAGGGCTCCTCAGAGGGTTGGAAGAGAATGAGAATGTTAGTAATCGCGTCTCTTGCTGTGGTTCTTCAGTATTTAGCCTTTGTAGCTCGCTTGCTGCTTGCCCATTTCTAAGACGGGTCACTCAGTCTTCCCTCAATCCTGTGGACCCTTCTTTGAAACTCCCTTGGGCTTACATTAGCCAGAGGTGTTTCTGCTGCAGGCAACCCAAGAAACAGCAGGTGCGACAACAGCAATACACTGTGGGAACTGACCTCCCACCCAATTGATTCCGTGTTTACTGAGACCTTGTATGTGCCTGGCCTCCCAGAGGGCACGCCTTATTAAGGGATGGGCCACAAAGGCTTAGCCCAGAAACAGTGCCCCAATTCCACATCCTCCTTGCCTTTCTTGGTTTTCCTGAAAGGTTGGAATGTTCATTTCGTTTTTTCACTTCACAGTATGAGCTGTTCATAGATGGCCAGCAGAAGCCGAACACTTCAAAGGGTGCCCCTGGAATGAGTTTGCAGTTGGAATCAGTCTGACAGTGAGTCAGCCTGGTGAGCCTAAGGCCTGTGGTAAGATCAATGTGTCAATATCACATGCTTAGAAATCAGCTTCCAATACGCCTGACTGCCCTTGAAAGAGGCTGGTGGGAAATAACGCTGAGGGTTTGCCAGGTGTCAGGGTGGGGATACGCTGCGACTCACAATAACACAGAGGGGAGATAGGCAGGGGTTGTGGGAGGCAAAGATAGAGGGGAAGGAAACACATGAGCCCGGTTGCTGATAGCTGAACGTACCCAGGCCACAGCGAGGGCTAACAAGAGGACAGGGCATTAGGAACAGGAAATGATCTCTGCTAGTTTGGGGAATAGATTTTGAAATCAGTATTAATATTTTTTTGTTGAACTTTTAACCTTAGTCACCCCTAAATGTCCAGCGTCTTTGGCCATTGACCATCACTCGGAGCTTGATATTCTTCTGTATGCCCACCAACCATAGGGAGGAGGCAGGGTTAAGAACACGGACTCTGAAGTCAGACTGCTATGAGTTGGAATTGACTCAATGGCAATGAGTGAGGTGTGTGTGTGTGTGTGTGTGTGTGTGTGTGTGTGT
>NW_022103915.1:37063792-37083276 GCF_000313985.2 Echinops telfairi
AAAGCATATCAATTTTTTTAAATCTTAGAAAGAGTTCGTATAAAAGACTTAAGTGTTGGGCTGCTAGCTCAAGGTCAGCAGTTGGAATCTACCAACTGCTTCAAGAGAGAAAGAGGAGACTTGCTGATCCTGTCAAGAGGTACAGCCTCCGAAGGCCGCAGGGGCCGGTTCTCCTGTCCTCAGGGGTAGCTATGAGTGGAAAGAACTCAATGGCAGTGAGTGAGTTAACGTTATACATTCCTCTCTACATGCGACGTTAGCTATTTCTTCGAGTTGATCTTCATCCTTCAGTGATTATGTGTTTGCTTACTTACTGAAACTTGTTTTACACTCCCAAATCAATACACACTGTGCCTAAACAGTCACTCACGGACAGACCTGCAAGACAATGGTGTCACCTCACCCCTGATCTCAGCTGAGCTCAAATGGGGTAGCCCTCTGCTTGATCTATCACACATTAAGCAAGGACCTTTTTTGAATTCAGACATGATCACTTATTTTGTTGTTGCTGCTTTGGTGCCTTTGGTGGGTGATTCCGATGTTCAAATTTGTCCTTGAGCATTTATTGCTTTTTAGTATTTCTAAGTACAAGAAGGCTGTCACGTGACTTACGGAGGGCATGCCAGTGTTGGATACGCTTGACTCGGACTTCAGCAGAGCAGTGGTTCAACACTAGGCTGCTAACTGTAAGGCCAACTGTTTGAAACACCTGCAACTTCAAGGGAGAAAGACATGACTTTCTACTCCCATAAAAAGTTACAGCCTCAGGAACTCACAGGGACAGCTCTACCCTGTCCTAGAGGGTCGCTGTGAGTCAGAATGGACTCGTGGCCAGGAGTTTGATTTGGTTTGATTTATTGGCTATGAGTTCCATGTTACTGAATGAACAAAAACTCACTGCCATAGGTCCAGATAGGTTCCCCAGCACTTTTATCCAACCTCTTTTCCCTAGTGGTAAAGATCCACCCCAACCTCTCACTTCAAGTAGTAATTCTAACTCCGGTCACCTAACTCACACAGAACAATTTGAGTCTCTGCTACTCTACGAAAGCCTCTCAGCTTGTTTCTGGCTTTGTAACTCAGTCCAATCTCTGGATCAGTCCTGTTGACCATTTCAAAATTAATCTACTTGGAGGAAGACAATCAGTTGTGTTTGTTGAGGCTGAAACGTGTTGGGGATGATTTAGAGTTGTCCATAATTGGGTTTCAAACACAGACTCATCAGTTACTAGCTTGGAAATAGGGAGTAAGTTATCTTAGCCGTTTGAGCCTCCATTGTCTCCTTCATCAACTGGAAAAGATAGTAATACCTACCTGTGTTAGGTCGGGTTGTCTAGAAAAACAAGTCCAGAGATACTGATATATATATATAGGAAAGAGTTTGATATCAAAGAGCAATTGTATATTGAGGAAACACCCCAGCCCAGTCCAGATCAAGTCCATAAGTCTGGTCTGCTATTAGCCTATATGCCTGATACTACTCTATAAATTCCTCTTCAGACTCACACAGCCCATGCAATGATGCCAAATGCAGGAAGAACACAGACTGGTGGGTTGAAGTCTTGGGGATCCAGTGGCAGTGAAGTTCCTCCAGCTCCTGAGTGTCTCCTAGGCAGTAAGGTGAAGCAGAGAGAGAGTGTCTCTCCTCCAGGAAGAGAGAAGTTTCCAGAATCCTCATGAGAAGGTCATGCTGACCAGGCGGCATCATCAGGCTGTGCCCTGATTGATAGACTAAACCCCACCCCTTCACTCTATTTATCAAGTTGACATGAAATTATGTAATGACCACACTACTTCACAGGATTGTGGGATAAAGTTTAAGACAGTGTCTGGCACCAGTAGATACTTACAGCAAGTATTAAAATAATTATGAAATCATCACTTTCAAATGAAATATTTAGTTTCCAACAGATCCATGTTTGCAATTAGGATATATTCCCCACCAACTATAGGACCGATGTGCAGATTATTTACCTTGATCATCATGCCTCCACTGTGGTGCTGGGCAGGATGTTTTAATCATCTGAATTTGACAGACTGATGATCATGAATTCTTACACGAGATCAGATGGAATGCCATTTATTTTATTAACTACTCTATGACTTATGTACAACTTTCATACTTGAAGTGAGTCTCCAATAAAAGACATATTTATAATGAGTTGGTTGAATATGAAAATGAGAAGTTTAAATCATAGAGGAGAAAAGGAAAAATAATGATGCCAAACCCCTGAGCTGAGCTAATAGTGATTGCAATTGAGCATTAAATTTGTTCAAGGTTTCCTGGCAGTGTAAGGCCCTAAACGAGGAAATGTGATGGGTGACATAATTCTCAATGACTGAAAATTTTCTCCTGAGTAGTTTAACAAGGTCATGATGGCCGCCATAATCCATCTGTCGATTTGCCACCCGGCAGTAGCTTGCATGTTGCCACGAAGCTGGAAGCAATGCCAACAGTAATTTACATACCAGCAAGGTCACCACAGTGGACAGGTTTTGGCAGAGGTCCCAGACTAAGACAGAGTAGAAAAGAAGAGCTGGGATTCTACTTCTGAAAATTAGCTAATGCAAATTTGATGGCATGTAGCAGAACATCTTTGGATACAGTGCTGGCCCCCTAGATCGAGAGGTACTTACTGTATACGACACACACAAGTTAGCCCAGGCAGCTATTCGGATGGCTTGGCTCTGATAAAATACTATAATCTAAACTTCTTTCATGAGGATGCAGGGATCCCAAAGAATATGGACCCTTTTTTGTTCAGTAGCTTTTGTTACGTGGTTCATAATCAAACCTCGGTGCAGATATAACTGACTTCTCTCCTGAGCTGCCTTCTTTGCTAGAAATGTCTCTCTTGGATGAGCCACAGACTGACTATAGCCCCCAGCCCCTTACTAAGATCCGGCTCCCTCTGCACTGAACAGGCCTGCCTGGAGGTTGCCAGGGCGGGCAGCCTTTGTGAGTGGCCTCTGTCCAGTTCAAGCACTAGAATCATCTGCTGGCTGAAAATGGGCGCGTGCTCTTCCCTTTGTGTCTCCACGCTCGGGAACCTATGAGCTAAGACCCAAAGAACCAAAGGTCTCTAAGTCCAATGCTTCACCTGGTTGGCCTCACTGTGAATGAGATGGGAGGTATCGCCGAGGATCTCTCCAGCACCGATCTTAGATGTAGCCTGGGGAAAACAATGGCTGAGGTGCCCTCTCCACGACACTCGCCTAACTCTCAACACAGGGCTTTGTCTCCAACTGTCACTCATCTGGCCTGGCTCTGGGACACTAGAGCCTACTTCCTGAAAGAGATGTTGGGCCTGGGGCTGTTTTGAAAGCGGATATGTGCACCTGTTCTTCTAGCAGTGATTCAGCTCGTTTGCTGGGAGCACAAAGCATAGCAAACCAGGAAGAAGCTGGCTTTCCTGCTGTGCCCAGTGACTGACTGCCCCCCACCTAGGTTTTGGGCTTATTTAATAATAACAACATCTGAGATCTCAATAGTGCTGAGTATGTGCTAGACAGTTCTCTGGACACTTTATATACATTAAATCATTTATTCTATTTTATAGATAAGAAGATCGGATACAACTGAAGTTAAAGAACAGAGCTGGCAGTAAAGGACAGAACCAGGAATTCTAACTTCTTCTTTTGAAAAAGAATCATTTTATTGGGGATTCTTACAGGTCTTATAACATTCCAGGATATTTGTATATACACTGCCATCATCATTTCCAAAACATTTTCTACTTGAGCCCTTGGTATAAGCTCCTCTTTTCCCCACCCTCCCTCCCACCTTCGTGCATCCTTGATATATTGTTATTATTATTTCATATCTTACACTGTCTGTTTTCTCCCTTCACCCACATTTCTGTTATTCGTGTCCTGCGGTGGGGAAGGGGGGGCTATATATCCAACCTTGTGATGGGTTCCCCCTTTCTCCCGAATTCTAACTTCTTAACCCAGCTCCAAAGGTTTGCTTGGGTGTGTATGTGATGAGTAGCCATGAGGGCTGAAAAACAAACACAAACACATTTTCCACCAGAGAGCTTCGAAGAATGTTTTAGGTGATCCCCCAACACTTGGCGTGTTGAGCTGTTGTCATGCTAATTCCATCCTCAAGTGCCCAGAGAGCCATGGTGGGCTCTCTGGAAGGGGAGGGAAATCCCCTTGAAGTGAAGTCTGTGTTGGCATGTTGGACGGGTGTGTTGGACAGCTGACTGTAACACAATAGTGCCTGGGCCAGCCTGTGAAGAGGCCCTGGCAACACCTTCAGCAGTGGAATCTCTCTTGTCAAGAAGAGGCTCCAGCCCTGGGAAAGTCTAAGGGGTGAAGTGTCAGAGGTAGGTGGGGCTTGGCCGGCCGGGTGGAGAGATTTTTCAGATGGTCATCAGGGAAATTCTAAGGTGGCTGTCATGGTTTCTCACCACGACAGGCCGGGTCTCAGGACCTGGAAAGGATGGTTGTCTTTCGTGTCGCAGCCATCTGTTTGGGCCCTAAAATAGCTTCCTATCACTGCTGTAACAATTTACCACAAACCTAGTGACCAAAAGCAACACACATTTATGATCACGCCATTCTGGAGGTCAGAAGTTCAAAATGGGGCTCACTGGGAGAAAATCAAGTTGTTCCTTGCTGGAAGGTTCTAGGAGAGAATCTGTTTTGTTGTCTTTCCCAGCTTCTACTGGCTGCCTGCATTCCTTCACCCATGCTCCCCGTCCATCTTCAAGGCCAGCAAGAGTCCGCCACGTCTTTCTCACATCATATCACTCTAACATGAACACTCTCATCCACACTGCAGGACACTCCTCATTATGTTGGGTCTATTTGGGCAATCAGGATCATCTGATTAGCAATCCTAATCCATTTGCAACCTTGCCCTCTACATACATAGTAATCGGCTCCAGGGGTAGGAGTGTAGACACTGCTGGAGGTTCATTATTCTGCCTATCACAGACCCAGATGGACAAGTTCGGATGAGATACCGGATGTTTGCGGCCCGTGAGGTCTTGCTAAGCAGCTGATGATCTCTGCGGCATGCTGAAGAGTGAGTCGGTGAAGACCTGCTTCCGAGAAGTTAAATGGCTTTATACCCGCCTCGCTCTTAAGAAGCTACCGATGCACTCATTTTCTCGAGACAACTCAAGCACCTAAAAAGGTAGAGCTGTCACCATCCTTCTGTTTCTGTTCTTTAAAAAACAACAACTATTCTTAACTTTGTTTTATTTTTTAAATAAATCATTTTATTGGGGGCTTTTACATATATTAACACATGTCTTTTATCTCAAATGGACAGGTACAATTATTGGCATCAATTTCTAAACATTCTCTTTCTTCTTGAAAGAGCCCTTTGCTATCAGCTCCTCTTTTTTCCCCCTCCCTCCCGCACTCTGCCACCTCTATGAACCCTTAAGATAGTATGTATTGAGGGAGGCGGGGAGTGGGGAGGGAGGGGAAAAATGAGGACCTAATGTCGGGGGTTTAAGTGGAGAGAAAATGTTTTGAGAATGATGAGGGCAATGGATGTACAAATGTGCTTTACACAATTGATGTGTGTATGGATTGCGATAACAGTTTTATGAGCCCCTAATAAAATGTTAAAAAAAAAAAAAGATAGTATGTATTGTTATTATTATTTATCCACATCTTACACCGCCCATTCTATCCCTTCACCGACTATCCTGGTATTCTTCCCCTGAAGGGGGTTATTCTGCCATCATTGCTATCCATTCCCCCTTCCCTCCTTTCCTTCCCTTTCCCTTCCCCTATCCTCCTGGAATTGTTGCTCCCTTTACTGTTTCTGAGGGGGGTCTGTCTTTCTGAATTCTGTATATTGAAAGTTCTCGTCTGCTAACTGTCTGTACACCAGTCTAGCGGGAATTGCGAGGTTGGGCTGAGATCGTAATAGTTGGGAGAGAAAGGATTACAGAACTAGAGGGATGTTGTGTATTTCCTCAGTGCTAAACTGACCCCCCACCCCAGATGCTTTTTCCTCTGTGTAGCCCCTCTGCAGGGGACACCTGTTTCTAACAACAGAGCTGTTGTGTGGACCTAGACCATTGGAGTCCTCTTGCACAATGACTAGGAGATAGAGTTTGGAGGAAGACCCGGCATTTTCATAGTTAAACGAAGTGAAATGAGTTGCTGTTGAGTTGATTGGCAGTTCTTTCTTCTGCGGTAGTCTTGGACTACCAAGTTTTCAGCTGGCAGCAAGTGCGTTCACAGTTTGCACTGTCCACGAACTCTTTACATGCTTAACTCAGTCCTAACATTTCAGAAGGGTGTAGCCAGTACATTTCATCCTCATACTTCTTGGGATCAATCAGGCACAACTTTTTCTAAAGCCTGCTAAAACCGGTGGGCATAATTAATTTATTTGTCTACTTGTCAGGGTAATAAGTTTAGTACTTCTAATATGCGTTTAATTCTTGGTCTTGAAAATAAGCCTTTCCAGAGTGAGGTCCACCATTCTAACACCCTGTTAGGTTATCCACTCCAGGTGTACCTTATCCAAACAACGTATTCTTCGTACTCTGCTCCCATTGCTTCTCAATTGTAGGCTGTCTAGCCTGAAAGGTTAGATTTTGAAATGTTGAAACACCTCACCCCAGCATTAATAGTAAAATTAAAACAACAACAAATACTGGCAAGGGCGTGGAGAACCTGGCACTCTCAAAGAGTGCTGATGGGGCAGTGGAATGGTGCCATCACTGTGGACCATGGGAGAGCACTTCCTTAAAAAGTTGGAAAGAGAAATGCCATCTGACCCAGCAATTCCTCTGCATGGTCTATATCCTGGAGAAACAAGACTGGGACACCAATAGACATATGCACCCCCATGTTCTCGCAATAGCGAGAAGGGGAAAAAGAGAAGGAAACAACCTAAGTGTTCATCAATGGAAGAATAAATCAACAAACGATGACCACACACACACACAATGGAATCCTATGCAACATTAAAGAATAAGAATGAATCTACAAAAATCTCGTAACATAGAAGAACCTGGAGGACATTGTGCTGAATGAAATACATCAATGACAAAAGGACAAAGATTGTAGGAGACCACTATTGTAGAAAGTCAAGAAAAGAAACATTCTTTGATTGTTTCTGGGGGAGGGTGGGGTAAGGAGGATAAATTATTGGCCAGTGGGTAGACAAGTACTAACTTGGGTGAAAGGGAAGGCAATCGACAGTCAGAGGGAGATTGGTAAGAAGTGATGGAAGCTGGGGAGACATTGGAAGGAGTGCAAGAGTTCCAGGCTACAGGGGTAAATACTGTTCTCTGCCCAGTCCTGCAATGATGGTGTGCTACGAGTAGATGTATGGATATACACATAGTCATAGGGGTGTGGCAAGGAGAGTGGGCATATGCTCTGTAGAGGTATAACACAAGATATTTGTACATGTGTATTAGCCTATGTTGCAAATATATCCATGCTATGGAACACACAGGAGGCAAATGTATGAAAACTTCTTAGACATAACCAAACACCCTTTGAGGGAATGGGTCAATGGGCCTGGGAGATTAACTCTCAGGGAATATGGATACCAAGGTTAATTGACATTAACAGTCCACAAAGGCAGTGTTCTACATCCAACTTCGGTAAGGAATGACTGGAGTCTTAAAAGCTCATGAGTGGCCATTGAGCTTGCCCTATCCAGAGGGAAAAAAGAGTGAAGAAAACAGAAGATGCACGGAAACAATTTTTCCAAATGGACCATATGAACATCAGTCTCCATGATCCTTAGACCAGAAGACTTAGACCAGCCACCACTACCAACTACCTTGAAAGGGATCATATTTGAAGATCATGAAGATAGTGGGAGGGAATGGTGAAGCAACACTAAAAATTATAACAAAGGTCAGCCCGACTGGTCAGATAGAGACTGGTG
Organism: Echinops telfairi; assembly: GCF_000313985.2. Taxonomy (NCBI): domain Eukaryota; kingdom Metazoa; phylum Chordata; class Mammalia; order Afrosoricida; family Tenrecidae; genus Echinops; species Echinops telfairi. The sequence goes on from NW_022103915.1 coordinate 37,071,675, forward strand.
GAACCCCTGGGACTAAACCTTGGCATCACCCTTCAGGTCTAGAGCTGAACTCACCCTTATGGCTCAGTTTTCAGACAAACAAGAGAGGCAGTAGCCCCACAGAGGCACACACACCTCAGAATAATCAACCGCTTCAGATCAAAAGGGCAACATTTCCCCAAATACAATGTTGAGAATGGCTGGGAAAGAAGGACCAATGGGAATAGGAAAACACAGGAAGGGGGATAAACAATGTTACATGTTACACTGCAGGATTGCAATGAATGAAACAAAGCAAAATGTGTATGAATCACTGAATGTATAGCCGATGATCTGCTCTGTAAATGTTTACCCAATTCACAATAATGAGTTAAATTTTAAACTGTAGAAGCACCCTTTAAAATGGTTTCACTTTTCTCTGTGGCCAAGGTGTCCTTGGATGATAGCAGTCCCTTTCTCTGTTGGTCTCTCATAAGCAAGGCAGATCAGGTGTGAGATCCTGGGCCAGCTGCTTGACCTCTCCCTGTTGCAATATCCTCTTCAGCAATAAGAATGAAATTAGTGAACCAGCCATAGCCTTTAGAACATTGCTTCGTGCTTAACAAGGCGGCCATATGTCTTAGCAATGGTCATTATTATGGAAAGATCAGAGCAGGCACGAGCCTCTTAGAGTCACGGAACTGGTCATGTCCGTGTCTTCAGAACATCAGTGCTCACTCCACTTCGAACACTGATGACGCATCACCAAGCAGCGTTCCATTTTTATCCGGCAATGCTGTGACGATGAGTCCCACAAAACCATAACTTATGGGTGCAGGTAGACACCTCGGTCCATAAATGAGAGGGTCAATGATACGTAGATGGATAGCTGGATACTTATGCCAACATTCGGAAAGAGCTCCTCTCTTTAGCTTGCGCTGAGAGCAAAATTAAGCAGAGTGGGCTTTCTTGGGACTCCTTGATGCCCATATTTGACCCTAATTCTATCACAAAGTTACAAGGGAGCATCTTAGGACAATGTCATATTGCTCTCACAGCCAACCCAACTGTAGCCATTCAGAAGGCCCTCAGGACAATACTACTCATGGTCAGATCTTGCTCAAGTCCGTTGGAACCAAGCTGCAAACCTCTTTGTCTGGCTCAACTCCTCACACTATACTTTGTGGCACGAAGTTGATTGTCCTTGAATTCTGTAAGGAAGAATGACCCATCAGGCTTTCCATCCCACCCCAAGGTCACTTGGTATCCTCTGACCTTATGTCTGTGATTAAGGGTTGAGTTGTATGCCCAAAGAAGATATGCTAAAGTTCTAGTGCTCAGTATCTATGAACGTGGCCTTGTCTGGAAATCAGGCCTTTGAAAATATTATCACTTAACATGAAGTCATACTGGACTAAAATGAGTCCGAATTCAACACAAGTGGTGCCTTTCCAAAGGAGGAGCAGATACACAGAGACACACACAGGTGGGAGATGGCCATGTGACAACAGAAGGGTGGGTTGTAAGAGAGAGAGTTGTAAGCCCAGGATTGCAAGGACGGTCAGGAACCACCAAGAGACAGAGAGGCATGGGATAGAGTCCCCTTAGACCTCACAGAAGAAATCAATCTGGCTAACACCCTGATTTCTCCAGAATGGTGAGGCAATGCATGTGAGTGCATTTCAGCCACCCTGTTTGTGGGGCTTCATGACAGGACCCCCTAGGGAACAGATCCACCTCATAGTCTGCTTGCCTCTCACAGTAATAGTTAACACATCCTGCTCTCGAGTGGCCAGCTTCTGTCAGCAAGCCCAGAAGAGCTCCAGGGCTGGAGAACCTTAAAGCAAGTCCCCCTGGCATGCGAGCTGCACAAATAACTCAGATATGCACCCCAAAACAAGAGAAGTTCCCCAGGGCCCCTGTTTATCTCATCAAGCTTCAGCTGAAGAGGGCAGGGCAGGGAACAGTCTAATGGCCTGTACCAAAAGATGTCAGAGATCTATTTTGCGCAACATCAAATGCATTCCAAGCCTTATCTAATCGGGGAGACTTCTTCATAGCTGATGCTGTTCCTGTCCCTTGTTCCTGAGCCATGAGAAGCCCAGGGAGAGAGGCAGAGACTGTAAATGCTGCAGGATGGTTCTGTTGGCACAGGCAAAGTTGGCTGGCAGCTGAAGTTTGGGGTGACCTCTAACCCTGTCCCACAATTCTACTGAGTCCTATTGCAAAAAAACAAAACAAAACTAAGCCACCCTCAAACCCCAAGCTCTAATTGTCTTTGGTTTGGTTTGTTTTTCTATTCTATCCAGGGCTTCAAAAAGGGCTTCCATAATTGTTTGAGGCATGAAAAAGGCAGGTTTCAGCTTTCCTAACAGGGATTGGAGGTAATTACTGTCTTCCACACACGAGCTGGTACATGCTTCAACTCCTATGGCTTTCGGTTGTTTTGTAGAATGGAGCTGGGCCTGTGGGCCAGGACAGGGAGGCTTAGGGAACCTTTCTGAGGCTTTGTTCTAGAAAGGGGACATCTCAGAAATAGCGAGGGACACCCTGCCCCCCCGCCCCATATTCTTCTGTAGACACCCTGAGACTTACCAAGAGGTTTGGTCTGAAAAGATTATGTCTTCAACAAACTCCTACTGGAAATTCAGGAGATATTTTTCTATTTCCTCTCTCAAGAGGAAATGATTCTCATCTTATTTGTCATCAGCAACTGTGGGCTTGATCTGGGCTGTTCTCCTGGTAAATCTCAGAACAGTGGCAAACCCAACCAGCCCGAGTAACTGTCACTGGCGAGAAGAACAGGAATTCACTTTTGTACTCTCAGGTCGGCAAACTCAAACACTAGCAGTCTCAGACCGATGTCTCATCCACACTGCCTGCACTGGGGACTTGGAGCCTGACACTCTTTCACATTCCAGCCTACTAGTTGTGTGTCCATGGGGAGCTGACTAAAGGCTCTAATCCACTGTGACCCAGCCCCCCCCCACCTATAGAACAAGAATAGTAACTGATGGAACATCACAGTTGCTATGAAGTCTGAGGGTCCCCCATGGGTCCCCCTAGCTATAGCACCTACCACACAATCAAAGTTCAATAAACCTGAACTGTTCTTAGCTCCAAGGAGCCCTGGTGGTGTTGTGGGTTCTACACTGGCCTGCTAAACAGGAAGTTAGCAGTTCAAAACCATCAGCTACCCCATGGGGAAAGATGAGACTCTACTCCAGCAAAGATTGACAGTCTCGAGAACAGTTCGATTTTGTCCTATCGGGTCACTATGAGTCAGAACCGATTGGACAGCAGTGAGTTTGGTTTGGAGTGTTCTTAGCACCACTGCTTGTCGGTCCATTTGTTACTGGAGTGGCATGCATGTTGCTGTCATACTGGAAACTATGCCATCACCCTTTCAAATACCAGCATGGTAAAAAGGCGCCAGGAGAGGCTTCCGACTAAGAGTAGACTAGTAAGAAAGAGCAGCAATCCACACTGGAAGGATTAGACGCTGGAAAACTTGTGAACCGCACTGGACAATGCTCTGGTGCAATGTAGGAAGGTGAAGCCGCCCAGGGTGGAGGGCAGTCTAAACAGGGCTGGGGAGAGCTCCATTCTCAAAGTAGAATCAGCCTTATGGATGTGAATGGAACCCGGCTTTGGGGATCGTCACCTACTTGTGGGACTCAACTCCAAAGGAGAAGAAACAACGGAAAAGATCCTTTAATAATCAGAAAATGAAATGGACAAAGTATGAATCCAGGAAAATTGGAAGTTGTCAAGAATGAAATAGAATGCATAAAGATTAATCTCCTAGGTGGAAGTGAGCTGAAACGAACTTGTATTGACCATTCAGAATCCGACAGTCATATGCCAGGAGTGACAAATCCAAAAAGAATGTTGTAAAGTCTATCTTGAAGTGCAATGCTATCTGGGATAGGATACTATCTATACACCCATAAGGAAGTCCATTATTCAAATTTATGCACTGACCTCTAAAGCCAGTGTTGAAGAAATTGAAGAATTCTACTAGTAACTCCGGTCTGAAATTAAACAAACATGTTATCAAGATGCAGTGATAATTTCTGGTGATCAGAATGTAAAAGTTGGGAGAAAAAAAAAGATGGAGGCTCAGTTGTTGGAAAATACAGCTTTTATGATAGAGGGAAGCAAGTTCCTTTATTCAACAAGAGAAACAGGGACAATACACATGGACCTCACCTGATTGACCACGTTTGTGGGAAGACAAGCTAGAGATGACCCGTATCATGAACCCAAACGAAGCAAGGGGCAGACTATGAATCAAGCCAATAATTACTTTCATGCAAGTTCAAGTTGAAGATGAAGAAAATTGTAACAAATCCATGAGAACCAAAATACAACCTTGAGGAGATCCTACCTGAATTGAGAGACCATCTCAAGAATAGATGAGAAATATTGAAACTAATAGGCACAGGCCAGAAGAAATGTGGAATGACATTACAAACAGCATGCACGAAGAAGCCCAAAGGTAAACGTCCAGAGAGACTCTGGCGCTTGAAGCATGAGGAGCTTCAGGGAAACCAAGAAACGGTGATTTAAAATAACGGAACAGAAAAATTCAAAAGGCAGCCCAAGAAGACAAAGGAAGGCATTATAATAAAATGTATGAAGACCAGGGTTATACGATGAAATGAGAAGAGCACTCTCAGCACATCCAACCCGAAAGACCTGGAAAAGAACTCAAGTCACCGTGGGAATGTTGAAGGGTCCTGTGGACCAGCATTAAGTTATGCAGGAGACAGCCAAAGAAGATGGAAAGAATACCAAGTCCTGGTTAAAAAAAAAAAGCCACATTCAATTATTTCCAGAGGACCTCGATGATACAGAACTGATGATACCGAAGGAAAAAGTCCAGTTGTACTAAAGGCATTAACAAAAACCAGGTTCCAGGAATGGATAGAATACCAATGAAAATGTTCCAAGAATGAATGCAGTGCTAGAAGCACTTACTCATCTATGCCAAGAAGTTTGGAAGACAGCTCCTTGGCCAATGGACTGGACGAGGTCCATATTTGTCCATTCTAAAGAAAGGTGACCCAACAGAACGGGGAAATTGCCAAACAATATTACTAAAATCATACAAGTAAAATTTTTGTGAAAGATAATTTAAAAATGACTGCAACCGTTCATTGACAGGTAGCTGTCAGGTATTCAAGCCAGAGTCAGAAGAGGGCATGGATGAAAGGATACCATTACTTATGTAAGATGGATATTGGCTGAAAGCAGAGACCATAAGAAAGATCTTCGCTTGAGTTTTATTGACTATGCCAAGGCATTCAACTGTGTGAATCAGAATTCTTAACTGTGCATATGCAGAATTCAGACATAGACCAAGAGGCAGTTCAATCAATCTGAACAACAGAACACTGCATGGTTTAAGATCAACCAAAGCATGTGTCAGGGTTGTATCTTTTCACTGTACTTATTCAATCTGCATGCTGAGCAAATGATTTGACAAGCTGGACTATATGTAGAAGGATTCCGCAACTGGATTGGAGGAAGGCTTCTGAGCAATCAGTGATGCGCAGAATGAAACAACCGTGCTTGCTGAAAGTCAAGAGGACTCGAAGTACAACCTTCTCTGTGGGTTACACGTCAAAGGAAAGAAAACAAAAATCCTCATCACCAGACAAATGAACGGTATTATGATGAAGAAAAGTCAGAAACTGCTGGGATCCGCAATCAACACTCATGGAAGAAATCAAACCATATGAACTGCACTGGGCATATCTGTGGCACAAGACTGTTTCGAGTGTGAAAGAGCACAGATGTGACCGTGCAGACTAATGTGTGCCTGACTCCTCCGCATGTGAAAGTTGGACAGCGGATGAGGAAGCCTGAAGAATGGAGGCATTTGAGTGATGGGGTTGGGGGAGAACACGGAAAGTACCATGGTCTGCCAGATGAACAAACACACCTGTCTCAGGAGAAATGCAACCGGAATGTGCCTTCGGAGAGTGGACGGTGAGACACTGCTATCAGGAGAGACCAGTCCCTGGAAGAGAACACCATGCTTGGTCCAGCAGAGGGCCACCAAAACCAAGGAGGACACTGGATGACGGGGAGTGACTCACCACGTGCTCAAGTGTGGCATCATGGTGAGGATGGCGCGGGAAGAAGCAGTATTGGAATCGGCTGTGTATGGGATGCTAGGAGTCCGAATGGTCTCCATGATACCTCACAGCAATAACAGCACTTTGAGGTACCCTCACCTGTCTGCCAGTTTGTTACACTGTGTTGACTTGTGCTTAAATTATATGCGTAAACCTGGTTTGCTTTCAATGAACCGTTCCAGTGGCATCGAATGACCACTAATCTAATCATGTATAGTTTAATAGTCTGTCATCCTGAGTGTTTGACGTGTGGCTTTGGATTATGTCTGCATTTTGGATCAGGATGCAGGGAACTCTGATGGTTTGGGAATTCCTGGACTTTGAGTTCATTATGTCCTTTTCCACAGTCCCAGTCACCTCCTAAGGGGTCCGCTGGCTCCAGAAATAGGCAGAAGAAATTCTGCATCATGCTTGAGAGGAAAAGGAATTTATTGGATTGGAAGACTTGAGTTCAAAATACCAAGTCTTCCCTTTACTCTGTTTTCACATTATATGGCCTGGTCTTGACTTTCTCATTCATAAAATGGGGACATCGATACCCACCTCCCAGGAGTGCTATGAAACATAGTCAGGTTCTCAACCAGAGCACCCCCAGTCACAAAGGCTCTCTCGGGCAGGTATAAGAGAGGAAGAAAGAAAGAACATAACTAAGTCCAAAGCCAAGTTGAGTCCTCTACCAACTTTCTGTTCCACGTTTGGGGAAAGAATTCTTTTTTCTCTCTTTTTCCTTCTTTTCTCTTTGTGTCTTCCTTTCATTCTTTATTTCCCCCCACCCCAGAAGTTTTATTGGCATAGAAGTCACATATCATACAATTCAATAGTTCAATCACATTTTTGGTGTGTTTTTTCCACCTCTGAGGCACTCTTTTCCAGCCTCGGTGGAGTAGGGTAAACAGAGTGATGCCTTCACAATCATGCCTGGTTCGGGAAAGCTTCTGACAGTAACTATTCCGGTCAGGAAGAAATCACTGTCTCCAGCAACCTCAGCATGGGAAACTGGCGCTGGTGTCCCCGGCCCACCAGTGGTGGAATGGTGGAGACTTTCTTCACGTTGCTGCGTGGACCTGGGCATTGGCTCCTGTTCTCTTGACCCCTTCTCTCAGGTTTAGAAAGTGGGGCACCCTGAACTGCAAGGCAGAACCAGTCATGCCGTCAGTGGGTGGAGAGGCCTCGAAGCACACCCCCTCCAGATCCCCCCTTGACGTGCCACCTCCTTCTTCTGTCAGGAAGTTTACATCTCGAGAGAAAACAGCTGTCCATTCCCAGGTCAACTGGGACTGAAGCCAGCTGCTTTTTGCAGATGCCAAGAGCCAGATGCACGCCCACTCTGCTCTCCCACTTTGTAAGCCTGATATCTCAAACCTTGAGTTTATGAGCAAGCTGAAAAGCTTGCTAAAATTGCTTTTCTCTGGTCTCATGGGCAGAGATTTTGAAGCAGTCAGGTCAGGGCGGTCAGGAAATTGGCATGTAAATAATGACCCTCTGTTCTCCTTCCTTGCCCAGTTTAGAATGGGTCTGAGAATCATAATCTGAGCAGCCATCCTTGGAGTGGATGGTAAACATTTCGCAATTCGTTCTGGAAGAGGGAAGCCTGGGTTGCCGATTTCCATGGTGTAAATAATCCCACCGTAGCCAATTTCAAACTACAAAGATGACCTCACACCTGTGGAGTGGGAAACATGCCTCCAGTCGGTTTGTTCCCATCCATACTGGCTCATTCCGGCAATGACCCTGGGTCTACATCTCTGGGTGCCTTCGAATGCTGGTCCCTGAGCTCTAGAACAGAAGGGCCAGGGTGCAGTCCAGAATGTCACATCCCCCAGTGTCTAATAAATGCTTAGCTCTTTGAAGGGTTTGTTTGAGTGACTGGTTCCCAGAAACCTCTAGGGGTTCCAAACCAGAAAGCGAGGAAGGGCGAGAGAAAGGACGCAGGAAAGAAAAGGCAATGAATGGAGGGTGTTGGCCTCAGCCACACTGTCAACCTTGTTCGGCCCAGCTTGGAGAGGGAGGGGGTTTTCAGCACCTGCTTCTGCCTTCGTTTGATAAGCTTTCTGGTTGATGCACATAAACCTGAGCCTGCTGACCTGGAGAAGGATGAAAAGGCTGCGTGTTGGGGATCTGAGGGGATAAAGGACAGGGGGAAGACTGGAGGGTGGTCGTCTGACCTGGGGTCACAGGCGACTTCAGGCTTCTCCTTTGTCTCCTGCTCCAGCCCCTGCTTAAAAGGTCTTGGTGACGTCCTCCCACCCCCAACTAGGCGAACAGATGTGGGCAGGGCTCGAGTTCCCAGGGCTCAGGACAGAATCGCTTGTTGTGCTCCACACCCCCCACCCCACCCCTGGCCTGCAGACGGGCCCCGCCATTACAGACAGAACAGCTACCCAATCACTCAGCACCCAGCTCAGCCCAGTCAGCTGCGGGTTCCAGCCGACTCTGCATTTCGGTGGGGGAAAACAATGTGTGAACGAAACCGAGCCAGAGTGACAAACAACCAGGTGGTGATTCTTTGTCCAAGGTCGCTGTTCAGGACTTCCGGGGGGCTTCAGGAGAGGCAGAGCCACTGACTCGTCCACAAGGGTACATTCTCCTGGGTGCCACCAGTGTTTGAACACATGTAGCCTTGGCGACATGCGGCTCCTCTTGCCCCATATGGCAGGAACCGCCAACGTGGGACCTTGGCCCGTGTTTGCTTTGGGAGCTGGAAGCACCCAGCTCCTCTGAGATGGAAGTCTCCCACGGTCCAGCAAACTTTGTCTTCATTGGGTGAAGGAGGGTGGAGGAAAAGGGCTACAAAGGAAGGGCTGCAGGTGTTGGCTTCCTCGTTGACCTAAAAGTATTCAACACTGGGAATCTGCGGGATTTCTCAGGCTAGTTTCCTCACCACCATCCTGATAGCTTTCACAAGTGGAGCAAACAAAAGCATCAAGTGTACTGTCTAATCTCCCAAAATAAAGGAGCTGTCTCCTGCCTCGATGGATATGCTTTCTAGCGGAAGCAACAATTGGTAGCCATTAAAATTTTTACACAAAGGCCTGGTACCCGTGTGTCTTCTCACGTAGCATATTCACCTGTAAATGCTACAAGTCATGAAATACCACCCAGTCCAGCCTTCTTTACCCAATCCATGCCCTTTAAGCAGTGATTCTCAAATGCTAGGCATCCAGATCCATTGGCTTCCTGAGACCCTTTCAAGGTGTCTACCGACAAGGTCAAAACCATTTTCCACATGCTATCAAGGTGTGATGAACCTCCTTTACTGCATAGGTAAAATTGCTGGTGCCTTAGCATGAATTGACTCTGGAGCCATAAATAGCATAGTGGTTAGGCATTGGCCTCAATCCCCAAGGTGGGCAGTTCAAGACCACCAGCCACTCTGCAGAAGAAAGACTGGACTTTCTAGTCCCCTCGAGAATTACAGTCTGGGAAACTCACAGAGGTGTCCATCCCTCCCTGTCCCGCAGGGTCACCATGCGTCGGCATCAACTTCGTTGCAGTGAGTTAGCACAAATCTGGTGCTCCTTACGATCACCAACCCACAGTAGGACACAGAGTGTCCCACATTAAGCAGTCAAATGTGTTATTTTTATTCAATCTCACCCTAAATAAACACCTGCTACTGTTCTTTGTAACGAGATGGAAAGCAAGCAAGGCCGAAGCGCGGTTGGTGCATCCCGGCGTGGGATGGTTGTCTCGAGGGAGCGCTTGTCTGAGCTGGGCGCTGCACTAGTCACAGCCGTGGACCACCGGCCTTCCTTGGCAGTCCCCGTGAACACAGGTACCGGACTTCGTCATTTGGCACAGTTCCTCAAAGAGGAACACACTGGGCTTGTCGCTTCAAAAAAGACCGTCGGCAGCCCCGGTTGCCAAGGTGAGCACCTTTCAAACAAAACTTAGGACTTCTGGAAAGATGGATGAGTGTGCACTCGCATATCCCCACACCGAAGGAGAACTTGTGGTGAGGTCGATGACAAGGCCGGCACAGAAGGTGGATTTTCATTTTCAGAGTGAACTGGATCAGTGTTTGGGAGATCTGCATGACTTAGTGAAGCAATACTTTCCAAGTAACGTGGACATAGTATTATGAAATCATGCAGGGGTAAAAGACCAGTTCCTGGTATAAGAGAGACCTCATGGATTTTCCTGTCTCAGAGTGTGAAAAGGTCATTGTCAGGGTTTCAGGGTCCACCTTACAACGAACTATTAGTGGTCAGGGCTGGGCACGATGGCACGGAGAAGAGCCACAGGGACCTGAAAAGGCCATCAAGAGACGCTTCCCTTTGCCAACCGTGCTTCTCTGGGAGGCTGGATTTCCTTCACCTCCATCAACCAAAACAACATTATTATAGTTGATTGAATGCAGAAGTAGATATGAGAATCCAGATGTCTTTTATTAAGCCAGACATTTAAGAGATTTGCAGAAATGTAAACCATGATCATTCTTCTTACTAATTTTTGTCTTGTTGTGGAAAACACAGCTATTTTTAAAAGTAAAGTCGCATTAGTTATGTGAACATGTGATGGGTGTACTTGTTATTTTACAATGAATTGGCAAATAAATACTCAACGTTCTTAGGTTCTAATTGTTAGTATGGAAAACGGTTTAATGATCTATTGCCATGCAACAAAAATACCCCCAACCTAGTGACTTAAAATAGCACTAAGGGTTGGCTCTCGCTCAGGATTTCTGTTGATCAGGACAGTTCTGCCTCAGGCGCTCGCTCAGGAGGTTGCACTCTTTGGGGAGTTTGACTGGGATGGGGGCTTCCAAGGGGACGTCATTCATATGCCTGCCAAGCTGGTGACAGGGGACTCAGTTCCTCTCCCTATAGGCCTCTCATGGGGCTGTTTGTGGGTGCTCAGAGCACGGTGATTCTGGGCTTTCCCCCCCCCAGAATGAACAATAGAAGAGACCAAGTGGGACTCGGTGGTGCCTTTCATCACTTAGCCTTGGGAACCATCCACCACCACTTCTGTCGTGTTCTATTGGTCACAAAGATAAGCCCAGAAACAGTGAGGGAGGAGACTGCACAAGGGCACGAATCCCAGAGGCTGAGCTCCCTTGGAAGCTGACCACCCCAGGGAATACCAACAGGCATCCCTGACATAGGAATCCCCGGTGGTACAGTGGTTAAAGCACTCGGCTGCTAGCCAGACGGCCGTTCAAACCTACCGATCATTCCCTGGGAGGAGGAGGGGGCCATCTGCTTCTGTGACTATGGATCTCCTTGGAAACTCTCTGTCCTAGGGGCTGCAATGAACTCAGTCAGCATCCGTTAGTTTGGTTGGGGTGTATAATCCACATGAACAAAGGCTCTTGGGGGTTTTCAAGAATTTCCAAGAGTTTAAAGACGGTCTCAAACCCCGAACATTGCCCAGCAGCTAGCTGGAAGGAATCGATCCATGGATTAATGGTGTCTTCGCTTCCTTTGACGTTGTTTTAATTCCGTGGCTGCTCGTAGGGATACCCGCAGTGAGGCAATGTCTTACACACTTGCCAC
>NW_022103915.1:37083376-37084893 GCF_000313985.2 Echinops telfairi
GTGTCTTCGCTTCCTTTGACGTTGTTTTAATTCCGTGGCTGCTCGTAGGGATACCCGCAGTGAGGCAATGTCTTACACACTTGCCACTCACGAGGTTGGAGGTAGGTATCTCGAGCTTGTTTCTTTTGAGCTGCAGTTTCGTGGGGGCCTCCTTCTGCATTTTCGTGCTCACCAGAGTCTTGGATGATTGGATATTTTTGCACAGCAGGGGTGGGACTCACTACGCTTCACTCATTTGGAGACGGTGCTTTCTGAACAGATCACCCCTCCAAGATGGGACACAAAGGAGACCAAGAAGAGGTGCCCTGAGCCAAGTGTCTATGGGCACTGGGGAAGCAACAGGGAAGCATACATTCTAGAGGGAAGATGGAGCGAAACAGTCAGTGTACTACCTCAGTGAATTATGTAGTATGGTAGAAAGTGAGAAGTGTATGGCGGGGCAGAGGGGAGCTGCGTCAAAGGGATTAGGAATGCAAGGTGGAGTGGAAAGCTTGAGGAATGAATGAGGGCGGGTAAGGTGAACCTCACTGAGAAGCTGACTTTTGAGTGAAGACTTCAAGTGGTGAAGGAGCTAGCAGAAGGAAGGGCCCCAGCAAAGGCCCGGCGGGGACGCAGGCCTGGTGCATTTGTGGAACGTGGGGAGGGAAGACCGTCACGGCACTCTTAGGGATCACGCAGGGCCAGGAGGGCCAAGACGAACCTTGGCTTTTCACTCTGAACGATGGGAGAGGTGCAGGGTTTGGCGAAGAGGATTTTTGCAATCTGATTTGTGTTTCCAAGGGATCACCCTGGCTATTCGGTTGAGGCGACACTGTCGAAGGAGTGCTTGATGGTGCTGGCAATGGTGGTGTTCGGTGCCGTCCAGTTGGTTCTGACTTCTAGCGACCCAATGCACCACAGAACCAAACACTGCCAGGGCCTGCGCCATCTCGGAACTGTTGTTACGTTTGAGGACATTGTTGTAGCCTCGATGCCAATCCATCTTGCCAAGGGCGTTCCTCTCTTTCATGCCCGTCTATTTGTACCTTGTTCCTTGGCGGTACAGATGGTTAATACCCGCTGCTGCTAACCAAAAACTGAAGGCCTGACAGGCTCCTCAGAAGAAAGCCTAGGAATGTTCTTTCACAAAATCAGTCACGGACAAAACCCCCGCGGGTCACAGTTTTACTCTGACACACACGGGGTGGCCATGCGTTGGAACGGCCTCAACACAATTCGTTTAGACTATAGAGAACAAATTAAGTAGATGGACCCACGACAAGGTTCCCGCAGTTGACCGGAGAAGAGGCAACGATGGCTTGAGACAGGAGGTTGGCGGTGGAGGTAGTGAGAATGTGACCGGTTCTGGACAAATTTTGCCTCTGCAACACTTGCAGTTCTTGGAAGTGAAGTGTGAGAAGAAGACATGTGTCAGGGATGACACCAAGGTTGTGGAAGGGCTGGGGGCGGAATCACTGAACTGAGAGAAGGTTGAGAGGGGTGGAGCAGGGTGGAGGAGGGGGAGATTTAGAAAGGAC
>NW_022103915.1:37084993-37089450 GCF_000313985.2 Echinops telfairi
CCAAGGTTGTGGAAGGGCTGGGGGCGGAATCACTGAACTGAGAGAAGGTTGAGAGGGGTGGAGCAGGGTGGAGGAGGGGGAGATTTAGAAAGGACCATTTTAGACATATTAAGTCCAGACAGTTCTGGAACGCTGTGAAACACCAGGTAGTTGCTCCCAGGTAGTTGCTCCCAGGTAGTTGCTCCCAGGGCCCCAGCCATACCACCCCAGGAGCCCAGGCTGCAGAGGCTTGTCCAAGCCCCTCTCTGGCCTGCTTTATGGAAGACCGTCAAGAAAATCACACACCGTAGGTAATTTTATTTAAAGACACTCAAGAATGTTGTTTTTCGGCTTCCCACTCTTTTTCTTTTGTCTTTCTTATCGGAAATGAAGCGAAACATCCAGTAGAGATGGAATCTCAGGTCTAGAAATTCTAGTAGGTAATTTGGAGGTTGAAAACCAATCTCCCCTGAAATGCATTAAGCAGGTGAAGGGGATTCCAGCTTCAGCTTTTAAACCACACCTTATCCTGGCCTGGCAAATAACTTCCTCCCAGCCCCAGGCAAATCCCAACATCCACCCCCCAAATGACTGTAGCTAATAAACCTTAAACAACAACAAAACCCTCACGTGGAAAGAGGAAGACTGATCGGAGGCCAAGATACCAGAAGGCACTGCTGCGAGCCCTGGAGCTGCACTCGCAGAGGGGACCAGGCATCCCTCCAGGTCTTAAATGCCAATAGCTAATCCCACAAAAGAAGGGCAACTGGCTGATTGTAGAAAAGGACAAATACCTGACTTGAGTCAAAATGAGTATTCTTCTTGATCTGACTTGTCCACTAGTTTAATTAGAACTTGATGTCACTATATAAAGGGGTCAAACGCTGCAAAATGGCTCTATCTGTAGAATTCATGACTGAGTGGTGATATGAGCTATCACACGTTGGGCGGTTAACTACAAGATCGGCAGTTCAAAACCCCTCGCTGCTCCAAGGGAGAAAGGTGAGCTTCTCTACTCCCGTAAAGAGTTCGCCTCGGAAACCCACAGGGGCCGTTCTAGCCCCTCGCTGTGAGTTGGAATTGACTTGATGCCGGTGAGTCTGGGTTTCTGCTAAGTACAGCAGGGCTGGCATTCCCAAACTGGTCTGGAGAAGTCAGCTGAGGGTCGTTGGTGAAATTCTCAGGGGTTCACGGAAAACGGAGAATAAGGATCGTGCTGTGAGGGATGCACACCAATAGTGTTGTTGCTGTTGTTGTTGTTAGTTGCCATCAAGTTGGTGCCAACCCATAGTGACCGTGTGCACTTCGCCTCGTTCCCATACTTGCACCCACTGTGGCAGCCAGTTTGTCAATCCATCTCACTGAGGTCCTTCCTGTCCGTTTCTGAGCCTCTCCTGTATCGTGCAGGATGTCCTTCTCCAGGGACTGGTCGCTCCGGACAACATGTCCATATTCCCTTTTTACATATCAGAAAACTGAGGCTCGAGAGGTTGAGGGACTGTCCACACAGGCAGCAGTGGAGCCAGAGAAGATAGTCGTACCAATGAATCGTGGTGACGACATGGCACTGACAGACCCCTAGGGGTGGAATGGCTCAGCTAAGCTTGGTTGCTGACCGACAGTTTGGAGATTCCAATGTGCACAATGGCTTCTCAGGAGGAAAGGCCTGGCAATCTGCTCCCAGAAAGACGAAGCTTAAAACCTCACTGCCATTGAGTCTGTTCTGACTCCTTGCAACCATGTAGGACAGAGTAGAAGTGCCCCTGTGGGTTTCTGAGATGGTAACTGTTTACAGGAGAAGAAAGTCTCACCTTTATCCCATGCCCCCAAAGATGACAGCCCAGGAAATCTGAGGAGGTAGTTCTACCTATCCTATGGGATCCCTAATGAGTCATCATCACGTCAACAGCAAACAGCCACCAGCACCGCCACGGTCACCACCACCCATTCATGGAGAAGGAGAAGGTCCTGATGCTGCCTGCATATTGACTTGTTCAATTCTCCCTCGAAAGATGCGAACATGGTCCCACCGAACGTCCTGCCCTGAGGCCCGTGTTCGACATCCACACTGTCTAGCATGGGAGTCACTGGCCACAAGCAGCTACGGAGTACTTGACATGTGACTGAGGAGCTGGGTGTTTCTTGTATGATTTGTCATGAATTTTAAGCTTAAGACATGTGGCCAATGACCACTGTATTGGCCAAGAGAGTTGTCGGAAGGTGCGTAGCTTTGTCAAATCCCCTAAGCTAGCATGTGATTTTGAAAGGGTAAGTCTTGGGACCGAGTCACAGCCCCTACTTTCGCTCTCTGCTCCCAGCCAGGTGCCTGCATTTTACAGAATGAATGCCCCAAGGAA
This sequence comes from Echinops telfairi, assembly GCF_000313985.2. Taxonomy (NCBI): domain Eukaryota; kingdom Metazoa; phylum Chordata; class Mammalia; order Afrosoricida; family Tenrecidae; genus Echinops; species Echinops telfairi. The sequence goes on from NW_022103915.1 coordinate 37,087,330, forward strand.
GGAAACGGACTAGACAGACAACCCACCTTAACCTAGAGCCAGATTCCTAAAAGCCTGGTCTGTACTCAAAGCTGCTTCTGGGTGTGTCTGGAGAACCCCACCGAACCTCAGCTGGAGGCCAAAGAGTCCAGGGAGGGGGCTGGAGATCCCGTCCCAGGGGGCTGCCCGGATGTCACTCCTTGGTACTCCGGTTGACTGATGGTTCTGTGACTCGCAGGTCAGTTCTCAACCTGCTACTGATGCAGTAACATCGCGGCATTTCCTTTTTCAGGACTGAAGAATCATCAGTGAGTTCCCGGGTCCAGGTTCATCCTGTTGAAACACGGCTGATAAAGGTTGCCACTGCAGGTACCACCCTGGAGATGCAACTACCGTCAGCCTGGTGAATGCAAATGTTCCCCTCAAGCATGGGCGTCATTTGCTCCATCTGCTTTTCCACGGCCTTCAGATAGTCACCATCCCCACCACACTCCCCCAATCCACAGACTCCAAAGCTGTCCCATCTTGCCGTGAGCCAAAGCCACCAGCTCCACAGGCTGCTCCCTGCCTACGCCTCTAACCTCATGTCCCACCCTGTCCTCATCGCTCACTCTGTTCAGGTCCTTGACCCCCTCTGCTATTCCCCAAACACATCCCGTGTGGTCCTGTCCCAGCCAGGTCTTTCTCCTTGCTGGTCCCTCTGCCAGGAATGCTCTTCCCAGGCCTGGGGCATGGACGACTCGCTCTTCATTCAGTCACTGTCCACGTGTCACCTCTTCAAAGAGGTCTTTCTTCCTGATTCCATGCGTCTTAAATCGCGCACCCCTCAGCCCCCACCTCTTTATCCTCCTTTACTCTTGTCGAGGCCTGGACTGCTCATTGGCCTGCGTGTCTGCATCTGTTGGTTTATTGCCCATCTTGCCCATGAGAATGTAAGCTAGCTAAGGAGGGCCACTGCCTTTTTTTTAACCAGGGCCTCCAGGGCTTGCAATAGTCTGGCACAGAGGTGCTCATGGAATATCTGTTGAATGAATACATGAGTGAATGCATGCCTGACTGCTTCCTGCACGTGCAGGGCGTGCGGGTGGGGGTCGGGGTGGGGGTTCAGGGTTGGCTCACTCTACAGGAATCAGCGCTTCCATGGTTTGGAGGCTGAATTATGAGAAACAAAAAGATTTGTTGGTTTAATTTCTTTTTCCCAGGGAAAATTAAAGATCACAGATAATCCAAAACTCAGTGCCAAGTTCTCTGATTTATCCGTGGCATCATCCACAAAGCAAAGGATGGAAAAGTTGAACTGTTAGAGGAAATGGATAGAAAACAGCTGGGGTGGGGGCGGGGGCGGGGGGCGGGACCTGTATGGTCCACATGCCTTGAACTGGCCTGGGTTCCCACCACGCGGACTCAAACTTGGATCCAGAAAATCCCCGGTGATTGTCACTCCCAGATTCCTTTAGGCCAAAGGGCCCATGTGGCTATGCAGGATGAGGGGCTAACAGAAAACAGAGGCAGCCCAGGAAGTCCCATCTGCGTGTGACAATGACATTAGGCATCCATTAGAAAGGACATTCAGAAAGGACCCAGGATGCCCCAAGCTGACGAAGGTCACCCAGGTGTCCTAAATGAGATGTTTCCTCTCTCCCTTTGCCCTTTGCCCTCATGGATGTGCCACTGCATGGAGTTTTGACCTTAGGCATGACCTGCTCTTCTCCAGGAAACAAGAGATTTAAACAATCTTGATTTTTTTTAAAAAGAAGAAGAAGCAATTTGCCAAACCAAAAACCGCCACCACAACAAAAATACTGTATTTCTAAACTCTAGAACCTTCCTTCCTAGAAGAGTAATGGGACACCAAAGCAAAAACCCACACGCATTGCCATCGAGGCAATTCGGGCTCATGGTGGAGCCCTGAGAACAGGGTAGGAGTGCCCCGTGAGTTTCCAAGAGTGTAACTCTTCATGGGAGTAGAAAGCTTCATCTTTCTCCTATGGAGAAGCTGGTGGTTTAGAACTACTGAACTTGGACTTAGCAGCCAAAAGGGTAACCACCCAGAGCTCCCTGGTAAGGGAGCCAGTGATGAGAAATTACCTCTTAGAAGACTGATTACGAAGGACATTGGGCCTCCACTCAAGTACTCCCTCA
>NW_022103915.1:37090465-37098311 GCF_000313985.2 Echinops telfairi
AAAAAAACGCAGAAAAGAAGAAAAAAAAAAAGAAGACTGCTTACTCTTTCCCTCCATTGGGATAAGTACATGTACAACAAAACATTTGCCATTTGGATGTTTTTCACAAATACAATTCCGAGAATTCAACACCTGCAACTATCACCACTCTCCATTTACAGATTTTCCTGTCACTATTAAAAAACTTTTCTTTCTTGGATTCGACAGAAACGCATCTATCCTAGTCCATCTCTAACAACTTCAAAGGCATAACATTAGCAGTACCTCAGACAGTGCTAAAGGAACCCTGGTGGTTCTGTGGGATGGGCGCTGGGCCGTGGCCTGCAAGGTCAGCAGTTCAAACCCATCAACCACACCCTGGGAGACCGATGAGGCTGTTGGCTCCCACAGAGATTTATAGTGTCAGAAATGTTATAGAGGGCCACGAATTGGGATCAATTTGCTGGCAGTGAGTGAAGAAAAGTGCCTGACACACAAGAGGTGGTAGGTAAACAGGTCTGGAATGCATGCGCATGCCAAGTCCAAGAGGAATTGTGATCTGCAGTTGAGTTGTCAAGTACATCCTGGATTGTTAGGTTGGATGCCTTACTATATAACATTGAACATGCCTGGAAATCTCAATTTTCTGATTTGTCAAATGCAAGAACTGGCCCTGCTGGTTTTGAACTCCTTCCTACCTCGGTCACCCTCTCATCCTCTGCGCATGCCTTCTCAACCCATGCCCCGGGCTAGTCCCTCCTTGTGCCCTCCTGCACGCCGGGCTGGCCGCTCTGGCACTCACCCATTGTTTTTGAACCCCAGCGGTTATTTCATAACAGCTCTCCCTGAATAGTTGTCATGTCCTCCAGGCGAGAGGGCTCAGGAAGGTAGCCTTGGTCAAAATAGGAAGTGAAGGCAGCTGCTGTCACACTTATCGGGCAATGCAGGCAGAACCCAAGTTCCTGTCACCGTCCCCCACCCCCGAAGGCTTCTGGGAGCTGGACGAGGGTTTGGAAGTTTTATATTCGGGGCGGTGAGACGTCATCTCTGTGGTTTGTGGGATTGGGGTGTCTATTTCCTTCCTTTCCCCGGCTCAGGAACTTGGGTATCCAGGGATGATTCCAGGGTCCTTCCCCACCTCCCCGGGCCCGGTGCAGCCTCTGTCCTGTGTCTAGTTCCCTCTCGTGAGCATGGCTAGAAGCCCCGCCCCGCCCTAAATCACTCCGCCGTGCCCCTGAGCATTCTCGGTTAAGCTGCCTGTGACTGGCCCCTTCCACCTGCGCTCAGAATGCTGCAAAGCGGGAGCGTGGCCCCCTTTGGGTGCTTTCTCTACTTGTCATATTCTCAGTCTTGGTTTAATGGAGGAGAACGAACAGGAGACAGGAGTCTAGGGAGCTGCTCACCAGGCCTCTGTTTCCTGGGATGGGAGGTCAGGGCAGAGCCTCACTGATGGGGTCTTTGCATGTACAGCCCACCCCTTTTCATCAAGGAACGGTGCTTCCATGTTACGTAACCTCTACAAAGTCAGGGCCTGTCTTTCTAGTCCTTTCTTCCTCGTCTTCTTCCTTACGATGTCTTAGTTACTCCAGGGGCCCAGGTGGTGCAGTGGTTAGGTCCTCAGCTGCTAACCGAAAGGGTGACAGTCTGAGCCCCCAGCAGCTGGAACCACGGCAGTTGAGCCCAGTCTGCGGAGCGAAAGACGTGGCCATCTGCCTTGGTGAAGGCGTTCGGCTCTGTCCCGTAGGGTCACTATGGATCCCAACAGACCGAAGGCCAATGCGTTTCGTTTTTAGTCTTAGGTATGCTAGGTAGAGATACATTTTGATGGTGCAATAACTCAACCACACTCATGAAAACCGTGCAACCACCAGCAGGATCAAACTCATGACCTTCAAGGGACCCATATCCTAAAACAAGACTCTGGGAATTCAAAGCTCCCCTAAGCCCTAGCCTTAAGTGGCAGCCAGGGCCTTGCTGGCCCCAGGATGCATATGCACATACTCGGGCTGATGAAAGGATTTTAATGCGCCACTGAAATTCTCTTTTCCAAAACAACCACTTTGAAACCTGTTAATTACAGACCCACAAGCAGCCCCAGCCCCAAAGGGACCCAGGCTTTTCCCTGAGAGAGCTGAGCTCCCAGTCCAGTTCAGAGCTTCCCTGGCCCTGCACATGCTTTGTGTTGGGGGAATTAGCTTCAGGAAGAGAATCCAAATTAATTAAAACCACATGGCCACTCCCCCCCTCTCCCACCCTCTCCCCCACCTCCTGCTCCACCTCCCTCCCCTGGAGACAGGGGCCCGTTCAGTCTAATTTGGTCCAGTGTTTTTGTTTCCTAAAATCTGTTTTGGGCTCTGGGCCATTAATAGGTTGCAGCTGATTTTAATCGACATGAATCAGAGACCTCACTTCTTTGGTTTTAGGAGATTACAAATTGTGTGTGCCACAAACTGGGGATGGAGAGGGAAGGCCCTGGGTGGGAAGGAGGGGAGCAGAGACTGTGGAAGGCACAAAAACTCTGGTCTCTATTAAAGTGGGGCCGGGGACAGAGGGCCTGTGATCTCTCAGAGGTGGGGGGTGGGGCATTAGGAGGAAGTGAGGGTCCCACGCGTGATCCCTAGACAGACAAGAGGAGCCTGGGCCTGTGGTATCAGAGTTAAAATCATGGATCTGGCCAAGCAGAAGTCCCTACTTGCCTATCTTCCACAGATTAATTTCTCAAGTTTTTGCAAAGGTCTGTGGACCCAATTCTGCTCACAGTGTTTTATTGGAACACGGCCACCCCATTTGTTGAAGTCTTGTTGCACATAGGTACCTCCTGGTTCTTTACAGAAAATGCTGGCTGGCCCCACAGCAGGAGAACTAAGCAAGTTCTCGATAGGCAGGCAGTCCACTTTCTGAACAAGGACGGACTTAGAAGGAACTCAGTTCCCTATTACACACAGATCTAGCTTCTTTCTAGAGCAGTGGCTCTCAACCTTCCTGATGCCCCGACCCTTTCATACAATTCCTCGGGTTGTGGTGACCCCCCCAATCATATAATTATTTTCATTGCTACTTCATCACTGTCATTTTGCTACTGTTATGAATCAGGCGACCCCTGTGAAAGGGTCGTTCGACCCCCAAAGGAGTCACGACCCACAGGTTGAGAACCGCTGTTCTAAAGGAACCAATTTTAAGGAAAATGTTTCTTATGCTATGGCGTCCTGTTAAGCTTGTGTCCTGTTGTGGGTTCTAAGTTCTGGCTCTGGCAACCCTACATGCCCATTTGAGAGATAAAGAAAGGAGTCACTGAGCTAAAGCGACTCACTGAGGGTCACATGGGAACGACGGGCCGGGGTCTTTTGGGGTACAGGTCAACCCTCCATTCATCATGCGACTTGTGAACTGTCTTGATGAATGATGTCATGTAATACTCATGTTACACTGGTCACTTTGCACAGCTCTTCCATGTGAGGGTCCACAAACTATCCGCTGAGCAGGCGAGGAAACATAGCAGTGGATATCAATGGGGCGGGATGAGATTCAGATATGCCACAACATACTCACTCCTTGAAAGCCACTTTCATGCAAGGTCCCATGGCTTGTGAGTTGGTGGGGGTACATGGGCTAGTCCCCACTCCGTCAGGGTCCCAGGCTGCCCCTCTAAGATAGCCCTTAGCCTTTAGGTTCATGCAGTGTGGGGGTAGGGAGATCAGGAGGGGGAAAGCTACAGTTAGTGACAGGCACAGTGGTGGAGGGACACGTAGGTGCTTGGGGAGGACAGGGGAGGGGAAGACCAACCATCCTTTACAAAGAGCAAATCCTTTTCAAAGGATCCATGCAGAGGTTGTTCTCTGGAAATGCAATCAGGCACCCTTCCAAGGCTTTTGGGGACAAAATAACTCTTACTGGGATCATCCTGGGGACAGGCAGCAAAGTCTGAGAAGTGAGCAGCCTCCCAGGGACTTGTCTTGGCAGGTGAACGACGAAAAGCTGCTGCCTTGGACCAGTAGGGGCAAGTACAGGCTTCTCCCCCAAGGAATCCCCTTCCTCCCTCCTCTGGGGCTTCTGAGTCGGGGCCAGGCCAGGCCTGGCTCCAGGTGGAGAACCTTCAGCCAAAGAAGGAAGTCCCCACAGGCTGCAATCACAGTGGTCTGGAACACGCTGGAGAGTGGTGATGCCTGAATCGTAAGCAGAATCACAGATGGACACAGAGGGCCACACTAGCATCCTATGGAATGCGGACTCGCTGAGAGGCCCCCAGCTAACAGAGGAGATGAACATTCCTATAAGGGATAATGGTTTGGACCCCACTACCCTCTGTCCCCAAGTCTCTTTTGTCTGGCAAGCTTTAGGCAGCACCTCAAAGGAGCTTCCAAATTCATGGGTCCCAATCTTTAGACAGTTTTGCTCTCTAGAAAGTGTGCCTTGCTCGACGGCTCCAGAGAGACTCTCAATTGAGCAGTGACCAAAGGAAGAGCAAACTTCCATAATGTAAACAATTGGAGGCCTGGGAAATGGCCCCATCAGGGTCCATCCTGACTGAGTGCGTGGAGATAGCTCATAAGCAAGGCCTAGACTTGGCCCGGAGGGAGGACAGGCATAGCAGACTCTAGCTTCGACCTCTCCGAGACCCGGCCTGCACACTGTTTCTGATGGCATGGTAGGGTGAGAAGGAGCCTCCAAGTTCTGCTTTGTCTGAACTTGGCACCCTGCTGGGTTCTATGCCTTGGGGCCAGACGTCATTGGGCTGACTTTTGTGTGGCTGGTGGTATAGTGGTTACTCTTTAGGCTTCGATCCTCAAGGTCAGCAGTTCAAAACCACCAGCTGCTTTGAGGGAAAAAGACGGGGTTTTCTACTCTGATAAATACTTAGTCTCAGAAACTCACAGGAGCAGTTCTACCCTGTCTTGTAGTGTCGCCTAGAGTTGACATCAACTTGATGACAGTGGATTTGGTTTGAGTTTTTGGTTTTCCAGGAATCTAGGTCTGAGGAAGAATAGAGACTCATGGCCCTCCCTTTAGTGTGTTGGGAGCCTGTGCCCAGACACCTGATTTAAAAAGACAAAACTTTCGACTCCTGTGAAGAGTCACAGTGTCGGAAACCCACCTTGGCAGTTCCATTCTGTCCTATAAAGTCGGTTTGGGTCAGAATTACCTCGTTGGAGTGTTGAAGGCATGCTGAGGAGCCGTGTTGGCACTGTGCACCTCCGGGGATGGCACTGTGGCTCTTGAATGCAAGTGTGAACCTCGACGAATAGTCTCCACTGAGAATGTACCATGGACTAGGTGCCCCCTGGATGAACAGGTAGAATTTGTAGAGTTGTAGAGTGTAGTTGCTTCAGTGGTTATGCATTGGGCTTTGAGCCACAAGGTTGGAAGTTCAAAACACCAACTGCTCTGCAGAGGGACGAGGCTTTCTACTCCCGTAAACAGTTACACTCTTGGAAACTCTCAGGGGACAGTTCTACACTGTCCTATAAGGTCACTGTGAGTTGGCTTCGACTCGATGGCAGTGAGTTTGGAGTTGCTTCCCATCTGGAGGGGTGCAGAAACGTCTGTGACCGTGGTGTTTGGCTAAACTGCCCCACATTCCTGTGCCTTGCCAGACCAAAGACTCTCAGCCATCTGGAACCACCACCCAAAGAACAGAGTGGATGAGTCCAGCTCTGCTATACTGCGCTACCAACCCAAGCCAAATGAGAACACTCGCCGAAAGATCACACTCAATGCCATCAAGCCCGTCCTGACTCACAGCGACCCCTGTGGGTTTCTAAGACGATAACAGTTCATGCGAGGAGAAAGCCCAGTCTTTCTCCTGAGGAGCTACAGGGGGTTTCAAACTGCCGACCCGGTGGATCACAGCCCAACGCATAACCATTGCCCCATTAGGGCTCCTGATGGCAAGAATAAAGCAGAGCGGAAAGGCTCATCAACACTTCCTGGGGCTGGACTCACAAATGGAAGCACAACGTGGCGTCAGCCAGGCAAGTTTCAAAACACCGAACACACGCACAAGAACACTGGTGCTGCTACGGGCTGGGCAAATTTGGCTCTAACATGACGTTCAAGCCAGGGAAGAGACCAGGGTTTTATAAAATCAGAGCTATAACCGCTCTCTCCGCCAAGCATAAATGGATGGGAATGGTGGGTTAGCGTTGAAACTGGATCTCATTTGTCCTTTGAAAGAAACAGGCAGCAAAACCATTTACCAGCCTCTCTCTCATCCCCCTCAACAGAGCATGCTCTGTGCTCTGCATGAGCAAGCGCTGGTCCCTTGTACAGAAAGCAGACCCCACAAGCACTGAATGCGTACCAGCTTGTAGTCTAGGGAGTTGCCAGTCTTTTCTAAGTGAGAATTTTCACAGAATCTTGGAACTTTTCTTTGGCTGTGTGTCTCCCTCCCCACAGCTCCTCGGGTGACCCCATGCAAAGATACACACCCAAAGGCAAAATGTCCTCCCAGCTTCCCCAACACACAGGCAGAGAGAGGCACTTGCTCACACACCTACTCCATCCGCCCAAAGTCCTAGTTTTTTAGAAAAAGACAATGAATGTGAGCATCTAGGCACGCAGGCTTGACATTGGCAATCAGGCTGGCTAAGGCATGAGCCTCCCCACCCCCTCCGCCTTTTTAAAATTTTACTTCCAAGAACCAGATGGACTTCATGCTACGAAGCAGCTCTCAGACCCCACATTCTTGCTGTGTGGATCAGACACATGGGAGGCTTCTGTTGCCTCATTCACACTCAATCGTGCACTCAAGGTGTGTATGCCGGGGCTGCTGACGCAGAGCTCACTGAGCCCGAAAGAGCAGTGTCAAGGGCACAGAGGAGAAATACACCGGTTCAGTCCTCCACTTTTGCATGCAGAAGACACTGCTCCACTCTCGTCCCCAGCAGAAGACTGTCTTCAAATGAAATCTTACTAGAAAACACGGTGGTTACCGAGGTTGCTAGAGTCAGCAACAGGGGGTGGAGGACGTGGGTAGGGAGTTGGTAGTTGTGTGTACTTTGGAGGTTGGGGGGAGTCCCCATCTGCTCTCACCCCATCCTGATCTTTCCACCATGTACATTTCAGGGGATGTCCTTAGAACCCAGTTTTCAGAGAATGTCCTTGGAACCTAGTTTGAAAACCATCGCCACAAGGCAGGCCCTTGCTTGCAAAAAAGTTGTTGAAACTCCCAGTACCTATAGACGCACCATGATAAATTGCTGCTAGATATCTGACATGCACCAGAATTCGACACCCCTTTTGTTCATGTGCATGTGAAGTGATGGAAGCCTTGCTGACACTCCGTGCCCTCACTGCAACCCTGCTGCAGCACACACACACACACACACCCCTGTCTGCACCCTACAGAGTGGAAATCACCATGTAGAAATTAGGAGAGGAAGCAGAAATAAGACTGGGATCTCAGATGGAGCCGCACCAGCAAAGGGCTTTGAGGGGCAGGGAAGGAATTTGTGTGTAATGCCATTTGTCAATGGAAGGCAATCAAAGGGCTATATGAAATCATATATTTGGGGGCTTCAAAAGTTCATGGAAAAATGGAATTACATTATCTTCTAATTCCATTATGTCCGCGAGCTCTTTGAAGCCCCTTCATCTCATATGCATGTCTGTGTGTGTATATATGTATATGAATGTGTGCACACATGTGCATGTATATATTAGTATATATATACATACACACACATATAATGAATACATACATTATATACTATTGTTTGTGTGGGCTGACTAGAGAAGCAAATCCAGAGACACTCATATGTGTATAAGAAAGAGCTTTATGTAAAGAGTAATTATATATTAAGAAAACATCCCTCCTCCTCCTCCCCCTTCATCTGCACCCGTGTGCTCCAATCAGGTATGTCCCTCTCCC
>NW_022103915.1:37099057-37111902 GCF_000313985.2 Echinops telfairi
TCCTCCAGCTCCAGGGCTCTGGCTCCATCAGAGTAGCTCTATGTGGCTTGTCAACCGGAATGTCTCACAGGGAGAGTGTGTGTCCCGCCTCCAGGGAGGAAGACAGGAGTTCCAGAATCCTCAGGAGAAGGGCATGCCCACACAGAGGTTTCACTGGCTATAACCCGATTGACAGGCTAGACTCCACCCCTTCCTCAAGTTGACAGTAGATTAGGTAACTGCCACAATTGTATATAAATCACTCTGTGTACTCACACACACACCCCTAATGGGATTTACCTTTTGCAACGGAGTTACTTGCCCTATCTGAGTCTCTGCATCTCAGTCCTATAGAGGCCTTGGGAAGTTTTCCTATCCAATCTTCAAAGCTGGGCACTGATCTAGTCATTGAGTACCATCTGACGTGGCACTGCCTCGAGTAAGTGTCCCAGTCTACTCCAGTCCTCTGGGACGTCACAGCAGGCCTCTGGGCGGGACCTCAAGTGAGCCAAGGCCTAAAGAAAGGAAGGTGTGTATGGATAAGCAAAGGGGGATTGATGCTCGTGCAGGCCAACCTGAAGACCTAATTCCCCATCATTCATTTTCTAGGGATGCTGTAAAAACCACCACAGACAGAAATGCTCTGTCTCTTAAGTGTGGAGGTTAGCCACCCAAATCCAGGGTCTAGGGGTGGATCCTTTCTTTCCTCATCTGGTTTCTGGTAGTTCCAGGAATTCCTTGGTGGGCACCGACGCACAACTCGGTGATCACATGGGCGTCTTCCTTCTGTCTCTCTCTCTCCCTGTCTCTTCTCCTCTTTTATAACAATACCACTGAGAGTAGATTAGGACCTCCCTTCTCCAGTATGACCTCATGTTAACTGAAAGCGTCTTCAAGGGCCTTATGTCCAATCAAGGTCAGGTTTACAAGTACCAGGGGTTGGGACTTCATCATATCTTTTGGGGGTGGGGGACACAACTTTCTCCTGAACACTCGGCTCCACTCACCTTCATTCCTAGACCCTCCGATGCCTCCAAACCTGTCAGGGAAGAATCTGGGTTCTTCTAGTCGAGCTCTAGGTAGAATCCAACCCTGGCATGGGCATGTGGGAGGCAGGATGGCACGCCTAGCTCCAGCTCTGTGCTATTTGCCTTGGGAAAAATTGCCAAAGCGTTTGGTGCCCGAATGTGTCTGTGCCTAAAACCAGCTTCAGAAGCGGGTAGTGGGATAAAACCGTAATTAAAACCTGTGACTGCTTTGGACTTTCCTGGATGAAAGACAACCCCGAAGTTTTATTATCTACCTACCCTGCTTTTTTATTGCTCTGGTTCCCTTTTCTTTTTCCTTTTGGGGGTCTGCATAAACTTTATTAGGTATTAATTTCAACAAAAAAAAAGGGGGGGGGGTTTCTCACACCTCAGAGCAGAATTTTATTTGGTACCTTCGAGAATTCTTTCCCATAAGCAGGACTCTCAAAGAATTCCTCTTGGTCAGGGTAGGAGAGGCCTGTGCTCGGTTGCTCAGATCAATTCAGTCTAGCAAACAGCATCTATAAACATTAGGTCTGAGAGGCTGGACAAGCCTGGATGACGAAGAGACATTCTGAAGTTTGGAGCCGGCTAACTGGCCAAAGGGTGGGCCTGCGGCTGGACAGTTCCATATCGTGTCCTGGGAGTGCTGCTGTTTTGGGGTGTCGTGGGGTCCATTTTGTCTCAGCGCACCCCTGTGCAGCACAGAACGAAACACTGCCGGCTCCCGCCCGTCCTCACCCTCGCTGCCATGCTGGAGCCCTTGTTGTGACCAGACGTCCATTCGTCCATCTCCTTGCCGGTCTCTTCACTGACCCTCTGCTCCATCAGGATGATCTTACTTTCCAGGGACTGGTCCTTCCAGAGAGAATGTCCACAGCAGACGAGATGCAGTCTTGCCCGCCTCGCTGTCACGGAGCATTCTGGCTGTACTTCTTCCAAGACACATTTGTTTGTTCGTTTGGAAATCCGTGGTAACTTCAATATGCTTCATCAGGACTGTAATCTAAAGACATCCATTCTTCTCCAGACTTCCTTCCTCATTGTCTGGCTTTTGTGTGCTTATGGAGAGAAGAAAAATGCCATGGCTTCATTCAGGCATTCCTTTGTGTTCTCTTTGCTTTTTAATACTTTACAAAGGTTGTTTGTTTTTTTTTTAAATAGCAGATTACCCAATGCAACATGTCATCTGATTTCTCCACCTCCTCCTCCTCCTTATTCTTTTCTGCCACCTTAGCTTTGGTAATCCATTTCTTTTTTTCGTTTTCAATTGTAGTTTGAGTGAAAGTTTACAAAGCATATTTATTTTCCATTCAACAATGTATACACATTTTGGCTCATGATATTGGTTGCAATTGCTTCCATGCAATAGCACTCTTCCTCGCTGCCCCCTTGGCTCTCTAGTTCTACCTGCCCAGCTCTCTTGACCCTTTCTGCCCTCTGAGTTTTTATTTGGGTCAAATGTTGCCCCTTTGGTCTCATATGGTTAATTGTAGTGAAGAGTATATTCCTCTCTGGTGTTCACATTCAATCTATTAATTTACCACAGTCTCGGGGGAGCCATCGGCTTCTCTCACAACTCAGTCTGGTCTTCTCTCTGTTTCTGAATTTTGTGCCAGAGGCTTTCCTCCCTCTGTGTGCAGGACTTTCTCTTGTGAGCCTGACAGCAGTGGCTGGGCACCATCTAGATCTTCTGTTCTCCAACTAGTGGAGGCAGTGGTTTATGTGGTTCATTAGTCCTTTGGACTAATTATTTCCTTCAATTTTTGATTTTTTTCACTTGATTTCCATGGGCCTTGGTTGTGCGTCCATGTGATCTGAAGTCTTGGATGATGTGGATATTGTCTCTATCATGAAGTTGTTCATTCGTCCAGCTGTAAGGATTTGGGTTTGGTGTGGTTTTTATGTTGAGAGCTCCAGTCTTCTCCATTTTTATAGCAAAAGTAAGGTGTGTCGTCTGCACATTACATGTTGTTAATGAGTCTTCCTCCAATCCTTCTATGTCCTTGGCTAGCCTTGATCATCTCTCTCAGGGTCTGCTTTGTTACCATCTCTGAGGATAAAGTAATGGGAAAAAAAAGTCTCCTAGCAAGCGGTTGGTGGGATCCAGTCATCTTGGCTCCTCCCCTCTTCAGAAGGCTGCCTCCAGAGAAGAGGGAGAGGAGCGGATTCCTTTCCTTGGGGCCCTCTCTCTAGGCCTGCAGGGTGGTTAATCCATTTTGCAAAGAATGCTGGCTGGTTCAACCAGTGGTTCTGGAACTTTCTCAGCTCATTTTTCCCCAGGGTTCCTGGGCAACCCACTTCCTCCGCAGACTCCCTCCACCCCTCAAATACCTCCAAAGCCAACACAGAATTATCTCCCTCCACCCACCCGCCAAACCTCATTCCCAAGAAGAAGAAAGAAAAGAAAAAAAAAAGAACCTTCCTATTTTGGGGGCAGGACAGCACAATGGAAAACGGCTTTGTTGTGTGGCAACCACTCCCGAGAAACCCATCTGTGGGCTGCGTGAAGTGTCCGTGCTCCCAGGGGAGCGTCAGGCAGCGGGAGACAGGGCGACACAGGACAGAGTGTGTAGGGGGCGACCGGTGCAGGCAGGCTGACAGACAGGGCTTGCCCTTAGATGTCCTCCTCTGTCTACTCCAGCCTCGAAGAGGCCCCTAGCATGTCCCCCTCCCCCCGCCCCCAGACAGCACTGCACTCAAGGAGTCCACAGTGGACCCCGTTCTTCCTAAGCGAAGATTCCTCTTGGTTCTCAGGTTGCCAGGAAGGAGGCAACTCTTAAATGGGCACCGCCGCCGAGGCCAACACACTTTAAATTAAGCTCCCAATGCTTGGAAGGAGCCATGGCTCCGTACAAATCCCCCCGGTACACGGACCGCAGCGCCCCAGTGCCCGGTCTGTTGTTTTGTTTTGTTTTCCAGAAGGGTGCCCTGCAAGGCAGAAGTCATTTGTTTCCCAAAGGTAGGTGCTCTTCAGGTGGGTGGTCTTTGCATTTGCTGTGTGCTTTGATGTTCCTCCATTTTCTTTTGAGGATCACTGAGAGAGCTGCCTGCTGTGCTCAGGGGGTTGGCTGCCCGGTGCATCTGCGTTGGCTTTTCCCACCAGGCCAAGGTGGCCCCGTGGCCTTCAGAAAGCCCTGGGTGGCTCCGGGCTTGGGGGTTCACGGGCGCTGCAGCTGTGCCTCCGTCCCATCTGCAGCAGGCTTTGATTGGTGTTTGTGGGGGCTGCCTGCAGCCTGACCTCCCATCTTCGGCGTCTCTCAGGTGGAAAGTTCTGTTCAGCTGGTCTGCCGCTTCAAAGGCCCTCCCTCCTTGGGGCTGGGACGGGACTGATAATGGTTCCCATTTTGTGGCTGTGTGATCTCCTGGCAGCCCCTGTCTCTCCATTGACAGGCTTTTCCTTGTTTTGTGGCCAAACGCAACCCCCCTTTCTGGTTGACGAAGCATATTGACATCTCCTCCCATGGAGGCTGCTTTGATTGCTCGGACATGGCCTGGCCCCCAGACAAAAGTGACTTCAGCTGTGCGGGCGGGCCCTAGGGGATCAGAATCTGGGCGCAGAGCAGAGCCCGGCCGCCGGGCACTGGGGCAGAGGACTCCAGGAGCCCGTGTCGGTCAAGGGGAACACGGAGCTTTGCCCTTCCTGCCTCTCAAGACAAGTTTAAGGGGAGGCGCTGTTCTGCTCCAGTGGCTTGCAGGAATCCAGTGTGGGGTCTGGGTGAGCGTGCCATCTCAGCCCAGGGCCTGAATCACGTTGAAGGCTGAGCAGAGGAAAAGGCTCAAAGTCCCGAAAAGTCACTATGGTTCCCACGAACTTAAGCTCTTCCTTATCTTGAAAGGTAGGCATTAGGCCAGCGACACTTGGGCAGTTCTTTTCCGTCCTGTTATTCCCAACATTCGTGGCTTGAGGGCCTGGGTTCTCAACTCAAGGGATAAACAACAGCTAGCTCAGCCACCCAGGGGCTACTTGCAGCCCCTGCCCCACACCGCGGCTGACCCTGACCTCTGGCCCTCCAGTCTCTGTGGGCCAAGATGAAGCACTAGATGATCAAGGGGGCTACCAGGGAGTTTGGGTGGGAGTCGCTGCCTCACCCAGACAGTCTGGTGGGGCCTGGAGCCTGGCTCGCGGATCCTCGCTGAGCGGATGGGGTTGAGCTACATACTGCCCTTGGGTTTCCTCATATTTAAAAAGAGGGTGGCCAAGGGCAACAGGAGCGGTCAAGAGATCATCCTTCTTCCCCAGCCTGATAGTGCAGGGCTCTTCCTTCCTTTGGACCACACTCAAAACAATTCCTGAAGTAGAACAATATGGGCAGGAGGAGGCCTGAGGGGAATTTATTATGCTGTTGTCCTGGGGCTGGGGCTGAGCCTGGCCTGGCTTTATCTTGCACTGAGGTCTGCCTGGGAGGAAATCTGGCTGGCTCTTGGGGTGTCTCCCTGATTCTGGTACGCCTCCTCCCCCAACCCCCTGCACTCCAACACAGAATGCTGGAAGACAGGAAGACCGGGGCATATTAGCCATGCCCTCGTCTAAGCCACAGCAAGAGGAATATCAACCTCGGTCCCCAAACCGGTAAAAGAAAACCTGGCTCTGAAAGACACGGAGGGTCCAGGCCCCAAAGAGGGCGGGCCGAAGACTTCGTTAAACCTCGCTCACCAGCCAGGTCCTTGTGTTCTCCGTGCAGGCTGGAGGAGGCAGTTCTGCTGGGACTAGCCCTCTGTTTGTGGAAGGGTAGGGGACAGATTCAGCAGGGGACCCTGGGCAGCATTAGGAAGGTTGAGAACACTGTGCTAGGGGCCTCTTTGAGGCTGGAGTAGGCAGCGGAGGGCATCATTCTAAGGGCAAGCTCTGTCTGTGTCAGGCCTGCCAGCTCGGGTCGCCCCGTGACGTGGGGTGGGGGAGCCACTAGATTAGGGGTTCATCTCTTCCTCCAACATGGCTGATAAACCCCAAACCAAAGTCACTGCCATGTGGTCCATGCGGACTCATAGCAGCCCTGCAGGATAAAGAGGAACTGCCCTGTGAGTTTTGGAGACCGTAGCTTTCTGCAGGAGTAGAAAGCCCCGTCTTTCTCCCAAAGAGCGGCTGACGTTACGGGGAGTGCTCAGTGGGTAACCACCACTCCTGCAGGGTTCCCCGGGACCTACCACCCACCCACTGCTGTCAAGGCCATTCCGATTCATAGCAACTCTGGAGCAACCTAGATCAGTCCAAGATTTTCCTCAGAACGCAGATCCTGGCCTCCGTCTGCTCTTGGCAGTATCTACCCAGGTCCTCTCGGTAGCCTGACCTCAATAAATCTGGCACCCCAACTCTCCACACCAAAGAGAAACGGCAATGTTTCAGCCAACTGGGTACTGTGGGACCTGGACCAAGCCTCGGTGTGGACCCTTAGCTTTTTGTCATGCCATGGGTGGTCTACCGGCAGATTTGGTTTTGAGGTCTGGCTCCACCGTTGGGTGAATGACCTTGAATGGGTTAGTTTTCTCAAGTGGAAGGTGCGGGTCAGAGCACCAGCGTGACTTCCCTATGTGTCCTCCCTACCGAGACACCCGTGGGGCGGACACGAGTTGGAGTCGACTCAGTGGCTAGTGACTTTGAGGCCTGAGCAAGACATTTTATGTAGAGGCCAAGCCTGTGTTAAACACTCTCCAGGGTGTGGACATCATGGCCACCCCTGTTTCAAATAGAGGTGAGGGTCTCACCTGAGTGGCATTCTTGAGTGACACATGATCCCTCGCTCTGTCCCCGGGAGTCAGGGTACGAGGAGCTCAAGAGGGAACAGCATGACGCAAGACTCTGCAGCATTAACTGCTGTCCCTACGGGAAACCCAACAAAGAAGGTAGTTTTCAAGAGCTTCAGATTCTTTGTCTCTCTCCTCGCAGTCAAATTGTCGTTCTACCTAACCTTGTTCTATTGGCTTCCTGCAACAAGTCCCCATAGACTGTGTGGCTTGAAACAACATGTATTCCTCTGTGCTTCTGGAGGCTAGAAGTCTGAAGGGAGGGGACAGTGTCATGTTCCCTGTGAGGGTTTGAGGGGAGAAATCATTCTCGTCTCTTCCAGCTTTTGGTGGTGGCCTGCGATCCTCGATGTCCCGGGCTGCATCCTTCCACTCTCTGCCTCCTGGCACCATCCTTTTCCGGGTCACTCCTCTGTGTATCTCTCATAAGGGAGCTTGTCGGTGGATTTCGGGCCCATCCAGGCCAGGCAGAATGGTCTCCACTTGAGTCACTCCACTTGTTCACATCTGCAAAGACCTTTTCTAAATAAGGTCAGATTCACAGGCGTCAGGGGTCAGCATGTGGACATATCTTTTTGGGAGCCACCAGTCAATCTACTGTATTCACAGAACCCTGCAAAATGGCCCATTGGATTGTGACTAAACAGTCCAAAGCAAGAGCTGTGGGGAAAGCACGCTCCTCTCCGTGATGGCACCCCGGCTCTCTACTGGGCCCCAAGACGGGAGGCTTATCCACCACCTTCACGGGAACTTTGGCTGTTTGCTCTTGATCTGCTGGCAGGTCGTGAAGACAGGAAAGGCCATCTTTTAGAAAAGGACATCAAAGTGGAAAGTTCGAAAAAAGAAGGGAAATCCTCCCTGAGGTGGATTGATGCGGTGGCCGCAACCAACGGGCTCAAGTGTACCACCGACCGCAAAGAATGATCGGGCAGTGTGTCCTTTGTACCCACAAGGTCACCAGATGTCAGACCCCACTTGATGCCAACTAAGAACAGCGAGGACAAGTTCCTCCAGCCCTCGGAGAGGGCGCGACCCCTTTCATTCCATAACCAAAGAGCCCAACTCACCGCCATTGAGTCAATGCCGACTCATAGTGACCCTATAGGCCCAGTTCTGACTGCCCTTGTGAGTTTCCTGAGCTGTAACTATTTAGGGGAGTAGAAAGCGCCGTCTTTCTCCCACAGTGTGACTAGCGATTTCAGACTGTCAACTGCATCCCGCAGCCCAGGACTCTCCGTCCCATAGGAGAGCTGAAATCAGAGCTGAGTCTTGGAGCCTCCTACTCTTTGCCGGGTACCTTTGAATTTCAAAACGTGTTTTGCCACCCTACCCTTAAATTTCCAACCTGTGTGGTGACCCTCTTTCTGCTAAGCTACCCAGGAAACATCAATCCTACTGCTGCTCAAGCCCTTTACCTTCCCCCTTTTTCCTTGTGCTGCTGCCAAGTGCTCCCCCAAGCCGCACATCCACACAGAAAACAACCAGGGGAGCCTGCACCTGTCTTTTCTCATGGGCCTCCCCTGGCCTTGCTCCCAGACGCCTCTTTGTGACTTCCTCCTTCAGCCCCTTGTTCAGCCACAAAGATCCATGTCCAATGGCCAAGCCCCCAGGTCCCTTTCAGGAAGACCACCACCCCTTCTGATTCCTTGCACTCGAGCTCCCAGACTGGGAGGGAAGGTAGATACCAGCTTAGTCGCCTTCTTCATCATGCCAACCAAACAATATGACTGACCTATGGCATTCACACCGGCTTCGATTTCTTGCCAAGGGAGAAACGAGCTCTCGGTCCTTTCCCCCTGAAGCACTCTGGGGCTCCTACTGCTTGTCTCCTAAGAGCTGCTAGCAATGAGTGGGGCGTGGAGCTTTCCCTTGCCCTCCTGTTTCTGGCTCGCAGATGTGTCCAAGCATTGAATGCAACATTGACCCCTTGGGGAGCTCCAAACTCCAAATCAAGGGCGAGCAGAGTCCCACATGCTTCTGGAACCTGGATGGCTACGGGTGGGAAAGCCAGTATGGCTCTATAGTCCTGAGGACAGGGCGGGAGAAGAGACCAATGAGAACTTAGTGCAAAGAGGACCCACTAGACAACAAGACTCGCCAGTGTGTCCCTTACAAAAGGTAGTCTGGCGAGAAGATGGGTAAAGCTCATTTCTCTGCACCGTTCTTCAACTCTAGTCGCTCGGCTTTTCCTGCCCACGTATGTCTTCAAGTAAAGACCATGTGTGCATCAGACCTGGAAGAGCCCTGGGCATCCCCTTTCCCCCTCCCTCTCCCCCACCCCCCATTAGAACGCAAACACTGGACGTGTAAAACCTGAGCTGTGTGTTTCATGCACACAACCCAATCCATGCTCTGGCTCACTTCACCTTTCCTTCCTGGGCAGAGCTGGGGAGCCCAGGTTCCTGGTTCCGGATTGGCTTATGCGCAGATTACTCACAGGCTGGCTCTTGATCCCACTTCTTAAGCACTTCCTCTAAAGTGCAGTGACTAAAGCTGAGTCTGTCAGGTAGTAACCAAATGTGCTTGCAGAGAACAATAGGTATGCCTGAGAACACCTTAATAGCCCAGACTGTCCTTCCCCAATATTCTGTCTCTGTGGTGCTGAAGAGCATTTTCGGGGCAAGAGGAGCAGGTTTGAACACTCCTTTGGCTTTCAGAATTTCTAAGGCTGCAAGAAGAGAAAGAACACAAGTGACAGGGACCTCACGGAAAGCATGTGGGGGCTCGCCGTCAGGCCCAGCCTGACCTTGGCTCCACATGTGTTGGTCTCAGTTCTGAATGATAGAAGGGAATGCTCCCATTATATTTGCCCCCAAGTCTTGGGAGATTTCTTAGGTTTGTGCTTCCAGAACAGAAACTATTTGGGGACCTTAGAGGAAATCATGCTGATGTAGAGAACTGGGAATACAGAAACCATGCCCTGTATTCACTGGGCAGAAAGTTGTAAATCAGAGGACTGAACACTCACTCACTCACTCACTCACTCACTCACTCACTCACTCTGGGCTTGCCATGTGCCACCAGGCAATGGGCTAGGCCTTTACTGGCATAAAAAACTCAGGGAGAGAGCAGAGTGTGCCGACCAAAAGAGGCATGGCCATAATGCAAGTGCTTGTTCAGAGTAATGGGTTATGGGAGCATCTGAGGAGTCCTTGCCAAGGGTGCCAGGAAAGGTCTCCCAGAGTTAGGGACATGGAAGTCTAGAGTTAAAGGATGTATAGACATCTGCCTGATGGAGACCGGGATGCATTACGGGCAAGTGGGCATAGACAGCATTGGCCTTGGGCCACAGGCACGAAAGCACGCGTGTATTCAGGAACTCTGCCTCTGGAAGGCTGAGGAGGACTGCAGCGAGGGAAGAGCAGGGAGGAGATTCCAGGCAAGTTAGGGCCGGGCTGGGCAGAGCTTTACATCTGACCCAATTCTTTCTGCTGACTCTTTCCTTTTCAATGAACGATGGCCAAATAGTTATCACATAGCAGTCCCTTCTGGAGAAATGAAGATTTAAAACAAGAAGAATGTGGCCATGGAGTTGATTCTGACTCACGGTGTCCCCGTGTGTGTCGAAGGAAAAGGGCTCCATTGGGTTTTCAATGGATGCTTTGGGGGAGAAGTCACCAGACTGTTTTTTGGAGGCACCTCTGTGTGGACTTGGACCACTGGCCTTTCAGTTAATAGTGGAGCTCTTAACTGTTTGCACCACGGACGAAGACAACGAGGTTCAAAAAGGCTGTGATTGTACTACCGAGGGATATCAACATCCCTGGGAGGTTTCAGGAGACACAAGTGGTCATGGTTAAGAAGGGGAGGAAGAGTAGGGCTGGGGTGGGAGTGGGTGAGGGGCACACCTGAGGCTTTAACTGCATCCGTTTCACTTCTTAGAGATTGAAGGTTTTACGAATGTCACGTTTGAATCCACAATCAAGGATCATAGAAACAGCATTCGAGAGATCAATCGAGGCATTACATTGGGCAACTCTGCTGTAGAAGACTCCTTTCAAGTTACCTTGAGGACTAAGATACTGTAGCCTGAGGTAAGCCATAGTATTTGCAATTGCCTCATGCGCATGTGAAAGTTGGACACTGGATAAGGAAGACCGCAGGAGAATCCATGCCTTGGAACTTGAAAGTACCACGAACTGTCCAAGGAACAAACATATCTGTTTTGCAAGAAGTACAGCCAGAATGCTCCTCAGAGGCAAAGACGGCAAGATTTCATCTCATGCACTTTGGGCTTGTTATTAGGAGAGACTAATCCCTGGAGAAGGACATCATGCTTGGTAAAGTGGAGGGGCAGCGAACGAGAGGAAGGCCCTGGACAAGATGGACACCGTGGCTGCAGCCATGGGCTCGAGTCTAAGAGCCATTGGGAGGCGGCGCCGCTGCTTTCTGTTGGACACAGGCTCGCTGTGAGCCGAAACCACTCAACAGCACCTGACGACAGCAACCAACCTCAGTTCACGTCTGAAGCTGGGTGTAGGTGTATAGCCGCTCTTCCTGCCTTTTGGCGTGTGTGCGAATTTTTCAGTGATCTTTTCACTTCGCAGGCGGGCATCTGGTTGGAATGCGGCAGGGCACTAAGGCGGAGGAGGAGCCCTGGGGAGCCCCCTGTGGGGACCTGCCCTCTCACGTTCAAATACCTGCTGAGTTTTCTACTGGGGTGGAGCCGAGGTCACCCTATGCTCTTCCTCTGGCACTTTGCGAGGCAACAGAGACAAGACTTCCGTGGAAGAGGCAGGGGCAGAGAGAGGTCTGGCCTGCCGGCGTTCCTCAATGGCCATTCCCTGAACTGAATGTTTCTCTTCTGAGGACAGAGGGGGAGAGAGGAGGCCAACTCCACTCAGTGTCATTGTCTATACACACGAAGGATGGAGCCCGGAGAGCCTTGAAGGCAAGCTTGCTTTCAGCCGCACTGTTTGCTTTTCCTGCCAGAGCATCCTGTCCCCGGGGGTACAGCCTTGAGGAGGAGACCCAGCCCCGGTCTTCCTGGCATGCTGGCCCAGCAGAGGAGCCCTCTGCCATCGGACATCCTTCCCATTTCCAGCTATTGAGTGCAATCAGGTGGGCCGGGATCTGATTTCAAAGGCCCTCCGAGGACTTCACTCTCGCTGCTGCTCCAGAGGGAGACAGAGGGGACTGAACAAACAGGATGGGTGGCGCACAGGATAGAGCATGGCCCCGGCACTGCCGAGGGCTGGGCAGGATGCTGGACGGGAACAAGGCTGGTGAGCCTGGGCCTGGGCATGTGAAGGCAGACCAGGCCCACCAGAAGCCAGAGGCAGGGCCACAGGGACGCCCATGGTGGCTCAGCTCACAGCCTCTCTGGGAAGTTCTTCTTTGTCCCCTTCAATACATTAATCATGAACACTGAATTGTAAAAGCATAGATAATGTGACCTCTGCTATTGGGGTGGAGCTGCATTGGCCCAGCATACCTTAGTCCTCAAGGAAACATCCTTGCTTTTCACCACTTCAGCGAGGTCTTCTACCACAGATGTGCTGTGATCTCGTGAATACTGCTTCCACGAGCACCGATGGCAGATCCAAGCAATACAAAATAACGCACAACTTCATTCTTTCCTCTACTTACCACGGTCCAGTTATGAGGATTTTGGTGAGGATCTTGGTTTTCTTTACACGGAGTGGTAACCTATAGGGAAGGCTGCAATCCTTGATCTTCATCAGAAAGTGTTTCAAGTCCGCCTAATTTTCAGCAAGCAAGGCTGTTTCTGCCCATTGCAGGTTGTTCATAAGCCTTCCTCCAATCGTGATGCCATACTCTTCTTCAGACAGCCCAGCTTCTCTGACGATTTGCTCAACATACACATCGAGAGGATTCGACCCTGACCCACATCTTTCTTGGTTTTAAGCCAGACAGTATTCCCTCGTCTGTTCACACAACTGCCTCTTGATCTGTGTACAGGTTCTGCGTGAGCACAGGTAGTGCTCTGGAATTCTTCTCAAGACTGTTCATAGTTTGTTAAGGTCCACAGAGTTGAATGCCTTAGCACAGTCAATAAAACACAAGTAAACATCTTGCTGGTATTCTCTGCTTTCAGCCAAGATCCATCTGACATCAGCAATGATATCTCTT
>NW_022103915.1:37112079-37120404 GCF_000313985.2 Echinops telfairi
GTGTTCACGTTGGTGACCTTGCTGGCATTTGAAATACCGGTGACATAGCTTCCAGTATCACAGCCACACACAAGCCATCACAGTAGGACAAACTGACAGACAAGTGGCAGATGGGTTATCAACTTCCAAAAATTGCCTTGGAGTGGGAGAAGCAGATGATAAAGCCCATTATGGATTCTTGATGAAATAAAAAACCTTAGAAAATGGAAGGCCGTCTATTGTTTATAGTTCACCATTGCCTCTGAAGATAGCCCTGAAATAAACTCATTACTTTTGGGGGGCATTTTAACCTGATGCACTAAACCTCTAGAGATGTATGGGAGGGCAAGGGTTGGGAGGACCGAGGACTGAGAGATTGCCTCTCAGCTCCCATAAAACACTTCTCGGTCATATACTGGGTTGGTCATTCAAGTCTCCCCAACGGTGTCATGGACGCCAGACCTGGCAATCTGCTTTCATGAGGAGTACAGCCAGGAAAATGCTGAGGGTTTTATTTTGTGACACTTGGGGTCACCATGGGTTGTAATGGACGCCACAGCAATGTGCTTGTATTGTTTTTGCCCCTGTTACGGTGCAAATTGCAGGCATGCTACACTTCAGCAATGATTCAGACATAAAATCCCAGTTAGGAGTGAGTGTACAGAAAGCACAACGAATGTGCTAATTAGAAATGATTTCTGTCTATGCAATGTGACACCATGATTGGGGCTTTTTCATCCTGGAAACGGAGTGCTGAGTCTTTATGAGGAATTCTAATCATCTTAAGTGGACTAACTACAGTCCAGGTTTAGAGGGGGCAGATGGACCCCTCCAGAGACCACCTAGACTCTTCCTAAGAGGAAAGGCAGGATGAATCCATTATTCTATCCGTAAGCCAATGACCTTCTATGAAAAGTTGAATTCTAGGGAGATTTTGAGCACAATGTTGTTATGACCTTCAATATTTGATTTATGATTCATGATGAACCATGGTGTCTTGGTTATCCAGCCAGGGAGGGTGGGAAAGGCAGGTTCATTAATCAAAAGGTGGCAGGAGATGCTTCCCGTGAACTAACTGAACAGGAAATGAGCCCAGGTGGAGCAGAGAAAGCCAGGAGGGAAGAAAGAACTCCGCTCTTTGTCTTCTGGAAGTCCTGAGCCAGGCTTTCTTGAAGGGAGGTAGGAGGGAGAATGTACCCTCATTCCCTCTCTGAACCAGAGGGACCGTGGAGTTTGCCTGTGCAGCATTTCAGTCTTGGCTCTGTCATGGTTCAGAATAGTTGCTAGCGGTAGTTGGGTATCATCTAGTTCTTTTTGGTCTCAGGGCCAAGGAGAGTGATGTTCTAGTGGTCCATTAGTCCATTTAACTCAGTGTTTCCAAGCACCTTCTCATTTCTCCACTCTTCTGTCCTCTGGTTGAGGAGAGTCCAGGGGTTGCCCCTCAGATGCCACCCAGGAGCTTTTCAGACCTCAGCCACTACTCAGCAGAGTAAGATGCAGAGCACTGTCCTGTGGAATATGTGATGCCAACTTGACCTTTGTGTTCCTTGAGACTATGCTCTTGAGACCCAGGCCCAATGACTTGTAACCTCGAGGTGTCTGGTTATGTCTGAGACGTTTTGCTAACTTTGTCCCCGATTTGCTTCATGGCTTTATTTGCGGCCAAGGTAAATACCCATGCACAGATATCCTATGTTAAACATATATTAACATATTTGTAAGTATATTACACTCTCCTTCTCCTTCCCATAGCTATGCAGCCTGTGTGTTTATCCATGCAGCTACTTGTATATCCCTTATTCAGCCCGTGTGTCTATCCATGCAACTACTCGTACATCCCTGTTTTTGCAGGATTGTGTATACAACAGTTTAAGCCACTGCTGCATTTTCCATAGGGTTTTTGGTGGCTTTTTAAAAAGAAGATCACCAGGAATTTGGCGAAGCCTCTGGGTGGACCCTAACTGGCACCCTTTCTGATAATAGCTGAGTGTGTTAACTCTTTGCACTGCCCGGGGTCTGCAGACGGGACATGCCATAGAATAGGATTGCTCCCAAACTGGTTTTACATATGATAACTCTGTTGACGATTTTCAGACTTGTTTATTGGAGTATGGAGCTCCATGGGGGGATCCCAGGGATGGCAGAAGGACTTTTGATAATCCCCCTTCACTGGGACAGCCCTTCTTTTTCCATTTTGTATGTGGGACCTTGAAGGAAGATTCAACTTATTTATCGATCATCTTTCGGTACCAGGCCCTGCCTAAGTGCGAGGGACACATCAGTGAGCGATAGCGTTTGCTGTCCTCCGGAGTGTATGTGCTACAGCAAAGACACACAGTGAATGACAGGCATATGTAGCTACTCATTATACATTATATTTGTTACTTATTACCTATAGTTATTTATTGTAGGGTGCTAAGTGCTTTGAGAAAGTCAAGTAGAGCGGCAGTTTTAGACAGGGCAGGCAGGGCAAAGCTTAAGAAGAAAGTGACACTTCTATAAAAATCTAGAGGCAAAACCTTACCGAAGTTTTTGGGAAAAGATAAAAAATGGTAGACAGTGATATTTTTACAAAAAATCAGCAATGGGAATATTTGGGAGGGAAGGTGAAAGAATCCCCTATGTTCATATCTGGAGGCGGTGAGGAGTCAGTAACACCCAGAGAAGGAGATGAGGAAGGGAGGCAGGTGACTGTGTGGGGCTGGGAGGTGAGAGAGTTATGCTTTTCATCTGGGGAAGGAGTCAAAGGAGTCAGGGTGGGACTCTCTGGGAGTGAGAGTGAGGTGAGGGGGACAGGAGGACAATATCTGGGGAGAGTAAGAGCCAGTTCTGTGGATTGCAGGGGAAAGCATTCTACCAGCGGGATCAGAGGTACAAAGGACCGATGGTGGAGCTGTGTCTGGCAGGTAGAGGGGCAGTCGGGAGATAGGTGCCACTGCGGCAGGTGAGTACGGGGGTCAGAACAATAAGAGATGGAGGCAGGTATGGGACATGCAGACCACTGCATGCGGAAGGACCTTACTCTCCCTCTAAAAGAAAAGGAAGTCACTTCAGCGCTTTGAGCGGAGCAGTGGGTGAGTCCATTCGCACGTCAAATGGGTGCAATTGTTAGGTGCTGTCTACCTAGCTGGCTCTGACTCTTAGCCACCCTTTCTATGTACCACTGAGCACAACGCCACCTTGGCCTCCCCATTGTTCCTCTGTTCCAACCCACTGTTGCAGCCGCTGGGGCAGGCTGGCTCGTCAAAGGGTCTCTAGATTGCTGACTTTCTACTTTCCCTTCTCCAGGGACTGGTACCTCCCGAGGATATCTCCGATGGACTCTTGCCATCCTCACTTCCAAAGACCGCCTCAAAGGAAGGGGTGATTACAGTATCCAGGTTGGGACCAGCATGGAGAGTGGAAACCCATCGTTGTCCCAGGCTTCTTGGGACAGATCGTTATTTCTACTCCTTCTTTCATGCCGGGACATTGTGACTCCCAGAGTTTGAGGCCTGGATGCTAGGAGGCGGCCTTTGAATCCAGATGGTCCCTGGCCGGGTGGCCATCCAGACTGGTCTAGGATGGGTTTCTGGACACTAGGAGCTGCTTGCTCCAAATGTCAAGGTGAGTTTCTTGGGTCCGCAAGGGCTGTTTGGGGGCAGAGAAAAGATTGTTTGGGACTACTTGAGCTTGGGAAATTCGTATTTTGTTCACTCAAGTCACACATTTAAAAATCT
Organism: Echinops telfairi; assembly: GCF_000313985.2. NCBI lineage: Eukaryota > Metazoa > Chordata > Mammalia > Afrosoricida > Tenrecidae > Echinops > Echinops telfairi. The sequence goes on from NW_022103915.1 coordinate 37,115,778, forward strand.
ACTTCTCCCTTAGGCTTTAATGTTAACCTTAAAAAAACCCCTTATTTTCTGGCTAAATTGTAGCTGCTTAGTAAAATGTTGGGGATGATGTCTTCACTTTTCAAAAGCTCCTCCCACAGCTCACACCTCGGCAGTGAGCTCAACACACTGCCAGACCGCAGCCCAGACTGTACTGGTAGGTGCTGTACAGCCAGTGCTGAGCACAGCGCTCCCATGAGACAGAGGAGAACTGGCCCAGAGGGTTTTCCTGACAGAAATCTTCATGGAAGTCGATTTACAGGTCTTTTTCCTGCTTGAGCCCCTAGTGGGTTTGAACTTCTGATCTTTTGGTAAGTGTGTCCCCCTGTCAACCCCCCCTGAAAGAAAGAGGGGCCTGGCACAGTCTGGCAGTGGTAGTGCAGCTGGGCCAGACACTGAAGATGAGGGCGGGGTTCCAATCCCAGGGATCTGTAGGGGCTGCAGGGCAGACTGCCTGGCTGGCACTGTGCCTTTGGGCAGGGGGCAGAGGTAGAAACTTCTAGACACACTAGAATGGATTAAGAAAGGACAACATGTTCCCTTTTTCTATTCCCTATCTCCCCAAGAGTGCTGGAGATGTTGTTGGGCAAGCATTCGATTGCTATCCACAAGGTTGGTGGTTCAAACCCACCAACTGCTCTCTGGGAGTAAGATGAGACTGTCTGCTCCCCTATAGATCTACAAAGCCTTGGCACCCCTGCATAGGGTTTCTCTAAGTCAAAATGGATTCGTTAGCAGTGAGTTTGAATTTGCTTTGACTATTCCGTATCCCCAGGAGTCCTTTGGGAAGACAAGCCTTGGAAACCCTAGGAACACAGCTCTCTTGGCACACAGGGATCCTCAGGGGTCACACTCTGACTCAACAACAAACATGCCCTTTTCCAGACTGACGGGGTGGGGGGTGGGGAGCTGGAAGAGGGGGAGAACAGTGGCTGCAGATGTGCAGGCTGGCTTCCCTTCCACCATGTTGCTTACCAAGCTGTCTCCCCTTCTCCGGTCACACTGCCCTCACCCCAGCCCACCCCACCCCATTCTTGGCGCCACAGCAGTTTATCTTTGCCTCCCCGGCTCCCTTTGGCCTCTGCACGCAAGAGCCCTCCTTCCCTCCCTCCTTCCCTCACCCCCCACCCCTTTCTGCTTGCTGAGCTCTGGCCCTCCCCACTTCCCCACATTTCCACCCCCCAACTCTTTGTTGCTGAATTCAAGGTTCTCAATACAATAAAGCTTTGATGATTTGCCCCAATTGAGGAGGAATGTCAGCTGAAATTAATGAGGAGTCTGAATAATAGAATGTTAAAGCAAAGTTTAGTTGCTTTCAGGTTGTAAGACATCCTTTCTAGGGGAAGCGTTAGCATTTAAATGCACTAATAGCCTGTGTTGAGAAATGGGGCAATATGTCTGAGAGGACCTTTTAAAGGCTTTCCACAGAAAAGGACCATTTATAATGAGCATATACTTTCTTTGAGTCTGAGGATTTCAGCTCCTAGAACTGTTTTCCATTTTGGGGCCAATGTCTCTTTTTACCACTGTGATTTCACTGGGCTTCTCAGAGGTTCTTCATGAGATTCCCGTTCCTTTATTGAGGTGTTTTAAGCACATTTTATTCATTTATTTAAATTTTTAATAAATCATTGTATTGGGGGCTCTTACAGCTCTTGTAACTACCCATACATCAATTGTATCAAGCACATTTGTACATATGTTTTTAGCACATTATAATCTCATGAGCAATACATGATGATATTCCCCTTGCAAAAAATGAACACCTCAATAATACAAAAATGAAACCTTATCAATATTGAAATAGTTTCTGCACTCCAGTTTACACCCCTTTCTTTAAGGTGGTGATAATGAATATCCTTAATAAACTAGCCTACACAAATATCTCCCCTTGGGTCTTAGCCAAAACAACAACAACAACAACAACAACAAAAAACCTCTTTGCACTTTTCCCCCTAAAATGTCCTGGAAAATTTGCATCCATTTAAAAAAAATTTCCATGAACTTTTTGAGCCTCTTCACAGCGTTCCCATTTGGGAGTTCCTTCCTGCCATTTCTTAGTTGCTTGCCTTAAAAGACCAATGAAACACACTATATTCCTCTGGTTCCTTGAGCCTTCCTCACCACCACCATCCCATCCCCCCACCTTGCCCCCTACCACGACCCCAGTGCTGCTTCTCAATTCAGACTAGACTGGAACATGTGCACAGGTATGGAAAGGGATGGGAGCTCACAACACACAGAACCCAGGAACAGGAGCGGGAATAGCGATACCAGAAGGGTAGGGGGAAGAAGGGGAGAGGAAGGGAGAAAGGGGGAACCGATCACAGTGATCGACACATAACCATACACCCCTCTACAGGGGGAAGAACAACAGAAAACATGGGGGAAGGGAAACAGCAGTCGGTGGGAGAGATGAAAAAAAAACAATGTACAATCTATCTGGGGCTATGAGGGTGGCGGGGAGGGCAGAGTGTGTGTGTGTGGGTGGGGAGCTGATACCAAGGGCTCAATAGAATGTAAATGTCTAGGAGAGAATGAAGGCAACATTTGTACAAACATGCCTGATTCAACTGATGTATGGATTGTGATAAGAGTTGTATGAGCTCCCAATAAAATGATATTTTTTTAAAAAGAAACTATTCTGAAATATTCTGGGCACAATCAATTAAAGTCTAATGGTCTTGGGGGAAACAAGAAGACAGGCAGAGTTCAAGTCCTTGGCTTTCCCATTCAGCGCTCTTGTGCCTCACTTCATCCCTACTCCTTGTAAGGTGGGATAGTGGGTTACAGGTTACCCTGGGTCCGTTCAAACCCAGCACTTGCTCCATGAAAGAAAGGTGCAGTTTTCTGCTCCTGTAAACATTTCTAGGTTCAAATACCCAAACGAGTCTACGCTGTCCTACAGGGTCAACGAGAATGACTGGAAGGCAGTGAGTTTCCTTACCGTAAGGAGCGCCCTGGAAATTTCCTGCCATCAATTCAATTCCTTCCCAGAAGGAGCCCTGGAGGAGCCTTCATGGTGTAGTGAGATACTTATTGGGCTGCCGACCAGGTCAGTAGTTCAAAACCACAGTCACTTCCAGGGAGAATGATGAGACTTTCTATTATTCCTGTAAAGATTTAAGGCTTGGAAAGCCCTCGCAGCAGTTCAACTAAGTCCTATGGGCTCACTCTGAATTGGAACGGATTTGGTGGCAGTGTGCTTCTTTGTTTTTAAGGAGCCTTGGTGGCACTGTAGGTAAGTGTTGGGTGCCACCACAATGTCAATGGTTCAAACTCAGCAGCTCCTTGCTTCCGTGAAGATTTACAGCCTCCGTAAACCTATAGAGCCGTGGTTCTCAACCTGACCCCCCAACCATAAAATTATTTTCATTGCTACTTCATCACTGTCATTTTGCTACTGTGATGAACCAGACGACCCCTGTGAAAGGGCTGTTCGACCCCCAAAGGGTTTGAGACCCGCAGGTTGAGAACCGCTGCTCTAGCGGGTCAACTGTGAATTGGAACTGACTTGATGGCAGTGGATTTCCCCTTACCATCCCACTGCCACGGTCCACTTTTATATCTGCGGAGAAAACCCGCCAAAGCAGCAGCCCACGGCAGAACATTACCCGATGGTTACATCCAGATAGGCATAGGTTTGGGGGTATTTATGAGACTGGATTTTCTACTCTTCTGAGTGCAGGCCGTTTTTCATAATAATAATTAAAAAATCAAAGAAGACTTTTTAAATAGACAAACTCACCACATTCTAAGAAAAGCAAAGTGGCAAATGGCTCAGGTGGGGGTGGGAAGAATGGCTCTAGTTAGCCTGGTGGCCTCCTCCCGGGGATCCCCCCAGCCTTGCACTGGGGACAGCTGTGCCTCATTTGAGGGATCCGAGCAACAATAATGCCATGTGGTGTTTCAGCCATGTCCAAATGCTTCCAGCCCTTCTTCTCATACCCCCACGGCAGTCCTTGGAGGGTATGTCGCTGTCCCCAGTTGACATTAGCTCACACTGTTGTTGGTTGCCCGGGAGTCAGTCGATGCTCTCTCCCGGTGGCTCCGTGTGCACAGGGCAGAGCTGCTGCCCAGGGTTCTCAGGGCTGTGACCGTTGGGAAGTGGATCGCCAGACCTCTCCTCCGAGCCACCTCTGGGCAAGTACCTACCGCTTTGTGCCGCCAAGGACTCTTGCCCACAATAAACGCTCCCAATTTTCACTCTCTTACTATAGGCACTAGGCTTAGTTCTAGGTACTTGCATCTATTAACTCACTCTACCCTGATAATTCTGTGTGTTAGGTATTACTACTACCTCTTTTTATAGAGGAGAAAGTAAGGCATAGAGGAGTTAAATAATTTGCCCAAATAACAGTCCACAAAGAAATCCTACTTTGGTGAGTGGTGACTGAGGTTTTAAAAGCTCCCTGGTGGCCATCGAAGATGCAGCTATTGGTCTCTCCCTATCCAGAGGGAAGAGACTGATGAACATTGAAAGATATGTGGAAACAATTAGTCCAATGGACCACACAAACATCAGACTTCCTGACCCTGAGATCAAAAAACATAGAGGGTACCCAGCTATGACTATCAACTGCTCTATGTAGGACCTTCTAAATGTGAT
>NW_022103915.1:37121855-37126711 GCF_000313985.2 Echinops telfairi
GGTCCCTTTGTTTTCTCCTCCAGATTGTTTATCTGAAAGTCTGTTTTTTTTTAAAGGGACCCACCCAAGATTACAAGGCTCATGTGTCGCGGACAGGAAAATGAACCCATGCCCTTGGACACCTGCACCCTCATGGCATTACAGATGCCTTTCAAGGATTCCACAAGTGGATATCTGGTACCCTCCAGACTGTTAGGCTTGTAAATGTGTTTATTTGGCAGACTGACTATTTTACCAGCTTTAAATTCATTGTTATTCTTTAAATATGAGAAAGTTTTACCTGAAATTCCAAATGTATGACCTCCTGAAGTTCCAGCAATACTATCCTAGGATCCCACAAAGTAACACTGAGCTGGAGCCGAGTATCTGCTATCTCTTTAGGCTGGGCATGTGCTTTCAAATTTGCTCAAGTCCCCACTACTCTATATTGTCCCCCTGGCCTTTTCTGCAGTGCTGTTATCTCCCTGGTTCAGATAAACAGTTGATTTCAGAACTCCTGCACTGTAATCAAGCTGCAACTTCAAAGAAGCAGAATGTCACTTCTGCTCTGGTGCTGTCAAAGCCCAATCCAAGTCACTCACTCCTTCATCTCTCTGTCTAGTCAATCATCCATTCACTATCCACCCATCCTTTATTCTTCCTTTCTCATGGGTCCTCATTATCTCTCTTAGTGATTCCCAAACTGATCACATCCTTGATCAATCATATCCCAAATGAATCACTAATCACACCTCTGTGTCTTGGCTGATACCTACTTTCCTCCTACTCAGGACGAGAAGGGCTGCGTCAGAGGTGGGAGATGATCTGCCGAGGAGCAGCGTTACAGCAGCGGATTATTTTTCACGTGCTCTTCCTCCACCCACTTCTATTTCCACAAGGCTTTTCGAGTTACCAACTAAGAAAGGTTGTTAGCTCTCAGTTTCTCTGGTGGGGCAAACCCTACCTACACCTGCAACAAGGGTATATTTTCTATAGTTTATAGCTCAAGGAAACTTTGGCGCTTAGACGCTGACATGGTTCAAGAAACACTAAGCAATAGGCCTATTTAGCTAGTTGGTTGGGTTTAGAGATCTGTTTTTGTCTGAAGATTCTGAGCTCAGCTTTAATAATGATGGTCAGAAAAATTACTGAAAACGTTGCTTCATCTTAAGCATTCCTATAAGTTGGCTCCAGGCACTGTCGTTAGAGAGGCTTATGTTATTGCCACGAAGATGGGTGGCTGCTGATTAACCCCGGTGGGCCCTAGAGAACTGGGCGGAAGCCAGTCTGGTTTCTGCTCCGTCTCTGCATCGAGTCCAAGCTGTGAGCTCAGCAATGACTGCAGAGTCCGGATGACAGGGTCAAAGTGAGAGGCTGGACAAACCCCAGATGGGTTCTCAGACCCCAGGGACAGCCAATAGCAATAGACTTCAACCTCCGATTCTAAATGAAACGAGCAGAGATCTGGAAGTGGTCCAGAGGAGCCAGCCCCTGAATCCCACAGCATCAGGCTGAGAGGCAGTTAGATCGACCTTCTCTGCTCTCATAGACTCCTAGGGAAACTTGGCGATTTCAATCAGTAGATAAGAATGTCAATCACAGAGTGAGACTTTGCAGGTGATTTGATCAACACTGACACACACAGAATTCAGATACAGAAAAGTGCAGGGAAGCCAGGTTCCTGTAGATTTGCCATGACTATATAGCTAGGCTTGTGCAATCAAATTTGAATATAGATGGTTCGGACAGGCTCTTAATCATCCAAGATTAAGCTATAAAGGCAATGATATCTAATGAGTAAAGGTAAAAACTGGGGTCATAATTCAATTGCTTCTGCTAGTCCTCTAGTTCATGTGGGAATCCAGACAAAGTATAATTTCTCATCAGCTCCTCAGATATCGGGCCAATTGCTCATTTGCTCCTTCGGATATCGGGCCACACCACAGCAGACTGGTCCTCCAGACACACCATGATTTGTGACTAGTTGTCCATGAAGGGCTTTAGGAGAACACAATTGGCAAAGACTTTGGCCAAATAAAATGAGTCCTTCCCTTGTGTTCTAAAGCTTAGTGTGAAAAGTGGATTGTTTGGGACTTCAAGAATCTGGGACCAGGGCACTAGGAGGACTGAGGGTGAAGGCTGAGGAAAGGCAAGGGTCTGGGATGGGACTGGAATCCTCATATGGATCAGAAGGGGTTCTTGGGAATTAGTGGAGATAGAATAGCATTTCCCCCTGTACTCCTCGGTCAGCGTTCTCCTGCTTAAACTGATGTCTGCTTTTGGGGAAAAGGAAGTTTGCTCCACATCACTGAGCAACCAGGAGAGGCACCTGGGTCCCACACCCTCCCCAACCCTCTTTAAAAACAAGATGCCCTCCATGGATTCTAAGGCCTGGCCACCCCATGTGTGCGGGCTGGGCATTGTGTGCCAGAGGGTCTTCAACGGTTTTTTTGTCATTTTTATTTTTGGACTAGATACCAGGCCTTTCTGCCAAGTGTCTCTGAGGGGATGTGAACCTCCAGTTTCACCTTCCCGCTCCAGTAGTCCTATAGCTTTGTGACTGGGCATGTCAACAAGAACATAAGAGTTGGAGGTTGAAGGATGAGCAGGGATGGGTGATGAAGACCTGGCCTACGGCTGTGACAAGGTGTGAAGAGGTCAGGTCTACAGTGCTGACAAAGGGAAAGAGGAGAATACAGAGAGACTGGCTATCCTGCAGTGATCAAAGTTGACGGTACAAAGAACAAACACGAGTCCATTGTCTTGGCGTCCCCACACAGAACTGCCTGATCACGAGATTTTGGCAAGGCAATCCCCCTTCACCCTCAACCAATTGGTTAGCTAGTGACCAATGATGCAGTAAGATGGGGCTGAGCCAATTCAATTCTCTTTTCAGAATTTTCACTACAAAACACCCAGGCAAAAAGAAGTGACACTGAAGGTGAGAGGCTGGGGCGCAGGGGGCAAAGCTAGTGGACGAGCAGAGCCACAGAGATGGGGCAGATCTGTACAGACAGAGCTGCCTTCAGCAGACATGCAGCGAGCAGCAGACACACCCGGGCAGCGGCTCCACAGGGTGTCCAGAAGTTGTCCAATTCCGTTCCAATTCTAGACCATCTGTACCCTTTTACCTGAGCTAACCAAACCACTTCTTTCCCATGAAAAGAACCCAACTCTAACAGTCAGTACAAGTTCCGGGTACGCAAGTAAAAAAACAGAATTGTTATCTGAAGACCTTTACTTAAGGGAGAGTGAGTAGGCTGGTTCCCTGAACAAACAGTCTCCCACCATTGATTGCTTGGAAGCATCTTGTGTACTTGAGATTAGGTTTCAAGCAGGAAATGGTGTGACCTAATTTCTTTCTTTCTTCTAAACGATTTCAGGGTCAGCCAATGCTATGTCTGAGTCCCGAAGAGAGGAAGTCTTGACATCTACAAAGAACTGGTCTGGTCTGAGAGAGTTAAGTCCTTTTTAAGATTCAGGTCTACAAATCTCTCTGAGGAAGGCTTGAGAACCGGGACTTTGTGCCTAGTTAAAAGGAGCGAAAAGTGTGGCAAAAAAAATGCTAGTTCACCGACAAGCTCTCTTGAGCCGTTTCTCATCTCCGAGAGAGCTGAACTGGGAGAAAAATTGAGAGCAGCTATTGTCCATATGAGACCTCATCTATTATGTCCACAGGCTCTTGGAAATACCCCCCGCACCCCACCCCTCCCGCAAGGCTGCCATCAGTACTTGACTGAAAACACATGGAAGGAGCTCACTCAGAGCAGGAATTCATTATTGGAAGAAGAAGAAGGGAAAGTTTGTCTCTGCTGCTGGGAGAGCTGCTCTCTGGAAAAATCACGGGGCTTAGAGGGAATTTGAATCACGTCTGGTAACGAGGGGAGGAATAGAGGTGGAAGGGCCCTTTTCCAGAAGGTTTTTCGCACAAAGCATGATGGTCCCAAGAAACTCAAAAGGACTTGCTCCATTTTAGATGTGCTCTTGAAATCAGGCCAAGGCTCACTTTAACCCATCATCCATTCCCAGCATGGGGAGTGTCCTTTCGTTCCATGGGTAAAGCATCCAAGGTTAACTGATTTTTTTTTCCTGGATACGGGCTGGGAAATGAATTGATCTCTCTTCCTTAGCACTACCTCATAGTTCTTCCATATTCGCCAAGTGACCTCAAGGACAGGCACAGATACGGAGTAAATGTGAAGGAGGGACACATTTGCCAGCCTACTGGGCATTCTCGTCATGGCAGACATTACAGACGCTCACTGAAACCTCGTTCTCCTCCTCTCCCGAGCCAGATACACGGGGTGCACTTCCCCTCCTCCAAGTGAAGAGGGGGCGTGTATCAGCTTGACCTGGAGAGAAGAAAGGTTGTGTGGCATTTCTTGGGAGCAGCACCCAGTGTTCAGCCTCTCTTCTCCTGGGGTGGGCCATCTGTGGAAGTGCCTGTTGATACTGACAGCGTGGAGTCGTCACACGGAGGAGTGTTTCCCTGGAGTGCTGCCTCTCACACCTAGGCAGACTTAAGACTTGGGGCCAAGGCTTTGGTTATGCAGCAGAACCAAGTTGGCTTTGACTTCTCCCCAGCAATCTATTGGGCTCCCCTCCTTGAGGATCAATTTGGAGCTCTGGAGGTGCTGTGTTCTGCCTCCACTTGGAAAATCCGAGAGGTAGGCAACGTGCTTCCTCATATACTCAGTATATTCAGCCGAGCGGCGCGACGGGCTTTTTGCTTCTCTTAGGGTAGAAGAGGCCTCTGTGGCAGAATAAAGTCCCTTCGTGGCCAGGGGACACACTGGCACCAAGGGTATTGCAATCAAGGCCTGGAGAAGTTGATGCACCCACTTGGTTCTTAGACCACACTTTTTCAGGCCAGAATC
>NW_022103915.1:37128551-37130648 GCF_000313985.2 Echinops telfairi
ACCCCTCATCTGTAAAGGAGGAGCAAGCCGCAGGAGTTTCTTGGGAGGATGAGATAGGGTGCATCTGACATGCAACAAGAGGGCAGCCCATGTAGACACCACCCGTTGGGCTGCTAACCCAAGTTCACAGTTTCGAAACCACCAGCTGCTCCTTGGGAGAAAGACGGGGCTTTCTACTCCCTTAAAGAGTTACAGCCTGAGAAAGTCACAGGGGCAGTTCTACCCTGTCCTGTAGGGTCACTATGAGTCAGCATCAACTCCATGGTAGTACGGTTGGTTTGGGGTTGGTGAGAAGGTGGGCTGAGTTGTCACTCCCTGGGTGTGGAGAGTGGTCTCTGCATTTCCTGGGCTCAAGGGTGAAGCCACTGAACCTGTGGGAAGATCAGCATTTCTCGTACATTTTGCAAACCCCTTTGCGTGCCCCGTTTTCAAATGTGAGCTGTTAGCTGTCCTCTCAGGACGGACAAGGAAAGTGGAGAGAGACCAAATTAATAGTTGCGGAGAACAACAACAACAACAACAATCACCCAACCAAACAGAAAACCCTCTTTCTCAATTTCCCAGATAGACTCTTTATGTTTGCAATTAGCCAACCCAGGTGCTAAGAATTCACAGGAAGCGTACCTTTTAATCAGCTGCAAAACATCAGTTGCGTTTCCCCAAACCTTCTCTGAAAGCTCACAAGCGCTCCCAGTGCATCTCAGTCAGAGGGAGTCAACACGACCACTGCCTGGAGCGGCCACCTCCCCTACCTCTTCCCTGCCATGAAAACCCTCCCTGGCCCAGGTCCAGCACCCCTGCCTAGTCCTCCGGAATCACTGCCCTGATTCACGCCAGCTGAATACAACGCGCCTCTTTGCTTTTGCCGTGGTAGCATGTCGCCCGGGCATCTGACTATCGTGCCACTTTCTGTGACTCTGCTATCCAGTACAGTGGGTTGTGCCTGGGTCCCCCCCCTCCCCCCCCGGCCCCCACCTCAATCATGGGAACACATTTTGCAAGGCTGGGGACCATAACCTATTGCTTTGGAGCTTGGCTTTAGCACTTGGCCCCTCATGTGTGTTCAGCATGTACCGAGTCAGTCCGTCGGTCTTCAACCATCGAGCCCAGAAAAAACGAAACCAGTTGCAGTCAAGTGGCTTCTACCGCATAGGGACTCCACGTGAGTCAGCGTAGACATGTGCTCCGTGGAATTGGGGATGGCTCATTTCTCAGCAGTAGATTGTCAAGCCTTTCTTCTGAGGTGCCCATGGTTGGACTTCAACCCTCCCATCTTTGGGTTTGAGAGCATGAACCGGGACAAGATTTGATTTCCGTCGCCAAGGCCACGGAGACCTCGGAAGAAAAGAACAGAGTGACCCTGCAGACAACCACTAGGGCTGTAAGGGCTTGGCTTAGAGAAGTCCCAGGAAGACTGAAGGTCTAGCTCGCCTCGCACGGAGCCCAGGCTGAGGCGTTGGCCAGCCGCCTCGTGGTGGTGGGCTGGGTGTTCCGAGCAACATGACTACATTATTCTCTGGGTCAGCAATTGATTTATGTGCTCAGGGACTAGCCCAGTGTTGGGCTTTGAATCTAAAGGAATCATTCCATCTTTCATTAGATACTGCATGAATCTCATTCTTTATTCTCTGGGTCTATACAACACATAATAGAGAAACGTGAATTTACACCACAATAGTTATGTGGTTGATGACCTTCCAAATGCTCCTAACGCCATCCGTGCAACGATTCTCAGTTGGATTTGAACCTGTCAGGGAATTCTGAGACCATTGACCTTCCTTTGACAGATCTGACACGAGGGCAGAGCCCCAAGTCCATGCTCCCCCACACCCCCCGCCTCCCCCATCTTTCCAGGATTTTATTTCTGAATCAGTTACTCTTTGAAGAACCCAATTCCCTTACATTTACTTTTCATTCAAGGGACAATACTTTATTCGGAAATGCTCCCTCCTGTAATTACAAATCCTGTTAGTCATCCTCCTCCTCTCCATGGGGGGATTGTGAGCTTTAATTAATGAATGTGGTGCAGCCGTATAAGTGCAAATTGTTATTGTGATGGCAGTTGTCACCTGATGGCGGCACAGGCTCCCACCCCAC
>NW_022103915.1:37131414-37135580 GCF_000313985.2 Echinops telfairi
TACAAGGTTGTGCCGCAGACCCTTTGTTGGCGTGGATGTGGGTGAGCCTCAGGGGGTCATGTCTTTATCTGCCTTCATTTATCCTCCCTATTGAAGGGCTCCTTCAGGACATCGGTCAGTCTCCGGGGGGAATGATTTGGAGAGCGACAAAAGAATTTGGGCCCTTTGGGGGAGGGGGCTTCAGAATTCAGTAAACATCTGGACAGGGGAGGCAGGTTCTCAAGCAGTCTAGCTGGGGGGATGTCAAAGGGGGAAAGCTGTGCGGCCCGCTCTCCGCGCTGGGGCGACGCTTGCTGCAGAAAGACAGACAGAAGCCCCCGTAGGTAGATAGGAAGGCTATTCTAAAGCTGCTCTGTTGGTCCCTCTCGGTGAGCGCAGTGCTCCGCGTGTTGGTTCTCACGGCGAGTCTAAGGAAATAGCCGTTTCGCATGGCCGGCGAACAGCATGTGACGGATGCTAAGTCTGGGTGTGCTACGAATAACCCAAGGTTGCACAAGCCGGGCCGCTATTAAGAAGTTCTCAAGCACTCTGTCATCCCCGAGGCTTGTAAAACACTTTGTACTTCAGGTAACCGGTAGGGTCTCCATCAGGATGGAAAAAACCAACAAAACAAAACAAAAATGGAGCACTGTGAGGCTATGTGACTTCCTTTCACCCCCACAGTGAGATTCTGAATCTGAACTCTTGACTCTCAACACTCACTTTATTGTTGAGTCCATCCATTTAGAACGAAGGAGTCAGCCTGATTCACCATGCGCCACATAGCACTACTCAGTCCCCTCCACTCCCCAAATGGACCCTCAAACAGTCAAAGAAGCTGGCCTCTGTCAAGAGACAATGGGATGTGGGTTTGTCCGAATTCGGGAGCTGATGGCCAGTCGGTTCAAGTCCCACGGACTACCAGGAAGGAACCTTCCTCAACTGTCCTGGTGGACACGAGGTTTCCTCCTCGATCCTTTTGTATCCTATTGTTTTAACCTACAGAAGATATTATTTTGGTCCAAACACATATAAGTATGTGTCCTATAATAAATATTGAGCTCCTAAAAGTAAGGACTATGTAAACAACAACAACAGCAACTTTTTAAAAAGAACTTCATATCCCCTGAGCCCTGACTGGTTGCGAACAATAGATGTTTGACAAATGCTTGCTGAGCTGAGCTCACTGAGTGGAGGTTTAGTCATAGTCAAGAAAGAACGCTGAGTCCTTTGGGAGAGGTTTTAAAGAGAGAAATCAACAACCTGAATCGATTTAGCATCTTTGGGTAATATATTAGTACCTGGGTTTCGCCAACACAAAGGGCTAACTTGCACAGCCGGCCAAAGAGCTTCCCGGTTCTGACAGAGAAGTGTGGACCCAATCTCATTGTAACCCAGCCCTGGAATGAAACTCTCCTCTGTAACTTTCTCTCAACTGTTAGTTTGTTCGAGTTTTAAAAAAGGGGGACAGAGAGAAGAAGAAAACCATTTTGGGGGGGAAATGTTTGGCTTATGACTTTGGACACCCTGTCTGGTGTCTAAGTGTTGGACTAGTCCAGTGCTGGCATACTGGATATTCCATTACACCAAAGTCTCTGCCCAAAGGAGATTCTGTTTGGGGTAAGGGAACTATGGTTTGTACATGCTAATCTGTGTGCAGTGACAGACTATGATATCCTACTCCTCTGCTCTAAAATCTGGGAATAAATCGGTCCACATCGCATTTTTAACTCGTAATATTTGAGTTAGATTTCAACAACTGCATTGGACAAAGTATCATCTCTAGGGTCTGTACCTCGGGCTTTTCTTAAAGGGCTGTGTCATCAAATATTCTTTCTCTTCCTCTCATAGTAATTGCTATTATTGTTAGGTGCCAACCCTATCTATGTACATAGTACACAGTGATGGAATTCTGAAATGTCAGCTGGGCAGGTGGCCATCCAGATGAAAGACTACACTTTCCAATCGTTCTTGCCTAATCAACAGACTGGCCCATATGATAACACACAAAAATATTGTGTGTAACATCTAAGAAATGTCCTAAAGAAAGAGATGCTTTTCCATGCCCTCCTCCCGTGCCCCGCTGCCAACTCCACTAATTGCCTGGAGGACATGATATTGAGTCATAACAATTAGGGCAACACTCTAGATCCCAGGGGACAACAAACTAGGGGTCTGGGTCCGTGGACAGCCACAGGAAGCAGAGCTGCCAGTGTAGTCATGGACCACACTCCTCCATAACACTACACAGGAATGCACTAACCCTCTGTCTTGTTTGCCACTGGTGCCTTGGGTTGTGGTTATACCCAGCCAAACTTCCAACCCAACTATGTCCTGGCTCTGCGAGTTTCTTGAGGGCCCACTGTACCATGTGAATGAACCATTGTAACTTAGATGTTCAGAATTCAAGATTCCAGATGGCCCTGGAGTATCTTAACAGGGGCCCATGAGGCCTGTGAGAGAGTTGCCATGGGGCCACCAGCAGGACAAGGAAGGGGGTCCAAACCCATTTTTGATTTTTTTCTAACCTTAGGAGCCCAGTACTTCCAAGTACTTGGAAGGGGACTAAAAACCCAAATTTAAGGCAGTGGAACAAACATGACTTCACCATTTGGGAACCAATGTCCTCACCTGCAAAAAGGTATTAGATAAGACAACACGTTCTCCTTCTGGAAGAACATAAAGTTAACTTTGGGGGAGTAAAGTCGTTTGTCACTGAGTAACAGACAGAAAGCACACCCACTGTACAGAAGATCCAACCAGAAGCTGCGCCAAGGCTTATACTGCAGTGACAGAGAGAGAAAAGACCCATCAAACATGCTTAAGGAGACGGATTGTGGAAACATGTCAAGCTTACAGCTACACACAGCTGCACAGGGTAATTGCCTACAGAGGGCAACGGATGACTAAACCTCTTTGGAGATAAATTTGGGAATATATTGTAAAGATGAAATTGTGTATAACTCTGACCAGTCATTGCACTTTTTGATCTATATCTACAGGACCCTCAAATCTGCATACCGAGGCATGTGCAATTACGTCCCTTCAGTTAGAACCATTAGTGATCTCCATTGACAATGGAATCACTATTTATACATTGAATGTGAACACCTCGATTCCAGGGGAAAAAACCCGATCTATATGTCACAACGTGGATCTATGACCAAAGCAAGTTGTGGAATAATAAACCACTTATGCAAAGTGTAGGGAGCATTCCAAACAAGCCATCGTGCTACCTTTCGTTTGGAGTCACGGATGCAGAAAAGCTTTTAACAATCGAGGATGAGGATGCCTGTCAGACCCTGGGGAGCGTGACATCTGGGATGGAGAGGAGGCTGGGGAAGGGACGGGTTGGGGATAGGTACAAAGGAATTTTGACAGTTGTCAAGTTTTATTGCTGGGATTCAAAATTGCAAGCAAACAAATAGAAGCACACTTGGAAGTTTGCTCCTTTTGGATGCTTGGTGCATGGGTGCTTATTTTAGTCTGTTCAGAACTGCTGTTTTTCCACATTGAAAACAAAAATCTCTCTTGAGGGCTAATAGCCAGAGGAGAAACACAGTGACCAAAGCAGAGACCAGAATGGGAAGATGCCAAGGAAAGAGGGAGTGTGAAGTGAACACTGAAAGAGGAGAA
Source organism: Echinops telfairi (assembly GCF_000313985.2). Lineage (NCBI taxonomy): Eukaryota > Metazoa > Chordata > Mammalia > Afrosoricida > Tenrecidae > Echinops > Echinops telfairi. The sequence goes on from NW_022103915.1 coordinate 37,135,030, forward strand.
GAGAACTAGACTGAGGGGAGGGCGGGGGCGCGGCGGCAGTCCTCCTCATTTCCTTTGGGAAGCAGCAAGTCCCTTGCCCAGAGGTGGGCAGAAGCAGAAATGAACATTGCTGGGGCCTGGACTAGCGTCCTGGGGCTTCAGTGGCCCCTGGAACACCAGGGGGCAACGGGACAGGCCTATGCTGGCCCCTTCTCCGTGACTTCTAGAGGGGACTTCTCTCTCCTTGCTCCGGGATGCCAGTCTGTGCTAGGTGCATGATCTGGCAGAAACCTCCATACCTGGGGGGGTGGGGGTCAAAAATCCCAAATCTTCGGTCATTTTCAGTCCATCAGGCAGAACACTTTTAAGATGGGTAGCTACATCTGTAGACAATTGGACATCCCCTCACAGAAGGGTCACAAGGAAGGGACAAGCCAGCCAGGGTGCAGTATAGCACCGATGAAACTCACTCTTCCTCTAGTTCTTTAATGTTTCCTCTCCCCACCACACATACTATCATGACCTCAGTTCTACCTTACAGATCTGGATAGACATGAGCATGTACATTGGTA
>NW_022103915.1:37136194-37138231 GCF_000313985.2 Echinops telfairi
GTTGGACTTGAGGGGGCGGGGAAGGGAAGAGCTTCTCAATCAATCATCCAGCTGGCTCCGGAACAGTGACTAACAAAATGGGGTGGAAGAACCGAGTGTGACAAGGGGACAAACAGAGGAGATGAATGCCTCTTTGGATGAGCTTCCAAACCCAACTGAACAACTCTTCTTGAACATGGAAGCAAAGCAAAGCAAAACAAGACACATCATTTTCTAGCTCTTAAAAAAAATAAATAAATTCACTGTTTCCTTGTTTTCTGAATTCCTATACTGGGTGGATAAAGAAATAGGAAAGCGGCCTCATTCCCAGCATCTGCCCCGGCTCTCTCTCAGGGTGTCCTGCGTCTCCCAAGAGGTTCTTCAAGCCCTGGGCTTATGCTACTTACTCAAACGTAAATGAGCAGAGGCCAGCTGTCACTTTCAACCGGCCACACCTGAATGTGCTTAAATTATATAGATGAAAGACATGCTGTATCTCACCAAGAGACTAAGACTTATCTTCCGTCTGTATTTTTTTTTTCCACTTTCCAGAAGTAAAGGCTCTCTGGGACTTGACATATATCATCATCTTCTTCTTCTTCTTCTTCCTCTTCCTCCCCTTCCTCTTCTTCCTCTTCCTCCCCTTCCTCTTCTTCCTCTTTTTCCTCTTCCTCCTCTTCCTCTTCTTCTTCTTCTTTTTTTAAACACACTTTTCTACATGTGTAAGTCCAAACCAAACATAATATAACAAAGCTTGGCTATAACAAAATCTTGGCTTTTGGTTCCCAAATGTTCTCTAGAAGAAAAGATGGAAGTGCAGAGAGCAAGAGAGAGAGGGAATACCGAGGCCCCTCACTCAGCCCAAGCCTCTGCTTCCTCTCACTCAGCCCTCGGGCAGGAGCTGTTTTTTCACCAGGAGAGCCAGAGGGCAGCAGGAATGCCAGGCCCCGGGCTTTGTCTGAGCCTCCAGCAGCATCCGCTGCAGTCTGGCTGCTTTCAGTGACAGAACCCCTCTTCTTGGGCCATGTCCCAAGAGGCCCAGGGGTCCCAGACTTGCTCTGGATGGCACAATGTTTGCTGAGGATGCAAAGGACCCCCCACCAAATGTGGATCAAGTGGGAGCTCACCTGTAACCTCTTTTCCACCAGGAGCAGTCAAATGCTGCTGAGGGTCAACCCCATCAGAGGCAATTCCCACAGAACACCTACTTCCCCGAAGTTTCCACTAAGTCTCAACATGCCTTGGCTTCATCTAGGGTTAGCCAGACCTCGAAGTTCTCCCATTGGGTAGGCATTGGGGCTTTCATGGTGAACTCTGGGAACAAAAGGAAAACTGGGGTCACAGGACCCTTTCCCCACCCTATCCATCTTCAGTTGTGCGGATGAACTGAGTTCTCCTGCTTGGGGCTTGGTCCCGCTCAGGTTCCAGGAGGCCAGGATGCTGGTGGCTTTCCTTTGAGGCTCCAGCCTTTCCTGGGTCCTGGGTGCAGCCACCAGAGGTCAGGATGCTGGGCAAATACTGAACAAAGCAGAATGCAAACAGGATGGCATTCCCAGGCTAATGGCCTGTGCCAGGCGGCCTCCTGAAGATGCTGGGAGGGGGTTCTTTCTTTGACTTTTTTCCTTTCTTTTTCTAAAGGGAGAATAGTTCCGCTTTCTATTTTACTACAACAATAGCCTGGAATGGCTCCTTCAAGTGTGTCAAAAAGCAGCCTGAGAAATCTCTACCCAGCCCCTCCGTCTCACCAGCCTGTGGTTTTATTGTTTCCCCATCCCAGGGAACAAAGGGGAGGGCAGGGTAAAGGCCTCACTCCTGGCTGTTCTCCGCATCCGAATCCTTCAGAAGCAGTGAGGGAAATGGCCTCTGGAGCCCGTAAATCACACTCACCTCCCCTTTCAGTTTGCTCTCAAATCTTGGGAGCACCTTGTGATAGGAAAGGCGGCGGTGCTGAGAGGGTTGAACCCAGTGACCTTGTGGTAGAGGCAGGTGGGCTCCAGGGTTCCCAGAAAATCTCAGAGAGAAAGGTTCAGCCTGGGGTGCGATGGTGGGGGGGGGGGG
>NW_022103915.1:37138331-37152292 GCF_000313985.2 Echinops telfairi
CCTCTTTTCCACCAGGAGCAGTCAAATGCTGCTGAGGGTCAACCCCATCAGAGGCAATTCCCACAGAACACCTATTTCCCCGAAGTTTCCACTAAGTCTCAACATGCCTTGGCTTCATCTAGGGTTAGCCAGACCTCGAAGTTCTCCCATTGGGTAGGCATTGGGGCTTTCATGGTGAACTCTGGGAACAAAAGGAAAACTGGGGTCACAGGACCCTTTCCCCACCCTATCCATCTTCAGTTGTGCGGATGAACTGAGTTCTCCTGCTTGGGGCTTGGTCCCGCTCAGGTTCCAGGAGGCCAGGATGCTGGTGGCTTTCCTTTGAGGCTCCAGCCTTTCCTGGGTCCTGGGTGCAGCCACCAGAGGTCAGGATGCTGGGCAAATACTGAACAAAGCAGAATGCAAACAGGATGGCATTCCCAGGCTAATGGCCTGTGCCAGGCGGCCTCCTGAAGATGCTGGGAGGGGGTTCTTTCTTTGACTTTTTTCCTTTCTTTTTCTAAAGGGAGAATAGTTCCGCTTTCTATTTTACTACAACAATAGCCTGGAATGGCTCCTTCAAGTGTGTCAAAAAGCAGCCTGAGAAATCTCTACCCAGCCCCTCCGTCTCACCAGCCTGTGGTTTTATTGTTTCCCCATCCCAGGGAACAAAGGGGAGGGCAGGGTAAAGGCCTCACTCCTGGCTGTTCTCCGCATCCGAATCCTTCAGAAGCAGTGAGGGAAATGGCCTCTGGAGCCCGTAAATCACACTCACCTCCCCTTTCAGTTTGCTCTCAAATCTTGGGAGCACCTTGTGATAGGAAAGGCGGCGGTGCTGAGAGGGTTGAACCCAGTGACCTTGTGGTAGAGGCAGGTGGGCTCCAGGGTTCCCAGAAAATCTCAGAGAGAAAGGTTCAGCCTGGGGTGCGATGGTGGGGGGGGGGGGCATGTACAGTAGAGAAATAGGCGGTCCGGGACCGCCTCTTTCAGTAACGCATTTTCTCTTCCACTTTACAATCTTGTCTGACAGCCATGCCTGGCTTTTTTAACCTCCACCCAGTCATGGTATTCTTGGTCTTCCACTTTTTTCTGAACAACTCCCTCTTCCCTGTCAAAAACCATGAACTGAGCAGTAAGCACCAAGGAGGCAACTCTGTGGATCTTGTTCCCACAAGGGTTATTCCAAGAACCCTGATGGCCGAGTGGTTAGGGACTGGACTGCTAGCCACCAGGTCAGCAGTTTAAATTCACCAGTCACTCCATGGGCGGAAGATGTGATTTTTCAATCCTGTGAACAGTTCCAGGCTTGGGAACCCCCCGGGCAGGTCTATCCTAGCCTATAGAGTCGCTATGAAGCAGAAGCGACTAGATGGCAGTGAGCCCCCAGCTGGGCCAGGCACTGGGAATGCTGTTTGCCCAAATGTCCAGGGATCAAGGCGCAGGTGTCGCGTCAGAGTTACAGGTTATGTGAGCAGAACAGGCTTTCCTGTCCCTGGAACTTGTCCGTAGAATTTCCTAAAACCCTCATCTAAAATCACCACTGACTAAAGGAAACCCAAAACCCGACGTTTCCCAAACCACACCATGTACCAGGCAAATACAAACCCAGCCTTCTGATTGCTCACCAGCTCGACACCCTTAGAGGCTATGTAACAAAGGGGCCTGCTGTTTGCTTTGCCTAATCTGCTCTTACAATCTCTGCTTCTTTGTCAGAAAACAATATTTGCGATTGTTAGAAAAATATTTACCAAGGAACTTGGATAGCAGAAGTCAAAGGCTAAGAGCCAGAGGTCAGTAGCTCTTACCCCAAATTTCCCTGGACCTGCGAGTCCCTGCTGGGGAGCTGAGCTCCGCCAAACAAACACACTGCTGCCCGGGTCCATTCAGCAGCAGACATTTGAGAAGGGGAGGAAGGGAAGGCACTGGAAGGCTGCACTATGTTCCTTAGCCAGAAACACGCACTCCACCTCCTGCCACATAGAACCCCAGCTCCGTCTTTGCAAGGGAGTCCTCTCCACAGGGGCGTTGCAGGGACCCCCCCACCCCCACCCCCACTTCACAAACTGAAACTACTCAACGCGCACCCCCCTAGAGGGCAGATGTTCTTGCTAAGGGCAGCAATGGCGATAGGCTCCCCTGTGGTCAAAGGCCAGATGCTACCTTCACATCTCTGTGGGTGAGGCCGCATGCCTGTCAATGGAGGACAGATGTGTATCCTGAGAGCCTCCGAGGGACCCTTACCTCACAAAGGAGACAGTGCCCTCCCTCGTGGGCTGACTCTTCCAAGTTGGGTGGGGTTGTGGAGCTGTGAGGCTGCAGGGGCACACCACTGTCCCCAGAGTGTTCAACAACCAGGACTGAGACACTACTTGTAGGTCAGGTGAGCTTCGAGTTGAAGGTACTTCACTCTGAGCCAGAACTCTACTTCTTCCAAGTCCCATACCGCAGGGCACAGGCTGGCAAGGCCTGGTCCCCAAGGGAAAGGCCCTGCTAGGACGTGAAAACCGAGAAAGGAAATAGAGGAACGAGAAGGAGACGGGGACGGTCGGGCTCATGGAGTGATGACAAAGTGCCCCCCCCACCCCAGCTGCTGGTCTGGTTCTTTAGCCCCACCAGGGAGATGGCCGGGAGGCAGTGCTGGCTCCTCCCTACGGGTTTGAGACCTTACTGGCCAGTCCCTCACTCTGAGGACCCCCAGGGTAGGGCAGTTTCTAGGTTGCTTGGTTTGAGACGCTTTCTTCGGTTGTTATGAAATTCTGTAGTTCTCCCTCAACCCCACTTCAGTCGTCTGTCAAACTCTTGCTGCAACTGCCAATCTCTTTTCTAGCATCGGTCAGTTCTGGCCTTTGAGTCTGTCCTGAAGTCTCCACAGTGGTCATCACCACTGGCAATGACTGGGCAGCAGGCGGAGCAATGAGCACTTTAAAGATATGGCTTACCCAAGGACCTTACCTTGGAGAACCAGGCCTTCCTCCTCGATGGTGTAGACAAATGAGATGAAAGGAGCCAGAGGGGACTTGGCAATGAGAACCTGCACACAAAGCATATTTTCTCATGTTAGGCCGAGGAGATATTAGGGAGGCACCTTTACTCACTCCCCTTCCCACCAAAAATGTTGAGGCAAAGTGGGAACATATGACTCTAAGTCGTACGGTTTATTTAAATCAAAGATTATTTTAAAAGGAAATGCTCAATGAATTGGACCCCAATCAGAGTGGTCACTTTGAAATGTCACACGACTCTTATTCTGTTACTGAATGCTTCTAGAAAGAAGTCTCCTTATTTTATGTCATTACTCAAACAGCTACTTTTCTGTCCAAACATAGCTGAGCCTGACATTCAAATTTTATTCATCAAATTTAGACAAAGCCACCCTTAGAAGGAGTGACCATCTCTGAATACATAACTACTCCTCACTTATTGACGGTCTTGTTACCTGACATTTTGCATTTACAAAAATAATAAACGATCCACTCTCTGACTGTTCTGTGCATGAGTGATACATCTGGGAGGAACGCTGGCTCCAATGGTCAAGGTTATGTGTCAATTTGGTTGTGCCACACACTAATTATCAAAGTGGTCTGAAAGTCATGCAATGATGTAATCATCTTCCATTTTGTGATCTGAGATGTGTATCCCCCGTTTTCACATCATAGCCTGGTCTTCTAAACTGGGCCACACTGATAAATGAGAACAGGGTATATTCAAAACAACGTGCTATAGAACAAGCTAACTATACTAGGCTGTGTGGTGTGGCTGGCTCCCACGCTTCGCTCCTGCCTGTATTCATGTCCGTTGTTGTGTGGCTGCATTTCTTCTGACTAAGGAGTGGAGTATTTCCGGTCACCCTTGACTGTGGGTTTGGCCTCATGACTGGCTCTGGGAAGTAGGTTATGTTAGTTTCCAGCCTAGCCCTCGAGAAGACTCACATCGTTCTACTTGTCCACCCATGCTCTGCCAGTGCCACAGCAAAACACACCCAAGCTAGTCTGCTGTCCTGGAAGGGTGATGAGTGTCCCGAAGCAGAGCTGCCAGCTGGGCCGTCACCCTCAGAGATCCCTGTGCATATGGATTAAATGCTTATTGCTATTAGCCTTTGAAATCTTTGACTTGCCACAAAGCATCATTGTCGTAGCAGTTAACTGACATACCAGCTAAGAAGAAATAACAGAGTTGCTTTCAGTAACGCGCTGTCCTTGGAAGGCATTCACTTTAAAGGGAAGGAGGGTCATTTGGTCATGAAAAGAATCAGTATGGTTAGCCCATTCTCACATCTCATGTGGTTCTACAGAGCCTTTAAGGACTGGTGGGCTAGTTCATGATATCATTTCTACTCCAGGAAGGTGAATGTTAGCTTTCTGGCTGGCAACGAAAAACATGCTGCCGTGAGCTGGTTCTGACACCGAGTGAGCCCGCAGGACTGATCAAATTGCTCGGGTGGTTTCCCAGACGGCCCCTCTTCCCAGAAGCATACTGCCTCACCTTTCTTCCTGAGGCAGCGGGGGCTCAGCAGCGGGGGCTCAGATGGCGAACAATCAGTTGGCATTGCCCAACACAACCCGCAGTGCCATCAGAATGGCTCCACATACAAGGAAATCATCAAACAGAGTGGTAGTTTGGTGAGTAGAGAAACGACACAAAACATTTTAAATAACCCAAAGGTTAATATGTAATATCTCTGTATCTCAACTCACCAAACACTTACTGTCAACTGTGAGAAGTGCAATGTGTTTGAATCTAAACTCCTACACTAATTAGCTAAGTGCCTCTGGCAAGACCTATTCATTACCACCCGTTCCTCCTGCTTCCTTTCAGTAAGCAATCCCCCAAATTTCAACATTTATTTGTCTCTTTGGAAGCTGCCTCTTTAAAAGCTTGTAGGGGCCATGGTGGCACTGTGTGTTAGACATTGGGCTGACCACTACAAGTTTGGCAGTTCAAATCCACTATCTACTTTGGGAAGAACGTGGAGATTGTCTGCCTCCATAAAAATGTATCGTCTTGGAAATCCTGTGTAGGGTTGCCATAAGCTGGAATATAGATTACAACTTAATGTAAAGGAAACAATAGGCAGCATCGTGATAAACAGAGAAAAGATGGAGTTGTCAGGATTTCATCTTGCTTGGATCCACAATCAATGCTCATGGAAGTAGCGGTCAAGAGATATAATGACGCATTACACTGGGTAAACATGCTGTACAAAAACTCTTTAAAGTGTTGAAAAGCAAGGTTGTGATTTTGAGGACTAAGCTGAGCCTGACCCAGGCCATGGTATTTTCAATTCCCTCCTGTGCATGTGAAAGTTGGACATTTAATACGGAGGATTGCAGAAGAATGGATGCATTTGATTTATGGTGCTACCGAAGAATATTGAAAGTACATGGACTGTCAACAGAATAGACATCTCTGTCTCTGTGGGAGAAAGGTAAAACTGTCTACTCCCGTAAAGATTTACAGTCCTGGGAGCCCACAGGGTTCCATATGACTGGTAATCGACTCAATGGCAGTGAGCTTTTGAGTTTTGTGACTGTAAGAGCCTCGGGGAGGGTAGCACAATGGTCAAAGTGCTCAACTCCTAACCCCAAAGTGGGCTCTCTGAATCCACCAGATGCTCCACAGGAGAAAGAAGTGGCAGTCCAATTCGGTAAAGCTTACAGCTTTGCAAACCTCCGGGGTGCGGTGCCGCCCAGTCCCGGAGGGTGGGTTTAGTTGTGGTTGTTATTGTAGTGTAGCCTGAATGCTAATTGATAGAGCAACTCTGGACCACTTGACCTTGCATCTTAGTTTTCTCACAGGTAAAATGGGGATAACACCATCTACCTACCTGGGATTGTTTTAAGAATTAAACTAAGTACAGTCATGCATCACTTAATATCCACAATACATTCTGTAAAGCAGGGTGCTGGGTGATTGAATGTTGTGTGAATACTGTATCATATACAGGCGGTCCTGGGTTGCAAACCAGATTCATTCTTAAGTCTGTCTTTAAGTCACATCTATATATTGTTCGGAATAGTTAGATATCATATTTAACTCCAGCTAGTCAAATGTTTATCTTAGTATACATCTTTAACATAATAATAACAACATTGTTTTGATGCACATCCCAGAGAACGTTTGTTATTATAAATTATTGTATGTACCTTGAATTTTTAATACAGTTGGCTTTATGGGGGCTGGGACCATGGACTTATATGCAGTTGGACATTGCCCAAATTGGGGTTATGTGGTGCATGACTGTATATAAAATGCTTGTCAGTCTTTCAAACATTGTTAGTACATAATAAATAATAGGTACACTTCCAATCAATTCTTCATATATGCTTTCCAACTGTTTAACTCTCACTCACCAAGCACCAATAAACTTTGGGCTTTCTGGTTGGACCTCAACAATCTTACAGCAGTTCTAAAGTTATCTGGAAAAACATGCTCATCATTCTCAGAGCCAGTGTCTTTGTTTCTTAGGGATGCAAATGATAAAATACTACAAAGAACATGGCTCTAAAGAATAAGAATATAACATTCGTCAGTTCTGGAAGCAAGAAGGCCAATCAGGGTATCACCCATGCCGATTCCTTCTGAGGGTTCTGAGAGAAGAACAGGCCTCCCTCCTCCCTTCTGCTTTCTGCCTTTGGCTGCCTGTAGAAGTCTCTTCAGAGACTGTCTCCCTGTCTCATCTCCCCTTTTATAAGACACCACTCAGAGGGGGTTACGACCTACCCTGCCCTGGTATGAACTCATGAACTGATAACATTTTCAAAGGAAGACACTACAGTTGACCCTTGAACAATGTGGGGCTTTAAGGATGCTGACTCCCAGCACAGTTAAGAATACTCTTAACCTTTGATTCTACCCTCACCCCCAGTTTACCTACTAATAGTCAACTGCCAACAGGTAGTCTTATTGATAAGAGAGTTGATGGATACATTTTGTGTGTTATACATACCACACTGGGGCCTGCACCCAAATAAAAGCTGCATTTTCAATGTGAGATTAAAAAAAAAAGGTATTTTGCAAACAGCGCATCATGTTCGTGCTTTCAGTGAGAGCTTCATAACTTTCCTTTTCTTTTTGTATGATGGTCAGTGGGCTGGATTCTTTGATCTTGGCTTGGAGGGCAACCAGAACTGCAGAGCTCAATCTATACAAGGTGCACTTCAAGCAGCCCAACTCTTCTTCATGACGTCGTGACTTTCCTCCGCTTTTGGGGAGCACTGCCACACCGTTAGTGGCACTTTGCATGAGTCCTGGGGTGATTCCAGGTCTACGGTATTGCACCTAAGCACAATGAAAAAGACACAGGAACCTCCAGAGATCACGTTGACTGGGACAGGCAACTTACTGGCGAAGTGAGCTGCTCATGTAGAGATGATTAGTATCACATGGTATTTTCTTTAACAACAACAACAACAAACTATCTAAGTGGGCCTACACAGTTCAAACCTTTGTTGTTCACACATCAGCTGTTTCATCTTTCTTTGAAAAGGCCACATTCACAGGCATAGGAGTTGGGATTTTTTTCAACATTATTTTCTGGAGGGATGTAATGACCAGAGAGTAAACGTTGGGCATTTACATCTTCCTGGCAAGAACATCTCTACAGACAATGAAAGTTTGGGTTCTTTTCTGACAGATAGCTTAGGGGTGAGTCAATGTGAGACTTGCGCCATGTGGCTTGCGGGGTGGGGGGTGGGGGGATACCATGGAAGAAGAAAGGGCAGTTCGTGCTGCTCTAACTTCCTCTGGCTGTGAATGGCCCAGTAAATATGCAGATTCTGAGTCGGTGGGGCCTGAGAGTCTGCAAGTCTAAAAGCTCCCACAGCGGATGCTGATACTGTGGTCCAGAGGCCACATTTTATGAAGTAAGGATTCAGGCAATTAACTGGAATGAAGAATCTAAGAGGGAGAAACAGGAGGTTGGAGGCCTAGAGCTCGTTAGGAGGTTATTGTGATCATTTAGATAAACGATGACGAGAGCCAAAACCATAGCTGTGTCAGAAAGAGAGAAAAAAAGAAGAAATGGATGAGATAACTAGAAATCCTTAGGTTAAGCAGTAATAAAATAAACATACCCAAAGGCATAACTTTTTAGTTTCTGCATATAGCAATTGGACACGAACACAAAGGGTTTAGATCAATGAAAAGTAGTCGATTAAGTAGTATACTACATTTTTGAAAATTGTCTTATGCTATTTTAATAGGCTACAGAGTCTGAGGTGCAGACAAAAGGATAGCATTCAAATGCTATAGCAAATAGCCTCTGAGCCCTCCCTTTGGAAGCAGAGCATTCAAACGGTGGAGGTAGGAGATTGCAGATCCTGAACGACTGCCATAGCCTGACATGGCTCCACACCTTCACTCCCGGAGCAAGTCTTATGCCCAATCCAGGAGGATCTCATACCTGGAAGACTCTCTCCCAGGGGGTTAAAGGACTTGGAGAGGTCCCTGATTAATGCACTGTTTTTCTGGGGAAGAGTTTCAAAATGGATTACTAAAGGATGATTTGTGTGCAGTAAGAAAAGGAGGAACTCATCAGTTATGTCAGATGATCCTCACTTCCTTTTTTTTTTTTTTTAGATAGAACTTCCAGATTGATAGATCAGAGGGTTACTCCCAACATGAAATATCTGATTTCAGCAAAATTATTGACAAACTACCTCAATATCTTTCTGAATACATTGAAGACAAGTTGGGTTGATTGCTAATAACAGCAAACTAATTAAGTGGAATTGTAAGAGAGCAAAGCGTCAAGAGCTATTTGAAGAGGGGGTAGTAACCTCTAGTAGAATGTAGGTTTCTAGCCTGTGACCCTGTCACATTCAACATTCTTATCAACCAGGATGGGACACTGATGTATTCAACTCCGTCCACACAATAGGGATGAGAGAGCAGCAGGGAATAGAAACAAAAAACTTCGTCTTAATAAAGCTTACCTTCTAAAGGAGGCAAAAACATAACAAAGGAAATAAGTACAATATGTTGTCTGTTAGATGATTGTATGTGCTAATGAGAGGGGAAAAGACACAGGAAGAAGTTAGGAAGTAGTTACTTATTGTGTTTAAGGACGAGTTCAATTTAAAATAAGGTGGTAAGAGAAGACATCATTGAGCTGATGCTCTTTGGATCTGTGGACCAGGTCACTGATTAATGTTCTGTCCTTCTGGGAGAGAGTTTTGAGGCAGATTATCAAAAGGAGGATTTGCGTGCAGTAAGAAAAAGAGGAAGTCAGCAGTTATGTCAGATGAACCCTGCTTCCTTTTTTTGGAGAGAACTTCCAGACTGATAGATCAGAGGGTAACTCATTCCACTGTTGAATAAGGTCATCAAACAGAAGACAAAAAATTGGAGAAAAGGTTAACATGTTGAATTAGTCAATCATGCTATCAAAACATATCCTAATTTCATTAGAGTGTTGGGACAAATCCTTCAAATCTTTTAGAATGCAATTTTACGGAAATAAATGTAAGGTCTTGCCCCTGAGGACAAAGACTAACTATTGGCTACAGGATGAGGGAATTGAGATTTCGCACTTAGCAAACAGTGTGCAATATTTGAGGTGTTGGTTAATACAATGCTGTATGAGTTGGCGATGAGATGTGGTTTTAAAAACCCTAGCTTGACCTCAAGTAACATCAATGAAGGTACACTCTCTGTTGTTCTCTTCACTGGTGAAATAAATGTGCTTGGACTGGAGTACACGTGTGAGAGGAAAATTGACAATGGGAGAAAAATCAAAGGAGAGCCATCAAGGTGTCTAGGTGCCAAAGCGACCCATGGCTACAAGTACTTCCATACAAATAGCACTGGGTGAAGATGCATGTTACTTTTGAGTTTTCTGATCTGGAGACTCTGTAATGTCACAGATTAGAGAGGACAAGTGCCAGTGAGCTGTGCAGCCCAATAGATTTCAGATGCTTACCAAGTACAATTGTGCATACACATAGCTCCTTCTTGCCTTCCTAAGTTCTGAGTCAATCCCTCCATGCCCTTGGTCCTTTTGAGCTGTAAATGACCCTATTCAAAAGTACACAAATTCCCAACAGATAATTTTAGTTGTTCTATTTCAGTTCATCTTCCACACCATCAACTTAGGGTGCTCTAATTATTGTCTTCCTTGGGCTGTTTGTCAAGTATCCTCCTATTTACTCCAAAATTTAAGGCCTTACAGGGACAGCCTGGCTGCCTGATGAAACTCTAGGGTCTGAGCACAAAGTTTTGATCACACTCCATTATGGATGCCGTGTGTGAAGTTGTCTAGCAAACTCTCTGAGGACTCATGGAAATACAGAAGTGGGCATGAACAAGGAGAGCCACACACAGCTCAGAACGCCTGCAGTTCCATGGGTTGGTTGTGTGGTATTGTCAGCTGTGGATCCATCTCTTGCAAACAACCAGAGTGTTTTTCTGGTTTTGGTTTTTAATGTTTCTTCCTTAGCAGACCAGCCCAACTGTATGAGTATACTTTCTCCACTCTTCACCTATTTTTGGACGATAAGTGGTCACTGATGTTTTCTAATTCGTTTAAGAATAAAGTGTATCTATTATATCCTAGAGTTCCCTGGGTGATGTAAATGGTTTACACTTGCCCACTAACTGAAAGATTAACAGATTTAATCCATATTCAGAAGAAAGACAGGGCAATTTGCTTCCCTGAAGATTACAGTCAAGAAACCCCACGGGGCAATTCTACTCTGTAGCATACGGGGTTACCTAAAGTCAGAAATGACTTGACGGAAACGAGGTTGGGATTTGGGGCTTCAAACCCTACTACCCAACTGGAAGCAATTTGCAATATTTGTACCATCCATCAAACTCTCTGTGCACTTATTCAATCCACACATATTTACGGAGTATTTTACTTTATGCTGGATTCTGCTCTGGGTGTGACGCCACTGCTCTCCTGGAATTTAGATTGTGCAGGCATAAGACAGATAATGCAGAAACATCTTTGGGCTTTAGGGGTTTGGTTTTGTTTTTATTACTTTGACACTCCACTCTGAGCCCCTCATTCTTGGGCATTCCCTCATTCATTCAACACTAGCAAACATTGATCAAGTACTGTGTTTGTTTCCTAGGGCCGTTGTGACAAATGACCATGATCCATTCTGGATGAGAACAACAGAAATGCCATCTTCCCCGAATCTATAGTCCAGAAGTCCGAAATCAAGGTGCCGGCAGGACTGAGTCATCTCAGCCTCTCATCTCTTCCTGCTCCTTTATCTTCGCAGGCTGACTTCTTTTTGTATCTCTGGGTTTTTCCTGTTCTTATTTGAGTTAGGGTCTAACTGAATGCAATATGACCTTATCTTGGTCTCTAATCACATCTGCAAGACTGCCCCCACCCCCAAATAAGATCACATCCTGATGTTCTAAGGGGGAAATAAATGTTGGGGAAAATACAATTCAACCGGCTATGGGCTGATTCAGGCTCCATTTGCACTGTGTGAAATTGCACTTATTAAAAACATGTCATATGTTTCTGGCTCAATTTATTTATTATTTGTATGGTCTGAATCCTCAGTAGGATTGCTGATATCAGGGTTTTCTTTTTCCTTTGTCTTTAATCTCTACTCTTCTTCCTTTTATAGGGTCCAGCCTGGTGGTGTGTTGTTACATATTGAGCTGCTAATCGCAGGGTTGGCAGTTTGAAACAACCAGTCTCTCTGGAGAAAGACTGAGGCTTTCTACACTTGTAAAGATTTGAGTCTCGAAAACTCATCGTGGTAGTTCAACCTTGACCTATAGGGTCACTATGCATCGGAATCAACTCAATGGCAGTGAAGTTGGGGGTTTGGGGTACCCTGTTTTCTTTTCTAGGGTCCTGTCCAATGCTTAGCACACAGTGGGTTCTTGCAAAGCTGTGATTGATGAGCCTTTCTGCACTCTTTCTCATTTAACCCCTCTGCTGTATGTATGGAGCTGTCTTTCGATTTATAAGAGAAAACACAGAGCTCTAGGTAGTCTGGATAAATTTGGAAGCAGAAGTTTGCCTTTGGAGTTCATTGGCCTCCCTTCGCCAACCCTCTCCTCCTCCTTTTAGGTCTTTCTTCTCACCTACCCAGTTTGAGCTTACTCAGTCCTGGTGGCACAGGGCTATATACTTGGCTACTGACAGTAATCGAGGGATGGTTGGAGCTCCCCAGAAGACCTAAAGCTACAATTGTAGAGATTGCAGCCATGGGGTTTTCTGTGGGGTGATTCTACTGTGTCCTATAGGATCGCTATAGGTTTGATTTTTAGTTAATTCTCTTGAACCTACAATGACTGCTGATTTAAGCCTTCCAGCGGTACACTCCTCAGGTGTGCTTGCATTTTAATATAAGCCTTCAAAGGAGAGGAATAGCTCTTACTGGTGGAATATATTAGTAGATCAGAGTATTGAGTCGGGGAGCCTTCTAGGGTCCCCATACTAACAGTGGCAATGGAAGCAATAGCAATAACCAACAGATATTGTCTTACAACAACCACTGGAGGTTGAAAGCTTAAAGTCAGGCTGCCAAACCAGGCCATCTGCTTCTGAACACCATTCTTTTAACTACTGTGATGGCAGCCTCTAGTTTGGCATGTACAGATCAATCTTTTTCCTTTGGGTGATACATCACAAGTGCAGAATGCATACTACTCAATAAAGGCCCTTTCTCCGAAAGCGTGGCTACTGATGAGTCAAGACAAGGGAGGGAATTATGCTGAACAGCCATGTGGGTGGGCTCAGCTGAGTACAATCTTCCACCTTGGTAGTCTCATTTATGTCTACCATCTAGGAAAACTTAAATTCTTGTGTAGCCTTCAACTTCATACAAAAATCACATCCTCCAGGAAGTCTACGCTGAGGCAATCTCATCAGACCTTCCTTATCGGTACTGCTCTAGAAGCACTTTCCACTTTCTTCTCCTTTGCAGTTGCTATTAATTTACTGTCATCTCTTTGAGGACTGGGTCCATCATTATTGTCGCTGCCTCTTTGGCTCTCACCCACCTCCAATATGACATACACAGTATGCCGTATTGTATATACAGTAAAGGCTCAACTGTGAAATGGAAAGAATGAGTGAGTGAACGAATGCACACATTGGGGATGCACAGAAGCTCTGCTGACTCTGCCCATTTTGAAGCCTCGCTTGGTACACCCTCCATCACCATCAACGCACACTCTGAGTTGGGAGCTGGAGAAGATGCCAGAGAACAGAGCTGGTTGCCCAGTCAATCACTGCCAAGACTGTCCGTCTGGGCAGGTTCAAAGTCAAGTCTTTGGTTGTCATTTGCTATGGCGTCACATGTTTTTCCTGGCCTGACCCCATTTCCAAGAAGCTCAGAGTGGAAAAGGAGTCACAGAACAGAAAGTGCTGGGTGTAGGAAGGCCAGTCCTCCTCTAGGATGGCGGCACCTTCTAGGGATAGCACTTATGTCCTCCTTTTAAGGTCCAGGTGGGCCTCTCATTGGGGGCCACCTAGTCTAGTCCTTCTCCTCCATGGGTGGCCAGGAAGCTCAGTGTGGGGCAGGCAACACAGAGAAGGGAGAATCCTAGGGACAGACCATCCTGGAGACAGCTTTTATAGCCTTCTAGTCCTGGCAGTTTGCATGAGTTCCTGCAACAGAGGCCCAACTTAGGAAAAAGTGAGTTTTGCTTGTGTGGCCCAGGAAGGCAGACATGCAGAGGCAGCCATGCGTTCCGGGTAACCTGGCACAGATTCCTCTACCTTCTCTTCTCTAATCCCTGTACCAGGCAGGCTTCCTTTAACACTGGGAAGACATCCTTTCTCTCTTTCACTTTCTTCCCCTTCCCCACCCACCAGCTCAAATTGGTTGGGGGCGATGGGTGGATTAAAATAACAGGCAGCAAGAATAGAAGTATTTCTTGCTGGAAGGGCAGAGAGTAGATCCCCAAACCAAACCAGGGGCTGTCGAGTCCACTCCAGCTCATGGTAACCCCGAGTGTTGCAGAATAGAACCCCATGACCATCGGGTTCTCAAGGCTGGTAGCTG
>NW_022103915.1:37153697-37157005 GCF_000313985.2 Echinops telfairi
AAAACCTTGAAAACCCCATGGGACCGTTCCACTGCATCTTCTACGGGTTGCCCAGCAACCAATTCTATGAGTTAAGAATTGACTCGGTGGCCACAGGTTTGGTTTTCGGTTTTAACTTTTGCGAAGCTTAACACCAGCCTTTCTGCTGAGATGCCTCCTTCGGTTCATAGTGGAACATAACCATGTGCGCCACCCAGGGACTCGGGGGCAGGTGGGAGGCCTGAGTTTTCTTTCTTTCTTTTCATCCCTGTCCTTTGGTCTAAGACGTAGGCCTTAAAGACAACGTAATGTGTTCGACCAGGGACATTGGAGTGAGAAGCGATTGGAGTTGAGAGCTCAGAAAAACGACATTTACCCACAGTTTTCTTTCCTGCTCGCTTTTCAATTCTGCTCAGCCTCTTCCACGATAAGCCACATCACGTGGTTGCGCCGGGATCCAGTGGTGATGTCCTCATTGTCTGTGTCTGAGACTTTCATCTCCATGCAAGGGGCCTGCTGAGAAGCTCCAGAGGACGTGTGGTGACTCTGAAGTGCCCTTCAACAGGGACCCCATTCTCCCACTTCACCTACATTCCTGGGCTAATCAAAGCCATTGGCTAAGCCAAACAAACTTTTCCTCTGTCAATGCCAAGTGTCTGTGACAGAAACCCTTCATGCCAGGATTTGTCCTCCTTGTCCAAGACTTAGAAAAAGGTTGTTTTCTCAGCTGCTTGGAAGTCCAGGAAGACAGCAAGGGAGGCAAACAAGCCAGTCACTCTTGCATTAGATAATTCAACAGGCTTGTTTGATAACCTCAAGTCTCCTGTCTCTTCCTCAGGTGGAGCTGAACTCTCCAAGGCGGGAAACAGAGGGGCCGGAAATGCTCCAGACAGGAAGATCTCCGGGGCTGGAATGAGGCCACAGGATCAGGGGGACTGAAGTCAAACCCAGTGACCCTCAAAGGAATTCTCTAGTCATTGTGTTGAGAAAGTTGGAGGGAAAAGTGGCGGAGGTCCAGCTCCCGGTCCAGATCTGGACCTTCCACTGATTAGAATCTGCTTTATCACTCGGAAAACTGCTCTCCAAGGGACGCAGATGCTGCAACGGCCTAGCAAGACAATGATGGGAGAGTGGAGAAAGATTTATTGGTATCTAAGCTGACTTCAAGGAGTCCTGGCGGCAAGCCAAGGTGGGTTATAGGTTGGGCTGCTAACTGCAAAGTCAACAGTTAGAACCACCAGCCACTCTGTGGGAAACAGATGAGGCTTTCTACTCCCATACAGTTACAGTCTTTGAAACCCACGGTGGGCAGATTTACCCTGTCCTGTAGGGTTGTTGAGTCAGCATTGTCTTGATGGCAATGAGTTTGATTTTGAAGCTGATTTCAAGGAACCCCAGTGGCACAATGGGTTATATGTTGGGCTGCTAACTGCAAGGTCAGCAGTTCAAATCCACCAGCTGCTCCGAGGGGAAAAAAGAAGGCTCTCTGTTCTTGTAAAGATTTACAGCGTTGGAAACCCACAGGGGCAGTTTACTTCTGTCATATAGGGTCACTCTAAGGTTGCTATGCATTGGAATAGGCTCTAAGCCAGCGAATGCTCGTTTGAGTAAGCTGCATCCGCCTGGAAGGGAACAAGCTATGCAGAAGTAATGAGGGGCTGGGCATCGGCAGAGTGGAAAACGGAGATGCACTTGAGTGGCCATCAACTCTACTCTTTCATTCATATGTGGTCTGCTTCACAACTTTGCAATTTTACACACATTGCAGGACAGAAATTAAGTTGATTTGAATCTGTATTGAATAGAATTCTAGACACTAAGAATATTCTTCAAGAAAGTTTGGCTTTGAAGCAACATTATCTGATTCCCTGGTAGAATATCACTAAAGCCTTTTTATAACATCTCTCTGGTGATTGGTTTCAAAGTGTTCTGAAAATATAGATGAGGTATGGCTAATTCCTTAAAGAAAATATATTAATTTCTTCAGACTGATGGAATATTAATTTAGTAAACAAAGAGTTACTGGTATTTCAGGACTAGTGATGTTGGAAGCTATGCTATTGAGATTTCTTCCCCTCCCATATGGCTGTCCAGGGTGTGCAGGTTCCAGGAGAGCTCCCAGATTCAGGCAGATGAGGAAAAGCGACCTAGTTTCTACTTCGAAGAGAGCAGTCACTGAAACCCTGATGACTAGCAGTGGAACCCTTTCTGATACAGTGCGGAAGATGAGCCCTGAAAGTTGGGAGGCATTCAAAATACAACTGACGAAGAAATGTTTCCTTAGAGTTGGTCTGAAGGATGCGGATGGAGCAAAGCTTTTGAGATCTTTACTTACTGAGTGGACAGAACATAAAATGGAAAGAAACATCTGCAAGTATCCATAATAGTCAATTGTGGCATGTATGAAACATGCATTAGGAAAATGGGAAGACATCAAAAATGCAATCAAGTTCATAAAGATCAATATTTTAGATATTGGTGACTTGAAATCTGATAATAGCCATTGTAAATTGGACATTCATCTGGTTAAATATGACAGAATTATCAATTCAAGAGGAATCATATCACATTTATGGTCAAAAAGGACATTTCAAAACCTGTCTTAAGGTACAATGCTGTCTGTGATAGGGTTATATCCATATGCCTGCGAGAAAGACCAGCTAATCTTACTATCAATCAAAGTTTCCAATCAATCACTAAACCAATGATGAAAACATTGAAGAATTCTGTCAATGCCTATGGGTTAAAATTGATCAAAAATGCAATCATGATGCATTGATAATTACTGATGCTTAGTATGCAAAAGTTAGAAAGGAAGAGGACGGATCAATAGTTGGAAAACACAGCATGGTGATAGAAAAGAAGCTGAATTCTCAAGGTAGAATTTGCAATATTATTTGCTGCAAGTGCCTTTTCCAACAATAGAAATGGTGACTATATAGATGAACCTCACCAAATGGACTACACATTAATCAAATAGATTGTAACTGTGGAAGAGGCAATAAACTCAGTATCATCAGTGAAAACAAGGTTAGGTCCTTAATGTGAAAAAGATCACAAATTACTCATATGAAAGTTCAGATTAAAGCTGAAGACTACAAAAATAAGTTCACAGAAGTAAAAATATGACTGTGAGTATAATCCCATCTGAATTTAGATACCATCTCAAGAACAAAATTGATGCGTTGAACACTAAGGACAGATCAGAGGAACTGGGGAATGGTATCAAGAACAAACATAAAGAAACAAAAGGTCTCTAAAAAGACAGTAAAGAAAGTAAAAGCCATAAATGGATGTCAGAAGAGACTCTGAAACTTGCTTTTAAACAT
>NW_022103915.1:37158298-37166484 GCF_000313985.2 Echinops telfairi
GCACTGTTGAAAGATTCTATTATTTTAAAAAAATGAATAATGCAGGAATCATCCAAAGAAGATGGGAGGAATACACAGAGTCACTGTACCAAAAAAAGAACTGGTGGCTATTCAACCATTATAGAGTAGGCAGATACTGTGTGGTCTAAACTAAGGAAAGGTGTGTGCCAGGGTTATATCCTTGTGCAATATTTATTCAATCTGTATTCTGAAAAAGAAATCTGGTAAAATGGACCATATGTAGAAGGACTCCGCATCAGGACTGGAGGAAGGTGCTAATGCTCTGTGATATGCTGAATGATATGACTTTGCTGAAAGCAAAGAGGACTTACATCAAAGACTACAGCCCGTAGTATAGATTACCCTTCATTATAAAAGAAACAAAAATCCTCACAACCCAACTAATAAACAATATCATAATAAATGGAGAAAAGATTGAAGTTGTCAAGGATTTATTCTTCCAGGGATTCACAATCAATGCTTATAAAAGCAACAGTCGAGAAATAATCAAACCAAACTTTACATTGAACAAATCTTCTGCAAAAGACCTCTTTAAAGTGTTAAAGAACAAAGATGTAACTTTAAGGACTAAGGTGTACTTGACTCAAGGTATTTTCAATCCCCTCATATGCATGTGAACTTTTGACCAGAGAAAAATTGATGCATTTGAATTATGGCGTTGGCAAAGAACATTGAATATACCATGCACTGCTTGAAGTATAGCCAAAATGTTCCTTAGAAGCAAGGATTATGAATCTTTGTCTCATGTGCTTTGAACACTCCATAGAGAAGAATATCATGCTTCAGAGGAAGACC
This sequence comes from Echinops telfairi, assembly GCF_000313985.2. Taxonomy (NCBI): domain Eukaryota; kingdom Metazoa; phylum Chordata; class Mammalia; order Afrosoricida; family Tenrecidae; genus Echinops; species Echinops telfairi. Next base: position 37,159,115 of record NW_022103915.1, read on the forward strand.
CTCAATGTGGTGGATTGACACATAGCTACAACCTTGGGGTGAAATATAGGAATTCTCATGAAGATGGTGCAGGATTGGCAACACTCCCTTCTTTCGTACATAGGGCCACAGTGAGTTGGAACTGACTCGATAGCACCTAACAACAACGTTTGTTTTTATGACCTATCTATCCATCCATTACAGGAACATAGTGGTTACACGTGGGGCTGCTAACTACAAGGTCAGCAGTTTGAAACTACCAAATGCTTCCTGGGAGAAAGATGAGCTTTCTAATCCCATAAAAAGTAAATCTCAGAAATCCTCGAGGGCAATACTACTCTGTCCGACAGAGTGGCTCTGAGTCAGTACTGACTCCGCGGTAGTGAGTTTGGTTTTGGTTTATCCATCCATTGATAGATCTTTTAAAATTGTTTGACATGCCCATCTAAAATACAAATGTCTGTATACCTCTCCCTAATACTTTAGGATACATATGATTAGTAATTTCAATATTTGTAAAGACTTTTGAAAAAGCAGATTGGGTTTTTTCCCCCTAGTGAACTTTGAATCAGGTTTGGGTTAGTAAGTTGCCCTAGACTCAGAGAGAACTTTAGTGACTCTATATACCAGTATATGATTTATATAATATCTGCACATTTATATATTCAGAGACTCCAAAAACACCAAACTCACTGTCATTGAGTTGATCCTGATTCATAGTGATCCTATAGGGCAGGACAGAATTTCCCCCTGTTAGTTTCCAAGACGCTTACTCTTTATGGGAGTAGAAAGTGTCATTTTTCTCCTAAGTAGCAGCCAGTGGTTTCAGACAGCTGACCGTGCAGTTAGCAGTCCAACATGTACCCACTATGCCACCTGGGCTCCTAGAGACCATGGGTCATTATTTCTATTTATATTAGATATTAGTGTTATTGAGGTGTGATTTAATACAATAAACTTTACCAATTTTAGGTGTCTAATTTGATTAGCTTTGACAGATGTATACAATTGTATAACCACCACCAGAATCATTAGATAGAATATTTTCAAAACAGTTTTTCATGCCCTTTGGAGTCGGCTTCTTCAGCAATAGCATCCAGCCTCTGACTGTCATTACTTTGTCACTATGGTTTAGCCTTTTTAGAATTTCACATAAATGGAATCTTAGAATATGTAGTAATCTAACCCTTTGAACTCACCTATGTTCTTAAATATATTGGTTGTTTGTTTATTTTTATAGCTAAATGATATTCCATTATATGGATAAACCACTTTTTTTAAGGGAGGGGGAGAACTCACCAGTGGATGGACATACAGGATGTTTGAAATTTATATTTATCATGAATAAAGCTGCTCTGAATATTCATGAACACATCTTGGTATGAACACGTTTTCAGTTTCTTGGATATATATCTAGAAATGGGATCACTGGATTTTTATGGGAAGTGTATGTCTATAAGTTACTACCAAATTATTTTACAATGTGGCTGTGCATTCTCACCAGTAATGCATGATTGTCTCAGTTACTTCATATCCTTGCCAATGTTGGTATTATCTGAGTCTTTATATTTTCAGTTACACTTCCATGAAATGTTCATAGGAAGAAAGAGGTAGCAGAGAATACAGACAAAAGATCAGTCTGGATTCTAGTCCCGACCCAAATCAAACCCACTGCCATTGAGTTGGTTCCAGCGAACAGGACTCTATAGGACAGTGTAGCACTGCTCCCAAGGGTTCCTGAGATTGTAAGTCTTTATAGGAGCAGACAGCAACATCTTTCTCCCTCCGAGGAGCTGGTGGGTTTGAACCACTTATCCCACAGTTAGCAACTCAGGCCTAATCCACTTGAACCAAACTGAATTCACTGTCATGGAGTCAATTCTAACTCCCAGTGGGCCTGTAGAACAGGGTAGATTTGCTTGCCCCCATGGGTTTCTGAGATTGTAATTCTTTATGGGGATACAAAATCTCATTTTTCTCGTTGCCTAACGCATTAGCTCTTCTAATAAGCTGTGTTGTCTTGGTGAAGTCATCTGATTTCTTTGGATCTTATTCTTTACAATAAAAGAATTGGACTGGAAAATCTCTGAGTTCACCTCTGCATCAAGAACTCTACCAAATAGTGAACATTAAAAAAAAAAAAAAAAGAGGCTCACCATTAGTAACCTTGGCAGGGTGTGAGGTGTACCAGTGATTTTGGTACTAGTTTGGTTTTTTATATTGCTGGCGAAATTGTTGACTATCTAATTCTAGAAATTTCTTCCTTAAAAATCTGGTCCTTCTATTTAAGATATGAAAATAATAATCCATAATTTATCAAGGGTTCATGAGGGACGGTGGGTGCGGAGTGGGGGAAAAATGAGGAGCTGATATAAAGGGCTCAAGTAGAAAGAAAATGCTTTGAAAATGATGATGGCAGCATATGTACAAATGTGCTTGACACAATGGATGATTGTATGGATTGTGATAAGAAATGTATGTGCCCCAATAAAAGTATTTAATTTAAAAAATCTGGTCCTTAAATGTATTCACACAGCCATAGTTCTTCCATAGCACCCAAACCTCTGCTAAATTCAGAAGAATCCACTGGGGGGGAGTAGTTGGCCTTTCTGTCTTCAGACAAAAGGAGGAGAGCTTTGGGGCCCAGAGAAACAGTGACATTCAACTTTTCTCATTTGTGCAGATTTTTAGATCAAAGAAGCACAAGATAGACAAGAAGGTCTATTACTGGTTAACGCATGGGGATGCAGTAGCTTCTCCTGAAGAAGAGTTGACAAACCCCATGTCACATCCATCTCAATATAAAAAAGCAGAAATCTCCTATCGAGGCATTGAGAGAACAAACAAGGAAAATGTGCCACAGTGTGAACAGCCAGCCATGAGTTTGTGACAGGGGTAGTTTATGTCCTGGGACCTTGGTCTGGTGAGTTTACATTTGGATGTGCCAGTGTCTTTGTCTCAGGCAGAAACTCAGTGCAGTGCATTTAAGAGTTATTTCCCTCCACAACGTTTCCAATTGCCTGACATCAAATATTACTCACAGAATATCCTGTATTTATTTCAATGACCAACAAACTTCTTTCAAACCTGTTTCACTTTTATAGTGGATGAGGGTCATACATTATTTTTATGGTTCTTATGACCAATAATTAGACATGAAGTCAAAATTTTGTCCCAGTACATTTACTTAATTGTTTCAATGACAGCTTTATTGGGATATAATTCAACATACCAGGTGAAGTTTACCCTTTTAAAATGTTCAACAAATTGGTTTTTACTATATTCACCAGGTTATGTTTGTGTACCATTATCTAACTCGTGAATATGTTCATCCCACTCCAAACAAATTGCATACCCATTAGCAGTCACCCCTCATTCCATCCTCCTCCAGCTCCTGGTAATCATTAATCTACTTTCTGTTTATTTGGATTTGCCTATTGTAAACATTTCATATAAATGAAATCACATAATATGTGACAAGCTTCTTTCATTTAGCATTTTAGCCATGTTGAAGCATGTATTAGTACTGCATTGCTTTATGGTCAAATAATATTTCATTGTATGTACGTGCCACATTTCGTTTATTCATTCTTTAGTTGATGAACATCTGCATTTTCTCCACTTCGTGGCTGTTATGAGTAATGCTATAAGACTTGTTTATAACTTTTTGAATGGACATATGCTTTCAACTCTCTCGAGTACTTCTTCTCTAGGAATAGAATTGCTAGGCTGTATGGTAACTCCACAATTAAAGTTTTGAGTCACTGTTTGTCAGATTGCTGCACTGTATTACATTCACATCAACAACAGAGGAAGGTTCTAAATTCCCTGATCCTTTACTAACACTTGTCATTTTTAGCCTTTTTATATTATAGCCATCTTAAAGGTATACATTAATGTTCATGGAAGCAGCAGTCAAAAGACCAAATGATGTATTTCACTGGGTAAATCTGCTCTACAAGACCTCTTTAAAGTGTTAAAGAGCAAGGATGTCACTTTGAGGACTAAGATGGGCCTGACTCAAGCCATGGCATTTTCAATCTCCTCATATGATATGAAAGCTGGACAATGGATAAAGGAGGCCACAGAAGAAGTGATAGATATGAAGTATGATGTTGGTAAAAAATATTGGAAACATCACAGACTGCCAGAAGAAGATGGTGAAATTTCACCTCATGTATGTTGGTACTTTGGACATATAATCAGGAGGGGCTAACCCTTGGAGAAGGACATCATGTTTAGCAAAAGAGATGGTCAATGGAAAGAGAAAGTTCTTAATGACTTGTGTTGATACAATGGCTACAGCAATGGCTCAAACAATAATTGTGAGGATTGTATAGGACTGGGCAGTGTTTCATTTTACATGGGGTTGTTATGAGCTGAAGCCAGCTCAATGACACCCAATAACTCAAATCCTTTGATCATTTTAAAACTGAAGTATTTGATTTTTATTGCTGAATTTGAAGAGTTCTTTATGTTTTCTGGAAAAGCCCTGGTGGCATAGTGGATTATGTACTGGACTGTTAACCATAAGGTCAGCAGTTCAAACATGCCAGCTATGTCATGGGAGAAAGATGAGGTTGTCTGTTCCTATAAAGATTCAGAGTTTAGGAAATCCTAAGGAACAGTTCTACTCTGTTCTGTAAGATCACTAAGAATGAGAACCGTCTCATTGACAGCAGGTTTGGTTTGGTATTTTCTGGATATCAGTCCCTTATCAGATTTATAATTTGAAAATACAAATCTTTGCTCTGAGTTTTCATTTTACTTTCTTGATAACATCTTTCAATGGCAATGGTAATTCTGATCATCTGATTTAACTATTCTTTTTTCTAGTTTGTGCTTTGGTACAATATGTAAGAAAACATTATCTAATTCAAGGTTATGAAAATTTGTACCTATGTTTTTTTTTTTATAAGTGCTTTATGGTTTTAGGTCTTACATTTGGCTCCCTGATACATGGTGTCAAATAGAGGTCCAACTTCTTTCTTTTGTATGTAAACTTGGAGCTGTCACACACCATTTCTTGAAAAGACAACTCGGGGGACTTTCGGAAAGATGGTGAGTGAGTAACACATACCAGAGGGGCTCCGTAGAAACCAGCGCAGGATCATTACTAAGAGGGAAATTCCACACTGCTGGGTCGCAGGAGAAGGAACGTAAAAATAAATAGGCACAGATCCACTAAGTTTTGAGGTGCTGGGGACTTTTGGCTTACCACAATGGAGGCTGGAAAGGGTTTGACTTTAGCCCCGCCACTGTCTTGGCCAGAGCCGGGATCATTTGGAGCTGGCACAGGGGCTTTATCTCAACACAGCCACAGCTTGCTGTCACCTCAGGGTTTAAACACCTCCAGCCCCATGGTCAGGGATCAGGGATCAGCTACATTGTTACTTTTGTTTCCCTCTCTTCTCTCTATTCCCCCACAGTCTCAGCAGGCTTAGTTTTGGGGTTTTTTTCTCCCTTTTTTCTCTTCTTCTCTTCCTTTTTCTCTCACACGCCACAGCCGACCTCCAGACTATTGCCCTTAGCCTAAAACATTTACGCCTACCCGCCACCCAGCTGGGAGAGCTCCACCTTCTACAGCATAATTCTAGACGTCGAAAAGCCCACCCACACTCCAACAGGGGACATAACGCCCAGCTTCTTCTGGGGGGAGGTTGTAGAAGGGGGGATCCCACCCACCTTCTTCCCAGGGAAATTCCACCTGCCCACCCTCTGCAGTGCTTAACACGTGGCTGGGGAAATCCTGCCTACCTTCTTCAGGGGAAATCAGGCCTGTGTGGCTGGGGGAGCTCCTATTCATCTTCTGTGGTCCCACGTGACTGAGGGAACTACCTCCCACATGCTGTAGTGCCTCACATGGCCTAAGGCAGCTTGGCTAACACTTGCCAATGTTCCACGCCATTGTGGGAACCTCTGCTCAAACTCTACAGTGATCTACCTAATCAGGGAAATTCCACCCACCATTTGTGGTGCTCTACACCAAAGTGGGGAACCCACCATTTTGTGGTGCTCCTGTTGCAGGGGGCACCCCCACAAACCCTTGGAAGTGCTCCAAGCTGCTGTAGGTCACAGCATCATGGCTTCTTGTGAGATCACCCAGTATACCACCATCTCTGTGGGTCCAGAACAAGCCAACCAGCATCCCCTGAGAGGATCATCCAACTTGCCTTCCAAATAACAGAATACTGGTTGACTAGGTGAAGACTGAAGCCACAGGTAGATAAAGTGGTAGGCCAATTCCACAGTGAAATTAGCTGCAGGCAGTTTGAAGAAGTATCCTATGGGACTCCTAGAGAGACCCAGTGCTCTTCGACTCCCTGGAAAATGGCACCTGGCTCCTCTAAAACAACACAATCCAAACTGCAATCAGCTCTAATGACTTCAACGTAAAAACAGGAGAAACTAAAGGAAATGGCAGAAGATGTCTTGAATCTAACGACGTGCATAGAAGAAGCAAACATTGATCTGACACAGAAAGAAATTTTCAGAACGGTGTTTTGAGTCATACAGGATATGAGGGAAACAATAGAGAAAAAGGACGATATAATAGTGGAGATAAAGTCCATACTCAAAGGGAAAAACAAGACTTAGGGACGAGATCACAAAAACCAGTACCAGACTCATGGACTTCACCAATTGACTGGAGGAGGCAGATAACTGCATCAGTGACCTAGAGGACAGCCAAGCAGACTGTAACAAACACGAACAAAAGTCTAATAAGATCATCAGAGAAGCTGAAGAAAACCTAAGAGCTATGTCTGATGCTATGGAGAAGAATAACATCAGAATAACTGGATTACCGGAGGAAGACACAACAAAGAAGTCATCTGCAACAATTGTGAGAGAATTCTTGGAGGAAAACTTCCTCAGCTTAATGAATGAAAATAAGGCAACCATTCAGGAGGCTGAAAGAACACCAGCTAGATTGAATGCCAAGAAGAAATCACCAAGGCACATAATAATTAAACTATCCAACTCTGAGGAAAAGGAGAAAATCACGAGAGCAGCTAGGGAAAAACCAAGAAATCACATATAAAGGTTCCCAAATAAGAATACGCTCAGATCTATCAGCAGAAACTATGACTAACAGGAGAGAGTGGAGTAACATATTCCAAAACTTGAAGGAAAATAATGCAAACCCAAGAATACTCTACCCAGCCAAATTATCTATCAAGATAGATGGAGAAGAGTTTTCCCAGACAAGGAGAAACTCAAAGAATATGTTAGAAGAGATCAAGCCCCACAAAATATCCTTGTCGACCCAGTATAGGCAGAAGAACAGCACTCACCAAGCATAAATAAGAGACTGACACATAGAACAACCCCACTCAGGGCAACAAAGAAAAAACAGCCCCAAGATAGCACTGGCTTAAGGGTGGAAAGAA
>NW_022103915.1:37167199-37168472 GCF_000313985.2 Echinops telfairi
TTTTCAAGCCCCATTATTTGAAGATAGACCACATGCTGGGGCATAAGGCAAATCTGCAGAAAGATAAGCACGTTTATATCATACAGACCTCTTTCTGACCACTATGCCTTTAAGCTGGAAATCAACAAAAGGAAGATGAAGAAAACGAGAGCAAATAATTGAAAGATGAATAATTCTCTATTGCAAAAGGATTGTGTACTGGCACAGATCAGAGATGAAATTAGGAAATGTCTAGAAACCAATGAGAATGAGAACACCATGTACCCAAACTTATGGGACACAGCGAAGGCAAAGGAAGTTTCATAGCAATACATACACACGTGAAAAAGGAAGAGAGACTTATGGTTGATATGCTGGCACAAAATGTACAACAATTAGAGCAGAATCAACAGGTCAATGTACAGCAACTAGAGCAGAATCAACAGAACAATCCTACTACTAGCAAAATAAAACAAATAAATAAATCAGAGCTGAGATTCAGGAGATGGGATATAAGAAAACTATGGAAAAAATTAATGCTGCTAAAAGTTGGTTCTTTGAAAGGATAAACAGAATTGACAGATTGCTGGCAAACCTAACCAAAGAAGGCTGGGAACAAATTTCAATAGCAAGAATGAGGGATGAAAGAGAGGGCATTACAACAGACCCTAATGAAATCAAAAGGACAATTACCCAGTACTATGAAGGACTGTAGTCCAATGAATTCAACAACTTGGGAGACATAGACAAATTCTTGGAAATACAATCCCTCCCTAGACTATCCCCAATGGACGCCAAGAATCTCAACAGACCAATAGCAATAGAAGAAATAGACAAGGTTATCAAGGGATTACCAACAAAAAAATCCCTGGACCAGCTGGCTTCACAAGAGAATTCTATGAAGCATTCAGGGAAGAACTGACAACAATCCTACACAAACTCTTCCAGAACATAGAATAAGACGGCAAACTCCCGAACTCCTTCTATAAAGCTAGTATAACTCTGATACCGAAATCAGGCAGGGATCCCAAAAGAAACAAGAACTACAGACCAATATTCCTAATGAACATTGATGTAAAAATCCTTAACAAAATATTGGCCAATAGAATACAAAAGTATATAAAACACATAATTCACCATGACCAAGTGGGATTCATACCAGGGATGCAGGGATGGGTCAACATACAAAAGACCATTAGTATCATTTGCCACATTGACATGAAAAGCTATAAGAACCACATGATAATATCGATAGATGCGGAAAAAGCATTCAACAACATCCAACACCAATTCC
>NW_022103915.1:37170043-37171601 GCF_000313985.2 Echinops telfairi
GAGGGGCTGTGGTGAGATAGGAACTCTCATCCACTGTTGGTGGACCTGTAGGTATGTACAGCTACCATAGAAATCGATCTGGCGATATCTAAAACAGATGGAAATTGAGCTACCATGCGACCCAGCAATCTCCCTACTTGGCATATACCCAGAAGAGGCAAAAAGCAAATCACAGCCAGATATCTGTGCACCAATGATCATTGCGGCCCAGTTCACAATTGCGAGGAGTTGGAAACAACCCAAATTTTCATCAACAGACGAATGGATTAAAAAATTGTGGTACATGCATACAATGGAGTACTATGCATCACTAAAAAGCAGTGATGAATGCATGAAGCATATTGCCACATGGGAACAACTGGACGAAATCAAGATAAGTGAAATAAGCCAAGCACAAAAGGACAAATATAACATGAGTCTGCTGAGGTAAGCTTAAAAAAATGCAAAAGGGGCATAGGGAAAAAACTACTGTATACAAACATTTCTGGGGTGAGGTCTAGGTAATATGACAGGGGCCAGACAAAATCCAGGGATACATATGGTAGCCAACTAAAAAGGAGGGGGTACAAAAAAGAGAGAGAGAGAGAGAGAGAGAGAAATGAGTAGCGGGGGCACAGGGCACTAACCCACTTAAGGGGTTTATTGTTAATATCTCCACAGGGAAAAAGGGATCAGACTTCAATCGGGGCTCCAAGATGCGAATGCAACATAACAGCATGAAGCAGGGAACAGTAGAGAGGTCTGAGGGGCTGGCCCCAATCCCAACTACATGTACAGCCGCCTCTCCCCCCAGAAGAATGTACTTCAGAAGACAGCACTGAAGATATAGCTCAGGGAGAGAGACATGTCTAATCAGAGCAAATGGAAGCAAATAAAGGGGAGAGAAAAAAAGAGGGGAGCACATCCTGGTCCACCAAGCCTTGAGGATGATATCCCTGCTCAGAGCAGCCAATGCAGACATGACCATATGGCCAGCCCCATTATGAGACACAACATCCCTCACTGACCCATAGCCCTACAGGGGACAGCACTGGAGACACAGTGGGGGAATTGGGTCCGATGTGACCCCACCACACCGAGGCAAAACACTAAGGGTGTGTGATAGAACAGCAAGGAGAGCAGAGCAAGGAAGTCCCAAGGGAATACCAAAATTAGACTTTGGGGCCAGGGCATGGCACCCCATCAGACACAACAGGAAAACACTCCTAAAGGTCAACAAACAGACCTTGAACTATTTACAGGCTTTTCTTTTGGGGGGCATTGGTTTGTTTTTGTTGTTTTGTTTTCTTTTGTTACTTGGTTTTGCTCTGTCTTGTTTTTGTGCATGTCTATCTAGATAAGATAGGCAGGATAAACAATCTGGAGGAGAACACAACAGGACTGATGGTTCCGGGAGATGGGGAGGTGGGAGAAAGGCAGTGGTGTTAACAAACCCAGGGACAAGGGAACAAGCGTTCCAAAATCAGTGGTGAGGAGGTTGTAAGAGGCTTGGTAAGGATTGATCAAGGGCAATGTAACAGAGAGGAATTACTGAAACTCAAATGAAGGCTGACCATGA
>NW_022103915.1:37172110-37173978 GCF_000313985.2 Echinops telfairi
TCAAAGACCGAGAACAAAATATCATATCATTGTGAATGATGGGGAATGTGTAGTGGAGACCCAAAGCCCATCTGTAGACAATTGGACATCTCCTTACAGAAGGGTCACAAGGAAGAGATGAGCCAGTCAGAGTACAGTGTAGTAACTTTCCTAGTTCTTTAATGTTTCCTCTCCCCCACTATCATGATCCCAATTCTACCTTACAAATCTGGCTAGACCAGAAGCTGTACACTGGTACAGATAGGAAATGGAAGCACAGGGAATCCAGAAAAGATGAACCCCTCAGGACCATTGGTGAGAGTGGTGATACTGGGAGGGTGGAGTGAAGGTAGGGTAGAAAGGGGGAACCAATTACAAGAATCTACATATAACCCCTTCTCTGGGGGATGGGCAACAGAAAAGTGGGTGAAGGGAGACGTTGGACAGTGGAAGACATGAAAAAAATTATAAATTATCATGGATTCATGAGAGAGTAGGGGTGGGGAGAGAGGGGAAAACTGAGGAGCTGATATCAAGGGCTCAAGTAGAAAGCAAATGTTTTGAGAATGATAAAGGCAATAAATGTACAAATATGCTTGATACAATGGATGTATGTATGGATTGTGATAAGAGTTGTATAAGCCCCCAATAAAATGATATTTAAAAAGAGAAAAGACAATTATTCACTTCCCATTGAATTTTCCTAGTACCCTTGCCAATTGACAATTATATGTAAGGACTTAGTTCTTTTGTTCTAGATTCTGAATTGTAGTCCATTGATTTTTATTTCTGTACTCTGCCAGTATCACAGTCTGATAACTTTGTACTGTTTTGAAAAGAGAAGTTTGAGTCTTGCAACTTTGGTCTTTTCCAAGATTATTTTGGGATGCCATTATGACCTTGTATCAATAGCTTCCTTCACCTGCATGATGTGTCTGTGTCTATGTGTTTTCTTTGTCCTTTTTAAGATTTAAAAAAAGATCTCTGTAAATTATAAATGAAAGATTATTTTAGCTATTCTAGCTTCATTGTGAGTTAAAGGATCAGCTTGTCCACTTTTGCAAAAAAAGGCAGCTGGAATTTTGATACAAGTCATTTTGGCAAAAAAAAAAAAGGCAGCTGGAATTTTGATACAAGTCGTATTGAATCTGTACATCACTTTGGGAAGTATTCCCATCAAACAATATTAAATCTTTTGGTTTCTGTACATGGGGTATCTTTCTATTTGTTTAAGTCTTCTTTAATTCTTCCATTAATGTTCTATAGTTTTCAGTGTTCACCTCTTAGCAATCCTCTCTGCATATTTGATGCTATTGTGTTTTCTTAATTTCATTTTTAGATCATTCATTGTAAGGAAATAGAACTATTACTGATTTTAAAATATTAATCTGATTGGTACATATTTGCTGAATTTGTTTATTCTGTTATATTTTGAGCAAACTTCTTAGGGTTTCTATTTGCAGAAAAACCTGTATCCCATGAATTTTGGTATGCTGTTTCTCAAAGTATTTTCTAAATTCCTTTGTTACTTCTTCCTTGATCCATTGTTTAATTAGAGGTAAGTGGTTTAATTTCCACACATTTGTGGCTTTTCTGATATCCTTCTGTTACTGCTTACTAATTTCATTGTATTGTGGAAAGAGGACTTTATATGATTTCAGTCCTTCAGATTTTACTTTATCTTGCCTTATAGCCTGATACATGGTCTATCCTGAAGTTTTCCATGTGCACGGGAAAAGAATGTGTATGTTGTAGTAGAGTGTTCTAGAGATGTCTGTTAAGTCTGTTTGCTTATAGGTTCATCTGAATCTTTTATTTCCATGTGGATCTTCTGCTTACTCTATTTATTAATAAAAATTTATTTATTAATGACAATAAAATGTTGAATT
>NW_022103915.1:37175492-37189627 GCF_000313985.2 Echinops telfairi
TCTATGATTTGTTAGACTCTTTCCATTATGATGGTCATTTCATCTCAACATAAAGAAAATGAAACTTCCCACAAGTGAACCAGTAAACAACATCATGACAGGCAGAGAAGGGTCGGAGTTGTCAAGGGTTTCCTTTTACCTTGATCCACACGTAATGTCCATAGAAGTTGTGAGCATGATATTAAGTGATGTATTGCATTGGGGAAATCTGCTGCAAAAGATCAATTTAAAGTATTAAAAATCAAAGATGTTACTTTTAAGACTAACATTCCTGTAATCCAAACTGGAATGCTTTCAATAGTCCCATGTTTTTACCAAATCTGGATAACTAATACAGAAAACTGAAGAAGAATTGATACATTCAAATTACGGTGTTGGCAAAGAATATTAAATATACCTTGGGCTGCCAAAAGAATGAACAGAACTGACTTGGAAGAAGTACAGTCAGAATACTCCTTAGAAGCAAGAATGGTGAGACATGGGCTCTTGCACTTCAGATATGTTATCAGTTAGGACCAGTCACTGTAAAGAACCTTATCCTGGGAACAAGAAGATCTTCAATGAGCTGGAATGACAGAGTGGCTGCAATAATGGGTTCAAACACAGGAATGATTATCGGGGTAGCTCAGGAATGGACAGTGCTTCATTCTGTTGTACACAGTGTCACTGTGAGTTGGAATCAACTCAATAGCACCTATCAAGAACAAGAAGAAGAACAACAACAACATGATGGGGCAGTAGATAAACAAGCATTAAGGTTAGTCATTTGTCCACTCTTGAAGAACAGAGAGCTCAATAGTCTAATTGCCTCTTCTTGCTCTCCATTTGAGTGTCTGGGTGGGTTTGGCTAATGTACAACACAGGTTGTAACAATGGACAGTTTGTTCTAAAATGACGTTAGTAACCATTACTGACATTGTGAATGGCATTTGTTAATGCTACCACTGGAAACTGCTAAAGGAAGAAATAAACACTGGTTGTATCACTGGTAATTAGATGGCCTTCCAATACTACATTTAAACTTTCTTTTTAATGGCTCTTCTTCAACAGTTAATTTAAATATCATCAGCAACAACTTTCAAATAAGTATGAACAATTATCTGCTAAATTGCCATCTGACTTGGGAAATTTCAATCTAGCTCCAACCAAAGTAACCAAATGTTGCCACAGGCAATTTAAAATGAAAGAGACCCATTCCCTTTCCCTACTCTAAATCAGAAGTATAAAAATGATCAGAAAAGCAAGGCACGCAGGAATGCTGCCCCTGCCATTACTGAGCTCCTCACCATCCAATAAGGCAGGTCCTGCTTCTCAGCACTTTCCACAGGCCCATAGGAAGGACAGAGGGCTCCTCTTGTCCAGGCCTCCTTGAAACAAACCCAAGGCAATGCAGCTCTGGCCTTCAAGGGTCACAGAAGTAAGGTTGTGGCTGTATGATTATTGTAGCAAAAAGATGCCAGGAACTCAGAGGGTGTGGCTTGAATTCTGAAGCACACATCCCTGTTACATCATGCTTGGGCCACATGGGATTTTCTTTAGTCTCGCCGGAACCGATTCAAGGGAAGCAACATGTTTGTATGTAAAGAGGCCAAACTCTGAGCTTGACACATCCCAAAACAGCTGGTGAAGTGGAACTGGCTTGTGTAACACAGCATATCCCTGGACCTGCTCTCATGGGTGGAGGAACCAATGCTAGTGAGAAATCAACACACTCTTTTTTTTAAAGAGCACAGTTAATTCCCCGTTACCGTAGCATTTGTACGACTTCCTTAAAGTCCTCCTCCCATGAAAAAGGGGTGAAGGACAAGGAGGAAACACAAGACAAGATTTCCAATTTGCTTAAGGGTGTACCAGAGCAATGGTGAGAAGGGTACCCTCATCATCCTTCCCTTTGAGGTTTAAACCAAATCTAGTTGGAATGAGGCTTTGTAACAGGTTCAGTGCAATGAAACACACCTGGAATTGCGCACAATAACTCTCTAGTGTTTTCAGGTGATAGCGGAGGATGGACAGTTGATCTTCTGTCATTATAAAGTTAATGTGACTGTGCCTATATCGTAATAGAAAATATAAAATGATACACTTAACAAGCAGTGTTAGTAACTGAGCCATCTTTGACCCACAGAAGTGGGCTCACAGAAATACTTCAAGAAACAGGGATTTGCAAGAGAAGGAGGTCAGAAAGAATTTGGTTAGGAAAGCTTGACAGAAACCAGATTGATTTGTAAACATTAAAAAACAAATCGAGCTGAATCTAGAGAACCCACCCATTTTCCACTTGAAGGACTACTTAAAACATTAAGATTCTTGGTGTCTTGAGATAAGAATGATGATCAAAGCCAACATTTATTAGCTTTTACTATGTACCTGGTACTATTCAAAGACATAACATTCATACCAACCTTATAAGGCAGATACTATTATTATCCCCAGTTTATTGATGAGGGGAGTAAGGCTCAGGTCAAGCAAGTCTACTGATCAGTAGAGGGAAGTGTCTGGCTGCCATGCTTAGAATTTTAATTTACAGAAATCTGAGATTAAGTAAAGCAGCCTTGGTGATGTAGTGGATTACTCATTGGGCTACAAGATTGGTGGTTTGAACCCCGTAGATGCTCCGAAGGAGAAATAATAGTCTATCTGTTCCAAGAAAGATTTACTATCTCAGAAACCAAAGGGGGCAGTTCTACTTTACCCTATGGAGTTGCTATGCATTGGAATCAACTTGATGGCAGTAGGTTTGGGGTTGGGGGATCAAGTGAGCCTAGCAGGCAGCCACTTAAAGTATGAGGGGAGGAGTACCAGAAGCCTCCCTAACTAAAACCTCCCACCTCCTACTGATATGTTAGGGTCTGAACTCTGGATTAGAATCATACTTCTAGATGAAATATATCTTCAAGCAGTGTCCCTGGTTAACACCTACAAGTAACACTAGGCAGAACACATTCTCTAGAGTGAGCCAGAACCACAGGGCTCTGAAGCGGAAACAACAGATCGCTAGTGAGCATCGAATGGAGCAGAAAACTGCAATAGAAGACGCTTCCTGGGCTAGAAAGTCTGAAGAGGCTCTGTGTGGAGTTCAGCACCTGAGTCTTCCGACCACGCCACTTTGCTAAAGATTCTCCATGTTCAGAAATCTTTGTGTTTCAGGCACCATCAGATGGGTTCTGACTCATAGGGACCACAGGTACAACAGAAGGCAACCCTTCCCATGTCTCACAAGCACTGCTCTGATGGAGCCTGTTGTTGGAGATGCTGTGTCAATCGTCTCAATAAAGTTTTCCTTTCTTTTCATTGACCCTCTACCTAGGTTCCTCAGGGACTGTTCCTCTTGATGAATGTCCAAGAGTACTATCTGTACTTCTAAGAGCATTTTGGCTGTACTTCTTCCAAGATCGAGTTTTTCATTCTTTTGTTTGTAATATGTTTCATATTCTTCACTTGACATCACAATTCAAATGCTTCACGTCTTCTTTATTTATTGTTCCGTTTTCACACACTTATGAGGCAGCTGAAAATATTATGACACGGGTTGGGTACAACTAACTCCTTAAAATGACATCTTTCCTTTATAATATTTTCAAGAGGTGTTTTGCAGCAGAGTTTCCCCCATGCGGATTTCTCGACTGCTGCCTCCATGGGTGTTGATTGTGTATTCGAGTGAAATAAAATTCTTGAAAATCTTTGTGTTAGTCTGGGTTGACTAGAGAAACAAACTCATAGACACATATGTGTATAGGAAAGAGCTTTATATGCAAGAGCAATTGAATATTGTGAAAACATCCCAGTCCAATCCTGATCAAGTCCATAAGTCCAGTATTAGCCCGTATGTTCGATACCAATCTATAAAATCCTCTTCAGACTCATGAGACACATGCAATGATGCTGAATGCAGGAAGATCACAGGCCAGTGGTTCAAATGGCAGTAGAGGCATTTCAGCGCTGGCAAGAATCTCCACATAGTTCCTTCAACTCCAGGGCTCTAGTGTAGCTCCATGTGTCTTGTCAGTAAGCATGTCTCACAGGGAGTACGTGTGTGTCCTGTTTCCAGTGAGCCATTTATCTCCTTAGCGCCTCCAAATGAAGTCATCAAGCTGTGACCTGATTGACAGGCTGAACTCCACCCCTTCACTCTTAAGTCTCAAATTGACAACAGAGTATGTAACTGCCACAATGCTAATATTCTGTTTATCATGATGTGGCTTATTGGTCTCCTTGTAAGGGTTTTTCTTTTCCTTATGTTGAGATTTAATCCATACCGAAGGCTGTAGTATTTGATCTTCACTAGGGTTTCAAGTTTCCGTTACTTTGAGCAAGAAGGGTTGTGCCACCTGTATACTGCAGGTTGTTAAATATGTGTCTTTAAGTAATGTTCTCTGTTAACACACACAAGTAACACTAAGCTGAATTCCCTCTAATCCTGATGCTGCACTCTCTTCTTATAGTCCAGCTTCCTGCATTATTTGCTTAGCATACAGATTGATTGTGAAAAGATAAAACTCTAAAACACACTTTTCCTAAGCTTAAACCAGCGATTCTCAACCTGTGGGTCGCCACCCCTTTGGGGGTTGAACGACCCTTTCAAAAGGGTTGCCCGATTCATAACAGTAACAAAATTATATTTATGAAGTAGCAACAAAAATAATGTTATGGTTGGGGGGATCACCAGCACATGAGTGCCTGTATGAAAGGGTCGTGGCACTAGGAAGGTTGAGGACCACTGGTTTAAACCATGCAGTACCCCCTTGTTCCATTCTAATGACTGTCTCTTGATCTATAGACAGGTTCTGCATGAACACAAGTGTTCTGGAATTCCTACTCTTTACAATTTGTTATGATCCACACAGTTGAATGTCTTTGGTAGTCTATAAAACACAAACATTCTGATATTTTCTGCTTTCAGCCAAGAACCATGTGACATCAGCAATGACATCCCTCCTTCCACATCCTCTTCTGAATCCAGCTTGAACTTCTCAAAGCTCCCTGTCTATGCACTGCTGTACTGACTTTTGAATTATATTCAGCCACATTTTCCTTGCATGTGATATTAATGATATTTATACTTTCCAAGTTTTGTTGGGTCATCTTTCTTTGGAATGGGCATAAATATTAATCTGACCAGGCAACTGTCTTCCAAATTTCTCAGCATAGTCAAGTGAGTGTTTCCAGTGCTGCATCAGTTTTTGAAACATTCCATTGATGTTCTGTAATTCCTATAGCCTCGTTCTTCACCAGGGTTTTCAGCTTGGACGTTTCCTTCAGCATGGTCAGGTCTTGATCATACCTATACTTTTAGTTCAGTGATTGCTTATTCCTTTCATTTTCTTTTGATGTTTCCTGCATCTTTTTTGCTCATAGAATCCTTCCATATTTCAACTAGAGGTTTCTTTTTTTTTTTTGGTTCTTTCAGTTTGAGAAATACTGAGCATGTTCTTCCCCTTTGGCTTTCTAACACCAGGCCATTGCTCATTTCATTATGATAATTTATTTTGTACTCTGGAGCCATTTGTTGAAATGTTCTATTCACTTCTTTCGCTTCCTCACTTCTTTCGTTCACTTTAGCTGCTCTAATGGTCATGAGCAAGTTTCTAATGGTCATGAGCAAGTTTCTAATGGTCATGAGCAAGTTTCTAATGGTCATGAGCAAGTTTCTAATGGTCATGAGCAAGTTTCAAAGTTTCCTCTGACATTCATGTTGTTTTCTTCTTTCCTTTTAATGACCTGGTGTTTTCTTCATGTATCATGTTCTTGAAGTCATCCCACGGATTTCCTGGTCCTTGGTCCTTAAGGGTCAACATGTCAAATTTAATCTTAATGTAGTCTATAAATTCTGAAACGAGATACTCAAGGCTGTATTTTGACTTTCATGGACTTATTTTAATTTTCTTCAGCTTCAACTTGCAAGTGCATATGCGCAATTAATGGTCTGTTCTGAAACTGGTGCCTGGCCTTATTCTGAATGATGATGTTGAACTTCTCTATTGTCTTTTCCAACAGATGTAATCATCTTGATTCCTGGGTAATCCATCTAGCAAGTTCGATGTGTGTAGCTGCTGTTTTATGTGGTAGGGAAAAGAGGTATCTCTAATGAATAAGTCTTTGGCCTGGTAAAATTCTGTCATGCAATCTCATTTCTATCAACAAGGCCATACTTTCCAACTAATGATCATTCTTCTCTGTTTCCAACTTTTACACTGAAATGATCAGTAATTATCAATGGTGTCATAGTGGTTATGCGTTGGGCTGCAAACTACAAGGTCAGTAATTTGAAACCATCGGGCGCTCCTCAGGAGGAAAATGGGGCTTTCTAGTCCTGTAAAGAGTCACAGTCCCAGAAACTCTTAGGAGCAGTTTTACCCTATGCTATAGGGTCTATATGCATCACCATTGACTCACTGGTAGTGAGTTTGATTATTATTAATTGCATGTTTGGGTCAATTTCAGACTGACGAAGTTGGTAAAAGTTTTCACTTTCTTTATCTTTAGCACTAGTGATTGATTTGTAAATTTGAGTAATATTTGTATCAATTGGTTTTTCTTGTGTGTGTGTGTGTGGGGTATATTATCCAATCCTATAACTGACAGCATTGTGTTTCAAGATAGTTCTTGAAATGTTCTTTTTCTTTTTCCTTTTTTTTTTTTTACAATAAATGCCACTCAATTCCTCTTCAATTTGTTTGCCCAGCATAGTCAATCATATTATTGTCCAATTAAAAATTGACAATAATAATCTATTTCAGCTCATTAATGCCTAGGATATCAATCTTTATGAATTCAATCTTATTTATTTCCAAAATGTTATTGTGAATTAGGTAGGGGTTTATATATCAGATCATTGCGTTTGCATTCAATAACTTAAATAACGTATCAAGCTGCTCAATGGAATGCCTAGTTTCCTCCCTCTTTTTCCCTGCCTTCCTCTTGTAGTACATTTATCTTCCCCTTCACTCAAGTTAGCACCTGTCTACCCTCTGGTCTATTCCTTCCCCATTCCCTCCCGTCCTTTCCACCCCTGGTAACCAGCAGTCTGTTTCTTTTTATATAAAAACCTTTTCTCTCTATAGCAGTGGTCTCACTCAATATTTGTCCTTTTGTATTTAACTAACTTTATTCAGCATACTGTCCTCCAGATACACTTGCCATGCGATGTTCCATCGCTGCATCATTCTTCTTTAATGATATGCAGTATTCTATTGTGTATATATACTAACCTTATTTACTAATCTTCCACTAATGGGCATTTAGGTGGTTTCCCTCTTCTTGTTATTGTGAATAGTACTGCAATGAACGTGGGCATGCATCTAGCTGTTCGTGATGTAGTCTTTATTTCTGGAGGATATATATTAAGTAGCACTATTGCTGGGCTCTAAGGTATTTCCATTCCCAGTTTTTGGAAGTACCATACCTCTTTCCAGTAGTTGTGCTGTTTTACAATCACACCAGCAGTGTATGCGGGTTTCCATCTCTCCAAACTCCCTCTAGAATTTGTAGGATTTTTTGGCTTTTTTTAACTTTGCTATCAATTCTGGGTTGAGGTGGTATCTCGTTTTGTTTTGCATCTCTCACATGGCTAATAATCTTGAGTATTTCATAGGTTTATTGGCCATCTAAATTATTTATGTCCTCTGCCTATTTTTTAACTGGGTTATTCATCTTTTTCTTGTTCAGGTGTTGATATTTTCTATAAATTTTAGAGATTAGTCTCTTGTCCTGTATGCCATTGTCAAATTATTTCCCCAATCTGTTGGTTTTCTTTTTACTCTCTGGCAACATTTTTTTTCCGCTATATATGCATTTTTTATATTTAGAAGTTTCTACTCATGTATTCTGTTTGCTGCTATATGCTTCCTTTTAATTATGTTTGATGATGTGTTTATTCCATGCATTAGGACCCCTTTGTCTTTTTCCCCCATTAAGAACCTTCATAGTTCTAGTGTTTACATTTAGGTTTTTGATCTATCTTGAGTTTTCTTTGTATATAGAATAAAGTATTGGACCCTGATTTATTCTTCTGCAAATGGAAAAACAACTGTGGCAACACCATTTGTTGAACAGACTTTCTGTTTCCCATTTAACAAGTTTCCCATTTAGTAAGTTGTCTAGAGGTGGATAGATTTTCCTGGGCTCCCTATTCTGTTACATTGGTCTTTGTAGCTCTGTTGTGCCAGTACCAGGAGGTGTAGCAGGTTTTGAGGATGGGAAAGCGAGAGGCCTCCTACTTTATTCTTCTTCGTTAGTGGTGCTTTGGCTCTCATTCCTTTCCCTATAGTTGGTGATTAGCTTTTACATCTCTTTAAAGAATGATGCTGGGATTTAGACTGGAATTGCATTATATTTGTAGATCACTTTGGGTAGTATTGGCATTTTCACTATGTTAAGGCATCCTCACCATGAACATTGTATATTCTTCCATTTACATAGTCTATTTTTGTTTTGGGTATTTTGTATCTTTCTTTGTACAAGATTTTTTGTTGTTTTGGTTAAGTTTATTCCTAAATATTTCATCTTTTGGGTGGCTACTGTAAATGGTATTGCTTTTTTCATTTCTTTTTCATAGATTTCTTTGTTTGTATACAGAAATTAGACTTATTTTTGTATGTTGATCTTATACTATACCATGTTTTGAATCTTTCAAATATTTCTACCAATTTTCTTGTCAAGTCTTTGGGGTTTTCTACATATAGAATCATATAATCTACAAATAGAGAGTTTTATTTCTTCTTTGCCAATTGAAAGGCTTTGCTTTTTGGTATTGTCTAATAATGCTAAGACTTACAATACAACATTGAGTGGTGATAAAGGATATCCTTGTTTGGTTCCTGTTCACAAGGGAAATGCTTTCAGTTTTCTCCCCTTGAGCAAAATGTTGACTCGATCGGTTTTGCATATATAATCTTTATTATGTAAAGGAATTTCCCGTTATTCTTATTTTGTTGAGTGTTTTTACCAAGAATGGGTGTTGGATTTTGTCAAATGCCTTTTTGCATCAATTGATATGATCATTAGTTTTTTCCTTTGAAACATCAATAAAAATATATTTTATTGTTATATATTAATAATATATCTCTATATTATATATTAAATATAATATACTCTTGATGTATCAAAGGAAAAAAGCAACAAAATCATATCAATTGATACAGACAGGGACCCTGGCAAAATCCAAAATCATATAGTTTTTTTCTTTTATATATATAATATAGATGATCATATGTGATATATATTTCCCTTTGATACATGTCAATATAGCTGTAACTTATATGTATATAATATCTATATTAATATATCTAGATCTGAAAGGAACACTATCCACATGATCATATCAATTGATGCAGAAAATGTATTTGACAAGATCCACCACCCATTCCTGATAAAAACACCCAACAAAACTGGAATAGAAGGAAAATTCCTCAACATGAAGGCCATTTATGCAAAACTCATTGAGCCAACATTTTGTTTAAGGGGTAAAAACTGAAAGCATTTCCTTTGTGAACAAGAACCAAGTAAAAATATCCTTTATCACCACTCGATATTGTGCTGTAAATCTTAGTCTTTATATATAACATATATTATATGTAAACATATAATATATTTATATTACATTGGTTTTCTAAAGTTGACCATCCCGATATACCTGGGATGAGCTGTACTTGGTCGTGATGGAGTTTTCTAAATGCATTTTGTTGGATTCCATTGGTTACGCTTTTGTTAAGAATTGTGCATCTATGGTAGCAAGGGATATGAATCTATAATTTTCTATTCTGGTGACAAATTTGCCTGGTGTTAGTATTAGGCTTCATAAAATTCATTTGAAACTTGCCATAGTTTTCTATGTTCTGGAATAGTTTGAGTAGAATTAGTGTCAGTTCTTTTCTGAATGTTGGTTGGATTGCTTTGTTGAACCATTTTGTTCTTGGTTTTTTTATTGGAGGCAAGATTAAAGACCCTATCAATTTCTTCTTTTGTTAATGTTCTATTCAATGTTTTTAATGTTTCTTTTTTATATTTATATGTGTTAGCTTAGGTACCTAGTATGTTTACAGAAATTTGTCCATTTCTTCTAGGCCTCCAAATTTGTTGAAATGAAGTCCTTCATAGTATTGAGTTACTATCTTTTTAATTTCAGTTGGCCCTGTTGTGATGTTGCACATTTCATCTCTTACTTGTGTTTTTGTCTTCTTTGACTTTGTTGGGTTTACCAGTGGTTTGTTAATCCTTTCAAAGGATTAACTTCTTACCGTGCTGATTCTTTCTATTGTTTTTCTGCTTTCTGATTCATTTATTTCAGCTTTAATCTCTATTATTTCTTAACTGCTGGTGGCTGAAGGATTTTTTTTAATTGCTCTTGTTCTAGTTATTGGAGATGTTGGATTAATCTGTTGATTTTTCCATTTAATTTTTGAGGACTCTCAATTTTCCTAGTGCCATGCATTCTATGTTCTGATTATTAATGGATTTGTACAACTATTTCTTTCTATTTTGTGTCACATCACATCAGCATTGAAATGAAGACCCTAAAAGCTTAATTGCACCATTGGCATTAGGTGAACTCTCCTTTGAAGAGGCAACCCTTCCCTAGTTGTAGTTTGAGGGTCTTCCAAACTGAGGGCCTCTTCACCTAACACTGTATCAGGTAAGATCCCACTGCTATTCATCAAACTTTTACTCTGTAATTTTAAAAGAAGTAGACTAGTCGATTCTGCTTATTGGTCTCGTTTAGTCTGAAAACTCTGCTGAAACCTGTCCACAATGGGTGAACCTGGTGGTATTTGAAACACCAGGGGCACTGCTTCCAGCATCACAGCAGCAAGCAAGCCCTTCAAAATATAATCCCACGTGTACGTTTTATTCTTAAAGTTGATCTGAATGCACTATAGGAGTGTTTTCCAGGCCCACCAAGAAACTATTTCTCCTATCACCTTCTAAAAATATAAATACGGCTTTATCTTTTTTCTGATTATATAAATAGCACATGTTCACTATAAACAATTCAGCTAATACAGAGAGTTATGAGGAATAAAGCAAAGCAGTCCCCTTCTCAGGGATCATGGCTGAGGGAAATTCAGTAGGTCAGCAATTTGCAGAGCGGAGACTGGCGTCCAGGCTCTCTTCTTCCCTGGGCCCCTATATGAGGTAGGATGGGACATGAGCCCAGAAAATGTGGGTTTTAAAAGTTCTAAACTCTTCTTGGTCCATCTCCCCCTGCTCTGATCCTCCTATCCGACAGGTGGCAGCCCCTGGGAATGGCACATCACCACCTTGGACATGGCCTAATTAGGATGTCCAGCGATGTGAAAAGGTTCTCCTGTCTCTCCAGGGGAACATTGTGAATAACAACTCTCTAAATCTCCCCCTCGTTCCCAAGGAGTTCATCAGTTTAGCAGCAAACTAGAGCTCTGCCTCATTACTGTGAGACGAAAGCTTTTATCACAAAGACAGAGCCCGGGTGAGCTACAGTCAATATTCAGGCAGTTTTCCTAATAGGCACGAGGAAGACCGCGTTAGAGAAAACTGCCTAGATGTAGGAGCAGATTCCTACACGTAAGCAAGGAGGTAGATTCGTTTGCAGGAGAGTCAGCCAGTGTTCTATTGGGAATGGGATCCAAAGAAGTAAAAAGGCAAAAGAGAATGGAAACTTAAACCAAACAGAGGTTCAGCAGCACAGGAACCTAGAGACGCCGCCCCGCCATCATCTTCAGGCTCAGCTGCAGAACCTCTGATGGTTAGGGGAGAAAGCAAGTGTGTCTGGGGCCAGATTGAAGGGGGGACTAAAACACATCTCATTCTGGGCTTGTGAATTACTTTGGGTATTTAAGGCCATTTTCTGAGCCATCTTCTTTGAAATCAAGATCTTAGGAGAGAGGGGCACAATCAAGGAGGGCCTTAATAAAGGACATTTAAAAGCCAACAATCCTATTTAAAGATCCCATTAGGTATTTCTGAAGCAAAGCGATTTATCTACTACTTTGTTTTGGACCTATGTTGTTGTTGCTTTACAGAACTAAAAACAAAATACTTAATATTTTCCTAAAAGAGTGTTTGAGGACACAGGATTCATTCATTCTAATGCCATCAATATCTTAACGGCATTTCTACCTTCCATACCATGGAACACTCTGCTATTTTGTAAAAGCAGGAATCCCTTAGCTGCTAGCCAAAAGGTTGAAGGTTGCTTTGGAAGAAAGGCTTGGTGATTTACTTCTGAACAGTCAGCCATCAGCAATCCTGTAGAGATCATAGTTCTCGTCGGACACTGATGGGCTTGCCATGAGTTGGAATCAATTCTACCGCAATTGGTTAGGAAAAGGATAAGTAAGTCTATGTTTACATGGAAAGATGATCTATGCTGCATACATAGGTGATTAAATGGATGCTTTAAAAAAAAAGCTTTGGAATATTATAAGAGGGGGCTTTAAAAATTTGTGGAAAAATAGAGTTAAAAGATAGTGGATTTTTTTCCATGAACTTTTTGAAGCCCCCCCAGAATATGGTGAGTACACACATATCTTCATGTATGCATGGAAAAATCCAGAAGCATGTATACCTCTGGAGGATTTTCTCCCCTGTTCTGTATTATGTTGCTTGAGATATATATACACATACACACATATGTATAAAATAGGTGTGTATTATGCTTATGTTTGCACGGCTAGCTATAAGGTCAACAGTTGAAACTGACTAGCTGCTCTGTGGGAGACAGGTGAAGCTGTCTGCCTCTGTAAAGATTTACAGCCTGGGAAACCCCAAAGGGCAATACTACTCTGTCCTACGGGGTCATTATGAGTCAGCAGAGATGTGTGTGTGTTTATTTATCCCATATGTATCTATGGAATAAATAAAGAAAAACATCCTGTCCCTCCTACAGGTAGAGAAAATCAAATTAAAGACGGAGTGAACATTGCCATACCAAGCCAACAATCCAGCCAGAGCGTGCAATTTGTCACTACTACAAAGTCCCTGTTGAGCAGGCAGAGACTCTAGTTGAGTGCCATGGGGAGTAGATCATGCTAGAACTAAACTGCAGGACCTAAAAAGGGCAGACATCCTTTGCAATTATAGAAGGCCATATTTACAGTCAGTATAAGCAATGGTCTCTCAGGATGGAAAGATGTATTGAATGTTATACTAATATAGCAAATGTTTACTGAGTACTTCTGATGTCCCAGGTACTGAGCTGGACACCAGGGAAAATAAAGATGAATACGATGACGACCCTGCCCCAGAAAGCTAACTGGACTGGCTTTGAGGTAACCCAGGCCTCGGGAACACAGACAAAGGACGACACATTCTGAGACTGCAGGCTTCCCTGCTCCCTGCACAGTCGTCCAGGGCTTCCTGGACTCAAATGCCTCCACTGTAGCTTGGGCTGGTGAATCTGATCAATTATACTGAAGAGGTTTCTTGGTAGAGAATGTAGATTATCTGAGGGCACTTTTAAAAGTTAGTAGAAAAATTTCATCATCTTTCTGATGATCAAACTTTCTGAAATTCTCCTCTCTCTCTCTCTCTCTCTTTCACACACACACACACACAATCTTAAAGTAAGTTTTCTGTTCAACAAGAACAAAACAAAATACCACTTAAACCAAACCTGTTGCTATGAAGTTGATTCTCTCTTATTAAAATACTTTTATTGGGGGCTCTTACTAAGGTGACCAGACGTCCCGCTTTTGGCAGGACAGTCCTAATTTTTAACAATTTTTCCCACGTCCCGTGGCATTTTTAAAAAGTCCCGGTTTACAGACTCTAAGGGGGACAACACTGGAGACTCAGTGTCAGGACTGGCCCAGACTGATCCTGAGACTCCGAGGCAAACCACAAAAAATGTGCAGCAGAGCAACCATGGGAGCAGAGCAGAGAGCCCCTGAGGGAGTACAACGGACAGACTTGGGGGCCAGAGCATGGTACCCCATCGGTCCTGACTGAAGGACATGCCTAGAGATCAAAAATCAGACCTTGATCTATTTACAGGTTTTTCTTTCTGTTCAATTTTTTTCCTTGTAATTAACTTATTCTTCTATGGGTAATTGGTTTCCTTTTTTGTTGCCATCGCTGTGTTCTCACTGATCGCCTATCTTGCTATGGCTTGGTTTTTGATGCATATTATTATCTCTACAGATCTATCTAGATAAGATAGA
>NW_022103915.1:37193332-37194508 GCF_000313985.2 Echinops telfairi
GAAGTTTTCCTTCTCTGACTCACGCAGAATCAGCTGTGCCCTTCCCAGCTTTATCCAGCCAGCTTGCAGTCCTTCCAATGGATAAAATCTAAAATGCTGCTCTACCGCTTGGCAAATAACAGCTGCCCTTGCTGCCCAATCCCTAGGAGCCCCTTATATGATCCAGTAACTAAGGGGTTGCTGAACAGCAAGGCAGGGAGTCTCCAGAGCCAGCGTGGCTAAGCTACTGTTCTGCCAGGTCCCTTGCTGTGAAGTACCAGTACTTAATGCTTTACTGCTATCCTGCCCATCCTATTGTGTCACATTTAGCTGCACAGAGGATAAAGTGTTCAGTTGGTGACAACAAGTCAGCAGTTAGATGCAGCAAAAAGCAAACAAGCAAAACAAACTCATTGCCATTGAGTCAATCCTGACCCCAAGCTACCCTATAGGGCAAGTAGAATGGTCTCTGTGGGTTTCTGGGACTGTCAATGTTTACAGGAGTAGAAAGCCTCATCTTTTCCCTTTGGTGTGGCTGTTGGTTTCGAACTGCTAACTGCAAGGTGCGATCCACTATGGCATCACTACATAGGAGAAAGATGTGGAAGCCATCTTCCAAAAAGATTTACAGCCTTGGAAACCTTGAGAGGCTATATATTTTTTAAAATTATATGTATAGTATATATATAATTTTAAAGTGAATTTTGTGTCAGACAAAAACAAAGCAACCTCTAAACCAAACTTGTTGCCATAAAGTTGATTCTGACTTACAGCGACCCCACGTGTCATAGTTAGGATTGCTCCAGAGGGGTTTCTGGGCTGTAGAGGCTGTTGCTTAGGAGTCACGATGGGTTGGAATTGCCTCAACAACATTGGGTTTGACTTTTTTGTTTTGGCCTCACCTATCTGCTTTTTCCAACATTGAGCACAGTACATAGTAGATGTTCAGTAAATGGCAGCTTGCTGAGTGGCCACACTTTCAAAATGATGACTAATTTCACTTCAGTTATTATTTGATGCCATTTTTGAACTGGAAAGAATATTTTACAGTCCATTATTAATGAAGTGACATTAACCTGGCAGGGACTGCATTTTTCGCAGTGGAAGGAATGACATCAAGAACGTTCATCGAGCTTTTTAACATGTGGCAAAGATGCCTTGTATAGAATGTCTCACGAAAACTTGAAAATGATTTCT
>NW_022103915.1:37196661-37197992 GCF_000313985.2 Echinops telfairi
TTGTCAGCCTTCCTTGGGCCAGTCTGTAATGGAAATGAGCTGTGAAGAAGGTGCATAGTTGTAACCTACAGATGCCAAACCTTGGTATAAAGCTGCACTTTCAATCCTTCTAGAGTTCACTAGCTTGAACAAAATCCACCCTCCAAATTATTAAACTCTTCTTAGCACACTACCCTATTTGTTTCCTCGCTGCCACACAAATTGGATAGGATGGACCACCCCATTGGTTCACCAAATTGATCACTTTTTCTGGACCTGCTCATGACGTTGAAGTTAGAATGATGTGATTTGAAAATGGCCAATGTCACAGGAACAAACGAAGAGAGGAGAGAGAGTGGATTATATCCTGGCCCACCAAGTCCCAAGGACGATGCTCCTGCTCAGAACAGCCAATGCACAGAAAGGACCACAGGACCAACCCCACCATGAGACACAACATCCCTCACTGACCCATAGTGCTATGGAGGACAACATTGGAGACACAGTGGAGAAATTGTGCCCGATTTGACCCCCCAACACTGGGATAAAACACTAAGGGTGGTCAACAGAGCAGCAAGGGGAGCAAAGCAATGAAGTCCTGGGGAATACCAAAAATAGACTTTGGGGCTAGGGCGTGGCACCCCATTAGACTCGACAAAAAAAACCCCAAACACTCCTAAAGATCAACAAACAAACTTTAAAAAACATACTTTTATTAGGGGCTCTTACATCTTTTATCACAATCCATATATTCCTCCAATGTGTCAAGTACATTTGCACATATGCTGCCATCATCATTTTCAAAGCATTCTCTTCCCACTTGAGTCCCTGATATCAGCTCCCCATTTCTTCCCACTCCCTCCTTCCCCCACCTGCCCTCCCTCATGAAGCCTTGATAAGTTATAGATTATTTTGTCCATATTTTACATCATCCTCCGTTGCTTCTTACCCAAATTTCCATTATTCATCCCCCTGGGAGGGGGTTCTAGTTGATCTTTGTGATGATTCCCCCTTCCCCCCCACCCCACCCTCCCCTAAACCTCCTAGTATCTCTACTCTCCTTTTTGGCCTTACGGGGTTTATTTATCCTGGATTCCCTGTGTGCATGCTCTGGTCTAATCCAATTTGTAAGGTAGAATTGATGTCATGATAGTGGGGTGAAGGAATCATCAAAGAACTAGAGGAAAGTTGTGTGTTTCATCGGTGCTCTACTGCACCCTGACTGGCTCATCTCTTCCCTATGAGTCCTCTGTAAGGGGATGTCTAATTGTCTACAGATGGGCTTTGGGTCTCCACCCCATGCCCACCCCCCCCCTTCCCAATTCACCTTGGGTATGGTTTTATTCTGGGTT
>NW_022103915.1:37199327-37224774 GCF_000313985.2 Echinops telfairi
CAGAGTGAAGACCCAAAGTCCATCTGTAGACAATTGGACATCCCCTTACATAAGGATCACAAAGAAGAGATGAGCCAGTCAGGGTGTAGTATAGCACTGATGAGGCACACAACTTTTCTCTAGTTCCTTAATGCTTCCTCCCCTTCACTATCATGACCGCAATTCTATCTTACAAATCCGTTAGACCAGAGCAGGTACACTGGTTCAGATAAGCGCCCACAACACAGGAAATCCAGGACAGATAACCCCCTCAGGACTAATAATGAGAGTAGCAGTACCAGGAGGGGAAGGGGAAGGTGGGAGGAGATAGAGGGAAACCAATCACAATGATTGACATATGACCCCCTCCTAGGGGGACAGACAACAGAAAAATGGGTGAAGAGATACAGCAGTCAGTGTAAGACATGAAATTTTTTTTTATAAATTATCAAGGGTTCATGATGGAGGGATGGTGGGGCAGGGGGGAAATGAGCTGATACCAAGGGCTCACATAGAAAGAAAATGTTTTGAAAATGATGATGGAAACATTTGTACAAATGTGCTTGACACAATGGATGGATGGATGGATTGTGATAAGAGCTGTAAGAGCCCTCAATAAAATGATTTAAAAAAAGAAAGAAAATGGCCAGGGCCCAGTTTTACACTCTGATGGGTCAGCCATGAAGAATGCTCATTCCAATGATCGCAGTACCTATGGCTTAAGGTCATAGATTGGGAGCGGTAAGGGATTAAGGAAGGGCAGTGGATTGAAGGACAGAGGAACAACAACTGAAAAATGATCTAACCTCTTTTTGCCTTAGTTCTCTCCTGTGGAAAATGGATAATTGTAACTTATTTATAGAAGGGGGACGATTCGTGAGGGTAGACATGTATTAATTTGGGTAAGGGGAATGGCAGTATACAATGAAGAGGTCAACACAAAGTGATCAAGGCAAAGGGAGACACTGAGAGATGTGACAAAAGTAAATACTATTATATACACAACCCTGCAATAATAGTTATAAATAATCATCTCTGAATGGATATGTAGGGACTCACACATGCTGAACCGGCATGGGAAGGTAAATGGGATGGTACCCATAAGTATATGTAGATTTGACAGAGGTGATTTCTACATTTGTATTTATATGGGCTGCACAAAAACCCCACATAATATTGCAGAGCATACAGGGGAGCAGAGTTGTGAAAAAATCTTCACCATAACTCCACACCATGAGGGAAGGAGTCACTGAGCCTGGGGGTTAGGATCATACTTCCAGTGGGTATCAAGGCCAATTGGTATAGACATCACAAAGACAGTGTTCTACATCTTCCTCTGGTGAGTAGCTTTAAAACTTGTGAGCAGCCATCTAAGATGCAGCTCTGGGTCTCTCCATCAGGAGCAAAGAAGAGTGAAGAAAATCAAAGTACAAGGAAACAATTAGTCCAAAGGACGAACGGACCACGTGGATCCCAACCTCTGTGAACTGAAACCAGAACTAGATGGTTCCCAGCTACCACTACTGACTGCTCTGAAAGGGATCATAATAGGAGATCCTAGATAGAATGGGAGAAAAATATGGAACAAAATTCAAAGTCGTAAATTAAAAGACCAGGCTTACTGAGTTGCTAGAGACTGGTGGAACCCTTGAGACTATGGGTCTTAGTTACACTTCCAGCCTGCAACTGAACTCACTTGTATGTCTCAACTTTTAGCCAAACAGCAGACGGGCCTATAAGGTGAACAACAGAACCAGGGAGGTATGAGCTCCTTATAACAATCAGTCAGATGAGGCCAACAGGGCAGCCCTTGCCCAATAAAACTCTGAAGACAGGAGATGGAATAGGAAAAAAGGACCCATAGAATATGGAAGATTGGTGCTACGGTGTGGAGTCTGCCATCAATGCCACAAAACAAACCGTCTGAGTTGTTGAATGGGAAACCAATTTGCTCTGTAAACATTCGCTCACATCACAACAAGGAGCTTCTTAAAAAGACTAAGATGATAACATAAGCTATTACCTGTACAGCACTTCAAAATGAAAATCAGTTGCCTGAAGTTGACTCTGATTCATGGCGACCCAGGTGTTTCAGAGCAGATCAGCAAGGCTTTCTTCTGAGGTACCTCTGAGGGGTGTAAACTGCCACCTTTCTGGTAGCAGGCCAGTGCTTAATCATTTGCATCACCCAGGGACGGCCATAGTGTTGTTATTAAGTACTGTTGAACCTGTTCAAGACCATAGTGGCCCTACGGACAGCAGAAGGATACACTGCCCAGTCTTATGCCATCCTCACAATTGCTCCCTTTCGAGTTCCGTTGTTGCCGTCCCTGTGTCAGTCCTTCTAGTTGAGGGTTTTCCTGTCTGTTGGTTGACCGTCTACTTTACTCCGCATGATGTCCTTCTCCAGGGACTGGTCTTTCCAGATGACAAGTCCAAAGTACAGGAAATGAAGTCTCAACATCCTTGCTGCTAAGGACAAATCTGGCTGTACTTCTTCCAAGACAGGTTTGTTCCTTCTTCTGGCAATCCGTTTGCCATTTTAGGGAGTGGCAAATGGTTAGGTCCTGAGAAATGGTAGTTGTTATTGTGGTTATTATGAATCACGTCTGCATTACATATCATTATGGTAGTGATCCTACTGGTTGTTTAGAGAGCTTTTGCTTCGGAAGGAAGGAAAATGTAAGAGATTTGGCTAGGCTTACAGATTCAGAACCATGTGAAGCTGGGAAGAGAATTCAGTGATCTTTTCCCTAACTTGTCCCTTTGTTGTATGTCTTGAGGGCCAGCCCTTTAGCCTGGAATTAGAGTGTGAACGTGGGAAGACATCCTGTAATTCTAGTTTGGTGTTGGCTTTGGGCAACAAAATGAGGATCTCTGCCTACCTCTGGACCTCATAAATGAACTATGGAGAGAAAAAAATTACCAAAGTTCAATTTCATATCAAAGAAAACCACAGAGCCAGGGAGCTCCCTGAGGACTCACAGAGCCAATCAAGTTACTGCCAAACCATGGCCTTAATGCATAGATAGGCCTGCAAACCAAGAGCCAAAGCCACAAAGTTCCACTAGTTCATTTAGCTTAGACATTTTCATGTACTGAGGATCTGTGATTTGGATTGCTGCCTCATAGTCAAGGGGGTGAAAACAGAAACATCCTTGTCATCAGAAAACTAGATGACTAAATCATCACCATTATGGCCACCCATCCTGACCCTGGCTGTGAGAGCAGTTTCACAGCCTGTTCCATGGAGCACATGCTAGCCTTCTCCCTGGTGACCCTCGATCTGTTTGCGGCCATGCTTTTCCAGGCTTGGACGTGCAGTTTCTGCATATTGGGGTGAGGCAGTCCCGCAGCTAGTCTCTGATGCTGAATCTCTCTGCTTAGAGAATATGTGGTTAGCACAGCCTCTACCCCTAAAAATAAAGCTTTTTGATGGATTCATTTCTATCCCAATAGCATTTCGAACCTTCCCTAACACGTTTTGTCCCTTGAATGTACAAAATGAAGGATTTATAACTTTTTCCAACTCTGAGATTTGCTTGTGCCTTCAAACGGTGGCCCCAAAACCAACCACTTAAATTTTTCTCCCCGGAAGCCACATGCCTTCAGTTCTACAGTGGTCCCCAAAGGGAAAGCTACATTGCGGTTTGCACAGGGTAATTCTGAAGTTACAAACAGTAGTTTATCTCATTCAGGTCCACAGATACACAGTGGTCACCTGCTTTGTGTCCAGTATTGTTTTGGTGCTTTGGGAAGTAAATCAGCCCCACTTTCTAGTTCCAGTTGTGCTCCTAGCATGGCAAGGAAGCAGGCAGCAGGTCACTGTACTTAAGAAATGGGTGTAGTGGGAACCCAGAAAGAGACATCTTTTCTTGGCAGTTGAGAATAATTTAAAGAAATAGTTTCATCAAGATCAGGTCATGTAGGAAAAGCAGAAGGAGAAGAAGTACAGGAATTCCTTGGCGGGAAATACCGTGAGCACACGAAGCAAGTCTGGTACGTTCTAGGTAATACTACCGATGGCAACACTTTACTGGTGATGTCTAAATGCTAAATAAATCCTCAATACGAAAAGGAAATCTAGCTCCACGGATAGCCTTTCTTATCTTTGGATGCTGTTTGAGGGTTCAAAATTCATCCCTCACAAGAAGACTTTTCACTTTGAAGAACAAAACACTTCTTTTCCTTTTTTTTTTTAATGACAAATTTATGTTTTTAGATAAGGGAATGTTATCTGTGAGAAAAATAAAAATTCCTAGTCAATGACCTAGACTCTACAAATGGCCGAGCTAGAGGTGGGCCTCAGAATTCCATCTTTTGCATTAGCATCAGATCACTATGATCTAATAAAGCTATCCCCACATTTTAGTTCTGACTTTTCAAGAATGGAAAGAACTGTGACAGGTCAGAAGCTCAGAATCCCTTGACTTTCTGATTACTTGCAAATCTGCGAGAAGGCTCGCATGTCGCGGTCCTCTCTCTCTGTCAGCATCCGGATTTCTTTGCTCATCGTCTGAGTGATGAAAAGTTCAAAGCTATGCTGATACGGACAACATGTGGAAAACACTCTAACGTTCTCTCTGCCCCCAAAGAGCAAGAGGCACATGTGCACATTCTTACACACCCAAACAAACCTGGTTTTCCAATTGTACACACGCTCAACATCACTGGACATTCATCTAAAAAACCCAGCATGTTGTGTGCTCACTGGATGGGAAGCCACAAGCTAAGTTCCCAGACACCGGCCAAGAAGAGATCGAATCCAACCCATCCCTAGACCACAGGAAAAATATTTTCAACCACAGAGCTGGCTGCAAAATATGCTTTTTGTAGGAAACAAGATGTTTTCCAGCCTGGGATTTTTTGGGGTCCTTTCACTGTTATTGAGTTGGAGAGGCAAAAGCTTAAGCAATAGGCCAAGTAAACATCTAAGGAAACCAAAACCAGGCTCTTTTGCTCAGAGAGTAGAACACAGAGTGAATGAGCGACCCGCTGGATGAGCCCCAAGGTTTGTAGAAGTTTTGTGGGAACAACAAGCACAGACATTGCTTTATGTGCTTCAGTCCCACTCTGCTGCAGCTGCACCTATTAGCTCAGTGGATTTGGATGAATTATTCTGAGCCTCGGGTTCTTAAATGTCAAGTGTGAATAATAACATCACTAGCAGCAATTATATATATATATATATATATATATAAATTATACCATCGATACCCAGCACACAGTAGGTGCTCAAGAAGGAAGAGTTGTTAAGGTAGGTCCAGAAACTCTCACAAGTCACTAGAGAGTTCAGTCCATGGACTCCAATCCCCTTATTTTACAAATAAGGAAAGAGTCAGAGAGATGAAAGGGCATGTGAAGATGCGGACTGCAAACAACAAATGAAGGCTATTAAAGTAATTGACATTGTAGAATATACAATGTACATACAATAGAGTATATAATATCACTTCTCGGCCTTTTGGCTAAGATCAAGTGTAGGACAATAGGGTATAGCATGTTAGTGGACCTAAGAATCACCAAGAAAGGTGTAAGAGTAAACATACAGATTGCCAGGCCCATCCAGGGAGTGCTGATTTCATCTGGAAGGCCTAGGCATCTATAGCCTTGACAAAAATCTAAAATCTGCAGGTCGTTTCCCGGATGTATTCCTTTAACTGCCTTTTCTGGAAACATTGCAAGAAGAAGCCATCTGTTTAGAAAGTCATCGAGTAAGGTGTCGGGGTTGTTGTATGCTATAGTTTAGAAAAGACAACTGGGTGAGCCAACCAATGATAATGAAGACTATTCCCACTGTGGAAAATAGCCAATGAGTGTGTCAGTGCTTCCACTTTATAGAATCAGAAAATGCTATCATCTCTGTGATCATTAAACTGTTTTTAATTTATTCTTTATTAAAAGATTGTTTTATTGGGTGTTCAATTTTTTTTTTTTTAACAAAAGAAGACCTATGGTTCAGGGTCATTTCCCCAAGATAACACATTTAATTAGACACAGAGCAAGAATTTCATTTTAGAACATCACTACTTTTTCACAACAGAGAAACTTTATTTCTAGGTTCTTTGAAGTGGACACAGTAGGGTTATGTTTGTATGTTATATACCAGAATCCAAGAATTTTATTCCCTGAAAGCACAAAACCATCATTTTTAAAAAAGAATGCATTTTATTTATGTTCACGACAACAATATATACAACCAGGTAAACATCCATTCACAATTTCTACATAAACACCATCCTTGCTTTCAGATGCACTGAAATGCCCAAGTCCCATGCTATTTCCTACCATTGTTCATTCTATAGGCTCTCTTGCAGGCTAATGAAAGAAACTTAGAAGAAAAAACTAACAATGTCATAGAAGTGGACATTTCAGAGACACCAGAAACTTGCTAAAACAGTTACTTTGGTGCACACCACCTGCCTCCTTTTCATTAAAATGATTTTCTTCTAATATAAAACTTATACCTGACCCCAAGGTCTCTATAGTTCTGTGCGTCATCAAATAACCACATAAGTATCTTGGTTAGTGGTTACTGTGTCAAGAATTTGGGGGCTTCTTAGACACAGCCCAAATAAATTAGCCCTAATATGAGTTTGGATTCAGAGATTTTCTCAAAAGGATAGAGTTTCAGCTGTTCCCTGTAGTGATGAAGTATGTAATAGTCTTAGTAATTTTGGGGGGGGAGAAAAAGAGGGGGTTTGCCACAGACTAGAAATGATCATTATTTTTTACTTCTGGGTCCACTACTGAGGATGTGAAAAACACACAAGGCCAGCTCCTCCATGGCCACTTTTCTCTGATTAATGCTTTAACACTGACAATAGTAACCTTCATCCCTCAACGCAGTTCCTTCTGAAAGTTGCAAGGAAGCGTGGGTACAACAGCAAAGTAAAAGTCATAGGCTATTTTGAGAAATCAATCAAGTATTCTGTAGTTAGGTGATGCCTACCCAAGCAAGAATCTCAGAATGCTCCAATTTATTAAGTTGGTCCGTATAAAGGCTTTAGAAAAGACTTACGATTTAGGCCCATCTTCTAGCCATTACTCTTGGTAAATAAGGCCCCATGAAGGGTGTTCTAGAATTCTTCTTGCAGAACTTGAGATGGCATCTGGATTAGGATCTAAATCCTTTCCTAGCCACTTCACCACCCTGCCCTCCTAGAGAGAATCCTGGTCCTTGGAGCTGTTTCTCTGCACCATGTCATCAGTGTGTTTGGAGAATGCCAATTCTTCTTCTCCGACATGGATCCATTAAAAGATGGGACACTGCCATGCTTTCAACAAAGGCAGGGACAAGAGTTGGATGCATGTATACAGACCCTGGAACATTTCAACATACCTCTTTTCAGAGGAGTTTTGTGGATTTCAAACCCCCAACCCCCATGAGACATTATTTCCAGCCATTAAAATGTTTCCTGAGCTTAGATACATCTGGAAAGTTTTGGAAAATCCCACAGGAAGGAGACAGGGCCAAGACAGCTCCTTTTCTCATGCCATTCAGGAAGCACTGCACAAGCTGTTTGCCCCACAAGACAGCCCAGCTTAGGAACCCAACTTTCAGTGACTGGAGCACCAGGGTGGGCAGAGGAGGCCTTTGGGATGGAGGGCAAATGGAGACCTGATGCAGGTCTTATATTAGCTATGTGCCAACTCGAGAGATTGCTATATAGACCCATATGAATCAAGAGCCATCAGAAGAACATTACTCATCCTGGGTAGTTCAAGAAGGAGAATTTAATCTTGTGTTGGGACCTAGTCACAAATCTGTTAGAAGAGCTGAGAGACAAATAAGGGACAGAGAGGCAACCCAGAGATTGGCAACAGCAAAAAGTCACCACCATCTCTAGGGTTGGAGGGACAACGGAGGAGGTTAGGGTATTCAGCTGGAACTGAAATGTCAAAAGGGCCATGGAGGAAGAACTGAAATACTACTGAAGCAGAGGAGGGGCAGAAAAACACGGCTTCTTCCATACTTCTACCTTAAATCACCCTCCAGGGCTTACGACTTGAACTTTTGGAAAGGGCACCTTTAAAAGTCAGGTCTCCTACTAATGGGCTTTGGGTCTCCACTCCACACTCCCCCCATCATTCACTATGGTAAGATTTTTTGTTCTGATGATGCCTTGTACCTGATCCCTTCGACACCTCGTGATTGCATAGGCTGGTGAAGGGGTCTCGGGGAGGAGTTGAGCCAGTCAGGGTGCAATGTAACAATGATGAAAAATACAACTTTCCTCTAGTTCCTAAATGTTTCCTCCCCGCTCCCATTATCATGACACAAATTCTACCTTGCAAGTCTGGCTAGACCAGAGGAGGTACACTGGTACAGACAGGAACTGGAAATACAGGGAATCCAGGGCGGATGAGCCCTACAGGACCAGTGGCATGAGTGGTGAAACAAGGAGGGTAGAGAGAGAGTGGGTAGGAAAGAGGGAACCGATTACAAGGAACTATATGTGACCTCCTCCCTGGGGGACAGACAACAGAAAAGTGGGTGAAGAGAGACGTCGGACAGGGCAAGATATGACAAAATAACAATTTATAAATTATCAAGGGCTCATGAGGGAGGGGGGAGTGGGGAGGGAGGGGAAAAATGAGGACCTAATGCCGGAGACTTAAGTGGAGAGGAAATGTTTTGAGAATGATGAGGGCAATGAATGTACAAATGCGCTTTACACAATTGATGTGTGTATGGATTGTGATAAGAGTTGTATGAGCCTCTAATAAAATGATTTTTAAAAATAAAATAAAATCAGGGGGGAAAAAGGAAAAAAAAAGTCAGGTCTCTATAGTTCTGAGCAGAGCAGGGGCAGCACAGACTAGGTATGGGAGCAATGAAACAATGACCCACCAATGCAGGAATTTCTGATTCCCAGTTCCTAGTTGGGGATGTTTTAGAAAAATTAAAACTTAACTGGTAGTTTTCTAAATCTAGTTACTGATGCCCCAGCCCTAAACACCAGTCTTTCCAGGATTTCCTGGATTGGGAGGCATCATTTATCCATAGGCCCTCTCCTCAATGAGCTCAAGAGCTGTGCTACATGTAGTAAAGGCTTGTTTGCACCTTTCCCCAGTAAGTTTGTTCAACTTTGTATTTCTCATACATCTTGAAGCCCATTGGCTCTTTATAGGAGCCAGAGTCCTTAAAGAAGAAGCAGAGAAGGACACAGTAGGCTGGAAGTAGTGGAGGGTGATGGAGAAAGGAAAGCAAAATTTGATTCCAGATTCTGTATGACTATAAGAAATCCCTTCCATTTTTCTGTATAGGAAATCCAGGTTAGGTAAGTCTATAGAGACAGGGGCTAGATTAATGGTGCTTTGGGGGTATGGCAGGGGAAGTTGGGGGAATTGTGGAGCCAATAATGAGTATGAGTAAAAAGAAAATGTTCTAAAATTGATTGTGGTGATGATTGTACAATTCTTCTTAATATGATGAAACTACTGAATTGTATGATGTGTAAATTAAGACAATAAAATTGCTTTAAATATATATGGCAGCCAACTAAAAAGGAGGGGAAAAGAACCGGGGAGGGGGGAAGACATGGGTAGCAGGGGAACAGGGCACTAACCCACCCAAGGGGAGGGTGTTGTTTATATCTCCACAGGAGAGGGAGAGAGGGACCAGATCTCAACCCAGTGTGCCAAGACATGAATGCAACCAATGGCATGAAGCAGGGAACCAATAGAGAGCTCTGTGGGGCCAGCCCCAATCCAGGCTACTTGGATCCCCCACCCTGACCCCCACCCCAGAAGAATTCACTTCACAGGACAGCACTGATGCTACAGCTCAGGGAGAGGGGCACATCTGATCAGAGCACACAGGAGCAAATGAAGAGGGAAGGAGAGAGAGAGAGTGGAACACATCCTGGCTCACCAAGCCTCAAAGATAATATTCATGCTCAGAACAGCCAATGCACAGAGGGGACCACAGGGCCAGCCCCACCATGAGACATGACATCCCTCACTGACCCATATAGTACTACAGGGGTCAACAATGGAAACAGTGCGGGAATTGTGTCCAATCTGACCCCACCAGAACAGAGCGAAACACTAAGGCTGGGCAAGACAGCAGCAAGCAGAGCAAAGCAATGAAGTCCCTGAGAAATCTCAAAATTAGACTTCGGGGGCAGGGCGTGGCACCTCATCAGACTCGACCAGAAAACACTCATAAAGATCAACAGACAGACCTGGAACTACTTACAGGTTTTTCTTTGTTGTTGTTGTTGTTGTTTATTTTGGTTGTTCCTTCGTTGTTTTGCTTTGTTTTGTTTTTGTGTTTATTATTGTTTTTGCATGTCTATCTAGATAAGATAGGTAGGATAAACAGTCCAGAGGGGAAAACAATGGGACCAATGGTTCCAGGTGGACACACACGGGAGAGGGGGAGGCAGGGGAAAGGAAAGGGGGAGCCAACAAACCTAGGGACAAGGGAACAACAAGTGATCTAAAATCAATGGCAAGGAGGGCATAGGATGCCTGGTGGGGCTTGATCAAGTGCAATGTAGCCAAAAGGAATTAATGAAAGCTGAATGAAGGTCGAGCATGATAGTGGGACAAGAGGAAAGTAAAAGGAAATGGAGGAAAGAATTAGGAGGAAAAGGACATTTCTAGAGGTCTAAATACAGGCATGTACATGTGTAAATATATTGATATATAATGATAGGGAAATATCTATGTACATATATTTATATGTTAAGTATTAACGTAGCAGACAGACAATGGGCCGCTACTCAAGTACTCCCTCAACACAAGAACACTTTGTCCTAACAATCCGGCATTCTGTGATGTTCACCTTCCCGATGCAGTCACTGAAGACAAAATGGGTGCATAAGCAAATGTGGTGAAGAAAGCTGATGGTTCCCGGCTATCAAAAGATACAGTGTCTGGGGTCTGAAAGGCTTGAAGGTAAACAAGTGGCCATCTAGCTGAGGAGCAACAAAGTCCACGTGAGCGAAGCACACCAGCCTGTGTGATCATGAGGTGTCGATGGGATCAGGTATCAGGCATCAAAGATCCAGGGCAAAAAATTAGATTAATGCGAGTGAGGGGAAGGGCAGAGTGGAGACCCAAAGCCCATCTGTAGACAATTGGGCATCCCCTTACAGAAGGGTCACAAGGAAGAGAGGAGCCAGTCAGGGTGCAGTATAGCACTGATGAAACAAACAACTTTCCTCTAGTTCTTTAATGCTTCCCCCCACCCACTATCATGATCCTAATTCTACCATACAAATCTGGGTAGATCGGTGTATGTACAGTGTTATAGATAAGAGTTCAAAACACAGGGAATCCAGGATAGATAAGCCCCCTCAGGACCAATAATGAGAGTAGCAATACCAGGAGGGTAAGGGGAATGTGCAGGGAGAAAGGGGAAATTGATCACAGTGATCAACATATAGCATCCTCCCCCCAAGGGGGATGAACAACAGAAAAGTGGGTGCAGGGAGATAGCGGTAAGTGTAAGCCATGAAAAAAATAATCATTTATAAATTATCAAGGGTTCATGAGGGAGGGAGGGTGGAGGAAGGAGGGGAAATAAAATGAGGAGCTGATACCGAGGGCTCAAGCAGAAAGAAAATGTTTTGCAAATGATGATGGCAACATATGTACAAATGTGCTTGACACATGGATGTATGTATGGATTATGATAAGAGTTGTAAGAGCCCCCAATAAAATGATTTTTTTAAACCCAAACAACAGACATTAGAAAATAGAGATGTGAGAGCATAATGACACAGACCTTGACTACATTTAAGGAAATTATCACTTTTAAAAAGAACAAATTAAAAGATAAAAAAGTTAATTATAGAAAGAAAATAAATCCCTTCTAATTTCCAACCTAGTCCTCCGCAGCCCAGACCTCAAGCAGTTATGTCAGAAACCAACCCCACTAGCCCATACCTTTCCAGATATTCTCTCTCTCTCTCTTTGCTTAAATGCTATGGATCCTGTCATCACCACCCCATATCTCTTCCCTCTTCTCCACTGCAAGGGCCACTGCCTCCGTTCAGGTCCTCATTGATTTGCTTCAAATTCCTCCTGCCCACGGGAGAGCCTTGTAAAGTACAAATCTGATGTTACAGCGTTGCTAGGCCCCTCTTACTCAGGCCTGACAGAGTCTTTGTGATCCAGTCGGAGTTGCCCTTTCTTTCCTTGTCTTTATCTTTAACTATAGTACTATTGTTTCCACCTTCCCTGCTGCCCCCACTCATGGTCCAGACACCTGAACCATTTGAGCGCTCACCTCAAAGAATCCGCGATGAGGAACTAGTAGCACTGGCTGAAACAGCACTGAGTGCACAGGAAGGGGACGGAATGCCAGGCTTCTCCCATCTTCTACCCTGGAACTCCAGGAAGTCCAATGAATACAACTATGGTTAAAGCTTAAGCACCAAACACTAAAGACAGTGATGAAGAAATGGAATAATTCTACAAACATCTTTGGTCTGAAATTGATCAAACATACACTCAAGATGAATTGGGATTTATTATTGATTAGAATTCAAAAGTTAGAAACAAAGAGGAAGGGACAGTGGTGGCCTTGGTGATAGAAACCAAGCTGGGGAACACGTGAAGGAATTTTCTAAGACCACTGACTTCTTCATCGTAGATATCTTCTTTAAACAACATAAATGATGACAGTCCACATGGACTTTACTAGATAAGATCCATAGGAATAAAATGGACTATATCCATGGGAAGAGATGGTAGAGAAGCTCAATATTAGCAGCCAAACTGCAGCCAGAGACTTGTGGAACAGACCATCAATTGCTCATATATAAGTTCAGGCTGAAGTTGTCGAAAATATTTAAAAGCCCATGAGAGCCAAAAATGACCTATATCCCACCTGCATTTTGAGAACATCTCAAGAAATAGATTTGACACATTGAACACTAATGATAGAAGACACATGAGCTGTGGGATAACAAGAACATCATATATGAAGAAAGCAAAAGATAATTCCAAAGACAGGAAAGAAAGAAAAGATCAAGGTGGATGTCAGAAGAAACTCTGAAACTTGCTCTAGAGCAGCAGTTCTCAACCTGTGGGTCGTGACCCCTCTGGGGTCGAATGACCCTTTCACAGAAGTTGCCCAATTCATAACAGTAGCAAAATGACAATTATGAGTAGCAACGAAAATAATTTTATGGTTAGGGGGGTCATCACAACATGAGGAAGTGGTATTAGAGGGCGGTGGAATTAGGAAGGCTGAGAACCACTGCTTCAGAGAACTAAAGCAAATGGAAGGAATGAGGGAGTTAAGAGCTGAGCAGAAAATTTCAAATCACAGCCTGAGAAAACAGAGTAAAGCATTCTAATGAAATATGCAAAGACCTGGAGTTAGAAAGTCCAAAGAGAAGACCATGCTCAGCACATCTCACACTGGAAGAACTAAAGAAAAAAGCCAACAAGTCTTAAGGTACAATATTGAAGGATTCCTTGGGCAAAATATTGAACGATATGGGAAGCCTCAAAAAAGATTTGGTTGACATTCAACCATTTCAAAAGGTAGCATAATGATAGGGAAGGAAAAATATCCAAGGTGCACTGCAAGCCTTGGGGAAAGCAGACTCCAGGAAGCGACAGGCTACTAACTGACATATTTCAACAAGCTGATGGAGCACTAGAAGTACTCACCGACCTATGCCAAGAAATTTGGAAGACAGTTCCTGGCCAATCAATTGGAAGAGATTCATATTTGTGCCCATTCCAAAGAAAAGTAATCCAGTAGAATGCAGAAATTATTAAATTTCATTTAAATTAACAGAAAACTAAAATTTTGCTGCAGATAATTCAACAATGGTGGCAGCAGCACATGGACAGGGAACTACTGGAAATTCAAGCTGAATTCAGAAGACAAGGCGGCACCAGGAATATGACTGCTCACTTCAGATGGATCTTTTTTGAAAGCAGAGACTACCAGGAAGATGTTTACTTATTTTTTATTGACTATGCAAAGGCATTCAATTGTGTGGATCATAAGAAACTATGGATAACATTGAAAAGAATCAGAATTCCAAAACACTTCGGTGTGCTCGT
The DNA here is from genome assembly GCF_000313985.2 of Echinops telfairi. NCBI lineage: Eukaryota > Metazoa > Chordata > Mammalia > Afrosoricida > Tenrecidae > Echinops > Echinops telfairi. Next base: position 37,213,347 of record NW_022103915.1, read on the forward strand.
CTGGAACCTGTACATAGGCCAAGAGGCAGTTGTATGAACAGAACATGGTTTAAAATCAGAAAGGTGTGTGTCAGGGTTGTGTGCTCTCAATATACTTATTCAATCTGTGTGCTGAGCAAATATTTGAAGAAGATGGAATACAACAGGTGTGATTTTGCATCAGGATTGGAGGAAGGCTTATTCATTTCCTGTAATATGTAGATGACAACCTTGCTTTCTGAAAGTGAGGAGGACTTGAAGCACTTGCTGATGAAGATCAAGGACTTCAGCCTTCAGTATGGATTGCAACTCAATGTAAAGAAGACCCCAATCCTCACAACTGGACCAACAGGTAACATCACGACAAATGGAGGACATGGAGTTTGTCAAGGATTTCCCCATAATCAATCCTCGTGGAAGCTTCAGACACGAAATGAAACAACATAGTGCCTTGAGTAAAGCTGCTGCACAAGACCTCTTTAAAGTGCTGAAAAGCAAGGATGCTACTTTGAGGACTAAGGTGTACCTGACCCAAGCCACGGTATTTTCAATGGCCTCCTATGCATGTGAAAGTTGAACACTGAATGAGGAAGACCACAGAAGCATTAATGCATCGTGGCGCTGACAAAGACTACTGAAAGGAACTGCCCACAGAATACACAAATAAATCTGCCTCAGAATCACAGCTAGGATGCTCTTAAAACCAAGGATGGGGAGACTTCATCTCACATCCTTTGGACATGTTGTCAGGAGAGACGAACCCCTGGAAAAGGATGTAGACAGGCAGTGAAAAAGAGGCCGGCCCTTGACAAAAGCGGTCTGACACAGTGGCTGCGACGATAAGCTCAAGCATAAGAACCATTATGAGGAGGGCGCAGGACCAGCTAGTGTTTTGTTCTGCTGTGCACAGGGTCACTATGCGTCGGAATCAAGTCAATGGTCCCTACGACGAGCACCACCCCTATAGTGATTGAATGCAGAAAATCCCTGCATTTAATTCCAAGTTGCATGGGGGAACAACGGTACATTAGCACAGGAAGCAGTCTACAATAATGGTCAATACCTCGGGAAGTAAGGAAGGGATTGTATGCACGTGGATGCGTGTGCTTTGTGGGCTGAGCAGTGGAGGGAGGAAATGCTGGCTTAGTTACTCGGAGTTCGTGTGATTTAGAGCCATTTTTATGAGCTCTATAAACCTAAATGTACCGATCTATAAAATACAATTCATAGTACCTCCCTCACAGGATTGCTGTGAGGCTTGAACAGGAAAATTCCACAAAGCACTTAGCACAGCAATTGGTACAAAGGAAAGTCTCCATAAACGGTTGAGTAGACAGAGCAGAACAACTAGAAAGCCAAGGCCATGGGTGCTGTGTGAAGGCTATTCTCAATCTCTCCCGGATCCACCAGGAGCTTCATTACTAACCTGAATTCTCACTTTCCAAGGTCTGTAAAGATGGACCTCTGCCTAGAGGTTTGGCATTCAGAGTCCTCTTACTTAGAGTCCTAGGTTCCTGTCTTAGCTCAATCTCTCGTTGCCAGTTTTGTTGAGAGCAGTGTGGCTCTCCAGAGATGTTCTGGAAACCATAGTCCCTTGGATAACAATAAAATAGGGGTCCAAGGCTCAGGCACACACGCTCTTTGTCTTGGATGCCAGAACTCTTCAAGCTCCGCCAAGCCAAGAAAGGAAACTTCCAGAAAGAGACCCTTGCAGAAAAACTTCTGCTTTGAGGATTTGAATCTAAAGCAGCTGCCAGAAGCCACTGATGGATTTATAAGAATCCAGGGGAGGTTGGGAGTAGAGGTGGGCAATAGGATAAGAGAAAGGTTGCGGAAAAGAAAGGGTGAGCACGCCAATTCTTTAGTAACTGAAAATTCCAAATGATTATTTGTTGCTGTTAGATGTTATGGTGTCAGATCCAACTCATAGCAACCCTGTGTACAGGAGAAGACAATGCGGCCTGGTCCTGCATCATCTCACGATCATGGCTGGTGTGGTAACGCCCATTGTTGCAGTCACCGTGTCAACTCATCCTGCTGAGGGGCCAGATTGCTGAAAGCAGCAGAAATCAGGAAAACTCCCTGACTTAGATTCTATTTGACAACTAATCATGCATTAGATGCTGGGTAGCATATCATAAAATGTTATGGTAACATAATCAGGCTAAAATAAATTCAAAACGAATGTGAGTCCCATCCCCTCACACCTCCACCACATAAAATCCTTTGCCTGCCCTTCCCCACCGCCCTAACAGCACAGTGATAAGATTTTGGAAGAGTCTAAAGGCCCTCCCTGCCCCAATTCCACCCTCTCTACTCACTGCCCCAATCAGTGATCTCAAGAAAGGGCATGAGCTAGAAACCAGCATGGCACCACGTGGTGATCCTCCTGGCCACAGCTGAAAATGGGAGAGGAGCAAAGGTCATGGGAAGGGGTCAGAGAGGTGGGAGGCAGGGGACACAGTAAAAATACATCACATCGCCTGTACCACCTCAACACAGAGACGTCTCCCCACAATACCAAGCAGCAAACAAATTCTAAAGCTGGATCGGCTTAGGCCACATGTGTGGTGTGACAAGCTGTGCTTTTCAAATCACAAGCAAGATGCAGCTGGGAGCATTTCTGAATCATGGTTGCCTACCAGCAGTTCTAAGCCAAATAATGCCAAGGGCATGGGGGGTGGGGGGTGGGGTCAGGGACCAAGAGTAGCTCCTTCTCACCTCCTTAGAAGGTCCTGCCACCAGAGGGAGGTGCTCTTTGAATACGTAATTGTGTAAGCCTTAGAGGCAACCAAGGGGCCACTGTGGAACCAGTGGTCCTTGGGGAATGCCCCAGAGGAAGAAAAGAAGGGTAGGCCACGCCAAGCCAATGGGATTACCTCTGAGTTACGGCTTCATTTTCTAGTACCTCATCTTATTCTATACCAAACATCATCACTGTAGATCTGTGAGGGATATGTTCCAAGATCCCCAGTGGATGCCCCCAATCTGGGATAGTGCCCACCCCTATAGATACACTATTTCCCCCTATATGTATAGCACCACTGCCACTCTGACTCATAGTAACCATTATATTTCTGAGACTGTAAATCTTTAGGGGAGCCAATAGCCTCCTTTTTGCTCCCACTGAGAGGCTGGTGAGTTTGAACGGCTCACCTTGTGGTTAGCATTCCAATAATTACCTGATAGTAGCAGCCACCAGGAGTTACAGTTTATAATTTATAAATTAGGTACAGTAAGAGATTAAAAACAATAACTAGTAATAAAATATAAAAATGATAATGATATCACTTAATCCTCGCTTACTGCCATCTAGTCGAGGCAGACTCATGATGACAGGACAGGGTAGAACTCCCCAGTGAGTTTCTGAGACTCTAATTGTTTATACTTGGGAGCCCTGGTGGTGTAGTGGTTATGTGTTGGGCTGTGATCCGAATGGTTGGCAGTTCGAAACCACCAGCAGCTCCTCAGGAGAAAGACTGGGCTTTCTAGATCCCGTAAACAGTTAAAGTTTCTGAAACCCACATGGGTACCTATGAGTCTTTCTCAGCTGCTCACTGAGGAGTCAATGGTTCATACTCACCTACTGCTCTGTGGGGAAAAGATATGGTAGTCTACTCTGTCTCCATAGGTCACATTCGGGTTGACAAGAGACTCTGGCACCCAGCCACAAGTTACTTAGCCTCTTAGTTTCTGCACTTATCAAAAGAGAGGCTGTTGTAAGGATGACTGGAAAGAGCCACATGAAAGGGCCAACATGGAAGTGCAACCTTGTGAGGACTCGGTAGAAATGAATTCCCTTCCATTGCTGCGCAATCAAGAGAGCTTTGACTAAATATGGAGCTCCTGAGTAGTGCAAATAGCTAATCTGCTTGGCTGCCAACTGAGTGGTTGCTGTTTTGAGTCCACAATGCCCTGGTAGTGTAGCCGTTATACATTGGGCTGCTTACCGCGAGGTCAGCCGTTCACAACCACCTGTGGGAGAAAGATGTAGTGTGCCCTCCTGGTCTCATTATGACATGTGTTCATCTGGTCGGTGTGGTCCTACCACTGTCAAGGAATATTATTGAACATTTTCCCTGCTCACCAACCCCCACTGTTTGTGTCAATAGTGTCCAGTCACTTAAGAGTTTAATCTGTACAAGTCAACAATTTATGTATTGGGTTCATAGCTGGCCTATACTAATATAATTTCATTTTCTCAATAGTGTTTTAAATTCTATACCATTGGCTAAATGAATGACACTATCAATAAAATGACCTTATGACCCAGGGAGATGATTGATAATGTTCTCTAATATAAAATGACAATGATGTCTCTAAGAACCAGAGACATATATGAACCATAGCTATATGAATGGATTTGGGGATCACACTTAATATTAGTCCCAATAGAAGAACAATTAGTTCATATGACATAATATTGCTTGATGCTCGCTCTCATGAAAAGATCCCTGAAGATATGGGCGCTGTAGCAAAGTGTGGCACAGAAGCTAGATGGTATCTGGCTATCAGAAAGAAGAGCAGCTAGGGTCTCAAAGGCTTGTCTTCAAACAAGCGGCCATCTCAGCAAGTCATCAATTAATTCACATGGAAGAAGCACACCAGCTTGTGCGATCCCAGGAGTGGAAATAATATAATCCAAATCCAACAGAGGGAATGGTATCAGAGTTAAATTGTGAACATGTGGTTTGCAGAAGGCTGTGGATGACAGTGGAAGCTCAAAATCCATTTGCAGGGTCCGTATATAGATTAAGTTTCAGGTGAATCCCCTTTGATCAGAGACAAGGGATGTAACTAGTCTCTATCATGCAGAATGTATTGAAAAGTGGATTGTTGCAGATGCAGTTAAGTTAAAACAAAAGACCTTATTTGATTTCCCTTTTGACCCATCTTAAGTTTGTTCTACTTTTTAATATTTTTTCTGCTTTCTTTCCCATTAAAGTTTTTCTTTGTTATTGTTGTTAGTTTGTGAGCGTGGTTTTTCTGTATGCAAAATCCAGGATAGATAAATCTATAGAGACAGTAACTGGATGAACGGTTCCTTGGGGGTCTGGCAGGGGAGGCTGGGGGGAAATCGGGAGCTAATAATAGTGAGTCCAAGAAAGAAGAAAATGTTCTAACATTGATGGTGGTCATGATTGTAGAGCTCTTCTTGATATGATTGAATCACTGAGTTGTCTGATGTATGAGTTATGTGCCAGGAACGGTGTTTAAAAACAAGCAACCAAACAAGAATTACTCTCTGGGAAGTCACTGGAGCAGCTCTCTTCTACTGTGTCCTATATAGGGTCTCTGAGTGGGCTTCTCCTCAATGGCAGCATGGTTTCTTTGGGTTTTTGAGGCTCCTTGAAAGAAAGGCATGCTGATCTACTTCTGAAAACTCAGCCTCTGAAAACCCTTTTGGAGCACAGTCTACTCTGACAGACATGGGTCACCATGGGTCAGAACTGACTCAAAGCAACAACTGGCTGAAAATCAATACTGCCTAGAACCAAACAAGGATGCACCTCACTTCCAAACTATGGGTCCTGAGAGCTGAGATGGCAGGAAATGAGTTTGCTCACAGGCTAGCGACCCCCTCCCCCCTGCTCCCTCCCTCCCTCCTTCCCTGCCTCTGCCCTGCTCTGAGTTTCCAAAACAAAGATCTGGAGGCACAAAAGCAAACAAAATGAGAACAACAATCCAGACAACTCCGATCCCCCCCACCCCGCCCCACATCTTTAACCTACGAGGCAGGAAGTTTAGGATTTAAGGGTGACCTTCTATAGGCACAAATGGCCACCTATGGAAAAGGGGCATTAGAGTGAGCTCTGCTTGCAGAATTCAATCTCTACAGGCATACAACCAGGAAGTCCATGCTCACTGTCAAGTTCAACCATAAGAAAGTCATATTCACAGGTCTAGGACCAAGCTAATGAGGTCTCAAACTCAAACTCACTGCCACAGAGTCAATTACAACTCATGGTGATCCTACAGGGCAGGCTAGAACTGCCTCTGTGGGTTTCCAAAATAGTAACTCTTGACGACAGTAGAAAGTCTCATCTTTCTCCCTCAGTGCAGCTAGTAGTTTAGAACTGCTAACCTTGTGGGTAGCAACCCTGCACGCAACCACTACCACACCAAAGCTCCAGAACAGATGATGAGGTAGAACCTTTCAAAATACTTTTGTGAGGAATCCCACAAAACCTTTTATGAACCACTGAATGTCATTGCAGGGAGCATGTGTGTGTGGGAGCCGGTGAGAGGGTAAGGGTAGGGAAGCGGGGGAGTTGCAGGGGATAGATATCACATCACCAGTAAACCTAGTTTTGGATTTGGGGGGCTTTTTTGCCCAGAGTCTTCCTTCCAGAAAGTCAGCACCAAACCAAAAACCAAACTCCTCGTAATCAAATTGATCTCAACTCATAGAACTTTCCCTTTGGGGTCCCCAGCTTTAAATCTTTATGTGAGTAGACAGTTTCAGCTTTCTCCCTCGGAGCTGCTGCTGGGTTTGGGATGCTGACCTGGTCTTTAGCTGCTCTGTGTGTAGCCCAGGACTCGACCAGGGCTCAAAATAGCAAGAGATAAGAAATTGGAAGAGTTGAGTTCCCGTTCCATGTCTGCTCCTCACTAGCTGTGTGATCCCTGTCCTGAGGCAGATGAACAGGCAGCTGTGCAAGTGACCATTGACAGGAGAGTCACTGGGAATATTTGCCACAAGCTTTAGATCCTGGGCCAGGCCCAGTCCTCCCTGAATCCGCCCTTTGAAGGTGGGGCCTGAGACCTGCATTGTTAACAAAGGCCTCCCTAATTGAGGACCCATTTGGGTCAGGCAATCTCTAGAAAGTCTCTGGATGGTGGAAAGGTTTCATGTGCTCGTCTAGTAGTTCGAGTCTACCCAGAGACACCTCACAGGAAAAGCCTGGTGACGGACTTCCAACAGATCATCCACCGAAGACCCCACGGAGCACAATCCCAACTGAAACAAACACCTGGGACCGTCCTGCGTGGGAATCAGCGGGTACAGCGCCTTCCGGGGATGACACCTTCTCATGTAAATGCCTTGCTTGTAGGGAAAGTGCTCATTTGTCTGACGACCAATTCATCATTTATGCAGCTGCTATTCAGCCCTTCGCCCGCTTTGCTTTTTCTATCCAACAGTGTTTCTCCATTTTCTTTTCACCCATAGCTAACGGATGAAGGCCACAATTCGACTTCTTCTCGGCCTTCGTCCTCAAACACGCCGAAGACATTCTAGAGTCTTTGACTCTCAGTTCTTGCACTGCCCTGTCCACGAGACCTCATCGCTGTCTCCTACAGGATTTCCCAATGCAACGGACTCCTCTCCCCGAGCCGGCATTCATTTGGTCTGGAAAGCCCGTGTCCCTTCCACTTCCTGCAACAGCTGAGATTTCTCTAGAAATCTCTCATCTTGGTATTTGGCCTCATTTACTTAGCAAGTCAGAGCTGGGAGGGTCATTGCGTAAGGGGATTGGGTATCAGACAAACAGTGTGTAAAAATAGAACTAGTCTGGGCTGGAGGCGAAGGAGGGAGGTGATAAAACTACTGGCGAACGAGTGGCTCATTAAAGGAGAAAACCCTTAAACGCCCTGTGAGTGGACAAGTCATTCAGACCCCGATGGTAGGAGATTATGATCTTCAAAGAGAGACATGTCCTGTTTCTCACAAAAACAACTATATTAAATTTAAAGCATTTTAAATTTATTTATAGATATGTCCTCCCTTCTCGTTGGTGTTAAAGTGTTTGCCTTTTAGAAATGATGGCGGCAATTAATTTAACAACTCCACTTGATAAACAATGATGTTTAAAACCCTATGGTGGTTCTCTCACCCTTGTTTGGTTTTTATTTTTACTTGGAACTTTTATTGGGCCCCTGGGAGGGAGATCTGAACTGTCAGATCTGAACGGCCTCTCCCCTTTAGCAAAGGTACACAGCCTATCACCGAAAAGGCATGTGGAAAGGAGGCTCCCATCAGAGCATGGCAGTAATTGTACCAACGGATTTTTAATGGGAAGTTTCCAAGGGACTCTCTTAAGCCCTTTAGAAATTGTGATTCTTTAGGGAAACTGATTGTTCTCTACAGGAGCCCTATAGAGGTTGTTTTGGGGAAGATAGCAATATTCTTGTCTCACAGATAGAGATAGAAACGTCTGAGTGATCCTTTTCTGAGATGGAGCCCATCAACCTAGCCCACTGGATTCTTTTGTTGTTACTCTGTGCTTTGGGGTAACATTTGCCTGGTGACCTGAGAAGACTCATCTGATGACAGTCACCATTTTGGTCCCCGCTTTGGCCATTTCCCCAATCTGCTCTATAGTCATCAGAACATTTCTGATGCAAGAGCGTGGGTGGGGCATAGAGGTCACACCCAAATAGCTCTGAAAAAGGAGGGAACATTTATACCCAACACAATGTACTTGGCTGGGATTCAATGTTCCCTTTGCTATTTCTACAGATATTTATGCTTAAGATGAAATTTCTCCCACTCCTGTAGTACAGCCAAACTTCTGGCTGGATCTAGCCTCCTTGTCATAGAACAGCAAACAAGTTGGGGTGTAAAACAAGAGAACAAACACAATGATCAGGAACCAGAGTACAAAGGGATAGAGATTCATTTCTGTGTCATGGCAACTAAGTCTAAATCCATCTTTGTAGGCCATCTGGGAGTGTGGAGACTAACATGATAACTCACATTAGGTAAAATACCATATATAATGGTTTTCTTTGAGTGAATATGTACATATGAGGATGTCAAACATTCATGGACAAATGCTACTATATTTCGATTTAATTTTTTCCATGAACTTCTTGAAGCCCCCCTCATATATTTGGCATTCTATTCCAAACCCACCCTTAAGCTTATTGGAGGCAAACTATTTATCATCCTATTTTCATTATTAGTCCTCCACTAAGCCTTTCAACCACAGAGTGAAGTTAAGAGTTCTGGAAGATGGCAATAAGGACATCTTATGTTCACTGTAAGTCCCCACTGTTGCCTGAAAGCAGCTGCAGAACCCCTCCCTCCTTCCTTCTTTCTGGGTCTATGTTTAGACTCCAGCTTGCTTACACAGAGGAATTCCAATTATAACATCAAGGGCAGTCTTGCTTCCATTCTCCCATAGCTCCTAGCAGGCTGGCTGTACATTTTAATATTTTAATATTAATTAAATGTAATATTCTTACATTTAATATTCTTATATTAAATTCTGATGGGGAAGAATGATTCACCTATTCTTATTGTGGAAGAATATAGATATAAAGTATGGATATAAACAGTTTCTCCCACTCTCTCTTTCAACATAAAGGTATTGAATGTATACATGCCCAGCACTGTCCTAAACCTGTAATGAACCCTTGTGGTGTAGAGAGTTACACATAGTGGGTTACGTGCTGGGCTACTTAACTACCAAGTGCTCTGTTGGGTGATCTTTCTTCACCACCTATGGATCAGCCCAACAGACCTTTAGTGTGGACTGGAGGCCACCAGGACTATGGTTTAGAAGGAAATCACCGTGGGAATGGAACATTTCCAGGATCATCTCCCCATTAAGCTGTTATATACCTTGGACCTGTGGCCTTTCATCCCTTGGCTCCCAAGGGAGAAAGATGAGATTTATAGCCTTGGAAATCCAAGGCTCAGTTCTACGATGACCTATAGGACTGCTATGAGTCAGAAGGCACTCCGTGGCAGTGAGTTTGGTTATTTTTTTGTTCCTGATTTCTGAGAACACATCGCTAAGAGCAGTCACATACTCAAGGGGCTCATAATGGTGGGTTCATGAGTGCAAGAACAGAGACAAGTGCATGATGCAACTGTGGGCCCGAGGGAAGGGGTGCCGATTACATCTTGGGTAAGGATGATGGGAACAGTTTTGTGTCAATTTAGGTCAGGCTTCTCACTGGGGAGGCACATAAAGCTTAGTAAACCCTCGTGGCATTATGTAACACAATGTAATCAGCTCCATAACTGTCTCTGCTGTGAGCAGCCAATCAGTTGTAAGAAGAATAGGATGGAACTCCACCCCCTCACTTAAGTCACAGCCCTGAGGCCCGTTGAAAGGACATTTCCTTGGGCATGTGGCCTAATTTCTATATAACTGGACCCTGTGGGGGAGCCTCTTTGATTTTTTTTGCTAGACCTAGGTCTAGTTCTTTGTACTTAAGCCAGAGGCTTGCTATATTACCTGTCAATCAAAGAGCCATCAGTGGCCTGTTGCCTGACCTGCCAGCCTTGGATTTATTCACCTCTCCAGCCACAAGCTTGACCTGTTGACACTGGATTTCACTGCCTCTGCAGCCTGTTGTGCTCCTGCTCAATCTGGGTTCATCAGTCTCTAAAGCTGTGTCAGTCAGGAGATGCCTCCAGCTTAACATCTGACCAACTGACTTGAAACTGGACTAGACCTGCCCAATTCTACAACTGTGTGAGCCATTTCCTCAGTACCATTTCCTCTCTTTTCTACAAAAGCAAAACTAATGAAGCCAGTTTAACCTAGATGCGATGTCTTTTGAAGGACAGGATGAAGAGAAGAATTATTTCACCAGGTAAGAAACAGAAGCTACTTCTAAGATGCAAAACAACCAGGGGCTTTCAGAAAAGCCTAAGCATTCCAGTGAAAGCCAGGTCCTGGGAAATTAGTATTGGCCCTGTCAACAGTTGACTGGGTGCTTTGGCTACTCCTGCAAATGCTCTGTAACTTCAAGGTGCCTCCTGTGGAGAGGATGAAAATATTATTATAAAGTCCATTCAAATAAATCTACTGTATGGAAAAAGATCATTTATTTCCAATTTGTTGAACTAGGAGTTATAGTATTGATTCTCCACCACTTACTTGTTTGCCAGTTTGGACAGACTGTGGAGGCCTGTGTACTGCTGTGATTCTGGATGCTCTGCCACAAGTGTTTCAGATGCCAGCAGGGTCAGCCAGGGTAGGCAGGTTTCAGTGAAGTTTACAGACCAAGACAGATGGAGAAGAAGGAATTAGCCATCTACTTCCGGGGGACAAAAAGTCGGACAGCAAAAACATAAGATACCCAATATAGTGCCAGAGGATGAGACCTAGGAGCAAATGAAGGGGTAGGAAGAGAGTGGAGCACATCCTGGCCACCAAGCCTTGACGAGGATATTCCCACTCAGAGCAGCCAATGGCTGGCCCCACTATGAGACACGACATCCCTCACTGACCCATAGTCCTATAGGTGACAACAATGGAGACACAGTGTGAGAATTCCACCTGATCTGACCCCACCACACTGAGGCAAAATACTAAGGGCATGCAACGGAACAGCAAGGGGAACAGAGCAACGAAGTCCCCAGGGAATACAAAAAATAGACTCTTGGGTCAGGGTTTGGCGCCCCAACAGACTCGACCGGAAAACACTCCTAAAGGCCAACAAACAGTCCTTGAACTAACTACAAGCTTTTCTTTTTGTTGTTGTTGTG